>NC_134110.1:6112500-6737500 GCF_040939455.1 Microcebus murinus | reverse complement strand
TAACTCACACGTGAACTGAGGCCAGTTGCTTGATCATTAAGCAAGTGTATAAGAAGACCTACCAATCCTGCATTCCTTCACAAATTCATCCCTTCCTCCGTCTCACCAGACAAAATATTTCCACAGGTAATGTATGTAATATACTCAAGTGTGACACACTCAAGGATATTGAACACCCAAACCAAATACCCTGAAAAGGGGTGATGAGGTGGGGGGAGATTCTATTGCAGTGAGTTAGGCTGGTACAAAGGAAAAGGATACAAAGATCTAACCGTCTAATCCCAAAATGCACATTCTTCTTCAATTTTGTGATTTCTTGCAATCACTTTTATGGTGTTATTCTTGTACCGACTTCCAGATCATGCAATATTGTTAAACAGGACAATTCATAAAAAAAAAACCTCTCTCACTTTTCCAGCACCTCCTCATCAAAAGCCTATTTCTTCATGCATCTATGACCCTGAAGAAGAGGCAGGTAAGAAGTTAGACGCCGCCAAAAAGGGAGTTGGCTCCTCGTTTAGTTCAGATACGCCCGGTTCTATTAAAAGGAGGGAGACCACATACCCTGATTTGTCCAGGACAGTCTCTGTTTACACCTGTTAGTCCAGCATAATTATTAGGAGCTCCCTTTGGCTGGGATGACAAAATGATAGAGTCACCCTATTAAAAAGTAAGGTAGGGCTCCCGTGTGTGGGAGGTGAGTTAGTCCCGGTTACAATCAACTGCTGTTTTGGACTCCGGACACTAGGGGGCAATGCCACAGGCAAAGCAGCGAACCGCTCTAGCCAGCACGCATCCTTCCCGGTCCTCTAAACTCCCTTGGAAGCAGCCTATGGAGGGGCCGGGCGAGTACGTCCAGAGTGCCCACGTAGGACACTGTGTTCTTGGGCAGTCAATAAATATCACCTGATGATGATGATGCAGCCATTGATTTTCCATTCCCTCCTCTCCCTCCGTTCCCTTGCCCCTCCCCCTCTTCCTCGGGGTGCAGGCCGATCAATCTTGGGCCATCTCGATCTACTTGGGAAGCTTAACTGCCATGAAGCTAAACCACTTGTCCTCTGGCTCCAATCTCTTAGAGAAATTAGTGCCAATGGACGTGTCAGTATCAATTTCATAATGTTATTGGATGAAGGCAAGGCTGGGCCAAGTCCCATATTCCTGACAGGCTATCAGCGTGATGAGGATTATGGGTACGGAGACAGACAGCTCTGACAGGAGAGGCAATGACTCAAGAGCAATTAGACTGACAAGACTATCTTTAAGCCCCATCGCTTAATGCTGACACTGGTGCGTTCCCCACGGAGATTGAGGAGATGGGATGCAGGTTTTTCCTGGTGTCTCCAGGGGTAACTGGAGAGCCTGGGGGCTTGCAAAGCAGCCCTTGGCCCTACAGCTCTCCCAAGAGGATCTGAACAAAGGGTTTTAATACAACAGAAGGACCGTGCTCTCGTGCAGGGAAGACTGAATATCTGCCCCCTCCCTTTTCCTTCCCCTTCTTTTTCCTGCCTTCTAAAGAAATGTCAAGATAAAATGTAGGCTATGTATTTAAATTTAATTCCTTTGCAGAGTCAAGGGAAGGCTTGGGATTATTAAAATGGAAATCAAGATCTTGTAAAAGTCAAAGCATCCTAGCAGGAAAGGAGATTTATCCTGGAAGGCAAGAGCAACAGATGGATGCCACGAGGATCCCGAGTTCTAATCCCCGTTCTCACCCCAGCATCGCTGTAAATACAACTGTGTGTAATCAGGAACCTGTCACTTTGTCTCTTTGGGACCTCAAATTCCTCATGTAAGGTCAACCACAGCCTCTAGCAATGTGAGGGAATGAAATGCCAGCAGTGGCAAGGGCAACAGAGGGATCAGAGGAGGATATTTTTTAAGGCCTGCCAAGGTGTGTAGCAATTACTTTTCTTCTGCACAGGATAGAGGATGCACAGAAGCCACCTGGAACTGAAGATGCAGCGCGTGGTTGGACTGAGGAGAGAGGGGAGCAAGTCTCACGTCCTGCTCAAATGTGCCGCACGCAAGAGGCAGGGAAGTGATGCTGAAGCTACCACTATAGTGTGCCTAATCCATTTTAAGTCCTCTAGCTTAACGGCATATTTTCCCTAGTTCTCATGAGTTTATGCTCCCAGGGCAGCAGGCATAATTTTGATCCTGGGAGGTTACAGCTATTTAAGCAGGTTTGCTTTATTATTTTTTAATTGCTTAACAATATTGTTTGCTGGTGTTCTATTAAAAACCCCACAGTGTTTCATAATGGAATTTAAAATTCATGTTAAAGTGTCCACTTCAGAATACGTGCATGTGTGTGTGTGTTTATGGGGTTAGCTAACACCAATGTTAATTAGCTGATCTTGACATTGACCTAAGCAGTTAAGCTAAGCAAAATGATATATGGAAGAGACCAGTATGTAGTAAGCCTTAGCTAGATGATGTCAACCCTGGCCAAGAGGCTGTCGTCAATATTATCTGGAACTGCTGACTTCCCAAACGCACTCAGAACATTGGCCTAATATGCAAATGTGCAAGTCAGGGGATTCCTCCCAAGGCACCTTTAAATAGCAGGCCCTCTACAGACACTGGAGTGCAGTTAAGGGTATTTTAAGCTCATTTAACCAATTGAGGGAGAGGTTGGGGCCAGAGAAACATGAAGTGGTAAAAGTTCCTGCTAATCAGAGATAGTTCAGAATCAATGATTAAGCATGTCTGGAAGTACTGGAAAAGGCTATGGGAACTCACTGGGTAGGCAGTTAACAAGTTTCGTTAGGCACACACGTGGCAGGATATCTTGAATAGGTTATCGATTATTTTCACATAATGGTATCTTTGTTGAAGGCAGGAGGACTTCATTAAACCAATAACTTGCCCGTAGAACTTAAAAAGAAATGCAGTCAAGCACTATAAAGACAAACAGGAGAACTGCCAAAGAGAAGTAAAGAAAGTGTTCATTTGCTCATTGTGCTTCCCTACTGTTGATGTCAAAGATAAATGTGTCACAGGCCATAGAGAGAAAACTGGACTTTCACAGGTGGGAGGAACCTGTGGGTCCCCAACAAGATGCTTCTCAAAGTCACCCCCATTGCAATCCTTAAGCTAATAAGTGACATTTATTTTAAAAATGTTTGACTTCTAATGGGCCAGGGTATCAATTCCCATCTTGGCCTGGGTTCACAGAGTAGCTATATGTGGAATGTTTTCCACTTCAGATCAGATATTAGACATATATCTTTCCAAAGTTTAGCTCAGTAGATTGAGTGATCAATAGATACTGCACGCGCGCGTGTGTGTGTGTGTGTGTGTGTGTGTGTGTGTACAGGAAAGCACGGGCAAGGAGTATACACACACACTCATACATACACAAATAAACTACATGTTATTTATGAAAAATCATCTGTACTCCAGACACTGGGCTATGCTTTCCTATATTTTCTCATTTAATAAAACTACCATTTCATGAGTCTGTGCTATGGCCAAGAATTGCCCCAAACAATTTGTAAAAATGGCCTCATTTAACCCTCCCATCCTTGCAATGATCACTTCCAGTTTATGGACAAAGAAACAGAGGCTCAGAACTGTTTTTATTAACCTGCCCACCATCCCTCAGCTAATAAATGGTGAAACTGAAATACCAATCCAAGACCATCTCATCTCAAGGCCGGTTCTCATAATATACTGTCTGCCATGAACCATAATTTTAAGAAAACTTAAAAAACAACATAAAGAGAGAATGTAGTTAATGTTTTCCTTGGGTCTGTTGCAGAACTTTCATCAAATTCACTCTCGAATATTATTTAGGCGTGTCCTGATCCATAAACGTGTATAACTTAGGCTTGACACTCAAAGCCCATCATCGTCTAATTATCTCACCAATCACAGATCCTACTACTATATGAGTAAACATACTTGTATGTTGTTCCCCAAATACATGGTCCACATTTCCACCTCTTCCACAGCCTATGCCCAACGTCCACCTGCCCAACGTCCACCTGCCCAACTCTGCACTTCCCAGCACCAGCTCGATCCCCTCCACTCCCTTGAAGCATTCCTTGAACCTACCTCTCCCACTGCTTTCTCCCCACCCCACCCACTCACTTCCTTCTCTAAATTCTTGCAGCACTTCTGAAGGCCAAGGTGTCCCTGTCACGTCTCTAGTCTCTTCCTATGGATTCCTATTCTGCAATCCAACAGTAAGGCGTAAAAGGGAAGGGGCCCGCCCTGACTCTATACTTTCATTCCGCTTGACTAAGAAAAGGCCGAGGTGCTTATCACAATGGGAGAACGTCTAAGTCACAAGCATATTTCTACTGTTCTGTTAACTGCTATGATCTTGGTCGTGCCACTTCACCTCTCTAAGTATCCATTTCCTCGTCTGTTAATAAGGTTAATAGTAGTAACTGCCTCATTGGGCTATTGTTAGGGTTAAATAAAATATTTATGTAAAGCACTTGGCGTGATATAATTGCTTGGTAAATGTTAACTAATAATAATAATTTTAATAGAATAAAAAAATAGCAGTTAGCCTACTCAGGAATTTTGCTGTTGACACTTTTAACCCCCATGATAATTATGGATTTAAGTGACAGTTTCCTATAATATTTTCATATACCTAATAAGGACAGTGTTTGTGTTTCCCAAAGCCTTCCTTTCCATGATAAGAGGACCAAGTTAGCCATGCTGCCCATCTCTGATCAAAAACAGGGGACTTGATGCAAATAAGAAATGAGCTTTGTTAGAGGTAGAGAGAAGAGGACCTTCATCGACAGATTGGCAAACTCTTCTTGGTGCCCGGGGACTTTAGCTTGATTCTTCACCTACCTATCTAGGCATTCAGTGGGGACCCAACAGCTGTTAAATGACAACACTGTTGACTACGCCAGATAGACATAGCTCCCTGATTTCCATGCCTAAAAGGGAAATGCAGAGTAAGGGGTGTCATAAATATGTCCAGATGTTCATCTGAAATAGCTCCAACAAAAACAGGACAGGAAGTACCCAGGGATCCCCCAGCCCCACCATGTCCTGGAGAGAGGCCTGGGGGAGGCGCTAGTGTGGCCGCCATCTCTCAATCTCCCAACACCACGGTGAAAACAGGCAACTGGCTCAGAGAGAGGAGGTGACTTGCCTGAACACAGATGGCTGGAAAGTGGAAAGATCAGCTTGAACCCATGTCTACTTTGCTTACTAATAAAAGCCAATTCTCTAGTTCTTGGGGCAAGCACATCACAGCCGTGACCCCAACATGCTAGGCCCACAGGCATCCTGGGAAGAGCCATCCAGACTTCTGCTGCCAGAAGCATCCGGGGCTTCCACACCCACAAGCCGAGTCTTCCCTGCAGCCATGCGTTGCATGATGCCGTAAGGGCAACTGTAATTAATGCTGATTGTAATCACCAGGAGTTAATAGATGTATTATCATAGAGAGCTAAAAATGGTTCATGCTAATAAATCAATGAGGAAGGAGAGGGAAAGTGAAAAATCTTTGGGTCACGGGCCAGCGGTAGTAGGGAGCGGAGTATATGTGCAGACCTTTGCTAGCAGACATGCCAGGCCAAGGAAACAGAGCGGCAGACGCACTCACCCATCCAGGGGGCTGTCGGACCCCAGCTATTTGGGGAACGATGAGCTGAAAATTCAAAAAGACTTTGGACCCGAAGGATGTCTATCAGCTCGTAAGTATGGAAGCCTTATCAACTGTGTGACTTTAAATAAGATGCTTAACTTATCTGAGCCTCGGTTTACTTTATTTGTAGGCCTATTATCCCCTAGATTTGTAAAAATCTAGGGGATAATAGGCCTATCCCCTAGATTGTCCATTGGCCAGATCCTAAAAACATTTATTAAGAGCCTCCCATGTGCCAGGCGTTGTCCTAAGGATGGGGGACGCCACAGGAACAAAACAAAGCCCTGATCTTGTGGAGTGAACATTGCAGCGGGAGGCAACAGACTGACTAAACCAATCGGTGTGTGTCCCGTGGTGCTGACAGCCATAGAGGAGGACAGACAGAGATGAGGCTAATTTTACATAGTGTGGTCACTGGCTTATAGGAGCTCATAGATTCAAAGAGTCTGAGCACAGTCCATGCATGGGGGCTCCACTTAATAGCCAAGGCAGGAGACCTCGTACCTACTAAATACAAGTGTGCAGCTACAGGGGGTGGGGGGGTTAAGCAGGTTCCTAGAACTGGCAGCTGGACCCTTTAAAGGCTACTTTTCAGGAACAGTCCTCCTTGAAACCTGCAACCCAGGGTTCCTGCAATTCCCTCTCAACGTGATAAGAGCAAGCCAACCATGGATCTGACCCCGAACACACAGTAAAGCCATAACATTCATTTGTTAGGAGCAAGGGCTATGGTGGGAGACTCTCCAAGTTCAAATCCAAGTTCTTTGGGATCTCAGCTGGGCAAATTATTGCCTTCTCTGTGCCTCAGCTTCCCCATGTGAATAATGGGAAAAATAATAGCACCTGCCTGATAAAGATTCTAGGTTTGCTGTGAGGTTTAAATGAAGAAATGTTTATGAAGTACTGAGCACAGTGCCTGGCACATAGTACAGGCTAAATAAACATTAGCTATTAATAGCATTATTAACTTTGGATGCGTGTACCAATACCGTATCAAGATAAAATGCTGTGATTAATGGAACTGGTAAAATTCGGAATTTCATGTCCTTTGGCAATTTGCCATGAGTTCTCTTCCCTGAGACTAGGCTCTGCAAAAAGGCGCTGATTATTTAACTTGACACCACAGGAAGCTGATGGAAGGAAGGTGCCAAGGTAGATGGAATGTTCTATGCTGAATATCAGAGGGGAAAATAAGGCTGATAATTCAACCTGCGGTAATGTCGCTGGTCCCGCCTCCATGACCAATGGAGCACTGAGCCCACTTCAGTATAAGCAGGGCAAAAAGAAATGGAAATAATAAAACCTGCCTTATTTGTTTGTCCTGCCAGTTAGGCAGTCAATCCAAAAAATATACTGAATGCCCATTGTGAGCAAAGCATTAAATAATATCATTAATAGCTACCATTTGTTGAGAACTTGATATAAACAAGACAGGGCATTCCATATATCCACTGACCCAGTTCACAGCCACCACCTCTATGAATTCTGATCTGAGGGCCCACTGCTTTCACCCACCCCGTCCCAGCCGGGAGGACTCCTCCTCCCTTGGCAGCAACCCCATACCCCTCGGTCTACCTTGCCCTGTGGCTGTTTATAGGGTCCCACGTGCCCAACCAGATGCAGGTTCCTCAAGAGCAGGGGACATTTTAGAGTCATGTTCATGTCCTGCAAAATGGGCAGTGTATCAACAGGCACCCAGCACAGTTAGAATGAATTCATGAATGGAAATATCAAAACAGCATGGCACCCCATTATCTCAGTGCTGGGGTTTCTGCAGAGCACTTTATAGCTAACATAGTGGTGGCAACACCAGGGATCCAGGCCAGAATACTCCTGAGACTCAATTTCTCCCTGTGTCAGTAGGATATATATAGAACCACTCCAAGTTTCTGAAAATATTGAAGATATTATTATTAATAATAATGATGATAATGGCAGCAGCAAACAATCAGCGAGTGCTTCCTATGTTCCAGGCATTGTGTTCTTTGCATGTATTTTTTTTTCCAGTTGATGCTTGCAATTCTATGAGGTAGGTACTATTATTAATAATACCACCACTGTCATCCTTTGCCCACATCAAGCAGGTAGAAATTGACAGAGCTGGGATTTCCACCCTAAGTGTCTAACCTGGAGCCCAAAAACCTCCCCGTGCTTTACAAAGCCATGAGAGGGCGGAGGGTCAGGGAGGTGGTCTGTCTGAGGACACAGTGCATCCAGTGAGCTTAGATTCTGGCTATGAACACAAATCCCAGGCCCTGAGGTGAAGCCCCAGGGCCTCAGCCTTCTGTAGAGGAACTCGAAGCTCTCTGCCAACAATCCCTTTCAGCCCTCCCCATCTCTCTATAGGAAAGAGATTACGGGAGATCTGTGCCACTTAAAAATATTAAAGCAGGAGGAGTAGACAGATGGGGACGTGTGGCGTCTTAGTGACCACATCCAACCAATGCCGCCGGTGAATCAGTGGCAGTTCTAGGAGAAAAAGCAATTGCCAACTTTTGGACTGGGCTCAAGCTCAGATTCTAATAATGCAATATTATAAGAACAGCCAAATAACATATTTCCTGGAAATATGAAATAAAGTAATCCAAAAGCCCTTGAAAACATCATCACCATCATCATTACAATGTTCATCATCACAGAGCCTCCTCACATTGGAGCAGACTTTCACATTCACTGGCTCATTGGCTACCCTCCCCCAGATACCCCCCGTCATACATGAGGCAGGAAAATGCCACCCTTCCAACCAGTGACGAAACTAAGACCCAGCGACTTGCCCAGGTTCACTCAACCAACCAGCCCACATGAGAAGCCAGGATTCCCGACGTACAGATCCAACCCTGACCCCACGCTGTGAAACACCCAGGACGAGGAGTGAGGCATTTTAACGGGGTAGCTGCAAGGCTTGCTCAATCCAAAGTCAACAGCTTCCTCTCCTATCGCATCTGGAATAGACTTACAGTTCAGGCTGCCTGGATAAGGAAAGGAGGGTCAGGCTGAATGGGATTCACACCTTATCTCCCCTACTGTCACTAAAACGAGCCAACTGAAGTGCAAGAAGCCTGCCATTGGCGGAGAAAAGTGCTCTGGTGGCAGAAAGGCACCGGGTGTAGGTTGAGGCACGGCTGGTGGGAAGACGGAGAGAAAGCAGGCAGGAGAGAGGCAGGGACCAGGCTCTACCGGTTACTGTTCCCAGAGCTCTCGGCTGAGCAAGACAGGTAGGACAGGTGGGGGAGGCGTCATAGGCACCGACCCTTTCCATCTGTGCATTTTTAATGTAGTACCTCGATCATAAGGGAGAGTTGAAGAAATATGTGTATAAAATGGAAATAGAGCAAAAAATTTATGTCTCTTTATAGCCAATGATTCATACAGAGTGATGGGTTTTAAATATTAATAATAAGTAAATTTTTAGGGCATAAGGTTGGCGATGAAGGGAGATGATAAAATTTCTCTATTTTTCCTTTTTGTTCATGGTCCAAATGTAGAAAATTAAGTACAGTAAATATCCTACCTATAGCTAGCAATGCGCACATAGTTTACCGCCTGCCTCGGGGGCCTGCGCTCCTCTCGGGGGCAAAGACACCGCTTCTTCTTGACGCGGAGACCGTGTTGTGGGGCTGGGAAGAAACTCGTTTCAAGAATTAAAATGACCTCACGTGCATTTCGACTATGACGAACGGGCTGCGTTTTCACAGAAGCGTGGTGCTCGCGCTTTGCCTTTCTCCCTGTTCCTGCGCGGTTTGGAAATCTCTGCGTCAAGAGAGCCTCCAGGAAAGCCCTCTGCCACCCTCCCGGCATCTCCCCATCCTGGTGAAGAAGGGCGTTGGTCTTTCTGGCCGGCTCATGGTGTCAGCAAATTCCCTTCCAGTGACCAGCCTGACTTGAGAGATGCCCTCTTTCCTGGGGCATCAGGAGTAGAAAGAAATGCGTGCTGACCAAGGGCGGCTCTTTGAGTGTTTTGACCCATCCCGAATTCGGGTGGAGCAACAGGAAGCTCCTGGTGGCCTTCAAGGAAAGTGAAGGTACTTCTATGTGGCTGTCAACTGCACCCTCAGGAGATGGCCTAGGTGCACAGCCCAGCACTGCACCCTGCCCCCGGGCTGTGAGCTGTCCCCATAGTCCCGGCTCCCACCTCCCGGCCAGCCGGGGCCGTGCTGATGGCCGCCGCTGTATCAGCCTGTGAGCTCCCCCAGCCCGTTCACAAACCCACTCAAAATTACTCCCAGTGGCTCCCTGGGGAGGAGGGTCACCCTCTGTGCCTCATCTCCCTCCGCCGCGGCTGACGCTCTGAGCAGAAGCCTGCAGCCAGCCCGGGGCGGACACACACTGACATGGCGAGTCACTTGCTAAGGGAACGGAAGGGCCAGGGACGGAGAGCCGAGCAGATGCTCAGACCCCAGAAGCCAGGAGGTGGCGGAGCCCGAGCTCCCCGGGCGAGATCTCGCAGGCTCTCAAAGCCTGGCAAGTGGAAGGTGACAGCAGATGGCAGGAAGCATAGCCCGAGGCCCTGGACTTTGGCAGGGTCAGGAGCGAGTCTGCAGGAACTTCAGTTGCTTTGGCCAAAGGGGAAAGTGTCCTGCATAGCAAGTTAGCACCGGACTCCAACATCCGAGTTCTTGGGTTCAAATTCCAGCTTCTCTGCTCACTAGCTGAAGACCACAGGGAGCTGCTTCTCTCTCAGCATCCTCACCTACCAAATGGCAATAATATAGCAGCTGAACTTCCAGGCCTGTTGTGAGGCTTCAGTGAACTAATACGTGAAAAGTGTTTGGAATTTGTTGGGCTATTATCAGAAGTGGGATTGCACATCTTTCCTCCAAAGGTCAAAGGTTAGTCAGCTTGTTAGATCAAACAAGGGAAGTTCTGCCTTTGAGTCTCTCTCCTTTCTAGAAAGATCCCTACCATTGCCATCTTTTCTACTTCTCTTCCCCCAAAATCTGGCCCAAGGCAGCCCTAGCACCATCACCCTCCACCGTGCCCTGATGCCCATTCCTGAGACTAGAAGTCTCCAGCGAGCCCCGAAGCAGGTCCCTGCACGTGCAGCTACTGCACCCTCCCCAGCACAGCTGGGGAAGTCTGAAGTAGGGTCACGTTCAGAAGAGCAACTCAAGAGCCACGTGTCAGATTCCGGAAACCTCCATGCCGTTGCACATGGGATGATGATGATGTTGATGATGATGGCAAAAGGAGGGTCTAGTTGTCAGCAAGGCGTCCGCCTTCATTCCCCTCTGAGCCAGCAGGGAGAAATGTGCTCTCTGGCTTCTTTCCAACCATCTAGACGTTCACCATGAGCAGCAAGCTAATTGCTAAGCTGCAAGAGACACGGCAAGCCCAAAGAAGGAGTGTGGCCCCTTTATTTCTCACACACACACACACACACACACACACACACACACACACACACAGACAACACCCTCTGACGGAGGCCTTTTAGGGCTCTCCGGGAAAAAAGAAAATCTTCCAGCAGCAATGGAGAGCAGGGGGCAGGAGAGGGGTTCGCGCCACTCCAAGAATTTGATGAGCGCCTGATACCAACAGCATAAATAAGCCCTTTACTAAATTGGAGAGCTGCTCATTTAAATGGATTCTGCCGTCCCTTCGGTGCCAGTTAATCTGTAATTCAGATAGATCAGGGATGGCTCTGCTGGGAGACAAGAGTCCAGAATATAGAATGATTTTGTCCCCTGGGTCGTGGATTTCACTTGGTAAGCAGCGCACACATCCTACATGTTCATTTCATTATTGCTCCTCTCTCTGTGTCACCTACAAACTCCGTCACGGGCACACACCTGGGACGAAATGCACACTCTCCGAAACCCACACCCACCAGCTCCCCGCACACTCGCGTGTGCACACGCCCCACACACATTCCGTCCTGTGCACAGCTCCCTGGGCAAGCACTCCAGCACCTCGGCCAACACAGGCAAAGCAACTCGCCAGCAGGTGCTTATGCCATTTTCCAGAACACCCGCCATGTCTGCAGTGAGAGTTGCCCCACCTGGAACTGCAGTGGGGGATGGGACGCTATGTTATGACTTGAGCTGACTGTCCTGCTGTGTGCAGGGCAGGTGTGTGGGTCAGGAGACAGATCGAGGGGCCCGGGCAAAGGGCTATCTCGGTGGCCCAGGACAGAGGAAAGAGGAAAGCAGAACCCCAGTGTGAGAAGCTATTTTCGCTCAAGAATATTTACCTTTAGCCTTTGGTTACCTCTTCAAATTTATTACCAATATATTACAAAATTTCAAAATGGATTATTCTTGCATCAGACAAGGGGTTGCAATGCTTCTTTTCTCCTTCTTTTCACTGCTTTTTTTTTTTTAACTTTTAAAATGAACTTCATTAAGAAAAAAAAAAGCATTGTTTTTAATCTGCTCATCCCCTTCAACTTTTTCATGTCCCTTTTTGGATTTTCACGTTGAAATATTTCTTTTAATATTTCAAAAACGGACCCCCTTGTTGAGAAGGCTTTCAAACATGGTATCGGGTAATAACTTGCTTGCCAAGAAAGTGAGTTTCCTCCCACCCCCCACTAATAAAAAAAATCAATAAGTCATTAGAGATGCCTTGAATGGAGATTAAGTAAATGAATGAATGTAACTTCTACCTGACCATGAAATGTGTGCTTGCAACAGTGAAAGGTATGTAGAACGCTTTTACAATAAAAACGGTCGCGTCTGAGCGTTCATTGATCAGACCGAGCTCCAAGCATGAGCCCTGCCGAGGCCCCCTCCCACCACTGACTGCACAGCTCAACCCCCAGTGGTCGAAAGGGACACAGAATGCTCGAGTGTCCCTCCCCAAGGCGGGGGAGGGTCAGCCTGTGGCCGCTGAGGACACCATGTCCGTCACCCGTTAGAACAGTTTGGTAGTAAAGAGACGGCCCTGGAAGCCCCCTCTGCCCCCCGGCGTGCCTGGCTGGAGGGGACAGGCCCGCCCGCTGTCACCCCTCCCCAGGGCGAGGGTCCACCAGGCCCGGCCTTCCCTCTTCCCGCCTGCTCATCTGGTGCCTGGCAGGGTGGCGAGGCCAGGCCAGCGCGGACCCGAGAGGCTGGGCTGGTTCCACAGCTTTTGGAGCCCCTTCCTGGAGTCGGCTGTCAGGCAAACAAGCTCCATGGAGAAGACTGGGGTCTTCGGAGACCCCCGGAGCCCGGCCTGGGATTCGTTTCTGTCTCTTCCTCGGGCTGTGACCTCTGTTTCCTCTCTGAGCCTCAGGCCTCCATCAGGCAAGTGGAAGCGACCATAATACCCTCAGCCCTCCGAATCCGCGCGTTCCCCATCTGCGGGTTCAGCCAGCCCCGAATCCAAGTGTTCAAAATAAATTAATAAATAACAATGCAACAATAAGAAATAATATGTATTTTTTTACATACAGGATATAAACAACTATTTATATGGCATTTACACTGTATTAGTATTATGTGTAATCTGGATGATTTAAAGTGTCCAGGAGGATATGTGTAGGTTATACACAAATACTAGCCATTTATATAGGGAACTTGAGCATTCGTGGATGTCAATACTGGGCAGAGGAGGTCCTGGATCCAATTCCCCCCAGATACCAAGGAATGACCGTAGTACCTGTCATAGAGGTGCACTGTAAGGATTAAAGTATTTTGCACAGCCCAGTACTTTGTAAATCATAATAATTTCTGGCATTAACCAGGAGTTGCCTCTCCTTATCCCAATTTTAGCAGGGCACATGTCTTATCAACATAAAGACTACACTTCCCTGCTCCCCTTGCAGCTAGATATGGCCATGTGACTCCATTTTTTTTTTTTTCCTTTGGCCAATGGGATATAAACAGAAGTCTTGGGTGGTGTCTCCCAAGAAGTGTCCTTAATAAGGATGGATTAGGCCTATCTCTGCCTCCCTCCCTCTTGCCCCTAAAATGCTGATGTGATGGCTGGAGCCCTAGCCACCGATGTAGCCAATGAGGCAACAGGGTAAAAATGGGCGGGGTCCCAAGGTGGGAGGACTACAATGGTCATAAAACCAAAAGAAAAATCTTGGACTGTCTCTAAACCTTTTAACAAATTACAAGTAAGTATTAATTTTTAAAAAGCTGTTGTTATTTGGGGTTTTCTGCTATCACAGCCAAACTAATTCTATCTTTGCTATCATTACTATCATTAGTCGCGGTGTTATTTTTGTCAGAGGGGTGAAGAACTTCCTTTCCTTGTGGGTTTTTGAGGGTCAGCCTGCATCCCTCTCTCTCCACATGGCCACTCTATCAGCCGCCCTGTGCCAAAGCCCACCCCTAGTCCACTCTCCCCCAATTCCAGAATCCTAGGCATTTACAACATCTGGTTTTCTTGTTTTTTGCATGTAAAGGTGTTTGGGGAATGGGGCGTCTTCCGATTCCCCTCACACACACCCCCCTTCAGTGCTGTGGGAAGGGAGCCCCAAAGCCAAACTCCTTAGCCTGGGGCTCAGTGACAGGCTCCATCTCTCGGACAAGTTACTGAACTCAGCTCGTCTGTGAGCCTGGGATCCGACCCCCTCATCCATTTGCTGTGAAGATTCATTCAAGTGACGTGTTGAGATTCCCTGGGACCTCACAGGTGCATACAGCAGGTGCTCCATATATGTTAGTGCTGTTGATGAGGATGATGATGACAAGGACAAAGATAAAGCCAACCGGCCCAGCCTCACCTCTTCCTTCCCTCCCACCAGCTCATGCATACATCAGTGCTGGACAGTGGCTGGTGGCTCTGTGCACTGTCCTGTTCTCTCAAGTCTCCCATTTTTACAGATTTCCAAAAGAGCCCTCCAACCAGTTGACCCTGTATGTCCCTGAAGACTCAGCCCAGACGCCACTTCTCTTAGGAGGACAGGAGACAAGCCCGGTGCCCCACCGGGTGTCTCTGCTGTGCTTCCAGAGCTCCAGCTGCTGGCGGTGGGAGCTGCCAGCACCCTGCTGGTCCTCGCCTCCCAGCCCACCCTACCCCGGAGACTGTGAGTTTCCCACGGCAGTGACAGTGTCCGTCACATGGGCACCCAGAGCTGAGCCCTGAACGTGGCACCTGGCAGGCCCCTAGTCAACATGGCACGTTCCCATTTCATCCTGTGGCTCCCATGCCTGGCACGGTGTCCAGCCGGCCTGTAGCGTGTTGGACAAATGCACGTTGATGGGGTGGGGAATTGAACAAACCGTCTGCACCTTCTTTTCTCCTGTTCCGAGGGTGCAAATAACCCGGAGTCCAGAAGGAACAGACAATTTGTATGAAAAGAGGAAGAACTTCCCTTGCTTCTATCTTTGTCACTGTGGTGGGCTCAACGGGGTCTTCTGCCCCCAAAAGAGATGTGTCCCCCTGGAACCTCCGAATGTGACCTTCTTCGGAGATAAGAGTCCTTGTAGATATGATTAAGGTGAGTATCAGGATGAGATCACACAGGGGCAGGTTGGGCCCAAAAGACAATGGCAGATGCTTTTACAAGAGACAGAAAAGGACGCAGAGACACAGAGAAGAAGGTCACGTGACAGAGGCAGAGATGGGAGTGACACAGCCACCGGCTGAGGCATGCACAGAGCCCAGAAGCGGAAAGAGGCAAGGGAACATTCTCCCCGAGGGCCTTGGGAGGGAGCACGGAACCTGCTGACACCTAGATTTAAACTTCTGGCCTCCAAAACTCTGAGAAAACAAATGTCCGTGTTTTAAGCCACCCTGCCCGCTTGTGGCGATATGTTACGGCCACCCTGAAACACTAACACGATCACCTAGAGATGGGCCAGCTGGTTTTATGATGGTCCCTCAAGGCCACACCCTTCCCTACTGCAGCTGTAGGTGTCGAACTCCCCATTCTCTGCTGTTGATCCCTTTCTTCCTTAATTTTTTTCCAAATGCACTGCCCCATCTACCCCTCCCACAGCCTCACGGGGTAGGTTCTGTTATTATCCCGTTTCACAGGTGAGGACTCGAAGGCTGGTGGAAGTGCAGCGTTTGCTCCCCGATGCTCCGTCTGCCATGCAGGTCTGTCTGGCCCCTGTGCTCGTAGCTGCTGTGTTGCCAGGCCGCCCAGGGCCCCGTCGCTGCAGCGGGCTCAGTGTCCAGATCAAGAAGGGCTGGGCACGGCAGAACCCAGGGGCCTCACAGAAGAGCCTAAACCTGGTTCAAAACGGGTTGAGGGGTCTCGGCTGCGGAGGCCCAAGTCCCATTCCTGGTTGTGTGTAACTTGCTCACGTTGGGGCTCCAAGCCCCCTTTCCCACTTGCCCCCACACCACACAGGGCCATACGAGGGCTGGGGGGGAAGGACTGCAAATGAGAATAGCACTTTAAGACTGAGAGCTTCCTAATTGCGGGGGCCTGTGTGCTTGCTGCGGTGGCCCATACACTAAAGTTACAACAACACAGAGAAGACTGGCATGGCCTGAGTGCAAGGCCTCATCTTGCCTTTCTTTGCATCTCCAAAGCCTGGCAGTCATAGACACATGACATACGCTTGACAACGGGTGCTTGTACTGAATCAAGGACCCATGAAAACCCCACTACGGCTGCACAGTGTCCCTGAATTTTACAGGTGCTAACCCAGGGTTCAGGGTCCTATTTCCTCTACCCATTATAGAGAGACGGTAGAGATCATCTCAGCTTCACTGAAAGCTCTGGCCCCTGGGTCCTCTGTTCCCTGGGTCACTGTCCCACCGACCACTGTGACCATACATCATCAGGGAAAAAAAATAATCCATATAGTCATAGCTTCTGGCTCTCTAGGAGAAATCCCTCTTCTTAGTCCTATTTCTAACCCAGCGGACTTTAAGATTAAAGTCAAAAGTAAGCAGGTAAACCTTGAGAAGCCCATATGGTCCCTGTCCCCAAATCAGGTGGTTTGAGGCTCTGCTTGGTGACCAGATGGCTGCTTGGGGCTATCCATTCTCTGGGACGGCCTCCCTCCTGCCTGGAGTGGAAGGAAGGGTGCTTCAGGCAGCCAGGACTGGGCAGATGCCCCGGAATATTGCAGGAACAGAACCTACACCCCTGCCAGATTCCATCTGGATGGCTGTCCCCATGATTTTCATTCTCATGAATCCTCCAGGGACAAGTCCAGCCAGAGACTTGATTAGCCAAATTCCTACTGGAAAAGTTCTTTGGAACTGTGACCTATCTTATTTATGGAAACCTCTCTTGCGTACAAACAGGTCAGGAATTTTAACTGAGGACCCGTACCTCAAGTTCTCTGTTGAACTCTCTACTCTGAAACTCCCTAGTAAGGGAGCTTTAGGACTTGCTGAATTTCTCCAGCGCACCCCTTGCAGGAGGAGCCTCTTCATGCCTCATAAATCACATCATCACCATTCTTGTCAAACAGAGAAAGAGAGACCCTGATTTAGAGAGGAAAGCTGACTTTGCCAAAATGGGCTGCTGTCAGGGCTAAGCCTGAAAAGCACACCTGGGCCTTGTGACATTTCAGATAACACCACAGCGACTAAATCATGTGCAGAAGGCAAAACTCCCGATACAACAGCAGCGGCTACCTGGGCTTTTCCTCCCCTGCAGAGAGAGAACTGCAGCTTAGCCTTTTGGCACAAACGATTCCAATGTCAGACTCCTTGAAGGTAAATACCTCTCTGTTCCTGTGTGCCATAGCCCCAACTCACCCCAGAAACACCCCAGGACAAGGCGAGATATCCAGTGGGCACCCCAGACATGCATGGAGGATGGCGGGCAGTTGGCCATCAAACACAAGTTCCCTTTCAATGACAGGGGACATCTCCCCCTTTCATCTGGGAAAAAAGAGCAGGATATAAAGACAGATCACCGTCTGGGATAAAAGGCCACACCTAATGATTCCAGACACCCCTCCTGTCCGGTCATTCCAGGAAAGGACTGAAGGCCCATAGAGAGACAGACACACAGCCCTGCCTTCCTGAATCCCAGCACTCTTCCGCCCATTTTGTAGGCTCTTGAATGGAAAATTCTATAGCCAAATGGTATAGGAACTATTGTCCAATAGAACTACCATGGAGTCCTCCCTGCTGTCTCCTGGATGGACAGGGGAGAGAAGGACAGAGACCAGAGAGGGGAGAAGCAGCACGTGAGTAGGTGCCTGTCTCAAGGTCACCCCTGCTGTCCATTGCCCTGTAGGCAGAGCACCTGTAGGCAGAGCCCTGGCCAATCCCATATCCAGTGACAAAAGAGTCACAACCATCAAAGACAGGGACGGTGCCACATTGGGATGGATTTTTCTCTCTGTGGTTATGACAGTGAGCTTCAACCTTCCAGCCTATGCCCCCCACTCTTGTGCAGGCAGCCCTGTCTACACGGTTTGTCTACCAGGTATGGGGACATGGCACTTCTCCCTGAATGCCCACAAGCACAGGAGCCCCGAAATTCACGCAGTGGCTCAGCTGGGAGGGTCTGATCCTCAATGCCCTTTCTGAGCAGTCCCTTTTCTCCCGGGCTCCACTGTGCCTTCCCTGCCCCTGTGTCAGCTTAAAAGGCCACACACACTCTCCTGGGTCTGCCTTCGATATCCCCCCATTCCACGCCAGCCCCACTCATACAGTCCTCAATTAATCCCACTCACTCATTCCGCCCAGAATGCCACATGGCTGCTGGAAATTTGCAATCTGCCTGTGTGTTTCAGACCTTCCCTTGGATCAACTCCACGGAACACGCGGCACGGAAGGGCCCGTCCCATTCAGCACAGCCCCTCCGAGTCACACAGACTCCCACACGCCGTTTCTGTTTCACTTCCTCCATCTCATTCCACTATCCGTGAAGTCTATATATTCATCCGTACGGCCTCCTATTGAACATAACTCCCTACAACAATTATCTGTGGTTTCCATGTATTTATTTCTGGTATCTATTTAGATAGAGTATCTACCATCCCTCCTGGATCTATTTTCATGTCTCTCTCTGTCTATAGTATTTATCTCTATTTTAACACGACTGCCTTTTTTTTTTTTTAACCCTCAAACTGGGACAGTTCCCAGGGGGACAGGTTTTGCCTGCAGTTAAAAGCACGATGTGATTCTACACGTGCTCGGCAGCTAAATTCGTGGTGGGTCAGAGCAGCCGTGCTTGTTCAGCAGAAAGGCATGAAAGTGGGGAGCTGAGGGGGCAGGGGGGGTGCGGGAGGGGGCTGGGGGCTCTTCAGGGATTCACCCTCCCTGGGTGAATTCACCCACGAGAAGGAAGGTGGGAAAGGAGAGGGCAAAGTGGGGAGAATCTGAAGGCATCATCTGGGTTCAAATCCCAACCCTACCTCTTATTTGAGGTCTCATTCTCAGTTTTCTATAAAACGAGAATCCCGTGAGTACCTAACTGATAGGATTGGAGTCAAGCTTAAGTGTCATATACATGAAAAGTCCTTGACACAGGGCTTAATGTGGAGTAAGTGCTCATTAACGAAAACTATGGTTCTTATCATATTGTTATTATCCTCATTATGTTGTTAGCCCTTGTACAGTAGTTTTTACAGAGTTAACATCTCATGGGCTACAACTATCTTAGTATAGAAACTTACTGATATGTGTCTTCCTAGCTCAAGAATAAAGTAGATAACAGACAAAAGTTTAATGAATGAACACACCTACCTAGACTTTCTTTAAGTGACACAAGAAAGGAAAGATGAGGCTACGAACAATATTGAGGTTTAGAAGGAGGAATGTTGCAAGTATAATACCAGCACTGGGCAGCTTCATGCTTAACAATGCACGCGAGACATTAAACTAAAGGTTAAAAAGCTTAGCTATGGGGTCTAACAGGAATAGACAAGGCCTGGAGCAGCTCCTGTGGGTCAACAAGAGCTGCATCAAGGCCTGCCACAAAGCAGTAAGTAAGGGTCCTTCCGGAGTCTGATGCCAGAGCTGCAGTGGACTCACCTGGCACAGGCCCATGGCTGTTCCACCCAGCAACTCAGCACGTGGTGGGACCAGCAGGGTAGGGGTGTCAAAGCAGACAGTACAAGAAGAGCAAGCAGGTTGGGGAGTCCAGGGCTCTGAGGAGACACCACTGAATGACTACAATGAGGTGGTCTGGTTGGAGAAGCACATGGAGCCAGGATGACCCAGGGATCAGAGGAGGCCAATGGTCTGGAGGTCAAGGTAGGGTACAAAGACAAGGCACAGCAGGAAGAAGGAAGGAAGAGAGGTAGAAAAGCCTTGATTGGAGAGAAATTCCAAGCCATGGGGCAGGCCGAGGACTGGCTGTTGTAAAGCTGGAATGGAGTGGAAGTGAAGGTCACTGGCAAAGAAGGGTCAGTGACTGGGGGAACGAGGCATGCCAAGGGTCTGCAGCATTGCCCCAGATCTCAGACTTCAGTGCCGCTCTCGAGGCCCGCAGCAGAAGCTTGAGACTTCAGAACAGCCTTGCAGAAAGAGATCAATCACAGCAACCTCCGGGCAAGGTCCGCTTGCCCCCTCAGTCCAAGGAGGCATCACAGTGTACGAAGTTGTCAGGAAGGAGGCTGTTTGAGCTCGTGCTAGAACACCCTGGAGACCTGAGATTATTATTCCAAGTCCTGCTGTTGCTGTGATCTTTAGGAATCATATTCAACAAGTTTCCCAGAGGAGCACAGCAGGGGGTGGGGGTGGGGGACTAATGTTAACCAAGACTACCAGCCCTAGGCAGAAAATTGCAGTGGCACCCAAACGCCTGGGTTTCCAAGGATGGGGCAGGCAGGGGTGTCAGAAAGAGCACGGCGTGCACGGAACCCCGGGCGTACGCAGAGCCACGCGGCACCGCCATGCCGAAGCGTGCTCCTGCAGAGGAATGCCAGTGGAAGACGGAGAGTGGCAAGGAGCAGACAGTGCCACTCAGGATCCAGAGACGCCCCGGCCCGTGTTAGCAGGGCTGAAGGCAGATGGGGCCACGATACGGAGGAAGCTGGCTCAGAACATGTAAGACTTTGCTTCCAAAGTGCCAGATGCCAGCTCCAGCTCTCCATCTGCCTCCTCTCATCCTCGCCGTTAGTGCTGCGCTGCTTACATGGTGCACATCCAGATACACTCGCGGGCCTCACCGCCTGGCCTGGGGAAAAGGCCAGGGGTCTCAGCACCCAGACAGCTCTGAAACACAAGCTCTCCTCCCCAGCACATGCCCAGGACTCCAGAATTCACGGGTCACTGTGTGGAGAGTCTAGAGCCATCTCAGAAAAATCCAGGATGCCACGGCAAGAGCCACACTTGCTGCTGCAGAACGTGCCGCAGCCTGGGCTGCTCCAAACCCGTCTCGCAGCTGTTTCACCCTGCTCGCTTCTTCTGCCCTCCCACCGTCCTTCAGTGCTACCATGGGACGCAGGGCTATCCATAGGGAAACAAGACACCCCAACTGTGAATTCAACAGAAAACTGGCTCTGTGGGCAGCCATGTTCCAGAAAGGAGTCAGGGGAGTAGGAGGAGACAAGGTACGGACCAGGGGGGGCTCTGGGGGGAGCAAATGCCCTGAGGTCAGACAGCCTTGGACAGCTTCCTCGGAACTGCATCTGCCAGGCCTGCCACAGACAGCAGGGCTCCTCCCTTTCCCTTCTCGCTCCTCCCCTTGCCCAACTTGAGCCAGGAGCAGGGCTAGCAGGGGTGCAGCACCCCCAGAGAGGACACTGAGGTCACTGTGGCCACTCTGGCTACCAACCTGCGGGACCTTCACAGGTCCAGATGTGGCGAGAGGAGCAGAGAAACATGACGAGGGACACGGAGGTGGAGGGAGCTTTGCTCCCTTCTATTAGAGGAGGTCATGTCTGGGGGGCTCCTTAAATCCGAGTGGCCAAATACCAGCTCCAATCCTTTCTTCCACGCCTCTCCGCTCCTCTGTCCTGACTCCTATCCCCAGATTCACTCCCCACTTCCCTACCTGAGCTTCCTGAGCTCCAACAGCCTCTCCCTCTCCCGCGCCTCTCCCCCAGCCCCTCAAAACACAAGCCCACCCATCCATCAACCCGGCGTCCACCCGAGTCTGCAGGTGGCCTGGGAGCAAGAGCCTGAGCCAGGGCCACAGCAGAATGTCTCTTCCTGCCTCAAGCTGCAAGTCAGTGAATGATGCTCTTAGCAAAGACGGAGCTCAGGTCCGCACTGAACCAGCACCCAAGACGAACAGCCTCAACTAACAGCGGAGGAGACAGAAGAGGGCCAAGATGACAAGGAGGAGGAGGAGGAAGATTCCTAACCCTCTAGCAGAAAACAGATAAATAAAGACTATTAGGGAATAAATAAAAGATACAGAGAGAGACATCAGCCGGGGCGCGGAATGATTTTTTCCTCTTGCTGCAGTGATGATCTGATTAGGGTTCAGTCCTACCGCATTCCTCACGTCCTAACTCATCTTCGCCGGGTCTCCGCCGCGGGGGGAAGATGAATGGCAGTCACGCAGGAGGCGGCTCCGATTAAGTCCCGGGCGCGATGAGCTGGGGATTGCACACGCCTCCCCGCACCTGCGGCCCGGGACCTCGCCGCCCCCTCGAGATGAGGGCGAGGGGTGGGTGCTGCTTCCCCCGTGACGGATTTTGCAGGGAGCAGCCTGCCAGGGACGCCGCTCCCCACCACACCTGCTGCCTGCCTGAGCATATGATGCAGGTGGGACCGGGGAGCCACCGTGCCCGCCACTTAGACGATTCCAACCTGCCCCTTCTGTTTGGGTTTCTCTTCCAGGGTGTCTGTTGAGCCTGGCCAAGGCCGGGACGCCAGGGAGGCATATGGGTTGGCAGCAAGGCATCCAAGAGCACCCCCTTCATCTCTGAACATCTACATCAGTGTTGCTGAGATAAGGCAAAGGAACAGATATTGATGGTGCACCTGTTACGGTTAGGCACCGTGCTGCCTGATCGTGAGTGTAATCTCCATCTGAACAGCAACCCTAGGAGGTAAAAAAATCTTCATTTCCATTTTATGGCTAGGAAAACTGATGCTGGGAGACTAAATAACATACTCCAAGTTACACCGCTGGAAAGTGCTGATGCTTCTGATGGGAGAACGTTGGAGAAATGGATTGACTAGCAACGCCGGAGCACCAGGGATGTGCCGCCAGCAGGAATGAGCAGGCAAAGAACTTTTGCTTTTGTATTTGCTCTTCTCCAAGGCCCCATACTCTTAGCCTCTGGCCTGCTTTGGAGTCCTGCTTTGGGGGCCTTGGCTCTTGAGAATTGCAGCCCTGGCAGAGTAACTTGGTCCATGAAAAATCCCGGAAAGATTTCCCTGGTTCTCACAGACCCCAGGTAAAACCGACCCTCCTTGTCACACTCCCGTCCGGGGTTTCTCGGGAGTCCTGGAGGAAAGAGACCCAGACCAGCTCAGCTCAGGGCTGGTTTCGGTTTTCTCTGGATCAGCTGCAAGGAAGGACGCTGAAACTGACTAGCAATTTACTAGGGGGTAGTAAAGTCTTGCATCAGGCCGGCATTGCCTCTGTTGTTCGTTTTCTTTCATTTCTTTTTAAACTACTTTCAGTTACATTTAGGCAAGGTGGCCAAAAGCTTCAGGCCACCTAGAAATAAACACGGTTTATTCTTGTTGTAATGCAGTTAACACAGAATTCAATGAGACATACGATTTGTTTGGGGGAATTTGGGGGAGTGGTGGCAAGAGGGCAGAGGTGTGGTGGGCACTTGAAGGCCAAGAGGCTTGGCAGACTGTGGGGGGGAGGCTGACAGGCACTGCCAGTCAGGGGGCAGAGAGGGAGGGCACGGCGGCGCTGGCGGGGGCATAGCAGGGAGCCACCACCGCCATTACAAAGCTGTGCCCATTCTGTTTCCTGGCAGCCCACTGCAGCCAGGTCACGGCAGCTCATGCTTGGAGGAGAAAACAAGTCAAGCATTTACTAAGCACCTACTGTTAGTCTGTTCAGCCCTCACAACAACCTTAGCCCTTTGCACTCGGATGTCGAGTGTGGCTCGACACCGTTAGCAAAAATTATAGAGATTAAAATTACTCTTTGAATGCACCAATAATTTGAAATATTAAAAAATCCAAATAAATAAGTTTGTGTGAAAAGAAACTCTAGTTTTTTATTCTGCTGCCACGCTTTGTAAAATCTGGGGTATTTAAAAAATTAAATCCCGAGTAGAATATAGGAATCGAGAAAAAAGCAAGCGAGTGCAAAGGGTTAGAAGCTCTTATTTCCATTGGACAGGTGGGAAAACTGGGGCTCAGGGAGCTTAACATCGTCACAGGCCGGTGGGACGGGCTTTGGTCTCATGTCTGACAAATCCCAGAGCTAACACTGCTGTAAACACACCTGTGGTTCCCAGAGCAGCACCAGCCTCACCTGGGAACTTACTAAAAATCCAAGTTCTTGGGCTCCACCCTCCTCCCCGCACTGGGTCAGAAACTCTGAGGATGGGGCCCAGCAATCTGCATTTTAACAAGCCCTCCAGGTAATGCTAACATGGGTAGTTCTTCAGCAACATTCAGCTGGACAGGTAAGCACGGCCTGTAACGGTGATCCCCAAAGGGTGATCCCCAGCCCCGCATCACTGGCAACTTGTCAGAAATGCAAGTCCTCAGCCCTGCTCCAGACCTACTGAGTCTGAGGGTCAGGGGTGGGGCCAGCGACAGGTGTGACAAGCCTTCCAGGTGAGCTGGTGTGACAAGCCTTCCAGGTGCGCACTCCAGTTGGACAACCCTCGCCACTTTCCATCCTGCTGCTCCTTCATGGGGGAAGGGTGGAATAGACAAAGAAGACACCCAGTGCCTTCCAGTGGCTGTCAACAGACACCCTGGGCCCACCCAAGTACAACATGATGAGGATTCTATCACTAACTAACAAGCCCCAGGGGTTGAATATTTCAATTTGTTATTGATGCATGAAGGACCAGGGGAGAAGAAGGCAAGAGACGAAATATGAAGACGCAAATCCCAGGAGAGGGTCCAGAGTACTGCAAACCCCCCCTCCCCTGCCTGGGGAAGGGTAAACAGAGAGGCTGGACAGGATGGGAAGAAGGGGGCGCTCATGTGCAAAGATGCAGGAAAAGGCAGGTGCCTCCAATGGTTGGTCTGTGTCCTTCTTTCTGGTGTTATTTATTCCCAGAGCAACATGAATTAACTAGCAGGAAGATGTGTGGCCTCAGGTAAATTTGTCAAATGGAAATCAATCCGTAGAAGAAACATACCAGACCAAGGGCTTGTATTGTCTCTCCTGAATATGAAGACGGCTCCCTTGCCCAGCGCCACGGAGCAAGCTCTGCACACATTTGGTCCTAACAATGGCCCCACCTTCCCATTTTACAGAAGAGGAGGCAGAGGTTCAGAGACCGAACACTTCACTCAAAGTCACACAGCTGGTGAGTATAAGCAGAGTCCTCCCTTGCTTTGCTGCCGGAGAGAGCCAAGCGACCTCTGGTCTCCTCCGTCCACTGGGACGTCTACGGCGAGGGAAGTGTTTGGTGCTGTCCCACGTGGCAGCCACTGACCACATGTAGTTATTGTGCCTGCAAAATATGGCCAGTGCTACTGAGAAGCTGGTGTTTGAGTTTTACGTAGTTTTAAATAGCCACACGTGGCCAAAGGCCATTGCAGAACTAGTGAGTGAGTCCCCGTCTCCTATTTCAGGTTGATCCTTGTCCCCTGAATGACTCAAGCTGAGAGAAGCGGAGACAGAATTCTGGCCCAAGCCCTAGTCACAGCAAGAGCAACAGACACCCCTTGGCCCTGGGTTGACCCCACCCCACCCAGTATCCTCTTGCCGGTAAATGATGACATCAATGACTACATATGACCTGGCTTTCTTGTGGCTTTGCCAGAGAAAATCTCGCTTTTCCTGGGGCATCCTTGCTCTACCATCAAACCAGAGAAAATCATCTTGGTATAAAGGTTCCCCAGGATTGGAGTTGACAAACCTACTCAGAAAGCAACATTGGCCCATAAATAGTGGCATGACTCTTAGGCAAGGTACTGAGTTCTCAGAACCTCCATTTTCCCATCTGTAAAATGGGAATAAAATAATTACCTTTGATGGTTACTGGAATCAGATGAGTGGGTGTATGAGGTAAGGCATCTCCTACGTCCTCTGACACTCTCACCCCATATTCCACTACCTGATTCCTCTCTGACCTGGAGGCTCCCCACCTTTCGGGGGGCTGTTCTACATATTCACGGACTCTAAGGCACCCTCACATCTCTGTCTTAAACAATATTCTCCCCCAAACTCCTTCTAGAGCTCGTATCTGTAACCCACAAGCGGATTGTGCAGTCAGCTGCAGCAGCCCCGCAGTGTGGACCAGCTGGGCCTCCCAGCACAGGGATCGGCCACACTGGCTCCCTTCATGCTTGGCCTGAACCGAGGCCACCCGAGAGCCCTCGCCGCCATCCACAGAGTCACATAACGCTGGCCCCTGTCCAGCCGCGGGCTCGGCTAGAATGTCTCAAATCAAATTAATTTTGCCTTCACCAGTATGACTGTCAATAAAAAGTGACTATTTAATCAGAGGATGTTTTAATTACCCAAATGTCAAGCACTGTCACCCTCCATCAGCGGTTTAACGATCCTAACAGATGCCCCGAGAGGAACCCCAGGAGAATCCGGAACCCCGCTCTGCCCTTCAAGAAAGAGGACCCCAACCGGAGCCATTTCACCCTGACCACCCATGTCCCCCTTCTGTGAATCCCGGAAGGTGAAAAGTCTCCCTCTCTCTTGAAAAGCACCCACATACCCTACGATTCCACGATCCAGCTGCGATTTCCCTCGCGTCAGTCCTGTGAGAGTTACTCGCAAGAGCAGTAGGTTTGCAGGCAATGGAGGAGACGGACTCTAAGCACCGTTTGGGGGTCACATGAGAATCCCCAGCTGCCACTTGCTGACTGTGCGCCTGCGGCTTCCCTGGGCCTCAGTTTCTTTGCCTACACAGCAAGGATGGTCACGCTCATTGTGTATGAGACCACGCGGGAAGCACTGAACGCGGAGCCCGGTGCACACGCAGCTCTCGGCGCATGGTGGACACCAGCTGCGTTGGCAGTGGTGCTACGTCGTGGATTCAGGGAGCACCACAGGGAGGACTGTGTGTGACTTCCTCCAACTACAGTTCTCTCCCGACTCCTCCTATATCTTCCTTTATCCTTTTAACGCACCAAATGAGGCTCCTTTCACTTCCTTCATTCATGGTTTCATTGATTCCGTTAATGTGCATTGAACGCCTGCCACATGCCAAGACCCGCCCTGATGAATGCAGGAGGGAGACACACAGGGTCCCTGTCCTCATGAAGCTTGCAGGAGGGAGCTGAAAACTTAGCAAATAAGCAGATACATGCCCACTGCCCCCCCAAATCCCCTCAGAGCTGTGATGAAAGCAGCGGAGGCAGAGTACGGGGTGCTGTGACAGGAATCGAATCGCAGAGGGGACCCAGAACTCTTTAGAACACTTGTGAGGACAAAACTGCATTTCTGCAAGCAGACTTGAGTTTCTGGAGGGCAGGCAAGGAACCGGTCCCCAAGGCCTGGCAGAGTTCCCAGCTGAGACCGAGTATTTACCGAAGGGGGCTGAATTAATGAAGGAACGGGTGGCTGGACGGATATAAAGATTGTTGCTACGACTGCAGTCACTAAGCTTGTCCCTGGCTCCCGGCCCCTTCCTCCTGTACCTGTTCCCTTCGCTGCGTCTCGCCTTCCTTTTCTCTGTTCTCAGCGTCACCTTGGCCCCGGCCCAGTGTTGTATCTCGAGTCACGAACCGCGTGCCTTCGAGACGCCTCCCGGAACGCCATTCTTCCCGCAGACCCTTCCGTAGCCGGCGTTTTCCGCTCTGCCCTCCCAGCCCCGCCGCCCCACGCTCGCCCTGGCCCCAGACCCGCCTCCGCGCCTTCCAAGGGGAGTCTAAAAATGGAAAGCCACGTGCAAATGAAAACCCTGAGAAACCCGACGCCGTGGAGAGGCAAGCACCTTCTCCCGGAAGGTGGTTTATGCCTGAGTCATGCGTCTGGCTGCGTTAGACTCCAAGGCCTCGGGCAGGGAACGCGACTTTATGTCTCCTAGCGTGCTGAACACAGTAGGAGCGCTCGGCAAATCGTAAATAACGACGGGGATGAGGCAGCCATTGAGTAAAACACTCTGTAAAAATCTCCCTCCAGCACCGGGAGCTGCCGCGGAGCTGGGACGTGGCCCCACTTCCCCCCTGTGCCTTGGGGCGCCCTAGAATCACAGCCTTGCTGGACTGTCACACTGAGTCACGGAACTTTGCCCAGTGAGTAAAACACAGGTGCGCCTCCTTCCCAGACACGCAGAACTCAGGGACGCTGGCACCGACAAGCACGCAGCACAGCTGACGGGGGACAGGCCAGGGCGGGCTGCCAGGGCAGAACTCGCGAGAATCTCAGACCCTGCCCCTAAGGGCCCCAGGGGCCTCCTGGGCTGCAGGGATCCAGCCAGCGGCTCCCACTGCTTTGGGAACAGCAGCAAGGGGAGCGGCCCCCAGCCCCCCCCCCAGGGGGGGGCGGGGCATGCCTCTGAGAATAGAGGACAAACAGGTTCAGAGCTGGGCAGAGGCTTGGATGGACAAGGTGTCTATATCATGACCTTGAACAGATGGGTCCGTTAACATGTCCAAGCCTCCTCCCCTGTGTCCTCGTAGCGCGGGGCTCAGGGGCTGTCGTGAGCATTCACACCCTAGTGCAGGCTCTGGGTGTGGAGCTACAGCAACGCAGGAAGCCCCTGCTCTCGGGGAGCTCCGGCCTGGCTGGGGAGGGAAAAGCAAATACCTTACATGGCAGGTCCTTATAGATGCTGCGGCGACAATAAAGCAGGATTAGAGGAAGGCCAGATCAGAGAAGGCCACTGCTGTCACCTGATCTGAGACTAGGGAGCTCAACACAACAGAGAGGGTGAACCGTGAAGAGTTCTGGGGAAGTGACGTTGCAGGCGGAGGGACGGACACAGGGCAAAGGCCCTACAGGAAGACGTTCTTAGTGTGTCTGAGGAACAGCCACGGGCCGGTGTGGCGGGAGGGGGCAGCGAGAGGAAAGTGGCAGGGGCTTAGGTCAGATCACGGGGGCTTTGGCTTTGGACTGCGTGAGATGGGACACCAGGTGGGATGGGGGGTGGAGAGGGAACCAGTGTGGTTCCCTCTCCCGCTGCTGGGGAGAGCTGAGAGTACGGGGAGCACAGGCGGACGTGGGGAGCACAGAGGTGAGTGTGGGGGGGGAACCCTCACAATTGTGCGGCCAGAGGGGAGGGGGCGGAGCTAGGTGTGCCCCGGGAGGCGCTGAGAGATGGCTGGACCCACGGCACAGTTCGAAGGCAAAATGAAGAGAAACTGGATTAGATAATGGGGAGAAAAAGAGTCATGAAAGACTCTCTGGGGTTTGGGCCAGAGCTACGCAGAGCAGGCCCTCACGTGCACGAGAGCCTTCCTCCCTGCCCTTCGCCACCCCACCTGCCGGCAGCCATGGCTGTGAAAAGAAACAGGGACACCAGCATGCCTCCTGTGTTCGGGGCTTAAGAGATAAACAGGTATGGAGGGAACTTGGGCAAATGGTGGCAGAGCTCCTGTCCCAGCAAATCCTGTCTCCAGGGCGGTGGCAGTCACGTGCTCTCAGCTGACCGCCCACAAGGAGAGCAGACTCTGATGGGGGCCAGCTGATTCGGGTTGATCAGGGGAAGAGAATTCTAGTACAAAACCCTGAAAGGACGTCATTTTGATTTTAATTATAGAAGTAGCATACACTTAGTGGATATGCCACTGGATCCCAAAATTCCACTTGCAAGAACTGACAAAAGTTGACATAAAAATTTAAGTAAAAGACATCCATTAATGCATTATCAATAATGAAAAACGGTTAATAAGCTAAATTTCGAATGATTAAGTCTGCATTAAATCCATAACTCAAAAACAGCAACAGAAAAGCACAAAGAAGAAACTAAAAACCATCTATCATCTCCAGACCTAGAAATAACCATCATTAAATGGCTGGCATATATCTTTCCAGCCTTTATTATTTTTTTCCTTATGCATCCATATGAATTTTTGGTCACTGACATAAAATTGGGATCATACTGAATACACTGACTTACAATCTGACTTTTTCTATGTCGCAAATAACGTAAATATTTTCCATGCCTTTAAATATTGTTCTACAACATATTTTAATGGTTTTGTGGTGTTTCATTATTTGAATGAACCGTGATTTATATAACAGATTCTGTACTTTTGGACATTTCAATCATTTCCAATTTTTCATCATTATAAATAGCATTTCAATACACAACCTCGTACATGAACTTTTGTGAACATTTCTGATTATTTCCTTAAGGTACCAGAAATGCCAAAACGTGGAATTGCTGAGTCAAAGAGAATATTCTTTTTTAAGATTTTTTAAAAATGCTGTCAAACAGCCCTCCAGAAAAGTTGTACCAATTTGTTTCCCTCTGGAAGGGGAATGAGAGCCCCCATTTCTCTACCTCTAAACCATCATGTATTAATATTTTTTTCCCAATTTAGTGGGGGAAAACAGAATCTTGTAACTGATCTAATTAGTGTTGCTTTGATCACTACATAAGCTGAACAAATTTCCATATGTTTATTAGCCATTTTCCTTTTTTTTTTTTTTTTAATTCTGGGAATTGCCTGTTCCTGCCTTTTGTTTATCTTCTTCATGCTGAATTTTGAGAGCTTAGGAGAGCCCAAAGGCAATTGACATGGAAAAGTTGCTCCAAAAGCCACCCTGGGCCTGAGAACCAAACATCACTGACAGGAAGTCCCCGTAGGTTTGTCTAAACCCCGTTATAACTTGGCTCTTCTGACCTCAGGGCCAGAGGACCCCAGCGTGGTGAGGAGGGGAGCTGAGCCCCAGCGCCAAGAAGACCGAGGGGCGTCCCTGGCCTGGTTTGCATCAGAGACGGAGAGCACGCTCGGCCCCAGCATGGCAGAAGCTTGGCATGACCATTGGAAAGGAGGGAGAGTGGCACACACAGGTGCAATGGCAGTGTCGGTCCAACCAGTTAAGTCTAGAAAAACAACTTATCTCTGGACAATGAAAGTGTCAGTACACTGCAGCTTAAGTCTCCAAGTGTCACCGTGCTCAGTCTCCCCTGTCCGTGCACTAATCCGAGAGAGGCTGGGATGAATTAGCCGGGAGGAGAATTCTTAAGCAGAGCTGGGCTGCACAGTTCACTTCTAGCACTGATTGGCAAAGGGCAGCTGCTTGGGTTGGACAGAAAACTGTTTTCCAAAAGATTGTTGAAATGTCCCTCCCGCATGGGAATGCCTGGCCAGCCAGCAAGGCTCGGGCTTCCATATATGGACCCTAAAAATGAGACACAAAGCCTTGGGACCTGGATCCAAGGACAGGTACCCAGGCCTGGGAGGGGAGAAGGAGGGTGGGGTGGGGTGGGGTGGGGTGGGTGAGAGTTGTTCCACACCTGCGGAGCAACCAGGGAGTAGCCCGCCATGCCCCCTGCTCCCATCCGGGCCTTGGAACTATGCAAACTACTTCCACGCCTGGTCCGGCCACATTCCTCAATCTCACTGACCAACTGTGTTTCCCAACCAGAGCCCGACAGGCAAGTCTGACAATGCTAATTCCATCTCTTCAAACAACATTCCAGCCGCCTGTGACAGGCCAGCCCGTTTCTGGAAGCCTGGTGGGCTGGCTGTGGACACTCCACCCTCTTGGGTGCCTCCAACATGCCAAGTCCCTTGTCCTCTGCGCTGGAAAGGGTGAGGTGGGCAGGGGTGGGGCTGTGTGGGCAGTGGCCCCTTCCCTGAGAGCCCCAGCATCCTGCAGACGGGGGCTTCAGTGGTCCCTCCGCACACAGTGGGTGAAGCACCTGGGGCAGGGCTGGCTCGCACACCTGCGTGTTCCTCCATGCCATAAACCCCCCAGGGCCTCACCAAGCCCCCGCCAACACCTGCGTCTGCATTCTGCCTTTCTAATGTGTCTGCGGCCATTCAATCAGAACCCACTCAGGTGTCTTCAGCCTCTGCGTCACCCAAGCCCTGATTTGAGTGGGAGACACTGCTTTTTCTTTCCAAGGGTGACCCTTCCCAGGCTCTGCTCCGCCTGGGCTCAGCCCTCACCCCTGCGCCAGCATCTCCAAGCCCAGACTCTCAATCACTGTGCAAGAGGGGTCCCCTGACCACAGTGACCCAGGACTTTGGGGGAAAGGGAAAGGAAGATGATGATTTTTTTCACTTTTCAATGAACAGGTCGCATGCATGCCATCAGGGGCATCAGGGGGCCCTGGCCTTCAGTGAGTGGCTCAAGAGATTTTTATATGTGTGCATACCTGCGTCACCACCCCCCAGGTGAAAATCCAGAACATTTCCAGTGGCCCAGGGAAGTTCTCTCATGCCCTCTCCCAATCATTATCAGAAGTAATCCCTATTTGACTTCCATCAACATTGATTAGTTTTGCTGATTTCCGAACTTTATAGAGATGGAGTCACATTGCGTGTTCTCTGCTGTGTCTGGCTTCTCTCACTCAGCATAATGTCCGTGAGACACTTATTAACTTTGCTGCTGGCGCTGACGGCCAGGGAATTTCCTGATCCCCATTCAGGAACGTGGCTTGTGCTTTCACACTGTGTTCTAAAGAGACCAGTGAGTCCCCCTAAGCGGGGAAGGAAAGGGCAGGAGGGTCTGATTGGAGGTGTGGGGGGGTCTGCCCCCCGATTTGTCTGAGGAAGCTGTTAATACCTGTTCTGCACAGGAGCTTCCACTCAGGTGTCTCTTGCCAAAAGGGCTCTCAGGCAAAACGACAAGGCAATTGTAGATGCTGCTCAGGGTCTCCCCAAATATACCGAGTGTCTCGGCTCCCCGCTCAAATATTGAAGAGGAAGCATAAAAACCCCAAGGTCAGAGCATTTTGGAATGTCTGGAGGACTCCACATGGCAAAAACCGAGCCTCCCTCCTGTGTCCTTATTCCTATCATGGGACCAGAAAGCCTTTCCAGCTCCCACCTTCTCCCGACAGCAAGAAGAGTATCTGGGAGATCCGAATCGGAGGTTGTCAACCCTCCTCTGACACACACGCCCCCCGCACCCCCGCCATGGTCCTCCCTCCCCTGGCCACTTACAGGTGGCATTTCTAACAGCCAGGTCTGAACAACAGATACTTGTTGTGCCCGGAAGGGTTAAGACAGGATGGGCCGAGACAGGATGGTTCGCAGTCAGGAAGGAGTAGGCAGCAACATCCCACGTGTCAATGTGGCTCATGTCAGTTTCCTTTCCCCAGCAAGTTCAAGGTCATTGCAGGAGTCAGGCCTTGGCTGGGTCCCCATTTGAAGGCATGGGGGGAGATGTTCGAGGAACAATTCAATTAAGAGCGGAGGGACCTCGGGCCCACGGAGTGGAAAGACAGAATGCAAGACCTGCAGTGACCCTCTTGGCGCTGCTCCATCGCTGGGCGGGGGGCGGGGGAGGGCAGGGGCCGGAGGCTGCCCCAGCAACCCCGCAGCTCTGAGTCTGTCCCAGTCCCTGGCAGAGACACACACATTTTGACAAACACTCTTCCCCTAATTGTGAAGCCCCTGTGGATTGCAAGGAAAATTTAATCCATATGTCTCTAGTTCATTTATACTTAACTCATCAACATGTTGTTTTGTAAGAGCTATTTTGCGTCCAAGTACCTTTTTTTTTTTTTTTTGTAAGGTCTTAAAACCCTGGGTTTTTTTTCTTCGAAACAGGAAATCATACTGTGCCAAGAAGAAAGGAACTTGAGCCCTCGGAGGTTCAAACTGGGTTCAAAGCTCCTGCTTCCCAAGAGACCCCAACTAACTAGAAGGGTGTCTCTCTGCCCCCTCACTCCCTTGCAGCCCGCTGAGAGGCGGAGAGCCTGAGGCAGCCAAATCTGACCAGGAGAAGCCTGGAGCGAGAAGCAGGGTTGGGCTAGTTCAGGGTAAAATTGCTCTGTTCACAGCCAAAACAGTGCTCCTCGGAGCCCCCGGGGGCCCGCAGGCTGCAGGAGGGGGAGAAGGCAGGCCAGGAGCTCATTCTGCTTCATCAGAAGGAGCGTCTTGACTCAAATCAGAATCGGTGCAAGCAGGAATTCTGGAAATGACTGGAGGCCCCTGGTTTGAGCTCAGTCGCGGGCTCTAGGCAAGGTCTCTGGAATGGCAGTGAACTTGGAAGGCCCAAGCCAGGTGGATGGGAGAACAACTACTGCTGCAGCCTCACCTTTCCTCTGCCCCACTTCTTTCACCTGTGAGCTTCTCGACAGCTGCATATACACAAAGATGTCCCTCTGCCCTCTGGCCTAGCAGAGCTGGAGGTTACCAAGGTGACAGTAAATGACTGGCCCATTCCCTTAAACCTCAGGGAAGCCTTCTCATGCAAGCAAGTCTATAAAAAGTGAACATCTGAGAAGGATGCTCTGGGAGCCACCGTAAGCTCTGGTCAGCCTGTGGACAGCCACAGCCTGTCCTTGACAAGGGGAATGTAGGACCAACAGCAGGTGCACGCCCCAACATAGGCGTGCACAGTTTGCCCACGCTGCACAGTTGGGATAACCTATATTTCAGGGATACTTGACTGTATCCCTAGAGAGGAATGAGAGAGTTTAGCATGAATTCTCATGTTGACCAATTCACAGGGTCAAAAGGGTAGAAAACAATATAGCTGATGTCAAATAAAGCGGAGACAACTTCAGTGCAACAAAGCAGCTAAGGCTAATAAAACCTCAATCCACTTCTCTTCTGACATTGAGACACAGGCTTGAAGTCAAACACCGCCCAGTTAAGGGATGGGCTTTTCAAAGGCAAGAACACAATGACCTGTAGCCAGGGAAACATATTCCAGTGTGACAGACTGAATGACTGTTCAGCAAATATCCACTCCCCTCCCCCTCCCTGCCCCACTGACCCTGGGCTTGGCCTGGTGACTTGCTTTGGGCAACAAGATGCAAGGGAGAGGACATGAGAGTTCCAAGTTTAAGAGGCACAGCAAGTTTCTGCTGATCCTCTTGCAGTCCTGCCATCTGCCATGAGAAGAACATGCTCTGTCCCTTCAGCTGGGCCCCTAGAATGAGAAACATGGAGCAGAACAGGACCTGACCTGCAGCCTGCGGTCAAACTCAGCTGAGCCCAGCAGGAACCAGCCAATCCCAGCCAACCCATAGGCCTGGACCCGAGAAATGAAAGCTTGTCGGAAGCAACCGGGTTGGGGGGTGGTTTGTTACACAGCACTATGCAGGCACTGCTGATTAAGTTATGTGGTTACAATCTCTGATAACCAGACTACAAAACAGCAGTCAGCTCTGTCTTCCACCCAAGACCTGCCCTGGCCAGTCTTGTACCATAAAACCGGTCTCGATGGCAGGCGAATCTGCTCCCCATGCGGTTGTTGCTTTATTACTTTATTCTACAAACATTTATTGAATCAAATCTGTGCTGGCCGCTATGGATACAAGATTAATGAGGACACAACTACAGCCTTAAGGAGCTGATAGGACACATGAGAGACACACACACAGTGACACTGTGACATATATCATAATGACAGAAGGAGCGTAGGGGTTATCGAGAGGCTCAATACCGGTGTAAGAGTGTACCCCGCCAAGGCACAGAACGGAGGACAGCAGTGCCGGGCTGATGGAAAGGGCCTTATGGGTGGAACTGGTGTCTGGGGCCTGGATCCTAAGAGATAAGCGGAGCGTTCTCTGCAGAAAGCTCTACCAATAAACCACATTTTTCTAAACCTTTGGAGCAGCTGCCCAGTCTCACTGGGGAAGATATCACACATGACTACTTCCATTATTTATTCATACGTTCTAAAACTTCTATTAAGCACCTACTATGTGCTAAGCCTGCACTGTCCCATTCAGTAGGCACCAGCTATGTACACCCATAGGTGGCTGGTCTAAACTGTCATGAGCTGTAATTGTAAAAACACACTGGATTTCAAAGGCCCAGTGTGGAGGGAAAAAAGATTTAAAATATCTCAATTTATAAAACGGATAACATGTTAAAACGGCAATCTTTTGTGAATATTGGGCTAAACAAGATACATAATTAGAATTAATTTTGGCTGTTTCTTTTACTCCTAAAATATGGCTACTAGAAAGTACCCATGTGACTGTCGTTACATTCCGACCTGCACCGTGCTAGGCCCACATCTGGCTGCGTGTTAGAATCCCCTGGGGGCCTTTTAAAAATTATGAAGACCAGGCCACACCCCAGACTGATGAAATCGGAATGTCCAGGGCAGGACGCACGCAGCAGTATAGCTCGGCTCTCTCCACGTGGTTGGGAAGTGCAGACAAGCTCGGGAACCACTGTTGTGGCCAGAGGCAGGGAAGAGGCACAGCCCTTTCACAGTCCAGCAGGGGGACAGGAGTGGACAGCATTCAGCCACCGTGCACGACTGTGAAGGGCAGAAACGAGCTGGGTCCCCAAGGGCAGAGGGCTGGCCTCTGGCAGGCCCAGTGGCATCTCCGACAGCTCTACCCACGTGCGTGGGGTTCCAGGTAGAAGTGGAAGGCACCCTCATCTTCCCCTCGCCCGGGGCAGTTGTGCGGCTGACTCACACCTCACGAGATGCGCGCAGCTGTCCACGGGCTGTGGCCACCAGCAGGGTGGTTTGTAAGCAGGCCACGCCCAGGTGAGCGAGAGCACGGCTCCTTTCCGGCCCTTCCCTTCCCTGCTCTGCGATTTGACAAGAGTTGCTTAACCCCCCTGCACCTGCGAGGGCCTGCCTCAAAAACGACTGCATCACTGTATTGGGTCAGAGAGGTTTCTGGCCATGGCATGCACGCATGCACAAACTCACACACACACACACACACATTGCACGCATGCACAAACGCACACACACACACACATTGCACGCATGCACAAACACACACACACACACACACCCTTCAAATCACTGTGCTCACACAGCTCATCTGAATATTAACTGAGTGTGATGTGAGACTAATATAACAATTAACGACACACAGCAGGCTCCCCAGAAGCAAAGTGAGTCCCCCTGGGAGTCATGAAAGGCAAGTGTGTGGCAGTGAGAACCGGTTCTGCCGAGTAAATAAGGTTCAGAAGCTGGAAAGTGGCCGCCAGCCCCGCCCTCTGCAAGTGGCCGCTGGCCCTGCGGAGTCCCTCTTGCCAGAGGCACCACCCCAGGAATGAGTTTCCGGGGTCCCTCGGCTTCGAAAAGCACAGTTGCAGGTAGGGGCGGGGGGCGCACAGAAGAGACAGGGTACAGGACTGTGGCCTGTGAAAAAGTCGCAGAGATGCTGAGACTTTCCTCTGGGAGGGACGGGATGGGGTGAAGGGGGGGCTGGAGGAGGCGCCACCCACTGGCCCAGGGCAGCTTCTCAAAAGGACACACGAGCACGAGCACCGGAGCCCAGACAGACGCAGGAGGCAGGGACCCTCGTGGTGATGACGTCACTGACGTACACAATGTCACAGCCTCAAATCGTGCCCTGCAAGTATTTCCAGACGACTGTGTGTAAATCCGGCCTCCATACAGCTGTTAAAATGTACCAGGGCCGAGCTGTGAGACCTTGGATAAGCCGTGAAACTCTCTGGGCCTCAGTTTCCCCAGAAAATGGGGACCTACCAAATGTAAAATGGGCACCTACCAACAGCGGGATTGTTGTGAGGAAAGCCAGAAAAACACTGAGCCCGGTGACTGGCTTGGAAATAGCAGCTCCTATGTTTCACAGAGTAATGACAGTAATAACATTAATAGTTACCGTTACTATTAGAGTAACGATACGAGGCAGTAACTGAAGAGGCATGAGAGGTTTTTGCTTATCCTCTTGGGCCCCTGCAATCTGCCATGAGAGGAACAGGCTCTTGTCCCTTCGGCCTGGGTCCCAGAGTGAGAAATAAGGAGCACGGTCATAGTAATAATATAGTATTGGTAGTAATGGTATGTAGTGCTAATAGCAGTAATAGTAATACTAATAGCATGTAGTACTATTAGTATTAGTGCTATTAGTATTAGTGCTACATGTAGTACTACTATTAGTACATACCATTAGTATTAGTACTACATGTAGTACTACATATAGTACTAATAGTAATACTAATAGCATGTAGTAACAGTAATGTAATATATGATGTTTGTAATAATATATAATAGTATACAGATATCAGCATACGTATTAGCGTAATACTGTAACATATGGTAATAAAATTAAAGTAATACGGTGGTAACGATCACGGCGATTACTGTTAAGGCTAGAGGAGCATGGAAACTGCCAGGCCGAGGGTGGGCTACGACGTGAACGGCAGCCTATGGGAGCTAGCATTTGCATCATAATTCCAGGAACCAGTGGGCGTGCTTCCTATCTCGGAAGGTCCTGCAGCCGGCGGGTGATTAAGAAGATAAGTATCACATGGGCTTGTTGCTGAATCCCCCATTCTCCTGCTGTGTGACCCTGGGTAGGCTGCTTAACGTCTCTGACCTTCAGTGCCTCCATGCATGAAGTAGAGCTAAATCTGTCCCTGCCTCTTAGGGTCCCTCTGAGTGTCCAGCGGGACTAGGCCCCTCCCGTGCTTCGCGCAGTTCCTGACGCAGAGTTCATAAAAGAAAGCTGGCTCGTTTCAACTCCTCTGCCATCGGCCTCGTCCTTCAATGCCACCAAAGCCCAGGCCACTTGACCGCCGGCTGTGGGCCGAGTGACACCAAAGCTGTCCTTAGTGTGGCGTGTCTGGAAACCAACGTGCCTGTGTTCAAAGCCCACCTTCCCACTTCCCCGCTGCGCACCCCGGGCCAGTGGCTGGACCTTCCTGAGCCTCCGCTCTGTTTCCTGCAAAGCAATTTAATAACGGAGAGCCTTAAAATATATATTATTTAACCCAGCCACTCCATTTCTAGAAATCTTGCCCAGGGAAATAATCAGAGACACACACAGAGATTTGTGTACAATGACGTCCATCAGCACGATTTGTAAATAGTGAATAACCGGGAATAACTGGAGTGACTAACGGAGGAGATTAATTTCATTATGGTGCATCCAAATGATGTAATACTGTTCAAACATTAAAAAGCATGTTGTCAAAGACTATTTAAAGACACGGGGGAAATGTTCGTGACATACTATTAAGAGGAAAAAGTGGTTTACAAAGCAAGCTGGACACCATTAGCCTCAGAGCACCTTGGCTGAATTCCAGAAAGATGCTCCCCTCTGATGCCACCTGACCCCCCTTCCAGCCTGGACCTCCTGCCCTTGAGCAGGGTGCCACCTGCACTGCTGCACCAGGCAGCCCTTCCTGCTTCCGCCCCGGGGCCCCTGTGGTTTATGTCCCACACGGCAGGCGGAGTGGCCCTGCCACCACACAAGTCTGCCCATGCCTTCCCCCCACCCCCACCTTACACCCTGCACAGGCCCCCAACTCGCTCAGCATGGCTATCAAAGTCTCTGCCAAGGCCTAGAAGGCTCTATATGGTCTGGCCCCATATATGCTCACTACTAATCTCCTACGACCCCTCACATCCTGCCCCCAGTCCAGCCACACTGTCCTCCTGGCTGTTCTTTGAACATGCCAGGCACAGTTGGAACGGAGGCAAAGGCCTCAGGGCATTTGCACTGGCAGTTCCTTCTGCCAGGAACTCTCTTGCCCCAGAAGTCTAGGAGGCACATTCCCTCTCCACTCAGCTGGCCCAGGTTCGAGAGGCTTTCCCATGCAGAAGAGCTCCCGGCCCGCTCCACCAGCCTGTACCCTGCTGCCTGGGTTTTCTCTATCTCAGTACCCATCACCTGCCATGGTACCTATCCATTTGTTTATTGGTTGTCTCTCCCGACCTCTCCCCACTAGAATGTAAGCGTCACAAGAGCAGGGACTGTTTATTCTCTGCTAAGTCCCAATATGTAAACTAATACTTGGTACCTCGTGGATGCTCAAAAATGTTGGATGAAGGAAGAAAGGGAAGGAGGGAAGGGAGGAGAGAGACAGAGAGAGGGAGGGAGGCACACCCTGAGCCACACAGATAAGCCCAGGAGAGCTGCTAGTTTCTAACTCTAGCCCTGTGGCCCCTCTGTGATCCTGTGACCCAGAGAAAACCCAGAGGCTAGGGGAGTGAGAGGCTGACCTCTGTCTGCTTGGACCTCTGCCCCGTCTCTGAAAGGGGAACCACCCTGAGTTGGGAATCGGTTTTACTACCCACAGCTTGTCTTTCTTGATAAAAGAGGAGGGAGGTTAGACCTCTAATTAAAAAGGATGCCAAAAAGGGACTTTGCAAAGACCAGCATACATGCTGGGAACTAGGGCAGATTCATGGTGTCTTAGAGTTGGGGAAGGAATTAGCAGGAATGGCAAATATATGTCACCCCAAATGTCAACCCTGATCGATCAGAAGTAGATAACTAAAGCACTGTGTTGGGAAGTATTCTGTGCCTGAGTTCAAGCCTAACAGTGTCATGATCAACTAGTAATGTCTGCCGTGGGCACAAGGGTAAGGGTATCACACATATCAATTAGTGATGTCTGCCATGAGCACAATAGTGGGAGATGATACGCATTTGACCCACATTTGTGGACTAGAAGGAAGAGGTAAGTGTTCCTTGGTTTCGACTCCTGGACTCTTCTTAGCTTCATGATGCACCTATGGGACAAGAATCTCCAAGATTATAAGCAATCCTTAGTGTACTAACTAAAACTCCTCCCCTTTCTGTCCGGCTCAAGAAAACACATCATAATGCGAGTTAGCACAGGTGCCATGAATCTGCCCTGATCTATTAAAAGAAGTAAATCTTCTGCAAAAGTCGGCATTTTAATTTTGGTAACAAGTTGCTCACACCCCGTCTCACAGCAAGTCATAGATCACACCCAGGCAAACGAGAGCCCTGGCTCTCTGTCTCCGTCCTGCCTTGAGTAGGGGCTGCAGTGCCCAAGCTCGGGCTCCCAAGCAGCTCATCTCTACTCCACCTGCTGCCTGGACTGGACCCAGCCTCGAGCTCCTTCTCAACAAACCGGCGACGTTCCCCCGAGCGGCCGGAGCCGGCACATCAGAGCAAACGAGATGGCCAACTCTGCCCTGCAGTGTCATTCTTTGAGGGCTGGGCAGGCCGCTGGTCACTGACGCTCCTTAACTAGTATCACCATCAAGACTCCCGTGGCATGGCCACAAGGGTCGGGGTCTGAAGGTTCTAGATCAAACCAGCTTCCTTTGACCTCTACCCCTGAAATATCCCACGCCTTTGGCAGGTGTGAACCCATACACGAGACCAGAGCTCGGGCGCATCCCCAGTGGGCACAGGCTTGCTCTCCCGGCCCTGGGGCCAACACACCAGCATGTGTTGACCCTCTTGGGAAACGGGGCAGGCAGCCCAGCAAGGCTGGCCAGCGGTTTGCCCAACACCACTGTGTCTTCACTTCCTATGGCTGTGGAAACAAACGGCCACAAACTCAGTGGCTTAGAGTAACAGAATTTTTTTCTCCCCTCATTCTGGAGGCCAGAAGTCAGAACTCGGCACTGCTGGGCTGGAGTCAAGGTGCCAGCAGGGCTGCGCTCCCTCCGGAGGATCCAGGGGAGATCTGGTCTTCCCCCGTGCCAACTTCTCCCTGGCGGCTGGTGGCATTCCTTGGCTTCCAGCTGTATCACTCCAATCCTCAAAGCCAGCACCTCCAAATCTTTCTCCACTCTCTCTCACGTTGCCTTCTCTCCCAAGCATGGCCAAATCACCCTCTGCCTCTCTCTCAGGACACCCGTGACTGCATTGAGGACCTCCCTGGATGACCCGGGGCACTCCCCCCATCTCAAGGTCCTCAATTTAATCACATCTGCAAAACCCCTTTCTCCTTATAAGGTAACATTTATAGGTTCCAGGTATTAGGGTCTGATTTGGGGGGTTTTGAGGATTATTTTGGGGGTGGGGGTAGGAAGGCTTATTCTGCCTATCACAGAAGGTAAAAACCAAGTGTCACTTTTTACCTCGGTGTAAACATAATTTTTTCCCCCTTGATAAGGAATCTCAAACAGATGGAGAAGCATTTCCTGGCAAGGAGGAGGCTCAATTTGGATCCCAAAGTCAAACATCTATTCTTCCCCTGGAAAATGCCAACTCTGTCTGCAGGAAGTAGAAGGGGGACAAAAAGGAGGGAAGGAAAGGAGGATGCTCTCACCACCGGTGTCGACCTCGGGGTGGCGTGGGGGCAGAGCAGGGTGGGGACATGCGCACAGCCCTGCTATGTGCCAAGGCAGCCTGCAAAGAGCTTTACTTACCACCTGCGCCTCGTCCCCGCCTTACGGGTGGGCGTCACTTTCCCAGCTTAACAGACGAGGAAAGCCAGCCTTGTGCAAAGGCAAGAGGCTTGCCCAGATCACACAGCTTATAAAGGGCAGTCAGGGTTTAAAGAAACAGGCTCTGTCTTCATCGAAAAGTCATGCTCTTTCTGCCACCGCACACCTGTCACAGGTGACGCACCTGATCAGCGTGATGGCGAATGTGTGATCTGATGCCACGGCCGCACGGGCATAACCCACCGTGGGCAATCCGGATGGGAAGCAGGGTCCTGCTGCTAACTCAGTGAGGATCCCTTTTTTTTAATATTTTCTGTGGGCCTCAGGGTTTTTGCTGTAATATTTTTAATATTAACATTAGCTGTCTCCTTATCTTGTGTAAGTAGCTACCACGTATTGAATGTTTCATAGCAAAGGTAACATCCGCTTCCCCAGTCCTGCGGGAAACTGAGGCTTGCGGAGGGCAGACGGCCTCTGCAGCGTCAGCCATGTGGGGGGCCAGGATCAGATCCAAGCCCTCCCGAATCCCAAATCCCATGACACAAGAGAGAGGACGCAGGCTCACTGCCCCCCACGGACCCCGTGTGGCTCCTTGGCAGGTCTTTAGAAAAGGCCCGGGGAAGGGGCTCTTGGCTGCAGCCTGTGGAAGAAGTGGGCAGCAGAAAGATCTTAAGAACAGGAAGAAATCCGCCAGCAGCAGCCCCAAAGCAGACCCCTCCCAGCCTCCAGAGAGCGCCGAGAAGGAGGAATGAGATCATACCCACAAAACAGTCTGCCTTCCCGGGAGGAAGCATGACGTGTAGCACGTGACCCTGGCTTTCCCGGGGCTGGGCCGTGCACCGATCCGTAAGCCAGGGCCTGGGACCAGCTGGTGCCCACAGCATCAAATGACGGAGCAAGGACCCACTGCTCCACGGATGTGAATGGACCTCCCTAAACACTCGCTCTACTCCCAGGGAAAATCTTAGAATAACGTAGAACATAGCTCAATGTTTCCTATTGTTGTGAATTACTATTATCATTGCTTAAATTAAGACTTTCTAATTTAACAATAAAAAAAAAATGAATCTGATTGGCCAAATGCTTATTACAGAATTGTTAGTGGAAATGCAATGACTAAATGAGGGTGGGAGTCTCACAGAGCTTGTTTGGGTAAGCGATGGCTCCCCAACACCCAGTACCTGGGAGTGGTAACCGTGTCCAAACAGATGGCACTCAGGCTGGCGTTGGCGGTCCCTACGACCACAGGCCCAGACTCTGGTTTAGCAACACTGACATTAAACCATTGCAAGAAGAAATAGTGAATGCATCTCACATTCTCTAAGGGGGTTGACTGTCTTTCTATCAGTGGTCACATTCTAGAACTTAGTAATCTCAGAATAGCTGCAGTTGGGAAGCCACATAAAAAAGTAGCTGCTGTTTGGAGGGGATGTCACAATGAAGGTGGCCTTACCCCACCCCCTCTTACCAGGCCTGGCTGGATCTGGACGGGTAAATTGCAAAGGATCAAGGGTCTGACCCAACCCATCCCAGAGCCCTGGGGGCAGGGGGGGAGCTGACCCCCTCCAGCTGTGAGTTGCCCCCACGGGGCCTTCGCTTAGCCACCGGGGTCAAGGTGTCATGTCACATTTGGGAAATCTGAGTGGAATCAGCAGGAGGAAAGCAGGGTTTGTACAACTGCCGGTGCCCTTTCAGACCTGTTTGCTCTCCTCCTTAATTAACTGCAGATCAACACCAAATCTTCACACACACAACTTAAAATATATAACAAATTGACTAGGGCAAGAAACCCACTGGAATCCAAACAAATGGGCGTTTTACCCTCCGCAGGTTGGGAAGGCTCGGGGAATAAGTTTATGTCTAAGGATTTAGCCCTACTAATTTTGAGGATGAAGTTAGGAGCAAAAGTGAAGTTTGGATTTGAGAAATCCAATTTGTCACATTTCACTCCAAAGGGACCTACGTCTTTAAGCCCAATTCCCCTTTATTTAAAAAAAAAGAAAGAAAAAAAAACTTTTACTTTGAAATGATTATAGACCCACAGGAAGTTACAAAAATAGTGCACAGACAGGTCCCATGCACTCACCACCCAGCTTCCCCCAGTGGTGACATCTTACAGAACCACGATGCGTCATCAAAACCAGGAAATTGATCACCACACTTTTACTTGGGTTTCACCAGAAAGCCCGACCTCCTTCTGCAGTGAGCATTTGTCCTTTTTTCACTGGCCAGCTTCATTCTCTAACAACAATTCTTCTCAGAGAATTCTCTTTCCCCCATTGTGTTCAGTATAAATGGATGATAATTTTGGTGGTGACCTTCCAAAAGGAAGTCCAAATGGCTTTGCCCCCATTCCCTGCCCTAGAACAAACAGGGGGACCCAGGGCACCCTAACCATGCTGTTACACGAGGTGCTAATTATGCTGTTCGTTTACTATGAATAGATCGTGGAACAAAATCTTCTCTCTCCCAGTCCCAGTCTTGGCCAGCAGCCTCCTCCTGGCCTTATAACCTTCTGAAAGCCCCCTAAGTCCCTCCATCAATTAACATTTTGCCTGATTAGCCAGAATTTGTTTTTGTTGCTCCTATTGAAGAATGCAGGCTGAATCACCCATGATTACTACCTACTGAAAATGACCTGGGCTGGGAGCAGGCCCCATCTGCGAAGACCCTACTCTACCCCGACATGGACCCAGAGGCAGGTGCTGCTCAGGCCCCACCCACATCCCCAGCCCAGCCGGGTTTCCTGGCAACCACGGCAGGAGGTGTTCAGCGCCCTGACTGCAGCCACGTCAAGAGCCTGCACTCTTCTCCTCTGCCTGAGGGCTCTGTCCAGCACAAGAGCATGCCTGGCCCCAAGCAGGTACAACCCACAGTGCCGAGTTAACAAGGGACAACCTGCAACTAATCAACGGAGGATAAGGGTCAGTAAACAGATGTTCCAGTCCCTGGATCTTCAGTGGGGAGCAATTTCGAGGCGTGTTCCAGCCAGCGTCTCTGACAGTCCCCAGCAGGCTGAAGCTCCAGCACCCACAGCAGGGATGTGCTCACGGTCACACCTTTCCTCTGCATTCTCATCCTCCCTTCTCAGTTTCCCACTGCCTCCTGTATGCTTCCTGGAGCCGCCGCCTCCCAAATAAACTAACTGCACATCAAGTCCTTGTCTCAGAGCCGACGTTTGAGAACCAAAACTAAGACTAAAAAATAAAGAAGGATTTATCAGCCTGTCTAAAAGAAGCAAGAGAGGGTTTGGTAGGGCTCTAAGCTCACCAGTGGGAGCCTGTGCTATCCAATACCACTGGCCACAGGCTGAAATGATCACATTTGGGATAGATCGGGTTAAATAAAATATTAAAATTAATTTCATCTGTTTCTTTTTATCGTTGTTAGCATGTGTACTAGAACATTTAACATTATACACTTGGCTCGAATGTATTTCTATTGAATGGCGCTGGTCAAAGGAAGGTGTGAGATAATCGTTGGGATGTTACTGGTACTGTCATCAACGCTCTCGGGGCGATAAAGTGAGCGTACCAGACTGTGAACAGCGCCACCACTATGTATGCGTCTGAGTAGCTTCTAGGGTAACAGCAACACACCGATAAGAATTTTTACCCAGTGCAAGAACAGGAGTGGGAAGGGGCACGCTCATGTGCTGACAGTGACTTTGTCGACGAGACTCTTCCCTGGGGCATTTTAACAATATGCTCATCCTCATGCTGAACGCGGTAATTCCATCGCTAGGAATCTAAGCTCTGAGACAATCCTAACTAAACAAGATGACATGGGCAAAGATGTTCACCCCGTCGTTATTTATAACAGTATCTGTAACGTAAGTGACCAATAAAAGAGGAAAGATTAAATTTAAAAAGATAAATTACTTGAATTGAGACGCATGTGGTCCCTAAAAATGATGGTTATAATGATTGTATAATAACATGGAGACGATTTATGATACACGATGCGACAGCAAAGACACAAAATTGCATCCACAACATGATAAGTACGTAAAAAGGTCTGGAAGGAAATGTGCCAAGATGTAAACAGCGTTTATTTTTGGGTGCTAGCACAAGGGTGATTTACTGTTTTTCTCTGTTTCCCAAGTTGGCTTCATGGGCATTTGCTACTTTGATAACGGAGAACAAAGAAAGCAACAATCTTCTTTAAAACGGGAGCAGCTAAAAGTGTGTGCTTGTTTGCAAAGGATGCACCGTTTCTACACTGTCCTTTCACTCTGCCAAATTTATGTTATAAAAATCTGTTTTCCTGTGACAACAAGAATCAGAAGTAATTCTGGCTGGAGCTGCTTCTGAAACAATGAGACCACCACGAGAAGCACCGTTTATATGTGGCAAGTGGGCTGTGAGCACGGAAGAGCAACTGGGGTTTATAAAGAGCAAATCATGCCCAGCCACAGAAGTGATGTCTTTCCCTGATTGGCACAAACGAGCGAGAGGCCACAGAGACAGGAGGCAAGATGAGGAAGCAGGATTTCAGAGAAGCTGTTGACGTGGCGTCTACCAAAAATCTTCCTTGAAAAATTAATCCAAGTTGGCTGGACTATGCATGCCATCAACTTCCAACATTAACGAGGATCATAATCTTTATTTACAGGGGCTTATCTTCCAAGCCATTCCTGGAGCTTCCGCAAGCCTCGCAAGGGCCATTAAGGCGCTTGGATGAGGATAACAGGGACCTGGGCGGGGATGCAAATATTCACCAGGGGATGGTAAACAAACGACAGAACTTAGGATAAAGCGCAGTTTCTTTTCTTGAGCAGAGGGCCCCAGTTAGCGGGCAGGCCATGGCAAGGTTGGAAGGAGGCCTAGAAAACGTGTTAACATCTTTATTAACAATCTGGAAGAAGATGTAAACAGGACATTAATTCACAAGGAATAAATCCACAGAGGCCAGAAGACTAGAGGAATAATGGAACAGGGTAAGGAAGAGCAGAACTGGGAGGGAAGAAGCGTGGGAGAGATGGAACGGGAAAGACAGGTGCTTGTCTTGGACACAAAATCAAGGGAGCTGCTAAAAAACTCAGTTGTCAAAAGAAATAGTTTGTAATGTGATATTCTAAAAAAAATACAATTAATGCAAAAAAACTATAGATTTGTAAAAATCTTGATTACTGGAGGTTTTTTTTTTTTTTTTTTTTTTATCTGTAGCACGCCCTGAAATTTGTTGCCCAAGGTGAATGCCTCACTTGTACCTCACCTTAATCTTGCAAAGGTGGTCGGGGTGGTGAATGACAAGGCATAACAACCATGGCCACCCGGAGAGCACAGGGCTGACAGGGCAGTGGAGGAGGTGGGGGTAAACCCTGGTTATTCCAGAACAGGGGCTGAAGACCATCCAAAAGGCCATGAGAGGCTCCAGGGAGGTGACCAGTGGCATGTCTCGGGCAGCGTATTAGCTGAAAGATGGCAGCACTTGGAAGGAATTCACAGAACCAGGGAAAGCCGTCAAAATATGAAGCATGACTGATTTGGGAAAAGGAAAGGGAAACATGGTCCAGCTGATGAAAAGGGAAAAAGACTGTTTGGAGGGGAACATGGGAGAGAAACGACTGCAACACCTGCTAAAAGCTAACCGAGTCTCCAGTCACAAGAGGATCGACAAGGGAGAAAGCCTGCGATTGTGTATATTCTGCACAGAAACATGGATTCAAAAACTGGATCCTTAATTTTACTGACTGAACTCATCTCTTCGTTGCCCAAGTATTCCTTGAAGTTCTTAAGGATTTATGAAACAAAGAGGACAGAACTTAAGTCCATGGAACTGTGAAATGCTACAGCAGCAGGAACGTGGCATCAAGGGCGAAGAGCCCAGGCTCTCGCCGGGTTCTGCCCCAGTCAACACTGTCTTCAGAGAAGCCACTTGATCCCTCTGAGTCCCCAGCTCTGCATTAAAAGGGGGCGAGGACTTAACACCATTCGTCTCTTATTCTATTACCATGTTGACCTAACAGTTACTAAATGCTGATATGAACAGTGAATGAACATTGAACCTGGAAATACAGGGTGGTTCACACACTTAGGGACAACCTGCATCATGGACTAGCCCTACACGCAACCTACTGAAAAGGCTTCAGGATTTGGGAAGGGGATGTGGACTTGGCGAGCATGACTTGGGGCAGCTCTGGCCCTTTGACAGCTCCACGCTTGGGAGCTGACTTCAAGGGCAGAAATGGGCAGACAAAGCTTAAGCTATGGATTGTGTGGGCACTTGAATTATTCTTCCAGTGATGAGGGTGAAGAGCTCAACACTGAATTCCTAGACACTCACTCCTCTGTTTCCCCAAACCGCATTCCCAGCCACGGTGTTGGCCACTTTGCAGACATAAGCTCTCCCCAGAAGCTACTGTGCAGGGCAGAGACACAAGGCAAAGCAGCAAAACAGGAATCGAGCTCTGCTCCAAAGAAAAATTCAAGGGGCTTTGGTGCTATGGGAAGTGCATGATAACCAAAGAGCCACAAAGGGCTGATCCTACTATCACCCCTGTTCTCCCCGGGATGCCCATCTGGAGAGCCACATGTAAAAACAAGTGGGCAGAGGGGAGCCCAGCATCACACAGTTAACTGCTAAGCCTGCAGCCAACAACTCCCAGTGGAGAGCTCGATGGTTTACCCAAGGGTAAACCTCAGATGGCCCAAACACGGTCTACTACTCCATCTTCTGTGAATTTCAGCGAGCCTCAGCTAATGTACCCGCCTGAGAGCAGGCAGAAGTCGGTGGCACAGAAAGAGATACCCACCCAGGTCATGTTGGAGAAGATGGGCATAAGAAAAAGTACACAACATGGGTACTGACCTTTAAGGCAAAGGAAACCTGCCCCTAGTAACACATGACGCCGTGAGTGAATGTCTGGGGCTCTGTCCAATCAGACTAGATGCTCCCCCTGCCTCCAGGATAGGCTGGAAATGAGAAGAGGAAATGGGGGTCTCCATCCATCAGAACGACCAGGACCTTCCCAGAACCACAGTGACCTCTGACCCTGCTTCAGAGTAGCATCTCCCTGGTCCCATGCAACAGAATTGTTGATGACACAGGAAGAAAACACTGATGGAAAGGCCAGGCGCGGTGGCTCACGCCTGCAATCCTAGCACTCTGGGAGGACGAGGTGGGCGGATTGCTCAAGGTCAGGAGTTCAAAACCAGCCTAAGCAAGAGCGAGACCCCGTCTCTACTATAAATAGAAAGAAATTAATTGGCCAACTAATATATATAGAAAAAAGTAGCCGGGCATGGTGGCGCATGCCTGTAGTCCCAGCTACTCGGGAGGCTGAGGCAGGAGGATCCCTTGAGCCCAGGAGTTTGAGGTTGCTGTGAGCTAGGCTGATGCCACGGCACTCACTCTAGCCTGGGCAACAAAGCGAGACTCTGTCAGAACAGTAGGAGGTGACTATGGACACAGCCCCAACATCAGAGGCATTGTGGATGATGCTTCTAATTCCTATGAGCTGCTAGATCTGAAGTAGCATCTCTAGTTACAACAACAACAACAAAAAATTCTATAAGTAGAGCACCTGGAAAAGACCAAAAAAGGGGGGAGGGGGGAATTGAGGAGATGGTTAATAGAAACAAAAATAAAGTTCATTAGAAGGACTAAGATCCAGGATCTGGTAGCACAGTAAGGTGACTATAGTTAATAATAATTGATTGTATATTTCACAGTAACTAAAGGAGTGGAACTGGAATGTTCCTAACACAAAAAACGGTAAGCGTTTGAGGTGATGAATATCCCAATTATCCTGATTTGTTCATTACACGCTGCAAGCTTGTATCAAAATATCACATATATTTCATAAATGTGTACAATGACTATGTATCCATAATAATTAAGCATTGTTTAAACAAATAAAAATGTTTAAAGGTTCTCAAAAGAATGTGCCATTGCCCCAACACCTCCCCAAGAAGATCCCACCAATAGCGGCATTTCAATCAGCCTCCTCCAATCAGCGGAGGAATGCCCCTCTGCCTTCCAGAATCCCAGGGCCCTCCAAGGCCTGTCTGCACTAGCTCAAAAAGCCTGTGGCACAAAGGTATGGCCACCCACCAGGCATGCTGATGAAGGGCATTTAGATGACCTTATGGCCTTTGCTGGTAATACTAAAAACAGCCTAAAAAGAAAGTATGTACTGGGCATAGACTAAGGACTGTATGGATATCAACACATGCAATCCTCACAACGGCCTTGTGTTATAGACATTGTAAGTCCATTTTATAGATGAGGAACACTGAGGCTCAAGGAGGTTCAGCAATAAGACGATTAGTTTCATGCATCAACTTGGCTAGATTATAGTACCCACATATTTAATAAAGCCAAATCTAGGTGTTGTTGTGAAAGTTTTACAGATGTGATTAACATCCACAATCAGCCAACTTTAAGAAGATTACAAGATTACCTCGATGAGGTGAATGGGCCTCATCCAATTAGTTGAAAGCCTTAAGAGCAAAAACTGAAGTTTCCCAGAGAAGAAGTCCTGCCTCCAAGCTACCACATCAACTCCTGCCTGAGTTTCCAGCCTGCCAGACTGTCCTACAGATTTCAGACTTGCCAGTCCTCCCTATCATATAAGCCAATTTCTTAAAATAAATCACACACACAAATATCTATGTGTATACATATGCATATATAAACGGTGACGGATAGATAGCTATCCCATCGGTGTGGGGGAGACAGAACAGAACATGATTTTTCTGATTCCACAGAGTGGTGGAGAGATGGGGCAGCTTCAATACTGTCCAGAGGTTTGAAGAGGCAGGAAGATCTCAGATTGTTCAAAGATAGAAACCCCTTTTCTTCTCTGCATCAAAATCTCATCTACCCATGGCAGTCATCCTTTCTCAGCAAGACCCCTGGGAGGGAAATCAGAGAGAACAGTGACCTTCAAAAAAGTACAAGTCTTCAACAGCCAGGCTACAAGTCCTTCCCAGAAGAAGGCGAGGGGAGCAGGCATATGGAAACCCCTCCAACAGAGCCCCCGCCCCAACTAGAGGCAATAGACTCCACCCCCTTTGAGAGCCGAGGTGCACAGGGAGACTCCAGAAACATCCCAGAGTTTCTGCAGGAGCACAGCCCGGAATCCATTCCATGGGACACCAGTGGACAAGTCTACTTTATGGACGTTCTTCTGTATACACTCGACCACTGACTCAGGCTTGCTGTGCTGCTGAAGCTCCTCCAAGTCTAGCCTTGTGGCTATAATGGGCCTCCTCCTCCCCCAAATAGCCAGACATCTGGAGAAACACATCTGCCCTGCCTCCAACAGCAGAGCTGATCCTGGGGCCGAGAACGCCACTTTACAGAGCGCCTGAGCTACAAACAACACTAAATTGCTGGTTTCAACGTGACAGGGTTTGATAAGATGTGAGAGCCACACAGCAACCTTTGCCACTGAGAGATGGCGACTTTTCACTGCATGCAGTCACGTCTAGGAGAACTGCTGCCAGAGATTCCGTCCAGCCCAGGCATGAGTCGGCTATAGTTTGAAAGTAAAAGGTATTTTTCAGCCTTCTTTAGAAACCCATTGTACTGTTCCTAATGAAGACATGCGTTTCCTGAGAACAATCCCTGTTTTCCCTACCGCAACCTGAGATCATGTCTTCATAATGTTGGGCCACTTGCTCCTCGCGGTGTCGGCTTTCTGAACCGTCTTTCACGAGGACAAAGATTACAGCTGCTGGCTTCTCCCTTCGTCACCGCACAATGTTTTGACTTTCAGTGAGTTGCCCCTGACAGCCTCATGCTGGTGCCATTTCCCAGCTATCAGCACTGAAGTTCAGTTGCTTCAAATCATGCTTGTATGTGCGCGTGTGTGTGTGTGCGTGTGTGTGTGTGTGCGTGCGTCTGCCCATCCCCTGGCTATCTGCCTCCTCCCAGTACTGTCTGCAGCCTGAGCTACCAGCATCGCCATGTCGTCTTGTCCCTTCCTACGGCCAACTCTGTGCAGCTGAGCTCACAGAGACTGTGGCTCAGGAGCAAAGAGGAGAAGGTGTTCCTAAACATCCCACTGGCAGTGGCAGGGAGATGGGGAAGAGAAAGTAGGGGTGAGTTATCCACTTGGAAGGGCTCAGAGGCTAGAACTAAGGTACTGACTCTCTACCCACTCATCCTTTTATGATCAGAAGACAGAGAGCCCTTCCTCTGCCCTGCAAGCTGGGCTACCACCGCACCTGGTGGGACTCTGCTGGCTCTTGCTCATCTTGGTGACAAGCTCTGAAACTCTCCAGTCCTGGCACTCTCCGTGGATTGATATCTCAGTAGACTTTAGCCAAGAGCAGGCTGTGCACGGGCTCTGATCACTAAGACTTCATTCGTCCCCCCAGTGACTAGGACGGATCATCATAAATAATTCAAACTAAGCTACATGTAGAGCAAGGAAGCATGTCCCAGCGAGGAGCTGCTATCACAGCACTTCCCACCCCCGCCCCCAGCTCATCCTGGACATTGCCAAGTCCAGGTGGCTGTGGAGGCTGTCCAAGGTGCTGGCCGGCGTTCGCCCGACTGTCTACATTGGACACCTCAGAAGTGTCCGCCCAGAGGGTGACACTCAAGGAGGGGCCACGGACCTAGACCCTGCTGCCTTAGAGTCACAGAGGGTTGGGGTTAGAGGTGACCTTGGGGACGAGGTGGCCCAAGCAGCAGGCTCCTTCTAAGTCGAGGGAAGGGAGGACCAGAGAGAGCAGGGGCTGGCCAAGGCCACACAGCCACGCAGTCCCGGAGGCAGGAGGAGACCTGCCCCCCTCCCTGCTGCTCCGACGCTCCTCCCGCCAGTCCCTGACGCGCTGCTGCTGCTCTGGGCCTGGGCTGAGGAGCAGGGCCACACCTCCTCCCTGAGCTTCACACAGGCACTGAATAAAAATAACACCACAGAGTATTTTAAGCTCATCAAAAGGAAGGTACCTCGTGAGTAGAAACACACACACACACAGCCCAGGAGCCCCGCCTTCCTTCCACCTGCGAGATTCCCAAACCGTGGGAAGGCGGAGGCCAAGTTCCGACCGTGGACCCCGTGGGAGCCCCCACGTGAGTGCTTCCCGCGTGCAGTCTCCGGCGACCCTCTCAAAACCCCACCAGGTGGACACTGTTCACACTCACAGGTGAGGACAGCTGAGGTGGGAGAGTTTAAGCCACCCGCCACGTCACAAAGAGAGCGTCGAGTGTAGGACTCCACTTCCCGTCCGACAGGACGAGGTTCGCTTGGCTTCTGCCAAGTGTCTCATACCCGAGGCTTCCTGCACAGAGCCGGCGAGAACACGCACGGAGGGAGAAGGCCCGGCCGTGTCCTTCCCGCACGCACTCGAGTTTTCCAAACGCACACGCTGCCCCTCTGCCATGTGGCCCCGGGGCAGATGGACTGCATCCCGAATTAACCAGAAGAAGTGGCATGGTGCACAAGCAACAGGAACAGAAGAAAGCAAGAAAGGAAAATGAGCTTCGTGGAGTAACGGAAAAGCTAGAGACGGGCCCGTTGAGTGGCACGGGAAGTTGTTTAAGAGATACTGTTATGTGAAAAAATAGGTCAAAAACCTGTATGGATTGCTCAAGATTGTCTTAACTTAAATACATGTGTAGAATATGTCTGTGACTATAGATACTTAGGTACAGATCTATAGGCATACATGTAAGTTTATTTGATTATTAAATACGCATTTTATTCAATGTCTGTGAAGGAAAATATACATAGACGTATGTGTGGATGCATACACACATTCACACACGTGTATTCGTATACATGCGCTAACAGTCGTAATCTCTGAGTAACAGGGTTACCGCTGATTTTTCATTGAGTATTTTCTAGATTTTTCTATAATGAAGTTATATTCCTTTTATGAAAATAAGTCTATAAAATAAAAAATTAAAATAAAAGCACGCGCCTTCCTGGAGCCATCATATAACGTCGATTCGCGGTTCTGAGAGCCGCTCCGTGTCTGAGAGGCCCGCAGAGACGATGGCAGTGCCCCGTGTCCACACCAGGACTCTGTCTCCCAGCGTCGCGGGCTCCCTGCCGAGGCAGCGCCCAGCGCCAAAAGCCTCTCTGGCCCAACCAGGCCCCTTCCTGGTCTGCCAACGCAATCAGGGGACAGGAGCCCAGGGCCCATCCGCTTGCAAACAGTCACATCTAATTAGAAAGGATGGGCAACGCCTGCCCGCGTGAAAAGTCCTCTGCAGAGAATGGTGAAATGAAAATATCACACAATTTCAGACCTGAGCTCCCCACATAAGATGTGGCGCCATCACTACGTCTCAGCTGACACTGGGAGAGGCCAGACTGCAAGTGGTCAGGACCTGGGGACCCAAGAATGCGACAAGGTGGCCAGACTAGTGGAGGACACCCTGGCAGAAACAAGTGACATCCTAGAGACGGGGTAGGCAGGCGCAGACAGACCCGAGGGGCTAACCGGCATGGCACCAGGAGACCCTGACAGCACCCCATAGGCAGAGCCCCCCGTTGCTGGACACACAGTATCGGGGGGAGGGACTCCAGTCTCCAGGTTCTGAAAGACTCGCCGTTCTCTTTAGAAACGCTGTGCTCATTAAGGACAGGAAGTCTGCTTTGCTCCTGTCTGTGTCCCCCAGTGCCTGGCCCTGTGCCGGCACAGAGAGAGGCCCTCCGTGGAACCAGCAGAACGGCAGACAGCCCCAGATACACCCCTCCAAATACACTCCTCCATTCCGAGAAGCCTCGTGTATGAGTTAGGAGGTAGGAACCATTGTGGCTACCTGCCAGAAGTTCACAGTCTGCCCTGGCTCTTGGACACACAGCACAAAAGCAAGTTCATTGCCCGTCTCCCTCAACCTCTGGCCTCTCAGGATTCAGAGCTGGTGATCTTGAAAACAAATGGCCAATTTATGCAATGGATGCTCCCAAAAATTCCCACGTCCCATTAACTCCCATCCTCCCCACTCTGTGCTCCCTCTAATCTACCCCCTCCAACTGACAGAATCATAGAAAGTTACAAGCAGAGGGGAACTCATAAGCCCCTTAATCCAAACCCCTCTGATTATGGAGGACAAAAGTGAAGCTCACAGGATACCCAAAGATAAATTAGAGCACAGCCAGGGCTGGAGCCCAGATTCCTACACCATTCCATGACACTTTCCAAAATAAAAACTGCAGAGGCCAGAAAATGAACTTGGGTCTCCCTTGCTGGGAGCAGACAATAGCATCAACCTCCCTTGGGAGCCTGGGAGAAACGCAGAATCTCAAGCCCTACCCCAGACCCATCAAATCAGAATCTGCATTTTAGCAAGATCCTTACAGGTGCTGCACATGCACGGTGCAGTTTGACAATTTCTAGAGGGTTCTCTTTCTAGTCCACCTGCACAGTCAGGCAAGAAAGAAGCCTTTCCTCTCTATGCCCTCACTTCTCTCCACCCCAACAGAGTACCTGGAAATTGATGGCAATAAAAACAAAAACAAAAACAAAAAATGCTCCCATTTCCAGTCAGCGCATGCTTCTCTCCAACCCACGGGGAGTCTTTGCAAGGCACTTAAACCTCTCCGATAAGCAAACAGCATGACCGCGCATAGTAGAACAGGTGGCAGATTGCTGGCGAGGGTCCGGTGAGCCACAAGCGGGCCGGGTCATTAAACACTGCAGGTGGACAGGTGTGGCAGCCAGCCCGCAGGCGGAGGGTGGTGAAAGCAGGGTGCTCAGTCATCTCACCAAAGGAGCGTGCTGTGGGAGGGACAGAAGAAGGAGAGTGCCCAGCACCAGTGTCTCCAACCAGTCTCTCCATCCTCCATCCTTAAGCCAATCCTCTGATGCCTGACCTCAAGCAAGTAGCTCACCATTCCCCAAGCTCATATAAGAAACCGGGACAGAAACTCTTGCATCACAAGTTCGTGGTGAAAATCAAATGACAGCAAGTTGGTAATATGCCAAGCACAGTGCCAGAGACACACAGTAGGTCCAGTAAATGAGCATTTCCCCCGCCCCCATACTTTCAGTCCTCCACTCCCTACCTGTCTCCTAAGTCCCAGGGCTTGATCCCTGCCGGAAAGAGGCTGGGAGGCCACGGCGCGGTTCACATTCCTTGGTTGCCCATTGAAATCGCCTGGGCAGCTTTGGAAACTACCCTGAGATTCTGACCTACTGGCGGGGGGTGGGGGGATGCAGCGCAGCCACTGGAATTTTTAAAAGATCTGCAGGTGATTATCAAGAAGGGCCAAAGCTGTGAACCACAGCTATAATGGGACCTGTGGATTATCACGGCTTTTCTGAACAGAACAAAGATCATAATTATTTCTCCCCCTCGCAACATTAATTGAGTGATTACTACATGGCCAGAGACTACGCTAATTGCTTTGTGTACATAATTTCATTTAATTCTCATAAAATCCTGTACAATAAGGATTTTCCCTCCCATTTGTCAGTGGAGAGCGTGGAGGCCCAGAACGGTTAGCACGTCACCGTCAGTCCCGCGGCTGTCTAAGCAGTAGAACTGGGGTTCCGCCCCAGGCCTGCATGGCTCTAAACGTCAATGAGCCCCAGCAGCATAACTGGGGAAGAAATCTTAGCAGTGTGGCATGGGAAAAGAAACCATGGGATTGGCCAGAGTCTGCACAAAGTGACGGGTAAAGAAAGAGACAAGGAGGGGGAAAGAGGACCAGGTACCCACGGCGAGATCTCAGGAAAAAGCAGGTCAGCCCCACGTCTTCCCGCCCGCGGTCACCACGGGTGGGAGGAGGGAAGCAGCGTCTGCAAAGAGCTGTCGATGGAGGAGAGTGTTCTCCTCCAGAACTTTTGTTCCTGTCTCTATCTTACAGGCAATCAACAGGCACCAGAAGGAACTGTCCCCGGTCACATGTCCCAGCTCAGTAGTGACGGTGCTGGGGTGCTGGTGGCCAGGGGAGGGGCTCCAGGTTCCAGCCCTTCAGGTGCAAAGCCCAAGGTGCCCGGGGACATTCGTGCACCCTGTGCCTCAGGCAGGCCGCTGGCACGAGTGCTGTCGCCGTGAGCGAACCCAGCACAGTCTCCTGGGAGCCTCGAGCAGGAATCAGGTACTCCCGCCAGCGACTGTGCAAAGTGCCGCTGCAGGAAGGAGCGTGAGGCGTCTCCATCCGCGGGAGCACGGGGCACTGGTGCTGGGAGTGGAGGTCCCGCAGCACGGGAGGCTGAGGATGCGGCTGCGGCCAGACCCCCCCGGGCAGGCACTGCCTTGTCGGGGTGTCGGCATTTGTCCCAAGAGCAGGTGGAAGCTCAGGAGTGCCGGCAGCAAGGAGAGGGGACACAACCCAGTTTCCATTTTGAAGCGACAACTCTGTTGCTATGACTGCAGAGCAGAGAACGCACCCAAGGGCCAGGGGAGGTCTGGCTGGAAAGCTGAGGCGGGGGCCCCAAGAGCATGGAGGGAGGCGTGTGCGGGGGCAGGGGGCAGCTTCAGGAGATGCTTGGCTCACAGTGACAGGACTGAGGCTGCACGAGGGCAGGGAGGGATAGGGAGGTGGCGACTGAGCAAGGAGAAGGTGTCAGGGGTGACTCTTAAGTCTCTGGCTTACAGGACAGTCACTGAGATACAGAGGATGGGGCGGGGGTCACCGGGCATGGTCTGGGGCACAATGGCCAGGGCATCTATGCAGGCCGAAGCTGCACACCTGCACACCTGCCTCAGCCGCCTCTCTGAGCCCGGTCGAGCTGCCCCGAGGCAGGTGCTAGGGTCCCGGCCTCAGGTGGAACACGGAAGTGAGGTTTCTGCGGGATGTGCTGCGCTGCTTCCCAAAGAGCTTGTGTCCTTGGACGGGCAGAGAGCAGATGAGGTGGGGGTGTGGATTAGAGGGCCAGGACCAGGGCCACAAAAGGCCCCATTAATCTGCAGCCACCTGTCCACCTGAGGCAGATAAGCAGCTTATTAACTGATAAGCAGAGCGTGTGACGCTGTCAGCTTGGGGAGTTTGCCACTCACGGGTCTGTGGGCAAGCAGGAGGCCCTCCAACGACAGAGGGAAATGAGCAATCTGGAAAGGGCTTTCTGCAGGTCCCTGGGACGGGGCCCCTTCAAGGCTCCAGGAAGCCCTGGGTCTCCTTATATCCTGACTTTCAGATGCACAATAGTGACCAAGAGCATGCGGCTGTGAAGCCAGACAGGAATGCTGACCCCGCATGGAAGCCCAGGGGCGTGTGAATCTCAGTTTTCTCCTTTGTAAAAATCAGGAGGACAATACTGACCGCAGCGGATTGCCATGGGGATTTCTGACCAGCGACACCGCGGTGATTATCATGCCATCAGCTCTGTTGGTTGAGCAGTTACTGTGCTCTGGGTACTGGGTTCCATGTTCCGGTTTCCACTGTATGTCCATTATCTCAGTTGATCCAACGAGCAGCCCAAGCCTTTGAGATTTTACGTAGTGAACCAACATCACAAGGCAAACCGGCTCTCTATAAAGGTCAGCCATTGGTATTTTTAGAAAGATCACAGCAGAAGGAGCTGACATTGCCCACATTGCTACCTGGCAAAGCCACCAAGCTGAACCACCAACCTTAGAGACTGATCCGGCCAAGTTGGGAGAAGGGACAGGGAAGCAAGGCCCAGTCTCCAGCAGGCTGCCCGCCCCCTGCCACTGCCACTATCACCGCGGCCAGCCCTGTCCCAGACAGGTGGAGTGCCAGCCTGGCCCCGTGGGCTCTAAGCAGGGTGATGTTTCACGTTAGACGTCTGGAAACTTGTGTGGCCATGGGGCAGAGCCACAAGAAAGTCTCCTGTCACAGCCTGGGTCTGAGGCTCTTGGGCACAGGAGTGGGAGACTCAGGACTCAGAACTGTTCAGCATAGTGGCCGGAGCCATTTCTACGCCACCAGCACTCCCCTGCCCTTCCAGAAAGTGAATCAGCCCGTCGGCCTGAGCACTGTCCACACCCCCTGGCAGACCTGGCACCGCTCAGGACCCCGAAGAGCTGAGGCATCTGTGAGGTTCAGAGGGACCCCCGGATTTGTATCACCACCAAGAGCACAGCTGTGGCGACTCCCCCTTAGCTTGGGGACTTGGAGGGACCTGTGGGCACCTGATGCCCTGGGAACAGACTTTGAAAGCATCCTTCCCCAAAGGCCAGAGAGAAATAGGACTGTAGCGTGACGACTTTCGTCCCTAAGTCTGCATGTTGGCCACCCCACCATCACCAACCAGGTAAGCAAGCCTGGGCTGACCATTTCGGGCTTTCAATTGCCTTGTGGGCATAACACAGACAATAGCGACTGCAGCACTGTTCTAAGGCGTAGGCTATGTCTGAAAAGTGTCAGGTATATGTAATAAGCACTCAATTAACTGTAGCTACTGACACGGTGACCTGCTTCTTCAAATACAGGGAGCTCTTGGCAGCTCCTCCACCTCCTGATTAATTTTTTTAAGAGTAACAGGTCAATCTACACTGAACTGACACTATGGGGTCTGAAACTATGGATTGCAGGCTAAATCTGGCCTGGCACCAATTTTTGTAAATAAAGTTTTATTGGAACACAGCCATGCCATCCATTCACATGTTGCCCAAGACTGCTTTCATGCTACAACAGCAGTGTTGAGTGGCTGCAACAGAAACCATATGGCCAGCAGAGCCTAAAATATTTACTATCTGGCCCTTTATGAAAAAGTTTGCCAATTCCTGGTCTATACCAAAGTTTCTCAAACTTTTATGCGCATCATAACCACCTAGGGTGTTTATGAGAATACAGATTCCCAGGGTCTACCAGTGGAGGGATCAGACTCAGTAGTTGCAGCCCAGGAATCTGCATTTGAATCAGCCCCCGCCACCTTGCATGACTCTGAAGCTGGACCCTCAGGACACATTTTGAGGGACCCTAGTCTATGCTGTTGGCAATCCTAGGTGACACCGGAGCCACGGCTTCCCCCAGGAAGGGGCAGATGGGCCCAGGCAGGGCAGGGTGTCAGTGGTCCGAGTCCACAGAGAGAGGGGGGCCTGCCAACCCCAGGAGCTGCTCTGTGCTCCCGGGTCCCACGCCTGCTTTGTTTTGTTTTTAAGGTTCAATACAGGAACACTTGGGAGACAGGATAAGACATCACAAAGAAGGAAATAAAAAAGCATTCACAATCCCACGCCCCAGAGATAACGACTGCTGCGACCTGGTACCGCAGTCTGACCTATAATTCTGCATGATCCCACTGTCTTTCCTTCGTATATGTATGAAAATATTTCCCCTTATTTTATAACAACAACAAAAACTGGGATTAGAGAGACTGTGTGGAGTCTTTTCCCACTTGGAAATACATTGTAAACATTTCACATGTCAATAAATATTGCTGAAATATCATTCTTGGTATACAACTGTAAAAATAGGACGCTGCGGATCTCTACGAACTGACGTGAAAGAATCTCAAAGACAGATCGTTAGCAGAAATAACGTGGCACAGAACAATATGAATACAGGCTTGCATCTGTGTGAAAGCAACAGGGAAACATACATCCTTGTATAAGCATTAACTATCGCTGGGAGGATACGCAAGAACCTCTCAATAGTGGTTATCCTAGTCGCAGGAAATTAGGAAGACATTGAGATTTACTTTTTACTACGTTATCTTTTATGCCATCAGCCTATCTTACCATTTGCATGTGTATTCTTTCAGAAATATTGAAAATCTACTTCAAAAAATTATCATTAAGGTCTGCATTGCATCCCATCATATAGATAGACCATTATGCACTTAACTAGCCATTTATTATTAGATGCCTAAGTAATTCTATATATAAGTCACCCTGGGATAAGTGTGCGTACACATAAATACACACAGCCATTTGTGCTTATTAGGTTAAATTCTCAGAAGTGGAGTCATTGGGATACAGGCTTTCATGATTTTAGGCTTTTAATAAAAATGGCCAAGCCACCTTCCAGAAAGTCTGCCCCAGTGCACACACCGGGCAACAGCAAACGTGAGCGTCTGTCCCCCTAAGCTCTTGGAGGGCCCCTAATCTGTGACAGTGCTTCTCCCCAGAAGGCAGCGAGCTCCGCGCACAGCCCCGTCGGGCTGGCCTGTCCCCTGCAAAGCGAGCGTGAAGCAGGGGCCAGCGCTGGTGGAGCCCTCTCCGCACACGATGGCCAACAGCAGTGCCCGAACCCTGCCTGCTTTTCCTAGAGGCCAGGCCAGCAACCGGGTGCCCCTCTGCGCCCCCTCGACTGGTCCAAGGCCAACATGCTGTACTCAATTTACTTGGAAGGATTCACTTTGAAAGGCAGTTTCTGGAACCGCTCAGGCCAGGCGCCCTCCCTGGGGCTTCCTGTCAAGGCCTGCTGACAGACAGACAGACAGACAGACAGACAGCGCTGGCGTCCTCCTCCCTGCCCGGGGCCAGGTCCGCACGGCTGCCGCGGCACAGAGGCCCCTCTGAGCTCAGCATGCCCGTCAGGTAGAGGCTTGGCATCGGCATCTCCCGGGCTGATAAAGAGGCCGCCCTGGGCTCCGGCCAGCCATGCACCCCCCACTGCACAGCCGTCGGAGAGCAGGGCAGGCTTCCGGCGGGTGCTGACTGCAGGGGCAGCGGGCAGAGGAATGGGATTCCCGCCACCTCCAAAGGCAGTGTCTCCGGCTGCCCACCAACTTAACCCACAGGGCTTCCTCCGCCTGCTGCCTGACCTGTTCTCATCCACTCCAGGGCCTGCCAGCCCAAGCGTTGCCAGTTTCCCATAGCCCCCAAGATTTCCTTCAAGATCAGTTACGGGAGGGAGCAAACAAGATAGGGAAGTTTCTAGAAGAAGAGAGGAATGGATGGCCTGTCTGAAGCCTGCTGCCTCTCTGGGGTTCGGCTCCCCACGTCTCTTTAGTGGGGATGCAGCACCGATGGACCTCGCAGTTGTCACTGAGACCAACTGAGGCAGCAGGACTTACCGGTGCCCTTGTGTGGAAGGCCCTTGTGTGAACTGCCCCACCTGCAGTTCAGCCCCCTCCACTCCCCTGCGCAGTTCGTCCCCTGCAATGACCACAGTGGGTGACAAGGAGCCAGGGCTGGGGCCTTGCAGCAGTTGGCTTGATGGCTGTTGCTTCCAGCATGTGTTTTTCCCCCCAGTCCAAAAACGTGTTCCCCGAATAACAGTTACTTTGATCTCTCTGCTTTGCTGCCTGTAGTTTCCCGGGCTGCTCTTTGGACATCGTAAAGCCCTCTACAGAGTTCACGGGAGAACAGGCTGCATAAACGCAGTTTGGTTTTGAACCAAGGAAGCCACTATGGAACCAAGGAAAGAGGAGAGGCTTGTTCACCCAAAGAGGATAGAACCGAAATGCCTTTGAAGTCGTGGTTATAGTCTGTCATCTTACAGTCACAAAATCCCAGCCAGTAAGCACTTGAGGCAGGTCCATTTGCTAACGGCACCCAAGAACAAACACAAAGCAGGGAGGTGACCTGAGTCCCCAGGTCACAGGCCTGAGGTTTTCACCACTGGCTTAGCCTCTTGTCACTCAAAGTGTCACCCATACAGCAAGGTCCTCTGCAAGCAGGTAAGAAATGCTGACTCTCGGGCCCTCCCCAGACCTGTTCAATCAGAGACGACTGCATTTTGACAAGACACTGGAGATTTATATAATTTCACCAGGTGTCTGAAATGTGTGGCCAAGATTGAGAATCACCAGTTCAGAGTGAACTCATCTAAAACCTGGTTTTGATACTTACCAGCTACGTGACCTTGAGCAAGTTAACCACGCTAAGCAACCCTCTCATCTTTAAAATGGAAATAATAGCCATCTATGAAGTCTCAATATAAGATATATTAATATTAGACATCTGGAGCACAGCAGCACTCAATAAATGTTTTTTTTTATTTCAGCATATTACATGGGTACAAATGTTTAGGTTACATATATTGTCTTTCCCCCGCCTGAGTCAGAGCTTCAAGTGTGTCCATCCCCCAGACAGTGCACACTGCACCCATTAGGTGTGTATATACCCTACCCCTCCTCCCCCTCCCATCTGCCCGACACCCGATGAATGTTGCTACTATACGTGCACATAAGTGTCGATCAGTTAATACCCACTTGATGGTGAGTGCCTGTGGTGTTTGTTTTTCCATTCTTGTGATACTTCACTTGGTAGAACCGGCTCCAGCTCCATCCAGGATAACACAAGAGGTGCTAAGTCACCACTGATTTTTGCCTCCCATTCTCTTCCTCTACTATGATGAAAAGTGAAAAATCAGCTCATAATTTTGTCTTTATCCCAAATCCTAGCTTCCCTCTAAAAGAAAGTACAGAGATCCCTGCTTTCTTCGTCCCTGTTCAGGAATAAAGGACCAAGGACCTGAAACCACGCTGCTGGGTTTTGTACTCAGGAGGCAGAGCTGGCTTCACGGACCTGCGACCTGGCCCCGCACTCAGAAGAGCCCTGCTGTCGGGGCTTAATGCTCTGTTGTGGCTGTCTTGAAATGCTAACATTCTTCGAACATTTTGCGCTGGGCCCCGCGTATTAGGGAGCCAGTCCTGTCAGGGAAGGAGCCTGCGCCCTGCCCTCTCTGGCCTGTGAGAGCAGAGTTAACACAGGAGAAGGGGACAGAGGGGCAGGCAGCGGAGCAACTTGGCTGGCTCCTCTCTAAGCACACTAGGGCAGCAGGGAAGGGAGAGTGAGTGTTACTGAGGCCAGAGACAGAATAGCCTGAGGCTCCTCCTTCTTTCCCCTGGAAGCTCCGGGCCGGAACAGGTGGCAGACACACCTGGTTGTGCGCGGGAACCGCAGCTGGCTGTAGGATGCTATTGCCCACCTGCAGTTCAGCCCTCTCCACTCCCCTGCGCAGCTCGTCACCCACGATGAACACGGTGGGTGACAAGGAGCCAGGGCTGGGACTTTGCAGCAGTTGGCTTGATGGCTGTTGCTTCCAGCATGTGTTTTTCCCCCCAGCCCAAAAACGTGTTCCCCGAATAACAGTTATTTTGATCTCTCTGCTTTGCTGCCTGTAGTTTCCCGGGCTGCTCTTTGGACGCCGTAAAGCCCTCTACAGAGTTCACGGGAGAACGGGCTGCATAAACACGGAGCTTGGGCACCGCAGCCGTGGGACAGCTTCTCATTAGCCAAAGCTCATGACCGTGGCTCCTTCCGGGCACGTGAAAGCTCCCAAGATGCAGAGGAGAAGATGCACAGACAGAAAGAACGTGCCAGTGGAGCAGCTTCTGCAGCTCGGCTTTGCAGGGGTGAAAACCATCCTGGGCAGAGAACAATGTGGGAAAGTCGAGGCTGACAGCCCCTCCCCTCTCCCCTCCTCTTCCATCCTGGAACCCACACAGCAGGCTGCCTGGGGCGGTGGGCAGGTATGTCACCACGACTTATGACGGATAATAAAATACTAAAGATTGTGAATTTTTAAGAGCAAAAATTAGTTTGGATTTGCTTTTATTCCCAATTTTTAAAATCCCAGTTGCCGCCTGGTCTTCTGATATATTTTTCTTAGGTGTGAAATTACTGCAAGAGCCAGCACTTTTGGAAAAGGCTGGTCACAACCACAGTGGGCCTCGAGGCATGGGACTCTCATCTGTCACATGGGTAGCAGGGAACAAAAGGTTGGGAACTTCCACAGGGAGGTAGCCAGGGGCTGTTAACCCCGTGGGCGCCAGTTGCAGTAATGAGGGTTAGCAAACACCGTTCTGCTGCCACCGCTAAATGGATCTGATAGGCCGTCGCTTTGGCTACAGAGCCAAACATATTGGCCGTCCTTGGCCCCGCTGAACAGGACACAGGGGCCTGCCAAGAACAGCCGGCTAGCAGGTAGCCAAGAGGAAAAACATTTGGTATCAGACTCTATTTCCAGGGACTTCCCTGCAAATAGCAGAGTCAGTACTGGAGAACAGTCGGCTCCCTGGGGCCTCCAAAGTGAGGCGCGGGGACAGGAGAACTAGAGCCGCCCAGCCTTCAGGCGCCCAGTGGTGACCCTGCGGGATCTCCACGATGACGCACCGCACACCTGCGAGGCTCCCACGAAGGACGAAGGACGAGGCAGCAAAGCCATGCCGGGGAAACACACGAGGCCTCCCAGACTCCTTCTCCAAGCTCCGGGGCGCCACATTCTAGAACTCAGTCATCCATCGGGCCGAGCTTGGTCTGCAGCCAGAGCCTCTCCATGAAGTCCAAGGCAGAGAGAAAGGGAAGCAGAGGGCCCCCGGCTTCCATTAACGTGTGCCCCGCCTGGGCAGAAATGCGCCACAGACCGAGCCTATTTCATGTAGACTTGGCCAAATACTAGGAGTGTTGGGGGGGGCACAGTTGGAGCGTTTATCGAAGCGTCGGAAGAGAGGGGAAGGGCACACGAACATTCGTTAGGAGACTATGAGCACCTTAGGATAAGGATACAGGAGAGAGGCCAGAAACCGCTCTCAAAACTGTGTTCCAAGAGTCATCGTACACCAGGAGTCCCAGGGACAAGATCGGTGCAGGGGCCCGTGGTGCCTTCCTCCCATGCGCACCCCAGTTTGGAGAAGGAAATAGAAAAAGAAGTCAAGAAGAAAGAAAGCAAGGAAGAAGGAAGAATGGATGTATTTCAGGAAGCAAGGAAATCTAATTCCTTTCCCCGGTTTCATTTCTGTCTTGCACTGCTCTTGGCTTCCAATCCCCTATTAAAAATAGAGGTCAAAGAAGCGATCTTTTTTGCAGGACAAAAGACGTTGTCTGACTCAGTGTCACCAAGGATGCCCTCCTCCTCCAGGGTCCAGGCCCCCTTTCAATCAATGGTCACCTATTGCCACACCACGGCCCCTTGCACCAACTCCCCTGCCACACCACGGCCCCTTGCACCAACGCGTGGCCGCGGGCCCAGGGACGCTCCGCCCAGCTGAGGAAGAAGTTAGAGCAGGCAGCCTCGGGAGGCCGAGCCCCCCCTCCCGCACCTCCCTCCACCTGGAAGGAGCCCTTCCCCGTCCAGTGCTCCAAGCTTAGGAGAGAAGCAGAAATGACGCCTTCCCAAGCCCAGTCATCCCCTTAGCCAAGCGGTTAAACCAGAAGGATAACAAGACCATTCAACGGGGTTTGGCAGGAGCCAGCCCTTCCCAATCAAGACTCTGGCGTGATTCTACAATCCACTCAGAGGACAGTTACCATCTGTTTATGGAAAAAATGTTAATAACCCCCAATCATAATCAAATAGGCAACCACTTTACTATAAGTACCCATTAACTAAGGCTAATTTGCAACAGAACAGTCCTGCAAGCTCACACCCAGCCTTCAGGCTGAGGGGTGGCTGCAATGCTTAAGCACCACCGGAAGCCCCAGCAGCAGTTCCTACTCCCTTCCCTCCCAGCCTTCCACTTCTGCTGCCCTGGCCACTGTGGTAGGGCCCCAAGGAGACAGAGGAAGTCTCAGCCTGCTTTAGTTCACGCCCTTCCCCAGGGCCAGGTGTGTCCCTGTTTGGACAAAGGGGACTGGTTAGTGGAATGTTTGAAAGCCCCGTCTAGGTGGGACGGCACTCAGAGCATCAGAGCGATGGAGCTGACATAGTCACGATTCACCTCCTTTCCCAGCCTTCCCTGGGAGCCCCCAGGCTCCCTGCACAAACCAGGTAGGAGGGGAGGCAGGGCCGGCTCTGTGCTGGGGCACGCTGCCCACTTCTCTGGGTCTCGGTTTCACTGGCCGTACAATGGGCACATTCTCCTAATCGGCCTAAGGTCTGTTTCAGCTCTAAGAGACCCTTAATCGGTCCCCTCTGTGGGAGTAGGAGAAAGCCAAGAAACAGGAAGTTAACTCTCGAGGCATCACTGATCTAAAAGTATTTAAAGATGCCTACGGGGTGGTAATGAGGAAAAGAGGCCAAGCAATGCATATTTTTCCCACAGGCTGCAAAAGACCCATACATGGCGTAGCTTCCTGCTCCATGAAATAACGATACTCTCCTTATAGGAAGCCCACGGGGCATGTTTTATTGTTGTTCCGACGTGCCAGCCTCTCTGGCCTGGTCACTGGTCTAACCACGGTGTGGATTGAAGACGGCCCTCACTGCGGACGTGGGCGGCGGCGGAGCAGCCAAGACAAAGGCTGAGGGCATTTGCGTCGCCTTGGGAAGCGTGTGGGGCTGCAAGGTAGGGAGTTCTAGGCCCAACTCAGCCCTCCCAGACTGCGAGACTGGAGCGAGGCACTTCCTGTTCTGGGCCCCAGTGTCTTCATCTGTAAATGTGGACACGGGAGGGCCCAGGTAGACCATTGCCATGGCCTTTCAATGTCTCGTTTAAAAATGTTTTGAAAGGATGAACTTGGCATTCCAGGCCCAGGATGCACTGGCACAATATAATTAGTAACAGTAATATATACTAGTAATAGTAATATATAATAGTATATTTAGTAATAGTATATTATATTTACTAATAATATAATTAAATATACTAAATATACTAAATAGTATATTTATTAATAGTATAATTAGTAATAGTAATATATATAGTAATATATTACTATATATTATATATTATAGTAATTACTATATATAGTAATATATATAGTAATATATAAATATTTTATACATTTCTGTACCTCCAATAAATAGCCCCTTCTGCCCTGAGCCCCACCACCCTGACCACCCCGTGACCTGGCCATCGGAGTTAAGGCCTGGCACAGCGGGGACCGTCCAGGGCCCTGCTGCAGCAGGGGAGCCGACTGTCAGGGCCCAGGCCACACGGAACACTTCACAGGTCACACCTGCTGTCCTAAGGCAGCGGGCTGCAGTAGCAGCAAAAATAAACCTCCACTGTATGCTCAGCACCCTTTTAAAACCTCTGTGATTCCAAGAGAAGATGAGCTCACATCCTAACGCAGCCCCCTCCCCAAGACAAGATGTTGATCAACGAGATAGCATTTGATAAAAGTAGAGAGGAGCCTGAGACGAGGCATGCCCAATTCCCCAGTTCGCTTCCGTAAGAGCCGGTTTGTACTTTCGTCTCCTGTAAAGAGGTGTCCAGTGGGATTCCTACACATACCAACGTGGAGCGATCTCCAACCCACGACAAGTAAATAAACGAAGATGCATGTTCCTCGGAGGATAAACATGTATACATCAAAGCACACACAATGCAGTGCATTTTGTAAGCACACACATACAGATGCCTGTGTGCATGTCTACATATGACTATACATGGACGTATGTGCATATACATGTAGGCAGAAGTACAACAGTGAACTGCTTCCCAGCTGCGACCGCTCGTTTGCCACGTGGAAGAGGCAGTTGCTAATTTGGCAGTCTGGGAGGTATATGAGTTTGCCTGGGAGGAAGCCGTGAGGGGAGAGACAGCAGACAGAGACACAGAGGGGCAGAGATACAGGGAGAGAGACGAACACCAGTGCTTGCGTATGCACCTGAAACCCAGGCTGACGGCTGCCCGTGGAGACGGGAGCGGGAATGGGCCCAGCGGTGACGGTTACAGCGGTTCTATAATAGGTTTATCAGCCATATTTTATCTCTTCCAAGAAGAAAGCATTAGATGCAAATATAAAACCAAACAGTAAGAGCTGCATATTCTGGGTGGAAGAAACAGGTGCTTGTTATATTAATCTTTGCATCTTTCTCAGAAGGAAGTCAAGTCCGCCTTAATAGGCCCTGCTCATCTGCACAGGGCGTGTGCAGGCCCTCAGATGCGGGGGGTGGGAATTGCTTACGGATTTCCCATCATCCCCACACTACTTCCCACCACCCAGACACCTCCGATTTCCAAATTAGCCCTACCTAGCCCATGGCTGATACACAAGCTGTGCTTTTTTTACGATTAAAGTGAGAGCCACTCATTTCTAAGTTCAACAAGCCTTCGTCAAATGCCGTGTGAGGTTTCAGGCACACTGGGCTGAGCGATCCGTGGTTTCTGCCACAAGTTGTTCCTGGTCTAGCAGGACAGACAGACGGAGCGTGAGCAGAGACACGACAGCGCACTGGGATTAGTGTACGGTAGAGGAGCTTTTACCACGTGTTGTGTGGGACAAAGGAGGGATGACTGAGTCTTAGGAGGGCAGCCCTTCCTGCAAGGGCAAAAAAAGGAGCCCATAGAGGTTCACACACAAAGAAAGAAGTGGGGGACGGCTCCCATGGAGCCTTCTTTACATGCCAACTACACACCAGTCTCAACACATTGCCGCAGCCCGGTGAGGTGGGCAGTCGCGTTCCCGTTCTGAAGTTGAGGAAACAGAGACACTGAGAGGGTAAGTCGCTCTGCTGAAGCCAAAGAGCAATTAAGTGGCATCATGATTCTTGGCCAGATTAAAAAATTCAAAACAGAGAGGAGGGCGGACGGGAGCAGATGAGGGTCTGTGCGAGTCAGGGTTGGGAGACTTCTGGTACCCGGGCGGTCGCCCCTTCTCCCCGGGCGAGATGCTGGCTGGCAGTAAAAGTTCAAGGGCACATGCAGCTTGAGGCATTTGCTCAGTTATCCTAAACTGAGGCCTAAACACAGCCAGACTTAATAAAGACCAGAGAGATGCATGCTTACTTCTCAATTCGGCGAGGCTTGGACACACCATCTCATCTTGCCTCTAACTCCAGCGGGACCTCTTTAAGGTGGGAGACTTTGGAATAGAGGGTATTTCGCTTCCACCGACGTGGACCTGTTCTCCTGGCCCAACAGGGGCCGCCCAAAGCAGCCCGGCCTGGGAGCGGGGAGCAAGGGGCCGGGAGGGGCTCCGAGGACAGCTGAGGGGAGGTGCCGCTCTGGGTGCTGCCTAATCCATCCGACACGGGGACGCGCTGTTCCAGAAACCGGATGACAATTAATAGGAAAAATCTGCTCTCACAGTCCTGCCAAGCCTGTCGCAGGGGCTCAGCTGGTGGTGCGCCTCCTCGGGAAAAGAACAATAATGCCCCATTCTTCCCTTTGGTTGAGGCCCTGATGTGTTCTCAAGTGGAAGGAGGAAGAACTAGGAGGGTTCCTCCTATGGTAGGAAAACTTTGCACAAGCAATAGTGCCAGTCCTCAAAGCCTTGAGCCCAAGGCTTATCCTGGACGACCACTGCAGCTCATTCAGTGGCCATCCCATCTTCTAGACCTATGAAGCCCTGTTTGACACGTGCTGGGTATTGACAGATAAAACATCTCCCATCAAGTGCCTCAGAGTGGTCTGGTTTTGTTTAAGTCATCTGGCCTCAGGCCAAACTTCTATCCCCTCTTTATCATTTGCCTGTGCATGTATTTCTCTTGGTCAAAATAGTTCAGATGATTCGAGAAAACCTGGCTTGCCTTGCTGTGCCTCGTTCAGGTTCATCAAGCACAGAGAGTGCAGAGGCAGGGGGCGTCTGGGGAGCCCGGCAGTCCGGCCCCAGGTTTGCTGCCCTTGTAACCCTCTCTGGGTATCTGCCCATTTATCAGTCTTCTCAATTTTTAAGGGAGTAATAGAATCTTTGGGGAGCATAATAAAAGCTGCGAACTAGTTCTGTTCCCTGTACACTCACCCCCCCCCCCCCCGCCATGTACAGACACTCAAACAGTTGCATATAGGTTCAGGGATCACCGTCCTTGTGCATGTCACTCATGCGCTCTTCAGTCCCTGGGCACCAAAGCCAGGACTGCCGATGCTCATGCATCACAGCCATGGGAACTCATCTTTCTAGATTCCACAGTCTCACCAGAAAACACCAACCTGAATCCCAGCTCAGCAACCTTTCATGGTCCCTCTCTGCTCACCCCCACCCAACACCAGCCATACATGGAAACCCAGCTGGGAGTGGATCTTGGAATTCAATTTTCTGTTTGGGAACTGGTACCCGGCCTCACTTGAGCCATGTGGTCACATCCATCTCTGGGACCAGGCAGGTGGATGCTAATGCACCATGTTAACCCCTTTCACACCAGTCCCCTTACCAGAGCCTTGGCGGAGAGCCACATCCCACCGCCCCACCCGCCACAAGGGGGTGGGACACTCTGTGTCATGGAAGCCAGCCAGCAGATTTAGAAATCATGTTGCTCTTGGCACCGGTTCTGGGACTCTGTGCAGAGTTACGTGCTGAGATGCCACTGCATGGGCAGTTTTTCAACATCGGAGTCTGCCGCCCGCCATCTCACCATGCGAATGGCTGCCCAACACAGCTCCAAAGACGGTGCGGACAAGAGAAAAACCACATCCCCAAACCAGGAGTCCCTTTACCCACCAACAATGAAAAGAAACCTAAGTCCCTCTTCATCTGCACTCAAATCCAACTTCCTTCCCAAATTGTCCTCATGGCACAAGTCCATTTAAGCAATGTTTATCAGCAAAGCAAAACCATGTGGTCCCGAGTTTGGTTCCCACAGATCCCAACACTGCCTTTGATCCATAATTGTCCAGAACAAGGGGTGCAGACAGGAGTCTCCACCAGGACCACTTAGACCCCACGATCAGAGGCCCTCTCGGACAGCAAAGGCAGACGAAAACAGCATCTTTTGATCAAAAGTAGCCACATTTCCCCCTGTGACGCCATTGAAAATGAAAATCCCACCTTACCCTTCATTCCAAATTTGGACCGGCGACCATACTTGTTGATCATGATGAACAGAACCACTAGCAGGACGCAGGCGAAAGCAGCGAGCCCGACCGCGATGGACACCTGTGGGGAGCCAAAGCCAGAGGTCAGGACCGGTCCCCGAAAACCCCAGTGCCCTGAAAGCAACGCGTGTGCACAGACGAGGACAGTCCGGCTGCAGCGGCGACTGCAGCCCTCTCAGAACTGTGCCACGGAGCAAGGCCTCTGGAAGAAGTAATTTGTGAGACCCCAAGCACATTATAAAATGTGTAAATTTCCCAGCCTGATTAGAGGCAGTTCCATCAGTCCCCTGATTCAGTGGTCTGAGCCCTTCTCACCTGGGGCCATGCTGAGTCAAGAGATGCAAAAGCAAGGCTAGAGAGGCTTCTCTTATTGTGTCAATCAGCAAGCAAATTAACATTGAAATTCTTCACGTAATATCCCCATCCAGGAAGGAAGGATAGTCCTTATCCTGGACTCTAAAAACACTCCTTTCTTCTCCTCCCCAGAGAAATCTCAGACTCAAATAGTAGGGGTGGGGCTCTTGAAAACCCACTCGAGATGCCCCGAGCAGCAAGGGCTGCTGTAGGAGGCTGGTGCAGGTAGCAGCCTCTGCAAGCAGGCCCAGCTGGGCGCCTAACAGGCTGGGATTCTCCAGCTGTTCTCTCCCAAACCCCAGGGCTTGCAGCAGATCCTCAAAGACTTCCTCAAACAATGAACTAGTCCCATCAAACAGGGAAGGTTTAAACACCTGAATGGAGTTCATTCGTCACTGCTTTTTCTCTGCCTTATAGACAGAGGTTCCAAGGAAGATAATATTTGGAAAAGTCAGCAACACAAATGAAGTCTGAAATCTACTACACGAGTCAGCATGGTCCCCTTGACCAAGAAGTCACTCACCCCGAAAGTGTCTTCCTCTGGCTTGTGGGTCACAGTGATAGGAGGTGTGGGGCTCACTTCGTCGACTGAAAACCAAACACGAGAGGAGGAGGGCAGTTAGCTCACTAGCCAGGGAGGCTCAGCGCAGTCCCTGCCCAACTCCCAAGCCCCCGGAGACTTCCCGCTGGAAAACATCCCCAGGGAGCCGGGCCGGGCTGGGCTCTCACAGCCTGCGCCCCACGGGCTGGGCAGGGGTCCCCAGAGGCAGGTCCCTGAGGGCCCCCTGACCGGAGCTCCAGTCGGAACAGGCTCCCTAAGGATTCAAAAACGTCCACTCCCATCCCCTCTCCCCACCCCAGAGAAAATAACGTAACTTGGGCAACATGGGCCCCGAGCTATGGGGAGGAAAGGAGGAAGGTGGTTTGGGATCCTGGCCAGGGTCTGGATTAGGCAAATTTCACTGGTGACAGCAGCTGTTGCTGACACTCTGCTGCTCCCTGCCATAGGCATTCCTTCTCCTCTCCCATGCCCCTTCTCTTCTCCTCTCTACCTTCAGTGACAGCCAGGAAGCCTGTGGCCCCACAAACAACCCCGTCACACTGATTTCAGAACACGGTGGCAGCTCCAGTTAACACACAGAGCCACCTGACCAGGGAACACGCCTTTACACAGCAGGGCCGGGAGAGAGAGCCAAGTGTCTATCTATTCCCAAGCTAGAATCACCTCCCAATTCAGAACCCTCTGAAGGGACATTCTCAGAGATTACAAGTCCTCTAAGACCAAGGACGACTAAAGGAATCACAGGTGACTTTACATCAGCGCCAACAGCCAGGGGAGTGCCTAAGCAGTGCTGTCTGCCACCCTGGGCCAGACAGTGGGCAGAAACGGCAGCAACTACTGCTGCTATTCCCACCTCCGTGGGGAGGAACAGAAAAAGGAGTAAACATAGGCTTTCCCACAGTCCAAAAACAAAATCCCAAATCCTTTTAGGACTGCCTAGCCCTAGCGCCAAATCACTTATACACTGAGCCCCAGTAATTCCATGTGAGGACACATGAGCCTATGGGGAGATCTTGTAAGTCACAGCTCCACACGAGGTGGGTCCTGGCCAAATTCTCAGGCTCTTGAAGCAGGTGAACAACACTAGAAGGTTTATAGGATCCCGATTCTCTGCAAGAACAACTAAGACGGTCAATAGAATTCTATAGGGCCAGGCGCGGTGGCTCACACCTGTAATCCTAGCACTCTGGGAGGCCGAGGCAGGAGGATTGCTTGAGTTCAATCTGGAGTTCAAGACCAGCCTGAGCAACATCGAGATCCTGTCTCTATTTAAATTACAATTTTTTTAAAAAAAGGAAGAATTTTAGCAAGGCACATGAAACCCCACATCCATCCTGACATAGGACCCTTTTATCTAGGTAGAGACCAACAAAGTGGTCAGATCTTGGAAAACTCTGTAGGGCAAACTGAGCCATAGAGTCATTACCCAAGAAGCATTTCTACTCTCCAATTCCCTTTCCGGGTTCACTCAGAACCCTCAGCCGCCATGGGTTGTGGGTGATTATAGGAGAGAGGGCTATTTGGATTCAGTAGTTACCAAAAGTAGCAAATGAATCAGTTTCAAAGCAAAAGGTAAAGCAGACTTACCCAAGATAAAGGTATCCGTGCTCTCTGAAAAAGAAAAAAAAAAAAAAGAAGAAGAAAGGACAAAGAGATAATTAACAAATGTAATAAAAACCAGAACAGACGCACTGTATGATCCTAATAGCTATGCTCTCTCCCATTCACGATGACCCCTTGTTCCCATAGCAACTGACAAACTAAAATCCTTGGCCTGTCACCCCTGTCTCCATGCTACACTATCTCTGCAGGGTGTGGTCCTCCAAATGGAGAAGGAGTAAGAGATAAAGATCCCGGTTTCAGGGGAGGTGGCCCACGGAACTAGAAACAAACTAGTTTCCGTATGAGATGGGGAATTAAACCCAGACCCACGGTCTCCTCCACAACGCCCACCCCCCGCCTTTAGGATGCAGAGTGCCAGGGGTGATGTGGCAGGTCGGGCTCCCCTGGTCCTTTCTTGAAAATGCCAGCTATGATCTCAAGATGAAACTCTTCGACTCCGTCTATGGAGGTGATTCTAGTAGGTCATTGAGAGGTTCTTGGGAATCCCCCTAGAATCTGCCCATCACCCAGATGGAAATGTGTTATTTGATCTTTGGCCTCTAGCAACAGCTCCTCCCAGAGTGAAAGCTGATCCTTACTGGACATGGATTATGACCCAGGGGCTGTGCGAAATGTTTTATGTAACACATCACTCGATCCTTACAGGCATCCTAGGACGTGGGTAGCGTTATCCACATCTTAACAGGTAAGGAAACAGGCTGATGCAGACTTGACTAAGTGGATGCCACTCATCTACGAAGGGATTAGAGCTGGGTTCAAATCCAAGTCTGGGCTCTTGGCCACCCTGCCAGAGATGCTCCAACTTCAGCACCCAACAGAAACATCCAGAAGGTGATCACTATCCTCTTCCAATAAAAGGAATGAAGCTTCCTTGCAGAAACGAATGATTTCAGGGCTGGGGCAGAGAAAGTCCAGGGCATGCCTGGAGCAGCTTGTGGTACCAGAAAGTAAGAAAGGGCTCAAAGGTGAATGGGAGCCTGGACAGAGGCTACAGGAGCCAATGTCAACAGGGCAGCCAATGGCCAAATGTGGGACCATTTAAGCAACAAAATAATGACAGTCATGGACTGTTATGAACAGAACCGTGTCCCCCAAAATCCATATATTGAAGCTGTAATCCCCAGTATCTCAGAACGTGACTGTATTTGGAGAAACGGTTTTTAAAGAGGTACTTAAGTTGAAATGAGATCCTTAGGGTGGGCCCTAATCAAAGATGACTAGCATCCTCATAAGAGGAGGAAATTTGAACATAGACATGTGGAGGAAAGACCACATGAATACACAGGGAGAAGAATGCCATCTACAAGCCAAGGAGAGAGGACCCAGGAGAAACCAACCCTGCAGACACCTTGATCTCACACTTCCGGTCTCCAGATTTGGGAGAAAATGAATTTATGTTGTTTAAGCCACTCAATCTGCGGTACTTTGCTATGGCAGTCCTAGCAAACTAATAGATAAAGTCTTAGCCACAGAAGAAAATAAATACCCATGAGGCTATTCCAATACAAATAAATAATTGAATAACTAAAGGGGGAAGAAGGGAAAGCTCTTCCTTATAGACTTCCAAGTAATAAATGGAGAAGGAACGTTGGAAATAGAATGGTCACCATTTGGCAAATACTACAGTAATAATTGTTTCAGGCAAGAATCATCAATGAGCGTTAAAATGAGAGTGTGGAAGACAGGTGTGAAACAAGCTATTTATGAAGTTTTAAAATATTATACTTATTACTTCCAGAGGGGGAAGTAGTCAGTTTGCAGCAGAGGAACCTGGCAGACACCAGCTTGACCAAGTGACAAAGCTAACACCCTCGGTGCTAACCACATTAACGCCATGCACCCCCAATATGACATACTGAAAGGACAGAGCCTCCCTTCCATGATGTTCTTGCCAAAAATGAATAATTAGGAGAAAAAGATCAGACAAATTAAAACCAAGGGACAGTCTACAAAATAACTAGTGAGTATTCTTCAAAAGCGCTGTGATCATAAAAGACGAAGACTGGGGAACTGTCCCAGATTTAAAGAGACTAAGGTGACAGTAACTCAGTATGATGTGTAATTCCGGGCTGGACCCTAGACGAGGAAAGGGCATCAGTGATCAAATCTCAGTCAAGTCTGTAGATTAGATAATAGCGTGGGACCCAAGTTAACATCCTGGTTTTGATCACTGGATTGTGCTTAGGTAAGATGTTCACATCTGGGGAAACCGAGTCAAGGGTAGAAGGAAGTTCTTTGTACCATTTTGTAACTTTATTTTTGGTAAATTCTAAACTCTTTCAATATGAAAAGGTAAAAATCTTTAAAAATTACGAAGAAACACAGATGACTGGTCCTCACTCAGAGTTTCTGATCAGGAAGATGTAGGGTGGGCCCTGGGATTCCGCATCCCTCACAAGTTTCCAGGTGATGCTGATGCTGCTGGTCAACCACTGGACCACACTACACCTCCTCCTGCCCCAGGCCCACCCCACCTTGAGGAGGAGGAAGAACTCATTCATTCATTCACTCACCCATTCATTCATTGCAGGCCCTCACGGTATGAACCGGCAAATATTCCCTAGCTCGCTGTGGGAATGTGATGTTTTCTGTAAAGCAGCCCTTCAGAGGAAGGTTGGTTTACGGTTCACACACTGGCTGCTGGCTTGCTGTCTGTTGCATTGTTATGGAGACAGCAATAGTGCTATCTCCAATTCCTGAGCACGCCCGTCATGCGAGCACCCTCTTCTCAACTTCAGGTGACCAAATGCCTGCTCTGGGGGAGAAGAGAGGAGATGGGAACTCTAGCCTTGCTTCAGAGCCTGAGAAAAGAGAGATGCCAGATCAATTTGCGGTTCGTATTGATTTGCATGTTTCTCGTAAGTCTCTCATATTTATCAGAGAATCTTCTTATGTTAGCCAAATGTTTTGGCTGAACCTTGAACCCTAGAATCTCCAAATCAGCCTATGGATGTTTAATGCCTTGCCGGAGCCTGGAAGCATTTATATATCCAGGAAGCACTTGAGCTTTGGAAGAGGAAGGCGTCCTGATTCCTGTCTAACCTATGGGAGGGCCTCTCTGCACTGGAAGAGGATGATACCCAGGGATGTCTTCACCTCTGACCCCTCCAGCACCGGGAGAGGACCAGCCTGGCATGCCAAGGCACCGTCCAAACGGGAACAGGGGCCGTGCCATGCATGGAATGCACGAGTCACCTACAGTCCCCGACCACAACTCTTCAAGAGGGGACCCTCATGTGAACTACTCTTCACCACAAACTTTCAGGCAGAAGCACTGGAAGGTTGCACCGATTGCCTGAAGTCACAGAGCTGACAAGTGACTGTGTGATCATTTGCACCCTGGCAATGTGGCTTCATAACCACCACCCTGGACTACCTTAAGACCATCTGCTAGGACTTACTAGCTTGGCCAGAGAATGACCACTGGTTCTAGAACTCTTGGATTCATCTTATCTCTGCACCCCAACAATCCTAACAACGTCCAACAGCTAGGGAGCCTTGTCTCTGCCCAGACACCCTGCTGAGCGTTCATTTAATCCTTATGGCAACTTAGGCAGCAGATACCGTTATCATTCCCATCTCACAGATGTAGAAACAGAGGCACGGAGCAGTGACCGTCCTCCCCCTGGTCTGAGCGTGCACTAAGCCCCATGGCCCAGGCCACTGTGTGTGGGGGCAGGGGCAGGGCCACAGGTGGGATTGCACCGAGGTCTGTCTGATTTCAGAGCCGTTGCTCTTCACCTGGGTGCTCCGCTGCCCGGCAGCAAGAGACAGGCACGCCACCAGCAGGATGCCTCGCGCCCGCACGTCAGCCAGGGCCAGGTTTGGTTCAGAGGGTGTGACGTACCCCTGACTGCTCCCCCAGATAATTGACTCTCCTGAACATTTAGACATCTTGTCACTTGACATGACTGGCCCATCTTTTCCCTGTCACTGCCTTTTCATCATCCACTGATTCCTGTAACACAAAGGCTCATAAAACAAGCAAACCTTCACTCGGGGTGGCCCCGCGGGGTGGAGATGGGCCTGAGGAAACGACCTCAGGTGAGCTGCTTTCTCTTTCAGCTTCTCTGTGACTCGGTCCTCCCCCCCTCCCTCACTCCCTCCCTTGGGTCAGAGTCCCACCAAATGCTGCCGTAGCAGATTGCAAAGATGGAGTGTCGGAGTCGCCCGGGGGCTTGTTAAAACACAGCGCTGGACCCCGCCCCGGAGTTTCTGACTCAGTAGATCTGAGCGGGGCTTGCGAATCTGAGATCTAACACATTCCCAGGTGATGCTAATGCTGCCGGTCCAGGGAGCACACTTTTGAGAGCCACCTAAGAGGCACCCAAAACTGCCCATGGTGGCGAGGGTAAGCTGAGGCTATTTGAAGGGGCTGCTGCACCTCTGGGGGCAGAGGAGGGATCTGCAGAGAACTGCTTCCTCCCGAGAGGAGGGAGACAAATGAGATGCTGTGTCCACCACATCATCCGCCTGCTGGGCTGTCCTACAGCTCTCTGGGGGAATAAGCCCAGAATGCTCCATCCTCCCCCTAGAGCATTCTAGGGCTCCCACTCCCTCTGGGCCTCAGGAGCTTCCCTCTGGAAAGAGCAGCATTGCTTCAGGTCCTCCACTCCTCACCCATTGAGGAGTGTAGACGCTCCTTAAAAACAGAATCCATTCTCTAATCAGCGGGTGACACTGATGGGACAAAGGGCCACTGCCACCCTTAACTGATGTTAACAAGGCCTGACTCTGGAGCACATAGAGCAAAGCGTCTCTGCATCTAAACGCCACTGCTTCCTCAGCGTGGGCCGGGACTCTCCCGCCTGCCAAACCAGAGCCCGCGTGGCCCACGAGGGAGGGGTCCCGGGGCCTCTCGCCAGGCGTATGGGGATGATGCTGGAAACGTCAGACCACGTGGGGCCGCCAGGGCCTCAAACATCAGCACGTCCCCAACCCTCTCCAAAGAGAGGGCCCCATGCTCTCCTGGACCTCAATGGCAAACTAGAATTTAGCTTCATGCGCAGCCTCTGGTTCAAGTTCCCTTGCACCGAGATAAATAAGCCCTCCTGGAGCTGCCACCCGCTGGCTATTTGTGGGCTGTGAAGTCACCTTTACAGGAGCACGGGCTGCACAACGCCAGCTCTCGCTGTCTCTTCCCTTTGTGTGGGTTTGTGTGTGTGTGTGCCAGGAGGGGTGGTGTCACATCAGTATTTACACTCCCCCTTGCCCCATCAAAACCCCTGGTTCCCGGGTATTGAAGGCCAAGGGGTCGCCCAATCAGTTCCCAGCACAAGCACCAAGGCCAGCAAAGACACGTGGCTTCACAGACAGAAGCTTATCAGCTGCAGAACCCACCAGAAAATGCTGTTGCCACTTTCAGTAAACTTTTTAGGAGTTTTCTTCCTCCAAGTGCAGGAAGACATGTGAAAGGCCCTGGCCCACACAGACAAAGAATCACTTCCCAAAAATCCAATCAAGCAAATTCTTCAGTGACTTCAGTGACTAGCCCTGGTTCCCCTGGCTAATCAGCACCACCCCAAGCTGACGGCACCAGGAGCACCCCCAGGAGCTCATCATGGAACAAGAGAGGAAGGAGCCCCACACCCGGGGCCCAGACTCAAGTCAAGCCCTGCCACGGACCAGCAAGCAGAGTGAGGCTCAGGGTTCTCATCTGCCAGATGCCGGGTGGAACTGGGCAGAAGCCGAAGTCCCATGGAACCATCACCGTGTGTCAAACCCTGTGACATGTGCTCCATACACCTTGACTCATTTAAAAGCCACAAGATCAGTGGAGTCAGGCCTACCTCGTAGAAGAGGAAACCAAGGCTCAGAAAAGCAAACTATCAGGCCCAGTCTCCCCGCTAGTGTAGGGCTGGGCCAAGACTCCCACCAGCACCGTCCAGCTCTGAAATCCCCCCGTCTGCACGGTGACTCGGTATGCTCTTGTACGCACCGCCGTGTCTTTCTGAAGGCTCTTGGTGCTTACTGTGACAGCTGATGGGAAAACGGAGACTGTATCCTGTTCGCACAAGATGCAGGCGGTGGCTGCGGTTGGTCACCCGCGATCACAGTATCAGCACTGACGCTGCCTCTCCGCTCAAACCGCCGTGCCCCATCCCCCAGGCTCCCGAGTGGCTCTGCGCACCCGGCGGCAGCCACGCCGCCCTCACCTGGAAATGGCTCCTTGAGAAAGTGGCCGTTGATGGTCTGGTTGGCTGTGCCCAGCGGGTTTTTGGCGATGAGGGTGTAGTTGCCGTTGTTGTAGTGCGTGGGCTTGTTGAAGAGCAGGCAGCCCTCGGAAATCTCGCCCTCCTGGTAGTACTCCACGTGGATGATCTTGGACTCGCGCAGGGGCTGCCCGTTGTGCAGCCAGTGCAGCGTGGGCGGCGGGTTGCCGCGCACCACGAACTCGATGCAGTGCTCCAGGCGCAGCTCGGGCTCCTCCAGGCTCACCACGCGCGGGGGGTCTGCAGGGGGACATGCAGCTGGAGCCCGAGTCGCAGAGGGCCCTGTGTGCTAGAGCCGCTCTCCAGCACCCGGGGCGGGATTCTGATTCCTCCCCACCCATTCTGGAAGGGCTAAGGGGAGCAGGGGATCCTCCGCCACCCCGACAGAGGGGGAGACTCTGTCGTCCCCCAAGCTTCCCAAATCCGCCTTAGCTAAAAGGTTCCCTCTCAGCGCCTTGCAGGGGCTCAACAAAAGGCAGAGCGGGCATCTCACAAGGGTCCTGAGATGCAGCTGAGTTGGAGAGACACCGGCTCAGCCCGGCCCCCGAGGGACAGGGACACCCCTCCTGGGGCTGCTATCCAAGGACTGGCTTCTCAGTCCTGCCCTACGAGAGTCCTCCCGCCACTGCTGGTGGCCCAGCCCTCTGCTCCAGCCCAGCCCCAGCGGCACCTTGGTGCCCCCCAGCTCCTGCGTCTGCGTCCCCTTCCCCTGGGCTGCCCCAGGGCGGCGTGCACTCACAGTAGACGGTGAGGGCCACACTGGCGTTGCTCATGCCCACCACGCTCTCCGCGATGCACGTCAGGGTGAAGCCGTTGTCCTCGCTCGTCACGTTCACCAGCGTCAAGTTGATGGCGTGGACATTGGTCCAGTTCAGATTTGTCTGAAAGCCCCAAGGTAAAGACAACGATCAGTTTCTACCAGGGCGGCCCCCTCACCTAGCCCACACACGCCCTTAGGAATCAGAAGGAAATCCGAGCGCACGGCGAGGGAGGGCTTTCTGGGGATAGCACACTGACCAGTGCCAGGCTCTTCACAGGCAGTGGTCCAGGCAACCCTCACACTAGCCCTACGAGGTGAAGGCTAGTACAGTACTGTGCCCATTTTACATATGAGAAAACTGAGGTATGGAGACGTTGATAAGATCAAAACGGCCAGAAAATACCGCAGCTGGATGGAACCCAAGTCTATGTTGTTTCTTCCCATAGTGACAGGACCACACATTTTCTTTAAGACTAAAAAGTGAGCACCCCCAGCCCCCTGATGGGGCCCAAGCCTGGGATCCTACCTGGTGGGTGTTAATGGACTGCAGCCCAGTGACTATCCAGTCCACGTCAGGCAGGGGTGATCCAGAGCCATTGCAAGTGATGACGGCATTGTCACCCTCCCGTACGGTCAGGTTGACGTGGCTCACGCTGATCTCGGGAAGGTCTGGGAGCCGGGCAAGGCGGGCAAGAAGACAGGCAAACGCTTACTACCCGAAGGAAGCTCTGTCCACGGGACTAATGGTGGCACTTCTCACCTTGCCCAATAACGACTCTAATGCAACCCTCTTGGGCTCTTGGAAGACTCTCTCCAAATCCCAGACGCCTCACACCACCTCCCCCGTAGACATCGGAACTCAGACCTGAAGCCCATGCCGTTGGACCCTCCTACCTGGCAGGGTAGGGCAGGGGCAGCTGCGGGAGGAACGTGTCTCTGGCAGCTAAGCCCAACGGCACCATTCCACTTTGAGCTCCAGTTCTCAAAACACTGGTGAGTTTCAGAGGCCCATAGAGAGCTTGCCATACGTTCAGATTTCTGGAACACTCCCTCAGACAAAGTCTGTGGGTGGGCCCAGGACTCTGCTTTTCTGAAAGCACCTTAGAAGCTCCTGACACGGGCAGTCCAGAGCCCACGCTGAGACACGCCCCTTCTGGGAACGCAGAGAGAAAGGGACACTGGCCTTATGAGAAGGAGCTCGTTTAAGTCCTGCCCGCCTTCCTGACACAGACCTTCCTTCCACTGGCTCATGGAGGGACCAAGGATGGGGAAGGAGGGGGGTCTGCACCAAACCCCAGAGATCAGGGCTGGGAGGGCACCTGGCGAGGATGACCCTGGTGCCCGGGCCAACGTCCAGCCGCATCTCAGGTGCCTCCCAGGAGCCGGGCGGGGCCAGGCGGGGCCGGGCGGCCGCTACTCACCACACTGGCTGATGTTCATGCGGAAGAGAGGGAGCTGCGAGCCGTCGGCGCCGATGCAGTACAGGTTCTGGGTGTTCAGCCTGGCCTCCCCCTGCTCCTGCCACAGCTGCATCCAGCGGATGTCGCAGCTGCAGTTGAAGAAGTTCTGCTCCAGTCTCCTGCGGGCGAGGAGAGAGGGGAAGGGAACCTCTGAACCCAGGATGGCCCGGCCCCCTCCCAGGGCTGAGGCCAAGGGGGGGCCCCACCCGTCCTTCGGGGAGTAAGGAGAGGCGGGGGTGAGCAAGGTTGTGAAAGAAATAGAAGAATACTTGTAAGCCCGTAAATTTTACTTTTAAAACTAATAAACTCATTAAAAAGAAAGAAAGAAAGAAATCTAACCTGCTTAACACACCTGGCAAAGAGATCGTTTTAAACATATCAGCTGAGGATGTTCTTCCCAAAACCCTCCCGTGGCTTCCGTCTCATGGAAGATCAGAATCAAAGCCCTACATAATATCTGCAGGAGTCTCCATCACTACCTCTCCCCCTACCCCTGTTTGGCCACACTGACCCTGACAGCCGTGAGTTCACCTGCGTGACTGGCTCCTCCCTGCCCCAGGGCCTTTGCGCTCCTGTCCCCTCTGGCTGCCGAGCCCCCACCCAGCACACATGCAATTGCGCCTCCCTCCCTTCCCTGAGGACTCACACGGCCTTCTCTTCTCGGGCCACCTCCTGCAAAAAGGCCACCACCCCCTGACCTAACACTGCCTAGTCCCTTGCCCTGCTATGTTCTTCTTTCTAGAATCTACCACCACCAGCAGCACTTTAAATATTTATTTTAGTTTGTTTCTCTGTCTCTCCAAGTAAAGATTCGGCTCCACTGAGGTTAGAGACGTTGCCTATTAAGTTCATTGCTGTATCCCCAGCAATAAAACTAAAACTGAGCCTGGCATACAAATTCTCCTTGAATGAAAGAGAGAAGGAGAGAGACGGAGACAGAAAGAGAGAGTGTGTTACTGTCCCTGATAGGAGGAGGTAGTCAGCTACTTCCAAGATGTACGCAAAGCCCGTGCTGGGACCAGCTTCATTCCTTCGTGAATCCAACAAATTCTCCAGGAGCGCCGGCTCCATGCCCGGCCGCGGGCTGAGTGCTGCTGACAGGGAGATGAGGAAGACAGCCCCGTCCTCCAGGCCCACTCAGCCTGGTGAAGAAGGATGTCTGATGGCGAAAGAGTCACCTTCAAGGCCCTCCGTCTCCACTGATTTTCCTTGGGACTTGAAGCAAGTCACCTCCCCTCTCAGTGGTATTATTGGAGGGACGATGAACAGCATCGATCAAGCCAACCTCTTAGCACAAAGAGCATGAGATAAATCTGAAGCCCTGGTCGCCAGGGAGAGCAAGAGTCTCTCTGCAACACCACGGGGGCGCGTGCCTTGGGGCCCCCAGGCAGGGGCACCTGGCTCACTACACTGAGACCCAGGATATTTTCAACAACGGCAAACTCCGAAAAATAGTTAAATGCGCATCAAAATTAATCAGCTTTCAGGAAGAAGCAAGTCTTCTGGGGAGAGGACTCAAGTGCTTCTAGACACTAGGACACCGCACGAATACCCCCTACACGCCATCATGCTCTTGGCCTGAAAGCGCCCAGGACCTCGCCCTGCACCTGGCGCTCTCTCAGCAAAGGTGGCGGGAAAGGAACCAACCTTCGTGGAGCATCTGCCGCTTACAACAACCCCGGGGGTGGCCAGTACTGTGCCCTTACAGGTGAGGGGCCTCTCTGAGGCTTGGAGGGTTAGGTCACAGGCTCAAGGTCCCTTGGCTGGGGCTCGACAGGGCAGAGCTTCAAGTCTCTGTCTGCCAGACGCCAGACCCTTGCACCCCCACCCCACCTGCCACCTACAAGGCATCGCTGGTGCCAGGGGGGAAGCAGAGGAGCCCGAGGGGGGCCCCGACTCCAGGAGCTCACGCGGGCAGAGCCGGGGCAAGCGCTAGAGGGAAGTAACAAAGGCAAAGGGAATGCTGTGGACCAGAGTGTGAACATGGGAAAGAACGGTAGGGCAGGACGGAGCGTTTGTGTCGAGGAGCACTGGGAAACTCAGCTGGAAAGGTGAAGCCGGAAGGTGGAGGACTTTCACTGCCACATCGGGGACTTTGAAATTCATCCAGGTGGCAAGGGGAAACCAAGGAGGCCCTTAGAACTGGGGAACAGCGTGGACAAAGCAGCTTGGTACAAAGAGCAACCCAACAACGCTGTCCCGGATAAACGGGAGAGGAGGGGAGCCAGAGACTGGGACGGCCCACACACACAGGGTCGCCAGGTACGGCGGTGCAGCCTGTGCGTTTCTTGAAGTGCCCAGCCGGAGGGATGGACAGGCATGGAATCCAGTCTGCACAGCTTTCGCCAGGCCCAGCGCCCTGGAGATGCAGCTACATCCGCCCAAAGGAGGCACCTTATCCGGCTCACACACAGGCACCATACAGGCCGCAGGGTCTAGGCAGACGTGCTCAAGCTTTTGGTCTCAGAATTCCTTTATCACTCTTAAAAAATTGCTGAGGGCCTCAAAGAGCTCCTGTGTATGTAGGTCATATCTATCGCTGTTTACCATATTAGAAATTAAAACTGAGAGATGTGAAACACCTTAGCACAAACTCCCTGAGTCGTCAGAGCTGTCGCCGCCTGCCGCGTGGGCTCTGGAAAAGTCCACAGTACACTCCAGAGAGGGGAGCGTGAGAAAGGCAAATAAGGGTTCAGTGCTGTCATGAAAAGAGATTTACCTCCCTGGAAAGGTCTTGGAGAAATGTCCTCTCCGTCATGACTTCTTGTCCCTTGGAGCTTAAAACCGTGGGGTCGGCTGGGCGAGGTGGCTCACGCCTGTAACCCTAGCACTCTGGGAGGCCGAGGCGGCCACGTGGATGGCTCAAGGTCAGGAGTTCGAAACCAGCCTGAGCAAGAGCGAGACCCCGTCTCTACTATAAATAGAAAGAAACCCTGGGACCCTGGACCACCCTTTGAGAACTCCCGCCGAGTTCACAGGGGCCTAGAGTTGTTGGTGACACCTGGGGAGGCGGAGGGGAAGACCCAGCAAATGTCACAAGGAAGACAAGGCGGTATTTGGTGCTTTGATTGTTGTGGAGGGAAAATCTGTTTGTTTGTTTTTTGTAGGCAGAGTCCCACTCTGTTGTCTGGGCTACAGTGAGTGCCGTGGCGTCAGCCTAGCTCACAGCAATCTCAGACTCCTGGGCTGAAGCGATCCTCCTGCCTCAGCCTCTCAAGTAGCTGGGACTACAGGCATGCGCCACCATGCCCCGCTAATTTTTTCTATGTATTTTTAGTTGGCTGACTAATTTCTTTCTATTTATAGTAGAGATGGGGGTCTCGCTCTTGCTCAGGCTGGTTTCGAACTCCTGACCTTGAGCCATCCACATGGCCGCCTCGGCCTCCCAGAGTGCTAGGGTTACAGGCGTGAGCCACCGCGTCCGGCCGACCCCACGGTTTTAAGCTCCAAGGGACAAGAAGTCATGGCGGACAGGACATTTCTGGCTGGAAACAGAAGAGAAGGGGTCAGCAGAAAGGAAGAGATGAAACCCCTCTGGGGTGGGTGGGGGTGGGGAGGGAGCGCTCGCCCCTCCCACCCGAGGAGGAAGGGGAAGGATGTGGTCAAGGCAAGATGCCCGTGTGGCTGGGAAAGGAGACAGGGGAAAGGGATCAGGGGGACAGGGAATGAGGAAGAGTGATGAAAAGACTGGGATGATCACATTAGCATCGCACCTGCCATCACGCCAACCCCAGGCCAGATGCCCGTCGCGCTGCGCTACTTCATTTAACCCCACACCGAGACGGAAGCGTGGGGAAGGCCGGGCACGGCAGAGGGCTCCGTAGCAAGGCAGGGGGCGGGTGAGCTGACGGCCCCGTGGGAGGGGGCGGGGGAGTGCGGCGGTCTGCGCCCACGGCAGGGGCGGCGCGGAGAGGCCTGGCAGCGCTGCTGGCAGGACACGGGGGTCCAGATGCCTGAACACACGCAAACCGAGACAGGTCAGCCCGGTTTCTCCCGGCTGCTCATTTGACAAGATGCAGCCATTCATTATTGAGTAGGTGTAAAAATACAAATTATCCACCTGGGCGGAAAAGACGAGACAAGCCAAGGGCTTGGCTGCGCTGCCTCGAGCCACGCAGCTCTTTAGGCAGCCCTGCCTCCCGGCTGAGCCCGCGCATCTCAGGGCCCCCAAAGGCAGGCGGTGCCAAGTGGCCTCAGGCTGGCGGGAGAATTGGGTGAGATGTCTGGGACGTGCCGGGGGTGCTGCCAGGCGCAGGCTCAGTGCGGCTTCTCTGTTCCCTTCCGTCCTCTCCCTCCAGGCCCTGCCTACAGACCCGATGCACCCTGAGCCCCGGTCCACAGCACTCCACAGCACTCCACTCCTGGAAAAGAACCTTTGGTTTCCTCCATCCCTCTGGACTTCCTCCTAGAGAAAGAGACGCACAGACACGCACTGCAGAAAGCATCTGGAGTCCTCAAACAGCGGCCGCCCGGACAGCCTGCTGAGCGAACCCACAGTCATCATTATGTCCTGACAAGAGAGGGTTCCAACAGGGAGGTGGGCGAGAAGCAAAGACGGGCAGGTGCTAGGTCTGAACGGTGCTGTCCCTTCTGTGTCCCTTGTCCCATCCCTCCAGGTGTGGAGCACAGGAGCCTGGAGCCAGGCCTCGGGGGCAGGCGGGCAGAACCTAAATCTCCGCTTTCCACACTCCATTAATAATGCAGGCGGCCCCATGAATAATACAGTGGCAGCTGCCGCAGGACAAAGCTCACCAACACCAGCCCTTGCCCCAAGATGGCCTGGGGCCTAATCGCAGGGCCCTGGGGGCTCCCCGCAGATTAACTCGGCCGTCTGAGCCTCGCGCATGGGCACTTTGCAGCAGAGCCAAGGCCCAGACTGGGTGTTTAAGAAACATCAGTGCCCTCCAGCCATCACTCTGGTGGCTTTCTTCTGCCCCACCCGCCAGCATCGCCGGCTCGGCCAGTGGCAATGCTGGGATGCCAGGCGGTGGAAAACGGGGAGGGGACCCAGGTCAACAAGAGCAGCTCTGCTGTCACCGGGTGAAGGACCCCCACGGGCCCCTGTGAGATAACGACAGTCAGAAGGTAGGAAAAGCACAAACCAAAGATCTGATGGAGCCACTGTGTCACCTTGAGCAGAAACGTGTCCTCCAAAAAGATATGTCCAAGTCCCAACCCGCAGCACCTGTGCGTGGGGCTTTATTGGGAAAGAGAGTCTTGGCAAGTGTAACCAAGTTAAAGACCAAGGGATGAGATCCTTCTGGATTTCGGGCGGGCCCTAAATCCAATGACTGGTGTCCTTATAAGAGGAAGGACAGGGAGGTGAAGGACAAAAGGACAGGGTCGGCAGCCGTGTGAGATGGAAGAGAGACTGCAATGACGCTGCCACAAGCCAAGGAACCCCAGGAGCCACCAGAACCTTTGAAATGACGGTGTCCCTGCCGACACCCTGATTTCAAACTCTGGCCTCCAGAACAGTGAGACGGCAATAATTTTCTGTTGTCATTTGAAGCCAAGTGTGTGATAATTTGTTAAGGTGGCCCTAGGAAATGAACGCAGCCAGTAACTTAATTCTCTAAGGCTCTATTTTTGATATCCGTAAAATGGGGGTCATCGTGCTCCCCTTCCTTCTCCGCGGAGTCACCATGAGGATGAGCGAGAACATTCCCTAACGTGCTTTAGGAATTCAAAGGGGCTGTAAAGGGCCAGAAATGGTCATTACAGTAATACCATTGTTAGCGTTATTGTTTGGTGGGTTCTCCCCAGAGCTGTGCAAAGTGGTCACGGCCAAGACCGGGAGAAGAAAAGTGCCAGGACCAGCCCAAACCCATCCCTGATACCGAGCTAATATTTTACCAAGTCGATTAAACCTGCAAATGATACCAGAGGCAATTACCACTTTGCCTTAAGAAAATGAAATATTCCAATCTATTTTAATCACGTCCGCTCAGCCCACGCAGGGTGTTAAGACCAGCCTGCTCAGGGCGCGCTGAGGGCCCTCAGGGTGTTTCTGGAGGGCGTCTGCGCTGTGGGTTCGTGTCCTCTGCGCCTCTCGCCGTCGCCTAAATCCTATCGTGAGATTCAGAACCCAGGCTTCTCTCCTTTCTAATGTATGCTTTATCTCTAAAGCAGAGAGACAGTTCCGGTCCTCTCTGTAAGGAAAACACACCATCTTGCCGTCATCCGAAACTCCTGAGAGCACCGGGCAATGCCAAGGCCAACGTCTCCAAGCCCGCGCCACAGAAACGGCGCTGGCTACTCTACAGCAAGCCCTGAAAGGGGCTTCCAGTGCGCTCAGTAAGAGGACCATCCTGGCAGGGGGCCGTGGACTGCGTGCTTGGCCAAGATCGTTGCCCTCGTCTCACACAAGTGAAGGAGAGAAAGTAAAGAACAGGTCTTGGCACATGGCAAGGACTCTGAGAAGGTGGCTTCTTTCCTCCTGGGATTCCACTCCAGGCAGGGGCGCTGCCACCTGGGCGGTGGTTTCTGGAAGGAGACACTGATCATCTAGGGTGTGCTGCTGAGCTGGGTAAGGCAAAGAGCACGGGCACCGGGATCAGCAGACCTGGGTGGTGATAATGCTAAAAATCACACTACTAACTCCTGGATTGACCACTTACCAGCCACATGAGCTTGCATTAGTTGCTTGAGTTGGCCAAGCCTCCAATCCCTCATCTGTACAACTGGTTATAATGATACTGCCCTTGTGGGATTGTTCCAAGGATGAGACAGGATCTTGTAAACCATAAGGTGCTCAATCTATGCCTCTTCGTTCTCCTCCTATCCTTCTGGAAGGGTCAGAGACACTCAGCCCTTGCCACGGGGAGTCTCACCGTCACCAGATCCCCTGGTGGGGGGGGCTGGCTGGGGGTGCAGCAGAGGTCCTTGGAGATACAATGGCACGTGCTAAGGATTTATCGAACACCCCAGTTTGCCCGTCGTTCCTACAGAGAGGGTCCCTTGAAGCCTCGCGCTTCTAGCTTGTGAGCTTCCCGGCCGCCACAGCGCACTGAGCCCTTTCTCCTCCGAGGCCCGAATTCTTTCTCCCTGGAAGTACGTGACCCAACCCCACACCCCAGCCCACAGGCTCCACGGGGCAGACCCTGGCAGTCTCGATGGCTCATGGCAGATGGCGCCATGTGGACTAATCAGGAAGTCAGACAAGAAAATACTACCCCCTCTTCCATTTGCCAGGAACCGGGATTGTTTGGATTTTAATCATAGCCACTGCTAAGAGCCAACACACAGCCCCTCCAGCCAGAAGATAAATTTTCCACTCTCAACACTCAATTCTTCCCCAAAAATAGACCCCAACCGGGGCGACTGCTCCTCAGAGGGGGGTTTCTTTATTCTCCGATATAATTTTTTCTTATTTAACAATATGACAGAAATAAAATACTCCGAGGACGCGCTGGCGCTCACACGCTGACTCACACGGAGGGAGCGTCCTCATTCCTCCATAAGTCACACCCAGCCCGCCGGCGCTTCCATCCCGGGCGAAGATGAATGCAGGGTCCCGTGATCCTCCGGGAGAAATCTGACATTTTCCTTAAATATATATCCACGAACAACAGTTTCTAAAACTCCACGAAACAGGTCACCAGGGCAGCCGCACACCATTGATTTCGCGTCCAATGATTTTTTAGAAAGAGCACTGAACGTTTTTCTCGATAATTCAGCCAACAGCAGACCCCAGATGTCCCCGAGAGAGACGCTGCCCCTGGCCTCCCACCGACGAAGGGGCCTGCGTTCCAAGAGCACAAGCCGCAAGACTCCCAAGAAGGAGAGCCCCGAAGGCCCCCACGCAGTCCTAGGGTACCCTAACAAAGAACCACAATCATACACTTTTTAAAATTTACTGTAGAATAATCCTTGTCTTGGAAACAGATTGAAAAAATTAGGAGCTAGTTGAGCATAAAGGCCAAGGCTTTGAGTCCACATACCACCACTTGTTTAACGAGTGACCTTAAAGAGCATATTTAACCTTGCTAAGCACCTCAATGTCCTCCGATACGAAATGATAGTAATAAGTCCTACCTTGTAGAATTGTCATGCGGATTAAATTAAATGACGTACGTAACTTAATAGATTGCTTGGCATCGTGCCTGGCACGAAGGAAGGGCTCAGAAATCAGTGCCAGTAGTAAATCGTAGTAGTCATGTTAATTTACCTCTAAGATCTTTTCCACCTACAGTATATATGCAAGGTTGTCATGGAGCGATAGGCCACTGGGACATCAGATGTAAATATTCCCCTTCCTAACCAGCTGGGTCTGAAAAGGTAAGGTTATGACTCACTCATGAACTCAGATCTCGCCAGGTGGAGGGAAAGCAAGTTGAAAGGCCAACAGCACAAGCAGAGGTCCAAGGTCATTGCCTCTTGGTAAAGACAGTAAAGCAATCTGCATTCAGTGAATTTGGATCTCAGTTATCGGGTAAAACGGAAACATGTGAGAAGTGTTTCTGGAACCCTGACTCCCAAACTTCATCTATGCCTCGATTCCTTTGCAATTTATTTTTTGATTTATACCCACAACATAATATGTTGTCCTTCATGCACAGAGATGACCCCGATGACTCACACATCAACAAGAGTTATTTTCCAGCAGTGGTCAGGAATTTTCACTCATCCAGCCAACATTTGTTTGTGCACAATGGCAGGCTGGGGCAAGGGTGTACTGATCAGCCATGGACTGCAGCAAGGTTAAATAGTCCATATGCAGATTAAATAAATATATGGCCTCCCTCACCTCTCTGGCATGCCTACACCTGAGCCAAGCAAGCTGACAAAAGATCTTGAGTGGTGAAAAGACATGCAATCTGAAGTCAGAAGGCCTAGGTCAAAGGTCCTCACACTTTTTAAACAGAGGGCCAGTTCACTGTCCCTTAGAACATTGGTGAGCCAGACTGTAGCTTTTAAAAAAAAAAAAAAAAAAAAAAAAAAAACTATGAACAAATTCCTATGCACAGTGCACATACCTTATTGTGAAGTAAAAAAAAAAAAACAAATGAGCAAAAACACCAGCATGTGGCCCACGGGCTGTAGTGTGAGGACACCTGGCCTAGGTTCAAGTCCTGCCTCCACCAGTCCCCAGCAATGAGATCATGGTTGAGTCTCAAGTGTCTTTCTAGAATCAGGATCCTTATCCATAAAATGCAGAGGATAATGATACCTACCTCTTATGACTCTTTTAATAATAAATCTAAGGTCACATAAATGAAAGCATACCAGATAATCTATAAAGTTACGTATCATGAATGTTATGTTCTAATAAATTGACAAATATTCTTTATTATTATAAATACCAACACTATTATTACTAATTACCCACAGTTCACAAAACTAAATCCTGATAAGAGATTCCTGTTTCCTGAAACAGACTGTGCCCAGAAAGAGCATCAGAAACCAAGCAACGGGGTGGCTTGCTCTCACTGAACATGGTACACTTTCTGTCATCCACCCCAAGTAGCCCCTTCAGGTGGACGCCCAGCCTTCAGGTAGCTCCACTACTTGACACTTGTCCGCACCCACCCGCTACCGCCACTTCAGTACCTCGACAGTCTTCAAAACCAAACTTACAATTCCCGAAGACTCAGCGTCTGGAAAAGCTGCCACGAGAGTGTGGTGAGCCGGTTACTCGACAGGTTTCTGCAAGATGGGCAAATAAAGGGAAAATTAATAAACAGATCTGGCATAAATAATGTGCTTGGTAGTAAGCTTGGTCATTTCAGTGGAGCCTGGCTTTGTGTTTCTTCTCCTTCTTCATTCTGTTAGGCCAAAGATACATCTGCTAACAGCTGAGGCCACAGATCTGGTTTAGAGAGGCTTCTGAGGCCTTATAAAAAGCAATATTTTACAAATCAAAGAACCAGTAAAATTCTCTTGGTCATTGTCCCGTATCCTTTCCCAACACTAAAAGTCCAGGGAGCCTTCATGAAGCCATCCTTCTCCGGGGGGGCAGAGAGTTTTCAGGGTACACAAGGCAACAAACATCCCTAAAATGCACACGGGTCGAAAACCCTGCAGGTCACCTCCAATTCCTGTTAGCCACTCTCCCCCGGCAAACATGCCCATCAGTGATCAAGACTTCAGCCTTTTGTTCCTACGTCTGTTCTCTTCCTAATGGCTATTTAATTGTTCTCATTAGGATGTACAGGGGAAAGCAGCGGCCATTAGTCTTCCGAGTAAAAGAAGAAACACGCCCACGGTTATTACTTTGCCAGGCTCAACAACTTTTGATGCGATGACAGCCCTTGAAGGCAGCAGTTAGACAGCGTTGGAATTGAAGTGGCACCCCAGGAACAATGTACTCTTCTGCTGACGGGAAGTGATGGCAGGGCTGACTCCACTTGGGTAAATGTCTATTCACTCACGGGAGCGTGTGTGTACTTGTGTCTATCAAACATGCAGGTAGCAAATGCGAATACCGGCTCTTATTTATACACACAGACGCACACACGCACACACATGCATGCACGCTTATCCATGCACCTCATTTAGATGACTTCTACCACAAACATTTATCGAGAGCCAAAAATAGGCAACATCAGTGTAATGAAGGGGTGGACCATTGAGAGGGAAGGTAAGATCCCTCTGGAACCTTCTATTCGAGTTACAAATGAGTAAGCAGAAGGAAGACTATAAAGTGAGGTAAATAACTGACTCAGGATGGGGAGGGCTCAAAGAAGTGTCTCCTGAGAAGGAAACATCGGACACGGGACAAGAAGAACGAGGACGACCCGAGTCCCAGCGTTTCCGGCAGTGGAAGCAGCAAGTGCAGAGGACTGGGAGCAACCAGGCCCCGGAAATGCTCCGGGGGACGGGGGAGAGGGACTCAGCCACACCCACCTCGCTGGCCACGGGGAAGAGTTTGGGTTTTATTTTAAAGAGTGGCAGGAAGGCATTTCATAGTTTTCAATGGGGGAAGTGACATCATCTAATTACCGTTTTTAAAAATAGAACAAGACTGGAAGTTGGCAGCCGGCTGGGAGGCTGCTGCAGTAGTCCAAGCAGGACAAGGGAGTCAGGTAATTAAGCGGATGGATGCAAGATAGGTGCTGGGGGCAGAGGTGCCAGAGCTTCCTATTGGGTGGGATTTGGGAGGGGAGGGACAGAGGACTGCATGGGCAGGGGCGTGGGGACGACATGCGTAAGACGGGGAAGCCCACAGAAGGGTCACACAGAGGCGGGGCGGATCAAGCGCCTCCCTCGCAGATACGAAGTTTGTGATGCCAGTGGCCATCCGGAGAGAAATCAAATAGCTGCTTAAATACACGGGTCCGGAGCTCGTGGGAGAAGCTGGGGCTGGTAACATCATACATGGAGAGAGTCCACCCAGTTCACAACAGGACCAGACATTCAAACGCAGCAACCACCTAAGGGACAACAGGGCTTCCCCTCCTCATGCGATGCGACCCTATCTGGGGTGAACTGGCTGCGCCTCTGAGACAGGAACGTGCAGAGGGACAGCCCTGCTCTGAGGGTGCAGGGGGCGGGTGGAGAAGGGAAGGGACCAAAGGTGGGCGTCTCCCAAGTTTACTGCCCTGCTGTCTGCCCTGCACCCAGCACGCTCTCCTTTTAGAGTCCTTAAGCCAGCGCTTTCTAGGACAGAGTCCACAGCCCTACACTCCCCCACCTCCTCTCTGCAGGGCTGAGAGCTCCGGTGTGACAGCACATGTCCCCTAAAAGCCTGTGCACCTAACCCACCCATCACACTCAGCTTCCCCAAACTCCTAACGACTGTATGTCCTATTCCTAAAAATTCCCACCACTCCCCACACCGAGCAGAAGGAAAGGGGTAATAGATGAAGAACTGCAATAATGACCACTTGGGGACACCATCTGGGCAAAGCTCCCTGCAGCAGCCTGTCCCCTGCTTGGGAGGGTAGAGACAGACATCAGACACACACCCTTACTGAGTCGCCAACCCTACCCTAGCCATTGGACCAGGACTTCAGAACTTCGGGTTGAGGACAATAGATTTTGATACTACTCTCTGAGTCTCCAATGCCATTAGCCTTTAGGACATTTTAATAAATCTGAAAGTTTGATTCATCTAGGTAGAAATCTTTTGTTTTACTCTGTTTTCCCTGGTTTACTATTTATGTGCAACAGCATCCGTGTTAGCAAAAGCCGGACAAAGCCCCAAACTTCCAAATCCACAGGGGAATCCCCACAGCGCTTTGGAAAGATGTCCAGCCCCCACCTTCAGCTCGCTGCCCCTCCCCCGGGCTCCCGTGAACAAAACCCGAGGTTCTGAAGCTGAGCAGCAGCGCCCCGCAGGCAGCCGACAGCCAGGAACCCCAGACCCAGTGAGCCGTGGGGAACGTGCCCCCGGCAAGATACAAAAGCAGCTGGTGGGAACTCGCAGGCCAGGAGACAGGAGCGGTCCAGGTGAGGGGCAGCCCTGCCCATCTCCCAGGGAGAAGAGGGCAGGGAGCCGGCCAGGAGTTCCGGGGAGCCCAGGCTGCAGCAATGTCCTCTCACAAAGGTCATGCTTTGCTACATTAGGCAGAAATGTCACGAGAAAATTGGATTCTGGAAGAAAGAAAATAACAGGCATTCTGCGCAAATAAAGAATAAGAAATAGCATTATTGCCTTATTAGAAGTTAGAGCCGGGAGGGTTCCCGGGACACCTGGTAACAGGAAAGTGGGCTTCTGCTCTCTCAGGAGGGTCTTAGCTTCAGCCCACCCTTTCCCAACCCACCAGACCCCACCTGGAGGAGAAAGGTCCCCTAGATTCTTCCAGCGGTTTGTCCAGATGGGGCAGCCGCCGTGGCACTCGTGCACTCTGCCCAAACACACGCACACAACCCAGGGCATGTTCCCAGAGACAGGGACACTGTGTCGCACAAGTCCAGGGAGGAGTGCAGGCTGCACAACCTGTGCAGGTGTACATAGCACCCTGCCAGACACACGATCGAAGCGCCCGTCCCCAGAGACAAACTTATACAAAGACGACTAGAAGTAAGGCAAACACATACACACCACAACACAAGCAGGGCGCCTCTCTGGCCATGCTGCCCGCAGAGGCACTTATGAATTCTCGTGGCGCAGGGCAAAGACATCAAGGCACAGGGCTTCAAGATGACTTGCCACCCACTCAGAACTCGCTGCCCCCGATTTTTCCTCCTAGCTGGTGCCTCACCTGCATTCACCTGTCATCAGTTATTGATGAGCTGGTCACCCTGCTCATCAGACAAGAGTTTAATTAAGAACCATCCTGCCTCTGAGCCCCACGGCAGCCTTTGGCCAGTGCCTCCTCCCTAATAGATCCATTACTGCCATCTCTGACTTTTGCGTGGGTCAATGGCCAGTCTCCCGGCCACCTGACCACTGAATTAATTTGGTGAGCAAGATTTTACGAGATGATGCATCAAACACTTTCCCAAAATCAAGCTCCGTGACACTGCCCCCTCTATCTCTCATCTGAGACTCCCAAACAAAGCCATTAATTTTGTCCTGCACAACTGGCTCTTTCGCAGAGCAGACTCTGGGGGCCAGAGGTAATAAACGATGACCATGTGGCTGCTGAGCGCTCTGGAACAAGCAGCCAGACACACGCATGGCCAAACGTTGGGCCCTGGGGTGCCATAGGGCTCAGAGGACCCCGCCTGCATTAGCCTGCTGTGGACTATGATCCTCCCAAGCAACCTCCGCTCTGACCAGTGGAAACCTCAGCAAGATAAGCAGCCCTGTGACCTTCCTAATGGCAGCACCAACTACAGCAGGAATGGAAGCCCATGACTGGGGAGGATGTCACCCTCTTCGCCAGGAACCCTATTGCTACAAAAAGGTCAACAAGATGGACCCTGTCACCAAAGGAAACCAACCCGTCGAGTTCTTCTGTTGTCCCCTTGGGTGCTGAGAGTTTAGAAGGAACATTAAAGCTCAGTCCATAAAGTGAGCCTACAGACAGACGCAAGGCTCTGTGGGTTTCCTAGATTGAGGGTGGGGCTGACACCTGCAGGTGCAGGCCCAGTGGGCAGGTGCGTCTCAGGATTTGTGTGTGTGCAGGACTGCTGGCAGCAGGTGTCTTTGCATCCCTGTGCTATTAAACCGGATGCATCCTCACCTGTTCACGTTGCCATCCCAGACCCACGCAGCTCCCAGATGCTCACCCCTTCTCTGCATCTCCTTGGTCCTTCTCACTTGGGTGTTGCCATGGGCTGAACTGTGTCTCCCCAAAATTTATATGCCCAAGTCCTAACCCCCATTGGAGACAGGACCTTTACAGAGGTAATTAAGGTTAAATGTGATCATACAAGTGGTCCTTAATCCACTATGATGGTTGTCCCTATACTAAGAGATTAGGTCACAGACACAGGCAGAGGGAAAAAAATGTGACGACAGGAAGGCAAAGATGCCATCTGCAAGCCAAGGAGAGAAGCCTTAGAAGAAATAGCCCTGCCAGTGACACCTTGATCTTCGACTTCAAGCCTCCAGAACTGTAAGAAGATAAATCACTGTGGTTTAAGCCACCCAGTCGGTGGTACTTTGTTCTAGCAGCAATAGCAAACTAATATCCCTGTTCTCGGCCCCTCATTTGCCCTAGGGCCCTGACAGCCAACTTGGCTGCCTCCAAGTCATGGCTTTCTGTCACCCACTTGCTCTCTCTGTCTATGCTTAGTGGCTCTAGGGAACCAGCCCCTCAATCAGGTTCTAGCCACTAAGATCCAATCTGGTATCTGTCTGCTTGTCCACCCCCTGGGGGTGCTCCAGCCTCCTCCTGCAAAAGATCATTGGAAGAGAAAACAGAGAACCTGCTCAGCTTGCATCCCAGAGACGGATGCCAGTCGCCAACTCTTCCCAGAGGATTCGTTCTGCTGCTCGAGATAGGCACTCTTTGAGCACCCGGGCCTGGTGCATCCCGCACAGTTGACCAGAAAACAATAACCATGGTCCAACCGCTCCCAGTCCCGCAGGCTCCCAAGGGCTACGGCTTGCTGGCTGCCATCAGCATGATGCAAAACCTTATTTCCCCCATCCACAAAGGCAGCTTTTGAAAGGTGCAATTCTCCCTTCCTTAAGATCTAACACCTTCTCAGGTGTCTCTCTGTCCTCTTAGTCTTTTTTGCCCCCAAAAAAGTGATACCTTCTTTGTCTGTGTGTTAATCTGTTTGTGCTGCTGCAACAAAATGCTATTGGCTAGGTGGCTCATAAACAACAGAAATTCACTTCTCACAGTTCTGGAGTTTGGGAAGCCCAAGATCAAGGGGCTGGCAGATTGTGTGTGTCGTGATGACCCACTTCCTCAGTGACAGTGGTCTTCTCACTCTAACCTCATGTGGCGGGGGGGGGGGGGGGGGCGGGGGGGCGCTGGCTAGCGCTCTGGGGCCTCTTTTATAAGGGCACCGATCTCAGTCATGCGGGCTCGTGCCCATGACCTAATCACCTCCCACAGGCCCTGTCTCCTGATACTATCACCTGGTAGGTGAGGACTTCACCATATACATTTGGGGGTACATAAATATTCAGGTCACAGTAACCTTCTTGGAGAGGAAGCCAGCCTCTTTCCCAGACACGCCACACCAGGATTCTTTTGAAATTTGCTGAAGAATCTGGAAGAAGGGCCAGGAAAGGAGAATTCCCTGATGCAGCACCAAACCCCACAGAGAGCTGCTGAAAAGGGACAAACGACAGAAGGACGGGCTGACAGTCTGCAGTCTACAGCTCCGAGAGCCAGGGACCTACACCTCATGGGTCTTGACCCTGCGACTCCCGTGCTCTGCCAACCCCGCCACGAGGGCTGCTAAGGCAGCTGCTGGGAACCTCCTCGGGTTGAGCCCGTAGGAAAGAAGGAGTCACCGTGCAACCTCGTCACCACCAAGGCCGATCCCTTAGAGCCCAGAGCCTGTGACAAGGGAGAAGGTGCTGCTGCCCAACATTCCTCGTGGAGGCCAAGAAATATTTTCCTACATCACTGATGTATTTGCTTTTCCCTCAATTAAATTGCTGTAAAAGGGGGTGGGGGTTAAAGCCATTTGAGCCATTTTTATTCAGTTAAATTACACTGGATGGCTCATTTAATGAACTTTAATGAAGCCAAAATGCGCTCTCTAATCAAATCTCAAGTGACGTGACTGGTGCCTTGACCTTAGCTCAGGAGACTGGAGGCAGCTTTCTCTGTGCAGCCCCATGCTGGGCTTTCCCAGAGCGCATTCCTGCAGCCTGGGGTCTGCGACATGTTCGTGGGTATTGCAAGGGGGAAAGAATCGTATTGCTTATGATATTATTGCTTAAAATATTATTGCTTATGAAAAATCATATTGCTGGTGATAGTATGCTTCCTAGTCCAATGTATCCAAAATATCAGCAATTCAACATGTAATCAATGTAAAAATATTAATGAGATAGTTCACATTTCTTTTTTGTACTAAATCTTTAAGTCTATGCGTATTTCACCCTCATGGCACATCCCAATTTGGACTGGCTACATTTCAAGTGCTCAGTGGCCATGGCGGTCAAAGCCTCCGACATTGGAAAGCACTTGCTCTAGACCATCTGAAAGATCCAACCATCGACTGAGGTCCCCAATGGAGAGAAACAGTCAACAGGTGGAAAAGTGTAATTACAAGTTCTTCTCCAAAGTCAAGTCAAGTCTTCTTCCCCCAGATGCCAATCTGTCCCAGAATCTAGCAGTTGCACAGCTTGCTCTATGGAAAGGAAATCACTCCAGTTGTCCTGGAGCACAAAGCAACGTCAGGGAGGGGCTGCCGGCAGCCCCTCAGACTGGAGAAACTCGGGGCAGGAAGGGAGAGGCCAGGACTTGCCATGTGCTGACAGGGTGGGGAAGGACCATGGCGGGACACGTGTGAGACCGGACTTGCACACAGAGAGCGGGACTCTTCCAGAATGCTAATGAAGTCTGAACTCCACCTTGGGGTTCAAGTATTGGCATGAGATGACCTCAACCTCCTGTTCCCAGATAGTCTCTCACTACCCACTCCCCTGCCCCATCCGTCATCCCCCTAACCCTACAGAGCCACCACCAACAGGAGGGCATTGCCTTGCTGGCTGCACCCTTAGAGCTCCCAGCACTTCTCCATGCCCAGCCCACTGCACCTGAGGCTTCCTGCACCTTCCACGGCCCTCTCCCCATCCTGCAGGCATAGTGTAAGTGGTCTCCTTACAGACGGCTAGCGCCCCCTTCTCTGAAATCCTCTCCCTCCTCTTTCTCCCACTGCACTTTTCACTGCCGGCTCTGGCGTGAGCTGGGATGCGTTGGCCTCCCCATCAGACTGCTCTTCCTGAAGGCAAAGGACCATTTCTTTGCAGTGTGATATCCTTTCTAGCACCTGGAACCCAGTAAGTGCTTAATAAACATTCAGCAAGTTCAACTGAAGTCCCACAAAGTGGGTTATCTGAGGGGACCTAAAACCGACCTGTTTTCTGAGGACCCTGGACGCAAGGGGAAGGGCTTCTCCCTGCTCAGTGACCACAGTGCCACAACGGAGAGAGGCCAAAGCACAAGGCCATCCGACCTGACAGGTGTGGCTTCTGCCTTCCCACCACCCTCCCTCGCCCAGCCGTCCCGGGCCCCTTCCTGTCCCCGCCAAGCCCACTCCCCACTGCCGTGAGCTCACGCGGCCACTCGCTCCGAGCCGGACTCTGCCAGAGGGGGAACGGGGGGGAGCTCTCTCTCTCTGTCTCACCAGCACACAAACACACACACTACACGCTACACACGGTACCACACACACACGGCACACAATCACACGCAGACTCACACACACTCGCACACACGCGCACTCCTCACTCTCGGTCTGGCTCCCCCAGGACACAGATGGAGAACCCTGCCCTCCCTGCCTGTAAACCACACTCGGTCCCGCCCCGAGTGGAACACGAAGGGGTCAGCAGAGCAGGACCAGACCCGAGGCCATGGGCCCAGGTCCCAGCGTCAGCAGCTTTGCCCGTTCCCTCGAGGCCCTCTCTTCCAAGGGCCACATGTGGAACCTCATAGACGTGGGAGGGGCCACCTCCCGTGGCCTGCACAGGGGGGACATCAAGGCCAGCAAGACCTAGCCTGAAGAGACGACTTCTCCATGTCACCAGGCACCCAGAGTCCCGGTCACAGGGGAGAAACTGGGGTCCATGGGTGAAGCAAACTTCTCAAGACAGCCCAGCTGGATGGCAGCAGAAGCTGGAAAAGGCCCCAGGTCTTCTTACCCCTACACCAGGGCAGCGGAGGGACCCTCCCCTCTTTGCCGGTCTGGGCTGTAGGGGTGACCTCTGATCCTGTGAGCAGCAGGATGGCTGAGTTCATGGTCTTTGGCATCACATGGGCCTGAATGCCAGTCCTACTTCTGCTGCTTCCACACCCTGTGACCCTTGCTAAGTTCCTTAACCTCTCTGGACCTCAGTTTGCTCATCTGTAAACTGGGGATAATAACAGGGCATGTCCCTTTGAGCTGGGATGAGGGTTAGTGGGGAAAGGACAGCAGCTGGCACAGTGCCTGACCCTTGGTGGGCACAATATCCACACCCTGTCACTGTCCCTACATGGCATCTCCCCCTTCTCTGCCCATCTCCAGCTACCACCAAAGCCACAGCAGGCCCACGTCCATTAAAACAAACACCAGAGGCCCAGGCAGTGACCCCCTGGAATCCAAGCATCATTAAATTAAACAAAACGTCAGGTCATGGAACAATACAAAAACCCACTTTAATGAGACAACAGGTAGCACCTCCTTCCCTGGGGGTGTGCTGGTGTCGTGCCCCTACCTGGCATAGTCCACCCCACAGACGCCTGGGCAGGACCCAGAGGCCCCGCACACTGGGGAAGATGCAGCCTCCCCCCGAGGCCTGTGGGCCAGAGGTTTGGTCCCACGGCCACCTGCATCGGGTCTTCCCCGCAGGGCAAGGCCACGAGAAGGCCGAGCAGTCTGCTGCTTCCCGCCACCTGCTGCACCAGACCTTGGGCGTTACTGAGGCTATGCTGGGGGACTGTCTCCTTGGGAGTGTCTTCTCAGACGAATTAACCAGAGGCTAACTGCCTTGAAGCATGTGAGCTCTCGCTGGAGCCCCGTGGGCGCTGCCAGGCAGAGATTGGTGTTCCCAGCAGTGGCCCACCCACGGGGGCCCACCGGCCGACACCCTCTCACAACCAGGCCCCCAGCAGGCCGGGGCAGGCACGGGAGCCAGCTCTGGAGAGGCCCCGGCACAAGACGTGCTGACGTGGCCAAGGCGTCACCCTCATCTCTCACTCAAGAGCTGTCAGGACAAGAGGAGAACAGAGATGCAGAGAGCCATCTGTGGGAAAAGTCCGGAGCCCACGCCGTGACTGACAAACAGCAAAGCAGGCGCTACGGAGGGAGGAGGGAGGCAGAGGTCCGACGGGGGGAGAGCTGCCCCAGAGGGTACCCCCGGCTGGGGAACCCGGCCCAGGGGAGGCTGGCGCGCTGCTCTTACGGTGGAAGAGGTAATTCCTGTTAATTACCTTTTAGCTGGGCCAGGCACCTGTCTAAGATCTCTTCAGACTAAAGGCAAATCGATGGCTCTCTTAAAAGCAACAAAACTGTGAGCAGAGAGCTGCTTCGGCCTTTTCATAAAGAAATCTGATGAGGCCGACGCTGCATCCAAGCCCTCCTTCAAGATGAGAGGTTGGAGGACACGCCAGCCAAGCGTGGGGGTGGGAAATTACTCAGGGGAGAGGTCCTCCCGCTCTGCTGTCGGAACCACCGAGAGGCTCGGAGACCCAGGTGGCCAGGCTCAGCCGGCCCCGGGGCTCCCGACCCACCAGGGCCTGGAGGAGAGCTGCGCTCCATGCGGCTCCCGGGTGATGCGGACGTTGCTGACTTGGGAACCACACTTTGAGAACCACTCATCCAGTGACACGCAGTTTTCCCCACGGGTGAGTTGACTTTGGCTCCAATGAAATCCCTTTGTCCTGAAAAGTTGGACAGTCACATCTATATGAGTAAAGCGAAGCAGCCCTGTGTCTGGGTGTAAAGAGACACCCTGTCAGGGAAGCCAGGAATGTCTTCCCGGGCTCCCGGGAACAAATGCCGCCATTAACAGCTAGAGCGGGGGTTAGCAATCCCCTTCGGAAACTTGCCAGAGAATCTCCAACTGGGAGGTGCTGCTGGCAGTCCAGGGCCGGGCTGTCACAGCACTGCAAAGTGACTAAACAAGTGAGACCCTGCTGCCCAGAGCGCCTCCTGGACTTGTGTGCAGGACAAACTGTTTGCTTGTCTTTCCCCAGCCCACGGCTCACCCCCTACACACACATACACACATGCACACGCATATATACACACACGAGCACACTGACACATATATACACATGTGTGAACACACACATATATATGCATGCACACACATGCACATTGACACATATACACATGTGTGAATACATGCATACACACATATATACACATGTGTACATAGATACATATATACACATGTGTTGACACATGCACATATGTGCATGCATACACACATGTACATTGGCATATACACACGTGTGAATACATGCACACACATGCATACACACATGTACACACAAGAGCATTTGCTCAGTAGGATTTTCTCTGAGCTAGAGCCTGGGCTGACCAGCTGGAGCCTGTTTTAGGAAAGCCCTGGGGTCCCTCCAGGACAGAGGCCTTTTGGAACCCCATGCCCAGTGAGCCCAGAGGAGGGAGGTTGGAAACCAGAGCAGGGGAGAGGGGCAGTGAGAGAGGCCAAGGCTGCCCAAGGGGAAAGGGTCCCAAAAGGGAGCAGAGAGAAAGAGGGACATGAGACCTGAGCATCCAGACCCATGCGGGGACCACAGGCTGGAGCCGGGAGCCCAGGGTGGGGGAGCTGCTGGGCAGAGAGGGGAGAGGCAGGCCCAGGGCGGCAGGCGGCAGGGGCGCATTCGTGGGGTCAGGATGGTGCCTGGGCCCCCTGAGGGGCCCACTCTCCTGGCGGCCTGAGCAGGGGGCCCTTGAGGCCAGAGAAGGAGCCAAGAACCCGAGGCCTTAGCTCAGAGCCTGCGGTGCTGTCAGGAGCGAGGAGCAGAGTCAGGGCCGAGGCCAGAAGGTTAGCTGCGCTGATCCCCAGTGTGGCCCAGGCAGAACAGTGGTGGCTTTGCTGACAGCTGCCTGAGGGCTTGGCGCCTCTTTGGCAGAGCAGCTCAGGCCTTCTGCCCCGCCCCTCCCAGGCCAGATCGCGTGGATTTAAACAGCTATCGCTGGACTCTGGCTGCCTCCCTCCTGGCAGAGCCCAGGAGGACACAGGGACACGCCACCGGCATCTAAGGGCCTCCCCTCCCCTAGGAATGGCCAGGGGACTCGGTCATGGGGACCACTCGAGGAACAAGGTAGTGGGTTCACTTTTAGGACTGAGTAAACGGGCAGCCGACAGGGCGGGGGAAGCCCGTGTCGGCGAGGGATAGGAGCACGTTCCGTCCCCAGCACACTGCTCTGGGAGGGCACGCAGGGCGGGGTGGGCAGCGGCTTTCCAAGCGTGGCCCCTGGACCAGTGGTACCCGCGTCACTGGGCACCTGTAAGAAAGGCACACTCCTGGGCCGCACCCCGGACCCGCGTGGTGCCCCGGCTTCCAGGTGATGCCGGAGCCTGCTCGAGTGTGACAAGCGCTGCGGTGACAAAGGCGATGGACTTTCAGGGTCAGAGGTTCTGACCCTCCTGAACAGCAGAGCCCTCCCTGAGAAGGTTGCTTAACCTCTCGGGGTCGCAGTGCCGTCCTCCTGACTACAGACGTCATAATAGGACCCGCCTGATGGGGCAGCAGGAACGACTGAGATGACTTAGTGCATGTCAGGCGTCCAGCACGGTGCTCGGCCCACAGCAGGGACTCAGTGCCGCGGCTGTGGCCACAGGGGTATTGGAGCTGGCAGCAATAATAGTAGCCAGTACACATGGCGGTTATTTGGGGCCAGCTCTCTTTAAGGGTTTTGCATATCAGAGCTCATTTAAACAGTGCAACAACCCTAAGAGGGATGAGCTACTATCATCATCATCTCTGCTTTACAGAGAAACAAGCACAGAGGAAGGAAGAAACGTGCCCTGGGTCAGCAGCTGCTGCGGGGGGTGGGGGGCAGGAATCGAACCCCCCGCAGTCTGGCTGCAGCCTGTGCTCCTGTCTGCCTGCTGGCAGCAGCAGGAGGAGCTGTGATGCCAGGGTCCCCGTCTCCTATGCCCCCAAAACTCCCACCTGTCACCACCACTAGGACAACATACTAAGTAGAATTTGGAGACCTTCCTCACCCCCAGTTCTGGGAGGACTTGAAGTCCCGGTGTCTGAAAGGGGGACTTGAGTCAAATTTCCCACCATGTTCCCTGGACTAACCAGGACTACGTGTGACAGCCCTACAAGGCGGAGATCCAGCTGCCAGCTCAGAGAAGCCCACGGGGAAAGGCATGGGGAGCCGTCAACCAGAGGCGGCCTACGTCTTCCCCCTTTGGCTGCAGACCAGACCCCCGCGGGAAGGCGTCCTGTAGAGTCATCAGACAAGGACACTCCAGGGCTGGAGCATCCCGGGGCCCTCTCCCGTGGGCAGGAGATCCCAGCTGAACAAACGTGCTGAGCTGCCCACGAGTCTAGCGGAGGTCCGACTTTTGGCGTGCCCGCTTCATGCTGTGGCTAGACATGTGCAGGAACTGGAAGGGATTCTCATCTGCGTGCACCGCCGCCCCGCTTCTGCTCTCTGCCCTCAAGCCGCTGATGAATTCTCTCTGCAAACACCGGCGCCTGTGCAAGCTCAGTAAACACTGAGGAAGACAGAGCTCCAGCTTCCCGTTTCAAATGCTCATCACCATAAGGAGCAGCAGCGCCTGGGAGTGAGAATTCCACATGAGACCCAATCACGACAACCCCAGTCTCCCCTCCCCGAGGCTGGGGAGCGCCGGCACCACAGCAAACAAGGATGTAAGGCTTCCCGGAGGCCCCATCCTCGCTCAGCCACTTTCCTGCTATGCATTAATATTCTTAGACAGTTCGCCGTGCTGAGCCCTACTCACTTCCCTGCTCCGAAAGGGGGCAAACTCCCAGCCACATTGGGCGGTGCAAATCAAATGAAATGGCACAGGCGGCTGCCCCGCGAGGCCCCCGGGGAGATGTACTGACGTCGCTAGTATGGACTCGCGCAGGAAAGCGCTGATGAGATAGCACCTCCAGAGCCAACTGTGAATGAAGAGGGTACCAGCCAGGAAGGGGAGGGGAGAAGGGGGCCCAGGCTCCAGTTTCCAAATCCTTGGACGAAAACGGGAGCAAGGAAGGAGCCGTCGCCACAGGAGCAACAAAACAAGAAAACCCGCACCAGACAACGCGCTCGGCAGCCGCTGCTAAATGGTTTCCAATTAATTAACTGATTACATGATAGAACAGAAGGGGATTCGAAAGAGCGCTGTTGACCTTTAAGAATAATTAATATCATCAGGATAGCAAACTCATCCAAGGAAAATAATGAGGAACATTTTAACATTACATTCCAAAGCTCTGGATGGGGAGGCAGATGGCCCTCACTGAAGCGACGCCCCAGCTTCCTCCTCCTTCTCCGGCTTCCTGTCTCTTTTTCCCAGCGCCTCCCACCCAGCCTCTCCCTTCCCACCCTGGGACTTCCAGGAAGACCAGGGAGACCCCGGACGTCCCACCTCTGCACAGGCGCAGTAGCTGCCTTGGCCGGGCACTGCGGCCACTCTGTTTGCCCAGGCACCAGCAGCAGCAAAGGGTGAGAGCCACCCGCACCACCGAATGGGAGAGGGAAGCTGCCAAGTGTCCCCTCCACAGCCTGCTTGGTACGCAGAAGGCTCTCTCCCTACCTCCCATCTCCCCCTAGTGCCAGCATCAGCACCTAGAAAGGACACCACCCCCTGACAAGTTGGTGCCTTGCCACCAGGCTCCCATCTCACTCCGAAATTCCCCTATCACAGCCCTGATGGATGAGATCGTATCATATCTAGTAGCAAGCGGTCCGTATTATCTGTGAGCTGCTTAAACACGACAACAACCCTATGAGGGCTGAGCTACTATCATCATCACCATCATTACCTGTGAGGTCAAGGGCTTATCTGTCTTCCTCACAATTGCATTCCTAGCATCCAGCAACTGGGTGCTGTTGAGTTGACCTAGAATGAGCCCTCCGCCCTGGACAGCTTCCTTGGCACTCAGGCTTCCCCTGGAACGCCTGGTGAATTCTTAATCATCTTCCCTGACTCGCTGACATATCCCTCCTCTGGGAAGCCTTCCCTGCCCACCGCCTCCAGGCTACTATTTCTCCCCACGCACATGCTCCAAGAACATTTCATCCATCTCTTTAGTTCAGCACTGGTCACACTGTCAAATAATTTACTCTCCAAAGCCTAGGTTCCTATAGGACAGAGGGCATCCTAAGATCAAGAATACAGACTTTCTCTCTCTAGTTGTACCTCTGATGCCTGGGAAAATACCTGGTACCTAGTAGGTGCTCACTAAATGTCTGCTGAATGAGCCCAAGCATAAATGGAAGCAATTTGGCTAAAAGGAGGCAGAAGCTTCACTCTTCTGTAGATAGCTCCAAAGACACAAGATTAATTCACTCAATTAAGTACTGATGACAGGTGACCACACAGCCCAGTTTGCTCAAACAGGCCCAGGTCACATCTATTGTCCTGGAATCCCATCTGGTTAGTTCCCCCATCACTCTCCAATGTGTCACAGTTTGGACAACATTTTACATGATAACGTATTTATTGAAGTCCCACTATGTGCGGTGCATTCTTCTAGGTGTTGCTTTACAGCAAGGAACAAAAGAGATAAGCAAATTCTCTAAACAACGTGAACTTTATAGTATCATCCTGCTTTTATTAGATAGAAAGAAAACCTCAGTCATTCAACACACGAATCTCATGACTATACCATGCTGGGAAACACCAAGCACTGGGTGCATGGGGTGAACAAGATGCAGTTCTTCTTAGAAATCTCTTCATTTTCTATATTTCCGGAAGAATCCAGGAAGGGGTCTTGTCTGAAAAGGATTGCTTGTGGCTCAGAATTTGAATTTTCTCCATGGTCTTGACCTTTGCCGGCCCCATATGGTGTTGGCTGCAGCCAGCCTGGCCACAGCCCCCATATCCCCACATGTCAGCTGACCCAGGACAGGTGCCCTTGTCCTAAATACCTCAAATTACTTCTAATCCTTAGAAAGCGCAGGCCAGAAGTATTTGCAAGAGAAGCCAACTGTGAATACAAGACACCCTGGAGAACAATGCCCAGAACACTGGGCAGAACAATGCCCAGAACACTGTGACTCAGGGGAGACCCAGCCCACTGCGATGTCACTCCTATTCCCCAGACTTCACCAGAGCTCTTCCATCCCAGCTCATTCTCCGTCGCTGCAGAGTCCGACATCTGACAGCTATCCTTCCTTCCAAAGCCCATGTGGCTTTGAGCCCACTGAATCTCTCCTCATCATCCTTCTGTCTCCTCGTCGGTTTCAGAAGAACTGGCCTCCTTCCTCACCTTCCTTGACGGCCAGTCCTCCGAGCTACAGCCATGGGAAGGGGCTGCTGCCTCTCCACCCACCCTGCCTCCATCTCCGTCTCACTTCCGGTGTCAGCTGAAAACATCTCTTTTCTCCTTTTAATTACACTTCTCTGATCCCTCTCTGTTATTGGCCTCATGACTCAGGGCTTTAATTTATTCACAAAACAATGTCATTACACCACTGTTTTCTGTAATTTATACCATGCACAGTCTTTTGGCCTCTGTTGCCCAATTCTGCAAAATGTTTGGGAAAATCAGCATTTGTTCTTATTCCCCATGGCCTCTCTCCTGCAGAGATCTGGCCATGCCCACCTAGACTCACCCAAGGAAGAGACAAGATAAGAACTCTCATCTCCTTGAATACATGGACCCTAAGGCCAACCCCCCTCCCACGTGGTTCCATGCAGATTCTCAGGGTGCTGTGTGAAGAGTGAATATAAATGGTGATGTTGGGGAGGGGGCACAGAGACAAGACATGTGAATTGAGACTTATAGTCATGGGAGGGAGGAAAACATTAAAAGGGCACATGGATGCATGTGCTGATAGTTCTCTGCACAAAGCAGAAGGAATAATTTGCATCTCGATCACAATCATTGCTAAATAAAAGCACGCAGGTAAATTTCACTGAATGGTTTGATCTTCACATGTCTTGCACAGAACGGGATGCCAAACTCAACTAATTCTTTCTTATACTAGTACTATTAGGGCTGACCTCAACTTGATTTAAAACCTTGAGATTTGAATGTAAGTGCAAACTTAATTAACTTTCTAATCATTGTTTCCCTGCTATGAGAAATTTTCTATAATCATTAACAATAATCATGAGAGTAAACTAAAGAAAACTGGGATACAGATATAATTTTCTGAGAAATCGAAATAATGGGTAATGTATATTGAGTGCCTGTTAGGAGCTAATCACTACATGCTTTAAGCATACTAGTCTGTGGAATCTTCCCAACGATGTTTTATGGTCCATTTTATGATGATGATTTGTTTTCATTTGACAGGTAAAGAATCCATGGCTTAGAGGTTAGGCAGCTAGTTCAAGGTCATGTAGCTGGTAAAACAGGGTCCATGTGCCTAATTCCAAATCCATGCCTTTAGCATAACACTATAGCGTGCACCCGAGTGTCTGTGTTGGGGGGGGGATGTACGTGCAGATGCACATAAATGAGCAGTTGTCTTGACCTCCAGTTGGAGACTTTGTTTTTCAGGTGAAAACCTTCCAAGAATGAAGGCGGCACACCACCACGAGGACAAACTCAGCCAGTTCTCCTGTGCTCCTCCCACATTTGGCCCCCTCTGCCTCCTCCTGTGAGAAAGCACATGACAAATCCACTTGCTCCAGGCCTCATGCAACAGAAACAGAAAAGGTCTGACCCTGGGAGCTCTGCCCTGGAAGAAAGCTCTGCCCATTCCTGCTCCGTGTCTTTTGGAATCTCATGGCCCTGGATAATTCCCCAGTTCCGGGTAATCAAAGTCACAGTCCCTCTCCGTGCTGGACTGGGCCTGGGGAAGGCGGGGGTGGAAGGGACACTCCCTCCTCTGTTTACATCCAGGTCTGGATCCCAGCAGGCGGGCTGGCAAACAGAGAGCAGGCCACCTGTCCGCCACATGCGCTTGGCTCTCCACGCACGCCAAGGCGGCGGCACTTGCTTAAGGACACAGGTCAGCCCACCAGCAGCTGTGATGATGTCAGAGGGGAGATGGGGGAGGCCAGGGCCTGGGAGTCTCTCTCTGGGGAACTATTTACAGCTCTCTGTGCCCAGGAGGAAAGGGAGGGCTCCCGGGCTCTGGCCTTGGTGCTGAATCTCCAGAGAGGGGGACTTGGAGGCTGAGAGTTGGGTGAGCAAAAATAGTGATAGTGAATATTAGTCTCCCTTCCAAGAAGAAACAATTTCTCAGTATTCCTTTGGGAATATTGGGTTCCTGACCAGCCTCAGAGGGGTGGCCTGGCGTTTGCACTAATTACAATAGAAAGAACGTGAGTTCTAGACCAGATATTTATGGATATGAATAATAATTATCTTTACTAGCTATGTGATTTTAGGCAAGTTAGAAAACCTCTCTGGGCCACAGGAAGAATACCAATTATTTAAACAGGATTACTATTGGAAGAGCGCTTAACACAATAAAATATTTCTTCTTTCTCTTTTTCTCTCAGCTCTGTTTTCTGCTTGCTTGTAAGTCTGTACACAAGCAAGCGAGAAACAGAGTTGTCTCTCTCTTCCTATATAACACTGCAAAAATTCCTTCAAGGACAAATTTAAGACCTGTGTCCTTCCTGAATCCTATGGTCAGCACAGGGAGACATTTCCAAAGCACCTGTTACCTGCATTTAACAAGGTCCATCACCATATTATCCATATAGTCACCTAAGATAGATTTTGAACCTAACAATTTTCCAGTGTTTTCAAACTACTTTCAAGTTAGTTTCTGGCCATGATCCAAATACCATTACTATCACCAGTAAAACCTATGTTGCTATGTGTTTTCTGTGTCACAGGAAAAGAAAGAAACTAAAAGAAAGAGCAAGGTGGTAACTGACCCATGGTAAGTCTTGAAGCAGCAGCAAGATCCTGAGATCCAGAAACCAGATGACTCTCCTCCCAGGAGTTGGCAATGGCTTATCAAAAGAGCCCAGTGTAGCAGAAAAGACACATAACTTGGAATCTGATACCTGATCCCAGTTCATACTTTACTACCTTTAGCTGTATGATCTTGGACAAACAGCTGAGAGATCTTCGCTCTCTCAGATTCCTCACCAATAAAACGGGAGTGATAGTAATTGCTACTTCATCTCATTATGGCATATTAAGTGAGAAGGTACTTTGAGATGTGGTTTGTAAGGCACTAAAGCCACGTTGGTGATGACTGCTAAGCTGACTGCTTAGGAAATGGTCATTGGTCATGAGAGGACGCATGTCCGTGGGACCCTCAGAACAATATGCCACATGGTTATGCCTGACCACCCACACTCTAAGCCCACCTGCTGGGCCCTGAACAGATGCATCCATTCATTTCACAGGTGCTTAGTGAGACTCAATACTACTTGGCATGTTCTAGGCCATCAATGAAAATGTAAGTCCAGAAAAATGGAAATGAGGGACTCCATGAAATTCTGGTACGAGGTATGATCTAGACCTATAGAAAAGGAAAAGCCTGATATTTGTTAAGAAACTTGCCATGTGCCAAGATGTCAAATGCATTATCTCATCCAAGTCTGAAAACAAGTCTATGAGGGCGATGACTTTATTACCAGAGGGAAGACTCCACTCAAAGAGATGAGATGGCTGGACCACGGTCTCACAGCCCACAGCTCACCGCTGGTCAGCAGTCAGGCTGGGAACAGAGCCCAGCTCTGCCTGGCCCCAATACTTGTGTCCTCACATACGACATTATGCCATTAGCCGCATTAACCAAAATAATGGAGGCGGGGATGGGACAAAAATATCCCAGTGCGGCCCAAAGCCCGTGAAACCACTTAATGAATGTCACTGGTGATCTCTGGAAAGTCCAACATGGGCTGTCAAGTCTGCCGAGTCACCACCAGCGAGGTTTTCCAGAGGGCTGAGCAAAGGTCTGTACCCATGAGGGCCACGAAAGATGGATGGGGAAGGGAGAGTAGGAAGAGAGAAAGCTGCTGGGGACAGGGCTGGGGAATGTGATTATTAATATTCTAAATGGAGTTCTGACTGCTTAAGCTTTATTTAAGAACATGCCTGACTGTATAATTACAAGGGCTTAATTTGTTTTCTTTTCCGCACAATAAATAAGGAGCACACGGTTGCTCTTTGCAAACACCACCCGTACTGGCATCGGCAGAGGCTCCTGAGCTGCAGATGGACAGCTGGCACAGAGGGGCAGCCCCGCTGCCGCCTGGAGGGTGTGAGCTGTCTGGCCCTGGGGCACAGCTGGACTCGCCAGATGTGGACAAGGACAAGAGAACCCTGGGGGGCTCTTGCGGGAAGACACGGGGGTGAGTGGTCGGTGGGAGGGTGGGAGGTGAGGTCATCGCCTTACTTCCCCTGGGCAGCAGGCACTGCTGGGGACACAGGATGACATCAGGCTCAATGAGTGGCAGGGGGGTTGCTCAGACTCTCAAAGGCAGAAGCCCACTCTCCACTGCCCTGCGGCTCTGGCCAACTCACTGGATGCCTTTGGGCTCCGGACCTGCCCACGGGTCCCTTGAGCTGAAACGTGGAGGAGGAGCAGGCACTCACTAAGGCAGGTCGGACGCACGATGGAAACATTCCCAGCCAAGGGAACAGCTCGGGAAAGGCCGTGAGCTGGGGTGGCACGGCGCGTGGGGGACTGGCGGAGCATGGCTGCAGCAGGGAGCACAGGAGGAGGTGTGGGGAGGAGGTGTTGGGATTGGCCTGAGTCTGCCCCCAACCCATGTGGTGTCACTGCACCCAGGGTCTCTGCATGGGCTGCGTGCTCACCTGGTAGACCGAGGCAGGGAGTTTGGCTCATATCCTAAGAGCATCAGAGGCATATTTGAGAGGATGAGGTTAAAATGTTTGAAGGTGATGTCCTTACAGGTTGCACGGAAAACTCATGTCGGATGGGACAGAGCATGGCAGCTCCAGGGAGACCTCTCAGGATGCCATGAGCCCCAGGACACGTGTATGTAAGAGAGGCTGGGCCCTTGCGGAGGAAGCACCAAGATGTCCCTCGGGAAAGAGCCACAGAGGCAACAGATACCTGCAGTTGGCAGGGGACAAGGCACGCGAGGAGGGGGCCCTGTCTTGCTGCAGCCCTGAACCCCATTCTGCTCTAGTATGAGCAGCTCTGCTGCCTCGGCAAGCAGGGTGGCGGGTCACAGGGCCAGCCTGGGAGATGGTGCCTGGAAGCAAAGATTCTAACCCTTTTGTCCTCCTGACTTTGGGGCCACAGGGCAGTTGATGCCAGGCTCGGTGGGTCTCACAGGCCTGTGGCCATGCAGACACTCTGTACCCTCTCTTTCACTGCCAGCCCCTACATATACAGCATACGGGCCCCTCTACCAGGGACAGTCCTCACCCATCCCCCCACCAAGCCTCTTCCAGCGGCCAACTCCCACCTGTCTTTCATCCCCCCAGGAAGCCTCCCTGCTGGAATCCTCCCCTGCCCCAAAGGGGCATCACCTGCCTTTGCTAAATGCTCCTCCTTGCCTTGTAGCAACTGTGTCTACACTCGGTCTCCCTCCCCCCAGCCAGACTCCCCCTGAAACCACAGCACTAGACGTAATTCACCTTTGCATCTTTGCCTGAAGCAGACAAGAGCCCCAGTAGACGTTCCTGGAGGGAACCGATGCTCTCGAGTCTCAGGAGAGCACCACGTGACCCCAAGGGCCACCGCGAGAGGACGTAGTGGGACTCAGAAGCACAAGACGTCGATGGTCCAATGCCAGGATCCAGGGAGCTGGGGGTGATTGTCTCCGGCAAGGAGGCTGCCGTCATTTGCATCAGCAACATTCTTTACAAAGTCTTTATAATTTTACCTCCAGACTGAGACAGAGTTGCATTTTTTTAATCTCCATTTTTAGCCAAACCCAAGAGGATAAAGCGCTTTGGTCAAGTTTTTCCTGCATCCAGTGCTTTGGGGAGATCCCCTCGCCACACCTCACAACGGCATCTGCTCTCAAGGAAGCTGGCAAGGAGACCTGACACCCCGACATCGTCCAAACCCAGAAAATCGGTCACGGGACACAACGTCCCTGAATGTCCCGTCGGGTGCTCAGGTCCGTGCTTGTCACAGTCCCTTCCAGCATTATTCACTCTGTGCACACAACAGCCCTGTGGGGGGAAGTGCAGGCAACAGGATCGGGCCCATTTCACAGATGAGGAAACAGGTGAAGAGAGCAGGTTACCTGTGCACTATCTAAAGCGAACAGGTCTACGCTATTTCTACATCCACATGACAACATGTCGACCCTCCCCCAGGGCATGAGGGGCAGTAGAAGGACCAGACCTCCACACCTCAGGTCTCGGGCCCTGGGTCACATTCCCAACAGGCCCAATACAGGGTCCCTGAGGACTCCTGAGTCCATCACTGTGGAAGGTCAAATGAACTGAGATGACACCCCTGATCCCAACCCCAGGTAACTCCAAGGGTCAGCAAAGGCCCCAGCTCTAAGTTCTAGCTGCAGCCTGTCCACCCAAGTCCACCGTGTTGCAGAGAGAGGCAGGTGGCCCTAACAATGTGCCTGACACCCAGGCTCTCCGGAGAATCTGACCCCTCTGCCGTACAAACTGGCCCCCACCAGATGCAAATCGGAAGAGGGGTATCCTGGGCGGAGGCTTCACAATCCTGGGAAAAGCCAAAGGCTTAGCCACAGTGAAGAACTGCAGATATCAACCCCAAGGGGAGATGACCAGGATGGAGGAGAAACAGCCATGGGAGGAAAGGAGCAGGCGTGGGCTGAAGTGGGTGGCAGTGGCTCCTGAGGAACTTGTATCTCCCCACAGGTCTGGCTCCAGGTCACTACGGCCCTCTCTTCTGCGTCAGCTCCCTCATTAAGGATGACAATAATACACGCCAGACCTCCCTCCCTGACAACAGCAATGCGCCAGTACCTCCTGCAAGCTGCCAAGGGTGCACGTGTGTTGAGACTGTCTTGGAAGACTTGGAGGACTCTGCTGGGCTCCAGCCAGCCCCCCAGCCCAGCTCTCCAACTCCCCTGCCCCTTGAGCTTCTCCCCACAAAGTCTCAAATCCAGGAGCTTAGAGTTTGGGCTTCCAAATGCCTTTGGCAAGAACCGAACTTATAAAATAGCTTCCAGGATACAGGACAAATCGTTTACTGAGCATCTACTATGTGCAGCCACTGAGGGAGGTGGTTTATGTTCACTCCTTTAATGTGCACAGAAAGCCCCGTGAGATGGGAATCATTTCCGTGTGTTCCAGGAAGGACACTGAGACTGAATTCCTTGGCCAAGAATACAAAGTGAAAGAGCCAGCAAAGCTAAATGATGGTTCACAGCTAGTCTGTCCACCGCGAAGGTGCATGTTGTCTTCACTTCTTATTCATCCCCTGCCTCAGTCAGTCAGTCAGTCGTTCTTCAAACTCACCTTTCACATTGAGGAAACCGGATTTAATAAGACCTAACCTTTCCCAGTGAGCCTGCATCACACCTCTCCACAGCCGTGTACCGGGTCTCACCTGGACTCTCCGAGGGGTTTCAAGATGCATCTGCAGCCAGGGATGAGGTCAGCCGGGGGCACGCATGGCTCACCCACTCTGGGAGACCCAGTGCCCCTAAACTCAGAGCAATCGCCATGTCTGGATCCCCCAGAAGACCACCCAGAAAGGATGCCGGCCTCCCAGGACCAAGGCAAGCCCCGAGAGACAAAGGGGTTAACCCGGGAATAAAAGAGATTTTCAAAGATTCATCAAGAAGAAATAAGAGGGGGTGCAGGAGAGTTGCAAGACTACCAGCCTGTCACAGAGTGGAGAGGACAGAAATTAATGATGACTCCAAAATAGCCAAGAGACTAAACTCATTTTCTAAATCTGTCCTTAACAAGAAAAACGGAGAGAAGAGATGTGAACAAATGGGAAGTAATGAAGCCTTAGGGAAGGGGGCAGAAAAAGAAAAGAAACTCTGCTGAGAATCATCAAGAATGGAAAATATGAGCACATCGTCTGATCCCCCAAGGCCAGGAGACTGCGGCCCAGAGGCCAGAATGCTTACTCAGCGCCAGGCTGAGTCGTGAAAGGCGAATGCTGACGAGGTTATAAGGAAACCCTTAAAAGTTCAGTCCAGGGGACTCCAGAGGACGCAGATACCTGAACCCGGAAAGAACACGGTCTCTGAGGTGAGGGCAGGGTTTTTGACTAAGAGAACAGTGACGTGAACCCCACACGCGTGCGGCAGGCCAGCCAGTGAGGCACGTGGCCACGGGACCGGGCTCGTGCTGGCGCTGCCCTGGGTGGATCAGAACTTTGTCCACAGAACCAAGGGAACAGGAAGAAACTGTCGGAGAGGACGTGAGCGATCTCGGGGCCACAGCGAGTCTGGAGGGGAGATACACGTGGACAAGACACAGCAAATTCAATTTAGGGCGTTCGCCACCTGCCTCCCCCGGAAACCCAGGGTGATTCCCTCCCGGGCGCCAGGAGGGGCAGTCGCCCGGGACACGAATGGCAGGAGCGGACTGGGAATTGGCAGAGAAATGAGCGGAAGCTAAGAAATGCCAGTGGAAAGTCCGGAGCTTGGTGAATTGTGCGGGACAAGACACGTTTTGGGTTCGATAAGAGCACAAAGGATCCGTTTCCAACAGGACAGTAACATCTCTGCTTGGTGTCACCAGGTGGCCCAGGGGCGAGGACACGGGCAGAACGCAGAGACCTGGGCACATCTGCAGAAACAACGCGGCTCGACTGCAGCAGGAGCGTCAGGTGTTGAAGCTGCACACAGAGGCACAAAATCTCGGGGTGTCAGAGCAGAGCCATAGAGTTTATCTAATCGGGCCCACAGCCCCTCCTCTCCCACCTCCCATCCCCAGGTTTGGTAATGCGGAGTGCCGCCTACCATCACAACCCTGCCTGACACGGGGTCCCAAGGCAGCAGGGCTGGTGCACAGAGAGCAGCCCGTGCTCCCCGGGAATGGAGGGGCTGGGAGTCGGCTGTTCCGGGGTCCACACTGCGGCATGATTTACCTCCACCCGCTTCATCACTGGGCCCCGTTCTCTTTGCTGAACACCCACTCTGCGTGATCGTCTGCTAATGGCCCTCCTGAGCGCCAGCCGGTGGGGTAGGGACACTGCCCACTAGCCCAGACCCCGCTGGCACCCAGGTGCAAAGCAGGACTTGGTTTCAGGCACCCCCTTGGTGGTGCCCCGTGATCCTTCTCCCCAGATGCCCCCATTCTGAGGAGTGCCGTTCCGAAGCATATTGCCTTCCTCTCCTCTCGCGCTGGGTTCCCGAGGACCGGCAACAGCCAACAGGTGGTAGGTGGAGCCCGTACAAGGACAGGCCCAGGAGCTCTGGAGGCACGCAACCTGGGCCTGGCTTCTGGCTCTGTCACTTGGCTGCTGTGTGACTTTAGGCAAGTCACTTAGCCTCCCCGTGCCTCAAATTTTCCATCCATAAAATGAGGACAACAATCGTGCCCACTTGCTATTATCAGCATGGAATGATACATAAAAGCGCAGGGATGAATGCCCGGCACAGAGTGAGTGCTGCATCCGTGTTACGTCCTTGGCGCTCACCGCACTGGAATGCCTGCCCTGCAGGGCGTTGGGGCGGGGAAGCACAGTGAAGTGCGCAAAGCCAAAATAAATTGACAGCAGCTTTCTCTGGCCCTGTCCCTCAGGGGTCCCAGCTGAGTTCCAGCTGCAACCTTTCTTCCAGGAAGAATTTCCCAAAATGCTGGGAGGACAGGACTAGGCAGTGATTAACGCTGCCTTATTTTAGAGACGTGGAAACAAACTCCACAGGTCAAGTAGCTTAGCCAAGGTCACAGCACCAGGCAGACAAAGAACCTAAAAGGGGTGCAAGGTTGGCCACCCGGCACTGCTGCAGCCAAACAGTACCTGTCCCAACTGACCGCCATCCACACGAGCCCCTCCCCGCACTCATGGGGGCCCCAAGTCCAGGGTCTTCTCGTCTCCTGGCCACCACCCAGACACACCACCGCACGCCGGCCTGACTCAAGCTCCCACATCATTAGATCTGTGCAAACCCTACTCCCTGACGCATGCCTCCAGTTGGAAATGCTGCTCCCTGGGAAATTTTTTCAGTTTGTCTTATGGCAAGACTTGATGGCCTGGAACTGTGAACATGTGTCTAAACAGCTCCAGGAGGAAATCCAAGGGGGAAATGGCTGCGCACATCCCCAGTGAGCTGCAGCCCTGTGCCACAAGCAGGCCGTCCGCCAGGCCGAGCCCTCCCTTCTGCAGAGCCCAACCCAACGGCCACCTGCTCCGCAAGGCTGCCCGGCCTGTCCCGCCCACCTCTGATCCCCGCGCACAGTCTTCCAGGGGCTCCTCCACTGCCTGGCGCCGGAGGACCCTGGAGAACCCTGGAGAACGTCAACCTACCATCTGTGCCGTGTGTCAAAGGGGTGAGCTACGTCACAAATAACCCACAGCCACTAATAAAGAACCGCCACATACTTACCATTTACTTCTGTATGCATTCAAACCAGAGGAGGCTCAAAGCTACCCCTGTGCTGGCACCCCGCTCCCTGTGTTCTGAGACCCCCTCCTGAGTAGAGGAGAAAGGACTAGGGCGGCAGCTTCATGCACTCCCAGTAGCCCGTCTATGCAGCACACCGGTTACAGCCACTGTCGCTCCTGGTTCATCTTTTTCTTCCTTTTTTAACCACAACGAAAGTTTATTTCTCTCTCACACCGCAGGCACACAGAAGGTCGGCAGTGGCCTTGTTCCCATCATCTTCCCAGCAAGCCTCTGCTAACGCAGCAGCCTCCGTCTGGGACACCAGCAGCCTCTGCCTGCGACCGAGGGCAGAGGGAGAAGAGCCCACACAGGCTCTGAAAACTCCTGCTAAGCAGGAACGCAGGACAGGCATAGCGTGTGTGTGTGTGTGTGCGTGTGTGTGTGCACGTGTGTGAGCAACGAGTAAGCCATATGACATCATGAAGGGTGCTAGGTTTGAAGGAGAAGAAAGGCCACTGAGTACGAGCAGGCAGAGGAGGCTTTGCTAAGAAAGTGCTATTACAGTGAGCAATGAGAAGGAGCCAGCCGTGCAGGGATCAAGGGCGGGGTAATCATCTGGACCAGAAGGACTGACAAGGACAAAAACTCCAACATTCAAGGAAGCGAAGAAAGCTCGTAAGGCCTCAGCAGAGAGAACAAGGGGAAAGTGCAAGGAAATCAGAAGGGAAATAGAAACCATATCCAAGTGAATCCTGTGGCCGTGCTGAGGGGCTTAGCTTTCACCATAAGTAAGGCAAGAAGTTCATGGGAGGGCTTTAGGCAGCGGAGCAGCACGATGGGATTTATGTGTTGAAAGTATCGCTCTAGCAACCGTGTTGACAATGAAATGCAGCAGACAAAAGTGGAGGCATGAAAACCTAAGTTAGGGGGCTGCTGCCCTAGTGCCAAGAGACAGGATGGCGGATCTATAGATGGAAGGGTGAGAAAGTGGGTGGATGCAAAATGTTTTATGGCTTTGATCAACTGGATGGCACAAGGGTGGGGAGGGCAGGTAAAGGAAGGAGAAGAGTCAAGAACGACCCCCCCCAGGTTTCAGCACGAATGATGTTATGGGCCGTGGCACCTACAGGAACAAGGAGCACTGAGTGGGGACAGAGTTAGAGGGAGGACATGGTATGAAATCAAACATCCCGTTTGGGCCAAGTTAAGGTTGACATGCGACTTAGCCACCAAGTGGGTGGTCCGGTACAGGAACCCAAAGGGCAAGGCTGGGATGCTAATTTGGGAGTTTGGTTCTAGGGCCCCTTCCTGCTTTAACTATCTATGATTCTACGGAAATGCGGGACCAATGAACAAGGAGGAAGTCATTGATAACAGCAAAAAATACACTGAGTTTTCCACAATGCATTGCTAAGCACCTTTCAGGCATTGTCTTATTTAACGCTCAGGACAATCCCATGAAGTAGGAACTCTTACATTCCCTTCAAAGCTCAGGGAAGTTCAGTAGCCATCTATGGTCAACACCGGGATGCAGAAGATCTAGGTTTTGAACCCTTGTCTTTTCATCTTCAAAGCCCATTCTTCTTGCTGTCAGCTACACAGTCTTCAATGGCCAAGTCCTCCTCGTAGAACAGAGGAGGGGGACACTTGTGGAGAAGCAGTGAGGGGACCACGTGTGCCAGTTGCCAACCCCTCTGGGATGCGGAGAAAAGTCTCGGTGCAGAGGTAAGGAGCAGGCCGAGAGGCTAACGTCTACTGATAGAATATCCACACATCACCTTGGAACCCGGAATCAGGGGTCATTTCAAGGAGAAAGAATGTTGAGTGATTAACACAATACATAATAGACCGATCTCACCATGATTGCATACCATTAGTCTCAGGAGACATGTACTGCCTACACAGTGTCCTGAAAGGACAGGGACTCTGGTCCCCTCCTCTGTTCCTATCTAACCAGCTTTGCTGCCCTTCTCTGCGTGCCAACGTAGCACAGTTGACACAACCATGCCCAAATCAGGACACGCTCCACCTCCCACCCCACCCCGGGGCTGGCTCTCTCACCTGAAGAGTGAGTGCACGCTTGCTTATCGCAGACAGAAGAATAACTTAGTCTGGCATCCAGCGCTTTCTGGAAAAGTGCAAGAAACTGAACACAAGAGAGATCCCGCCACAATCACCTCTAAGGGATTAAATACACATTCTTTTGGTTTGCTGGAATCTTACATTAAATATTCTTGGAAATAAGTGGACCATAGGCTAATGCTAAGAAACCTTTCGTGATAAAGACGTTCAGGTTGTAGCGTAACTGTTGCTATAGGATGTGGCCTGAAAAGGAAGAGAAACTAAACGGAGCTTTCTCAACCCAGCTCTTTGCGCGGGGATGGTGCCGGTTGTCCACGGGGAAACGGTGGCTCTCTAGCAAAACGTTAAAGATGCCACCCCTGTGAAAATGAGTTCTCCCTGTGAAAATGAGAGAGACAAAACACTCCTGGGATGTAGGAAAGTATGTGAACTTCAGAGTCAAAGGGATCAGAGTCTAAATCTTGATATTCCACTGCTTTACTGTCTGACCCTAGGAGAGCTCGGTTATGACTTCCCGAGCTTCAGTGTTTGCATCTACGAAATGGGGACAGAGGAGCCGCAGCTCAGAGTTACTGTGAGGAGTAAGTACGCTCCTATCTGCAAAAGCACCAGCTACGGTCCCTGGCACATAGTAAGTTCTCAAATGATATTAGCCTTTCCTCCTTTTCCTCTGGTACCAGCCCTTTTTTTGTGCAGCTTTCTAAATACCTTAGTAAGTTTTTTAATTGCTTCTATGAAAAACATTGCCCCTTCTGGCCCGTAAGGTATAGCGGGAAGATTCCTGGAAAGAGAATGAGAGGGTTCTGGCACAAACCTACTTCTGCTGTTTCCAAGTCAGACCCTCTCTGGGCCTGTCTCCTGCGCTGTAAAATAAGGCTGCCTCCCACGCCCCTGCCCCCAGCATGGTTATGAGAACCCGATGAGATGATATATGAAAAAGCACTTTGCACACACCATGCCATGCTCCACAGATGAAAGGAAGTACCATTATTTGAGTGCAGCTCATAGACAGGCGTCTGCATAACTCTGTTTATGGGGACCCCAGACTGTGGAGATCCGGTCTGCGTGTGAGCCGTGCCAGAGAAAACAAACCCCAAAAAGGAAGACAGGAGCCAGCTGCGCAGGCAAGGCTCAGGGGACTTGGAGAACAACCCAAGTTCAAGAGTGCTGTTGGTGGACGTGGTCTCAAATCAGATGGAAATAAAGAAAGTTGTAAGGTCATTAACTGCAATTGCTGATGTCCTATCTGAAACTAACAGTGTCTATAGAGGGGGCTACGTATACTCTAGAGCAGGCGTCCTCAAACCACGGCCCACCAAGTATCTTTGTCACGGCTGCCTGTCCTGCTTAGCAGCCGACTCATCCCCACAGTGCGCACATGTGGACTGTGCACCGCACTCTCCAATGGCCCTCTAACGGTCTGAGGGACAGTGAACTGGCCCCCTGTTTAAAAAGTTTGAGGACCCCTGCTCTAGAGCAAGGGGGACTAACTGGAGAGAACAGAGAATTTGCTAGGTTTATTCATTGGCATTCGAGGAAGAAAGACACCAGAGAACAAGAGTATTCCAGTCATAAGAGAGACAGACTCCACCAGGAGACAGAAATCCAACTTTTCCAGAATAAAGAAGTGGTGAGAACAGCCATCAAGGTCACCTAATCCCTCCTCTTTTATTCTGTTATCGCCACCGCAAATAATAACCATGATTACCATCATTATTAGCAACTGTCATTTCTGAGCTCCGGCTATTTGCCGGGCACAGGGCTAAGTGCTGCGTGTGTCACTTAATCTTTGCCACATCCCATCCCTAGAACAGACACTATTTTTACGCCCACTTTAAGATTAGCAAATAGCCATTCCAATTATCAATTTGGGAAATCCTTACCCTTAAGAATCCCTAATCCAAAATCTTTACAATCAGGGAAGGGATATAAGGGCCAAGAACATTCCAAGTCTCCCAAAAAGGATTCCCCCCAGTATATAGTAACCCACATCTCATTTTACACATTCAATAAAAGGCAGAGGAAACTCAAGCAGTCAAAAGGAGACGGCCAGCCACTCGGCAGCCTGGAAGGTGGACCCAGGAGCCCTCATCTCCAGCCTTCCTTGTGCCAGACAGTTCGGCCTTAACGTCAGGTTCACTTTCTGGCGTGGGGGAGACTGACACTGACTGAGGCCACAGCAGCTCAGGGGTGGGGAGCAAGTGAACCAATCAGGACAACCTGACATCAGCACGGGGGCAGTGATGTCACTTCCTGCTTCTTATTCTGTACGGAGGGGACAAGATAAGCCTCCTCTGCCATCGCCCTAAAAAAAAAAAAAAAGAAGAAGAAAAAGCGGCCACGCCGGGGCTTGGCAATTAGTTTTGGGGTAAGTGATCGTCTTGTGATTGCTCAGCTGGGGCCTGAAGACTTGTAAATGCACTTCGAGGACAGAAATAGAAGATGTTGTGAGAGAGCAGAGAAACCTGGCCCATTTGCCAGGAGAAAATGTCCCAAAGCTGCCGGGAAATTACTCAATTGGGATATGGCGAGGGGGGCGGGGGAGGGGGTGTCTTCATACACAGGAAAAGCTAATAAATAAACCCAGGGATGAAGCCAGTGCGTGCCTCTCCGGGAGCCCGGCCTCCTCTGGATGCCCCACTGTGCTCTCAGCGCCCCCACCGGGGCTGACTTTCTTGCACCAAGGTGAACATCCCGACTCGCCCCCAGTGTGCGGCCAGACCCAAACTGGGGGTACACTAATGGTGATCCATCTTTCTCAGGGATGTCCCCACAGCCAGCGGGGGGCAAGGACTTCGACAAGGGCTGGCCAATGTGTCCAGCAGAACACAGGGCTCAAGGTCACGGGCAGGTTCAGTGTCATGCTCAGGCCCTACTCCAACCAGAACCCCCAGCCCCCAAGGCCTCGGGCATCCTGCAAAGCCTCACCAGCCTCTGTCGCCGCCACCACCCAGCAGATCCCGGACCATCCCAAAAGACAGGGTGGGTCACAGCCCCCTTTCCAGGGATCTCGAAGGCAAGTCAAAGGCATGTTCTGGGACAGCCCCTTCGGAGACACCTGTGGCCCAGGACGCACCTCTGCTCCCACTGCTGAGTCTGTGGGAACCCGATGGGTCCCAAAGCCCTCTCCGTCTCCCTGAGAGCTGTGCTGACATCACGCCCTAGAAGGTTCTGGGGCCTCAGCCCCCAACCCCTGACCTCACAAGAGGCAGCAGCTCTCCCACATTGATGGCTCCCCTACCCCAAATATGACCCTGCACCACAAACTGGCACCCTACGGGCCCCATTCTGCCCACAGAGTGGCTTTGTTTGGCCCATGGAGTTAAGGGTCTTGTTTTTAGTTGCCAGCTTTAAAACTTGAGTGGTTTCACTAGATTTCCAAATCTTCTTGAAACAACACATCTGAGCCTCACACCACAGGGCAGAAGTCAGCTGGAACTGCTTACCAGCTGCCCCTTGGAGGGGACAAGTGGTCCCAGGCTCCACTCTCCCCACCTGGTCCACCCTGGGCATTTGGCTCTGCGACCCTTGCATGAGTTACTGTGGAAAAGGAGGCTTCTCAGATGTCAAAAGCTTTTTCCCTCGGGATATTTTACAGTGAAACTCAAACCTCCAATAAAATAAACACCTGGAACATCTGGTCCAAGGCCCTCCTCTGGTCCCAGCTATGCCTCCAGCTGCAAAGAACACACATCAGGAGAACCTCACCACAGAGGTTCGGCCAGGGCAAGGGGCAACAGCTAAATGAGGCAGTTGAAAGGGAGGTCTCAGGCCCCTGGAGCTGATACATCTAGCCCTGAGCGGTGGCCACAGAGCTTGCTATTCACAGAGGGGAGGAAAGAAGGTTCAGCACAAAGCAGGGGTGGCCATAACCAATAAAAGAAATATTTATCAAGCGCTCACTGTGTGCTTGGGAAAACACACACAGGCCCAGGGGTGAGGCCAGGATGCTCAGAAGAGAAACAACTCCACCTCCACGATGCACAACACTCTCTTCCCCTTCCCCACCTCCCTGCCCTCCACTTCCCTGGATGCTCTGCCTCCCACGTGAGATTCCTGTCCAGCCAGGCTGCCCTTCCATCGCCAAATGCAAAGTGCCTCAACAAGCAAAAGTTTCAAGTGGCCAAAGGAAAGACTAGTCCAAGGCACACCATTCCTCCATTTTCTCCCCAAAAGCAGTAGACTCCACCCCACCTAGGGCCTGTAGAATCTCTGCTCTTTGGGAACATGCCCAGTGGGTGTCCAAGACAGCCACCGTCCTTGAAGAAGAGTTGTCCAGGTGGCAAGCATCCCCCTGTGGGGGCAGTGGGGTGGCATTTCCCCTGATCACTCACCCTAGGCTTCCTTTCACGACCACCTTCTCCCCAGGAAATGGTCCTTCCTGGGGTCTATTGGCCCAAAACTAGCCAGGGAGAGGAAGCATCAAGCTCCTGTGACTCTACTCTGCAAGGTCCAGCCAGAGCCATTCTACCAACAGGACAAGGGAGGTGGCGGGGATGGGGGAGACTGGGAGAAGGAGGCACAGAGAGACAGGAACCCCCACCCGGAGCCATGTGACCTCCAGCTTGTCCCAAACAAAGCTGTGTGACCTTACCCAGCTGTCTCCACTTCTCTGAGCTCTTCCCCATTGAACCCAGACTCTATTTAGACATACCGTTTGGTCTGGTCCTGCTTTCTCTCGTCTTCCAACCCGCGACCCCAACACACGTGCGCGTGAACACACACAACATGCACGCTTAATAAACCTACACATGGTCTCAGAAATGTAGATTCATATTACATATGAGTGGAATCTCCTATCATTTACATTGCCATGAAATTGCAAATTTCATCACGAAAGCAAACAAACTTGGGAGTCAGCAGACCCTCCCCCTAAGTCCCGGTCCGAGACTTTTCCTTCTAACAGTAACTCTGCAGATCATCAAATCCAAAATCCTCCTTTTGGGTGGTAAAGTTCAGGGACTTGCACAAAGACACCCAGTGGCAAAGCCAGGTCTGGACCTGAGACCTCCAGCGCGCTGCCCGGGGCCCTCTCCCCGCCGCGCCCTCCCGCAGGCAAGCTACTCACATATAGCGCAAGTGGGGGTTCTTGGCAAAGGCTCTGGGCTGGATGCTCCGAAGTCCTGAGTTCTTGATGGTCCTGGCAGACGGGAAAAGAAGGTCAGCAGGGCTCTGTGCTGAGGCTGAGTGAGGTCAGGCCACGGCTGGCCTGTGGGTCGAGTGTGTCTGTTCACCACCCACCACCCACTGGGGGTGTCAGTGGAGACGTAGGGCTCTCACTCCCGGGGCTCTGCAGAACACTGGGACATGGCCGGCAGTGCTGGCGGCGGTGAGAATGGGGGCTCCCTCGGGCTCAGGGACAGCAGGGCTAGAGCGCACCCCGTGCCTTTCCCTCTCCCCACCCCAGTCCCCCGCGGCCACCAGCACTGAAGCCCAGGGCAGGGGCTGGGACTCTCCAGGGCGCTCAGTGGCCAAGCACAGGGCTGAGGGGAGAGGCTTCGGGGCCTCGGAGCCCCTGATGGCTCCTAAGCAGGTGGTACCAGCTCTACCAAAAGAGGCCCCTTGCAGGGGAAGCACAGGCGGCTGCCCCGCCACACCCATCACCCCGCCCCGAGGAAGGTGACCAGGGACGCCCCGCCCCACCCCTTCCACCCCTTCCACCACTCCGTGGCCGGGCGCACTCACAGCTTTTGGAGGCCGGTGTAGAGCTCCATGTCCACGGCGTTGAGCGTGTGCAGGCTGCGCCAGTTCTCTATGTGTCTGCAGGGGAGGAGGAGAGGCAGGGTCAGGTCAGCGCGGGGACAGCGGGAACGGCGCTGGTTTTCCAGCCACAGAGACCTGGGTTTCAATCCTGGATAAGGCAAATGCCAGCCAGGCCTTCTGCCAAGTCCCCAGATATCTCCGAGCCCCAGTTTCTTCCTCCGTGGGGTGGGATTCCCACCACCTGCCTGACAGGGACGCTGTGCGAACGGAGTGGACGCACTGGATCAGGTGCCTGGCACACGGATCGCATTTAGTATCGCCCTCAGCTCCAGAAAGACTCTGCTCTCTGAAGACCTGAAGCCCCATCTCCCTGCTCATCTTCCTGACTCAGTTTCCCTCTGTTCCTTTTCTTTCTTTTTTCTATTTAGGATTTCCTAAGGATGGGCTCTTTTTTTCTTAGCTCCTGCAGAGAAAGACAATGCAAATGATGTAACTTTAACAAGGGAAGCAGAGGAGGAACATGCCCCTGCCTGAGCACCCACCAGGGGCGACCACAGCCCAATCCACCCGGAGCTCAAGAAAACCAACCACTTGATTTGGCGGGCTGACTCCGGAGGGGAGGGGCTATCCGAGGACTGGCAGGTCCCAAGGTTTTGCGGAAAGAATGTGCTTCTGGTATTCAAGGAGCCAAAGTCTAGTTCACCGGAGGCCCCGGCAGCCAGTGACTTTGAGCAAGCGCTTTCACCTCTGTGGGCCTCTCATCTCTTCATTTGTAAAAGGAGAGGCTCGCACCAGATCAGCAGTTTCTTCCCCTTTCATCACGAAGATCTCCTTTTAGAACTTTCTCCCCAGAGAGCTCATGTTTAAGGAGGTTTGTGTCTAGCAAGCACACTACATTTATTAAGTACTAATTAATTCATCTTCTCAGATTTATTAATCAAAGATATAAATCACTGTTAACCAGAGCTTTTCATCAACAGACGCAAACCAGTGCTAGCTCACCCAATGCATACATTCCAGCGCAAAGCAAAGAAACTTGAAGGTTCTGCCCGCAGGAGAAGGCTTGCCAGGGGTGTGGGCCTGAATTCTGTTAGTGCTTCTGACATTGACCCAACGCCAGGCTCACACGCCCCTCACTGTTGCTTTTGGGGCACCCAGCTGGAGAACCAGTGGACTAGTGATTACTGAGGCCTTCCCAGCTCTAAAGCCACGAGAAAGACAGTCACACATACACGCCTGCTGGCCCACAAAGCAGCAGACGATCTCAGGAAAAGGCCTTCCACTGCCCACCCTGCCCTCCCCGGACTTGACTCTCGGTCGGTGCCCACGACGTCTAAGTGCCATCTTAGTGAAGAGTGCAGAGAGGTGACAGCTCACCCTGGGACAGAGCGGCCCAAGGCACACTCTGGCCAGAAAAGTGACAGCCACCTTCCCCAGACGTCTCCTCCCCAGCCCCACCACACCCGTAGCTCTGCCATCTGCCACCAAGTCGGGCCAGAGCCAGGAAGGCAGCGGGACCGCGGCTGCCAGGGCCTCTGGAAGCGTTTCAGAGCCGCGCAGTGGTAAGGGATGCAGAGAGCCTGTTCTGTGCCACATTCTCCCGAAGGCCCCGCTGGGCAGCCAGAGACACTGGCATCTGTTGGGGACATGGACCAGGTGGCCAGGTTAGCACTGGATTCCAATTCCAAAGTCTTCTCCCTGGAAGCCTCCGGGCGCCAGGTCAGTTTGGGTGGTCTGGGCCCACCACGGCAGGCACCTGGCAACATTTCAGATGAAAAGGAAGGCCAGAAGGAGCAGAACTACCTGTGCCACTGGGTCCCCCCGTGTGTTCCCTGGGCCACTGGTAGATTGTCAAGGAGATTACAGTGTTTGAACGGAGTACCTTTTGTTAACCAGAGCCCGGCACCCTGCAACAATCTGCTCCCAACAAGTGACTGTGAACCAAATTGTTTAAATAAGAGGAATCATTTTTCTCAGCCCACATTAGAATTCCATAAATTCGTTCTTATTACGGCTGAGCTGTCAATCACGGCTGCATTCTAAAACTTTCTCAGCCCTCACGTCCTTATGCGCACAAATTGCCCCTTCCCCGACGCATGGGCACACCGAGCTGTGGCACAGAGTCCTCTGCTAACAGAGTCATGGCCATCACCTCCTCTGTTGGGGGGTCTGAGTTTTCCTAAACCAAGGAATGGCATTTTCACAGCCACCGTGCAGGAGTGTGCTTAGGATCAGAGCTCTGGAACAGCGACCAGTGGACTGCAGCCCTCTGCCTGCTTTCGTACAGCCCCAGAGCTAAGCGTAGTTTTTACATTTAAAAAAAAAAATGAAAAGAAGAATCATACTTTGTGGCACGTGAAAACTACATGAGATTCAAATTTCCATGTTCACACCCGCTCATTTATTGTCATCCATGGCTACTTCTCAGCTACGACGACAGAGTTGAATAGGTGCTCCATGGGCCATATGGCCCACAAAGCTTAAAATATTTACTCCCTGGTCCTTTACAGAAAAGAGTTACTGATCCCCTGCCCTGGAGCCAGCGGCCACGATGCATATCCTGGCCCCACCCGTACCCCTATCCATGTGACCCTGTCCAGGTGACTTCACCTGTCTGTGCCTCAGATTTTTCATCTGCCAAATGGGGAGGAGAACTTATCTGCCTTCTGAGAATGACGTGATGATTCAAAGCCCATGTGAGGAGCCCCCACGGCAGTGTGGGGCACACGTAAGTCCCCGGGCAGCGCCGGCTGCGCTATTTTTCCCTCTGTGCCTTGCAGAGGCTGAGCAGTCTTTTCTCAGTTTTCAAGCTAAAAATGGCATCAGGCTTCTGCTGGAAGTTGTCATTTTTCAGCAATCATTGATAAAATCCCCATGTGGCAGAAGGGTGCAGGGGTAGGAAACCTGTCACTCATGACCTGCAGGAAAACCGTTCCAGCAGAAATGTATAAACAGATTCAGCGAATGCGCAGGCGCCGCGTCAGAGCAGGTTCCGAGGAGGAGCAGCGCGGTGAAGGTGCAGCCCTGACATTTGCAGACGACACCGGCCGGGGGCCTGCCAAGCTCTCCAGTGACTCACCACTTGGTACCGGACGAGGGGGGTCAGGGATGGTTACTCTGCTGGCTGGTCTGAGCTATATTAGGGAGGCCACGAGTTTAAGCGGAAAAGGCAGGCTCTAAAAGGCATAATAAATAAGACAAAGTAGGAGAGCGGTGCGGGTCGCTTTTGCTAAGGGTGGCTACTGGACCCCGTGTGATCACACGTGGCTTCACCTTTTCTGTAGCTCCTCTGGGTCGTCCACCCTGCTTCCCTCCATCGAGCATTTGTTTTGCCATTTGAAAAGCCATCAGTGACGACACATTTCTAAAGGACGGCCAGGCGCCCTGAGCCCTGAGTGGGGTGGTGGCGGATTGTTCCGCTCCAGGACAACAGGCAGGACGGGCTCATCCCTGCCAAGGCGTCTCACACGCCCACTCCCGCTGTGGAGGGGAAGGACCGGTTGGCAGGCCTGTGCGGCTCTGCAGAGTGCATGGGGGCGGCGACTCCCACGGGGCCCTGAGGCCCTGCTCTCAACTGGGTGGCCCTGCTTCAATCAGGAACAGGGAGGGGACAGAGTAGAGAGAGGGCAGAGGGTGGTGCTCCAGGCTCCCAGCCCTGCCTTAAATAAATTACCTCCACTTTAGTTTCTTAATACAGCAGGTCTCAAAGGGAGGCAATTTTGCCCCCAATGGACATTTGACTGAGCCTGGAGACATTTTTGGTTGTCACAACTGGGGAAAGAGAGTAACACTAGCTTACAGTGGGGTAGAGGCCAAGGACGCTGCTAAACATCCAACAATGCACAGGACAGCTCCCTCCCACAAGGAATTACCAGCCCCAAACGTCCACAGTACTGAGATCAAAAACCTCCCTTTATTATATAAAGCTTCTGCCTAAGATTGCCATTGAAGCAAGAGTCCCATGACATAGAACAACATCAATTTTGAAAATGACCGCTTTGCGGCAAACACTACAAGGCCTGAGGCCAAAACAGAAAGGTCTGCCTCGAGGTCGCTCAGTCCAGGGCAGAGAGAGAAATTGAAAGCCAAGGCTCCCAGGACCCTCTCAAGTCAAAGGCATTACTGGAGAGGGAATGAGGGGCTCTTTGGCCCGCTGGACTACGGTCCAAGCCAGGCTACACGTTTGAGAAGCAAGACTGGTCTCTTCCCACCCCAGCTCTGGCTGGAATCCACCAGCCAAGAGCCTTTTGTTCCTCCGCTGGAAGTTTCTCTCCTGGATTTCTCGTGCCTCTTCATTCCCCTTCATTCCTCTTCATTACATTTTAAAGAAATGTAAAATGCTTTATCCAGAGAGTGAGCTCAATACCCTGTCCCTACCCCCTCGAGACTGCCCTTCCACGACACCACAGAACCTCTGCCGTGCCAAGAGCTAATAGGCATCTCTTCTCCAGAAAGGAGAAGGCAGTGAGGCACAATACACGACAACGTTGACCTCCTGAGCCACAGCCGGCTTAGGGCTGCGCTCATGGTGACCTCTGCCGTCAGGATCTCAGGATGCTGCCGGTGGGCTTGGGAGGAATAGAGTCCAGGGACGGCCATGAAGAGTCTCTTCAGAAATATTAGGAAAAACTGCCTGAAACAGCCACTCTCCATGATTCACAATAGCAATATCGAGGCTCGGAGACCCAGGACCACAGATAGCTGCTTCCCACCCATTTTTGGAATGAGACATGGTATAAATTAAATATTAATGGACACATTCACGGAGAATACAAAAGTCCTTTGTGCACGCTGCAATGAATTAGATTATGCTCTTGTACCATAGCTTTGTCTTCCTCCTTCTGTTTTGCTCGGGCCAATACGAAAATGAATTGGCAATCTCTGAGCATCTAAAAATTAGATGGTGCAGACTGTGTGGTCCATATTTAATTAAAAACATGTCATGTGGTTATGTTTACGAGTTGTTTATACCTCTAATACTTAATGTTTAATGTTTCTACCTCCTCTACACAGAAACCTCTAAAGCACTAAAGCATGCACTGCCATCTCACCTGGAACACTAAGGTGGTTGAGGAAGCCCCCAGGAGGGCCACAACCCTTGGCCATGTGGGCACTTAGCAGGACCGGGGCTTCTCGGTGGGACGTGGACACATCCTTCCTTTTGTGGGACACGGCAGGCCCAGTACTGCCGCCTTTTTCCGAGCTTTTCTCTTCTTTTGCTGTCAGACTGCTATTTTCACTGTGACTTCTCACTGCTATTAACGAGCTGTTCTTCATAAACCAAATTTTCCAGACAACTAAATTTAAATGCAAAACCTTTGCATTTGCAGCTTCCTTGCTGCATGCTCCTTTTTGCCCCTAAAGTGCCTTGCGTGCCTCCTCACCGTTTTAAGCAGAGTAAACAGAACGTGACTCACGCTTCCTTGGTGACCCCACAGCATCGTGACCAACCTGTCTAGTCTGCTGGGCTGTGGCACAGCAAAGCCCTCACAAACTCTTGAAGTGTGCAGAACTTGTACCTCTTCCCCAACCGGCCTACACTAATAGGATTTCTCATTCTGACGATTATTGCATCCATTTTTAACAATTTCCTCTCTGTGATATCAGGCCGTGGGCCACCACCTCTTGAGCAGCTGCCCCCAGGGCCCTCTCCCTCCCCATGTGCCGGGACCAGTCTCCTCTGTAGCCTCCTGGAGCACGGTGGTTAGGCGCTGGCACCTGGAGGCAGGTGATCTAGAGAGGACACAAGCTCTAGCGCTGGAAGCCAGACGTCCCTGGGCCAGTTACACGAGCCTCTCCCATCCTCGGTTTCCCCATAGGACGGGGTTGCAACAAGGGTTAGAGGAGGTAATGCCTAAATCCTCAATTCAGCGTAGATGCACGGAGCAATAAATAGCTGATTCCACTGCTATTCTTAGAATTGTGTGCTACGTAAGAGTGCCTAGGATCTAAGGGAATATGAAAAAATTCATACACACATTAACACATACAAATAGTAGCTATTTGCCCTTGTTTTCTTACTATCTTGTTTTTGCACCACCTTTCTGGATAACTGAGGTTACCAGATAAGTGAAGCTTTCTAAAGGTGCAGTCATAATTCACACTCACATAGCGGTACCTAAGTGTACACCACTAACGCTATGTTTAGTATACTTGCAGGTACATCCTAGCAGGAGCCAATGGAAACTAACGTTTCCCTGATGTTTTTTATATATGAGTATCCCGCTCTTTCCCACACAGAGCTAAAAAAAAAAAAACAAAAAAAAAAAACAAGATTGCATACAGGTGTCCTGTCTCTCCAGTGGGTACCTGGGAAACCAGCTTGGAATTCCATTTCCTAACAAGTCAGCGTTGGAGCGCACGCATGCGCGAGCCTGCTTGTGCGCACACGCGTGCACACACTCACGAAATGTGCAGTGCATTTGACTCCGGAGCCTTGTAGGGCAATGAGGAAATTGATTTGTTATCCAGGCGTATTATGTCTAGTGATCCAGACAGCAGCATTAGCTTTCAATTATCTGATATGTTTAGCATTATAAACAAACCGTCTGGAGCAACAGCTCCGTGGTGCTCAGGCACCAAGGGGACGGGGGAGGAGCCCAATCCGATCATGCCAGCCAAGTCACCTGGCTCTCCCTCCCAGGACAGCTGTTCCTGGGGGGTGGTGCTAGATGCCTGGAGAGCCAGACCCAAGAGCCTGGGGGCCCAGGGGCTGGAGGGGGTTGCGGCTGGGGCTGAGGACCCCCGCACGCCAGCACGTCAGCGTACAAGCCTACAAGCAGCTGTGCATCAAGGACCGCGGCGAACCAGCCTCGCATCTGGGACCCCCCGGGACCGCTGAAAGGAACATTCAGATCAGATCGTGCAGCGAGCAGATGAGAGACGACAGCATCTGTGCCGGCTTCCTGATCAATTCCAAAGCTTGTGCCAGGAACGAAGACTGCTCCTGCGCACACCTGTGCTCTTCAGGTGCAGAGATGCTGGGTCTCCCGACAGAGGAAAGATCAAGGGCACACGCCCTCTGCCAGCGCCCTAAGAAAAGGCCTAACTCGAGAAAGCGGGCTTTCCCCTGGGAGCTCAGCCTGTCCACTGGGGGGGTCCAGGCTGTTGAGCTCGAACCCCAGCCTGTGGCCACACTGCCTGGCCCCTCCCCAGCCATCTGCTTCTCTCCACTGTCACTGCCACTGCCCGTCTGGCGCTGGATGGCCACCCCAGCTCGCCCACACGTCAGCACTCCCGGTGACAACCACCTCTACCTGGAGGACAACCGTCCCCTCCTAACTGGCCTCCCTGCCTTCCCGCTCCTCCTTCAACAAACGATATTGCTGCCAGCATGTCTTCCCTGCTTGAAAGCCTCAAACGGCTTCCCTTTGCCATGACAATAAAATCCAAAGGTCCTGCCTGAGCTGGCCACCAGCTGCCCCTACGGCCCCTCGCTGAACACAACCCCCTTGTTTCATGGGCTCCAGCCACACGGGCCTGCGTTCTGGTCCTTAAACACGCCAGGCTTGTTCCCAACCGGACCTTCTGCGTGAAGCTCTCTTCCCCGGTCCTTCCGATCCTTCAGGTTTCCACCCAAACGTCACCTTCTCAGAGGAGCCTGCCCTGGGCCCCTGTGTCAGCAGCTCCCTCCTTCCCCCTGCAGTTGCTCTCAGCACAGCCCCTGTGTATGTCCTTCACAGCCCTTAATAGCCATCTGTAATTGTCTTATTTGATTATGTGTTTGTCATTAGTGTCCCTAATGCAGGGAACAGGGATCATTTCTGTCTTACCCACCACCTGCTCACCCCAGAATCTCCAACAGGACCAGCCACCCCAGGGCAAGTACGTACCTGGGAAGTCATGCAGATCGGTGCTAAGTAGCAACCCAGCTGCCCCACCTCACTGCCGGACGATCCCCACACTCGGCACCTGCACCCCTGAACAGCCCAGAGCCCTGGTCCAACCGCACAGGCCCCCTGAACTTGATCGCCGAGGACAGATGCGGCCTGGAGCACACCACTGAACATCCCAGTCAGGGACAGGCATCCAGGGGACATCACTATGGGGCCCAGCACCCAGGGCAAAGGGATGTCGGGGGTCTGGAGAACCCCACACACACACACACACACACGGCTCCCTCCCAGGACCAGGTCTCAGCCTGCTGCCACCAGCAGTGTCCGGAGCAGGGAAGCAGGTGAGGCCCTTTCACTCCAAACAAGGAGGAGGCAGGAGTGCCCTGGGCACCTTGGCATGTCTTTTCCACCTTTCCCTTCCCTGCATGACTCTGGCCTTCACCAAAGCAGATGTTTTCTAAGGGCAACAGGTAGGAGTTTGTGCTGCCAGAGCTGTGCAAATGCTCAGTGACAAGTGAATGAATGAATGAACCCCCTAAAGACCACCGTTAGAACATAAGCATATAGCTGCCTACCAGCTCCCCATGCAGACCTTCCTCCCTGCCCTCAACCCCTCGCCCTCTCAAGAACTCATTCATTTGTTCTCCTCCTCTTCCCTGTGCCCTCACTCTCTCGCAACTGCATCTTTCCATCAACATACAAACTTGTTCCCGCAGACCCCATCTGGGAACAAAGCAGTCTCCTTGACTCCATGTCCTCCTCCAGCCACCAACTCGTGTCTCTGCACCTCGTTACAGCTAACGGTTTCACAAGAATTTTCTACGCTAGCAGGCCCTAACGCTTCATCTCCCTTTGATTCTCCACCCCAATTTGTCTTCTGTCCCCACCGCTCTGCTGAAACTACATTGTCAAGGTCATCAGTGATTTCTACTTTGGCAAATCCAATCAATCCAATCAAGGATTCTTCTAAGATGTCACCTCCTCAGAGAGGCATTCCCTGAACAACCTCGCTAGAGCCATTCTCTGAACCTTCCTCTAGACCAATAGTTCTCAAGTCCAGAGCGAGTTGTGCCCCCAATGCTCAGGACATTGGCATTGTCTGGAGACATTTTTGACTGTCACTATTGGGGCAGTGCCACCGGCACCTGGTGGGTAGAGGCGAGAGACATTATTAGTACCCTACAATGCACAGGACAGCCCCCACCACCGGACCACCACTAATGACCACCACCACCACAACAAAGAATTATCCGATCCAAAACATCAATAGCACCAAGCTTGAGAAATGCTGCTCTAGAAATTTCCTTCCTGTCACTTGTCAAATCCTCTAATTACGTCATCTTTGTGTTCACTTGTTTATTGCATCTCTCTCCTAATGGAATGCAAGCTCCATGCAAGAAGGCAGGCAGCCCGTCTGCTGTAGATATTTGTGTCTACAACACTCATTCCAGTTCCTGGTGGTGGAAAATTTAAATGCACAAATTAATAAATGACTGTCCCTCCTCAGGACACTGTGACCTTGCAGAAAATCACGGAAAAGCTATGATTGGCAAAGCCTTGATGGGAACAGCACTGTCTCCAACCACTTGAAGAGTCTAAGGTATAAAGAATCAAGCTGTGCCCATGGGATTGGGGTCAGGGGGTTGGATCTCTTGTGGCCCCTGGGGGAAAGTCTCCTCCTGTCTGTAGCAGAGAAGCAATCCATGTTGATTATAAAACTTCTGGTCTCTACTAGACATCTCAGCTTTGAACCAGGAGAGAAAATGAAGGTCTTTGATTGAGAGTAGGGGCTGCCTCAGGCAGAGAGAGAGAGACAGACATTGGTTTTGACCCTTACTCTCCAAGGGTCTTCTGCTCTGGGTCTCAGAGCAGAAAGAGTAAGAAGGAGTCTGCTCCAGGTCTGAGCAGCTGGCTTGAAAGTAATCCAATAGTGCGAGCGAGCTCTGTGCCTAACATCAGCCGGCCCCCGGGGTTCTGAGAGTACTGCCCTTCGGGTGGCCAATTTCCTTAGGAAAATATGAAATGGCCAGACCACCCTTTACTGAATTATAAAGCACTTATCACTTCTTTAATAACTACCCGCGCGGAGAACTTAATTCACTCAATATGGAAGTTATAAAGGCGAGCTGGTGAGTGAGCATTAAGCTCAAGTGCGCTGCATAAAGACTTACGAGAGCAATATTTTCCCCTATTAAAAGGGTAGATTTTCTCACTGCAACGCTGCCTCAAAGTTAATGCAGAAAAGCTTGGGGCATTTACATCGTTGGAGGGTAATTCCAGGTCACTGGGAGGAAAGGGAGTCCTTGACTTTTCGGGAATAATTATCCCGGAACCTGAGGGTGTCAGAGTGATTAGTCAAGGTGGCCGTCAGGAAGACAAGATCACACTGGGGGTGCCTGGCGCTCTCCTGCACCACGGGGAGCCGGGATGTGGTCAAGCCACAGAGAAAGTCACGGGCGAGGAGGACAGGTGGAGGTGAGCTGTGCAGAGGGGCCCGAAGGCCAGCTCCTCTAACGACCCCAGCACTGAAGGAAGCAACACGGATTGACACCCTCGTAATCTGTAAAGAAACCAGCTCTCGAGTTTAAGAAGGTTCCAGAGGGTTCCATTGAAGGAGCTGCAGGGATGGTCTTCCTCATCCAAGTGCAGGGAACCCAAGTTCAGGTTTCGTTCCTGTGAACTTTTCTCTCTGCTCAGGCATCACAACCGGCTTGCTTTCCTCTGGCAATAAACCGTCTGTTCTTTTTCCTGTAGACTCACCCTCTCCAGAGGCGTCTCTCTACTCACATGACTTCCATCACTGCCTAATTGGAGATTAATTCCAGCTCTACAGCTCTGCCCTTGATGCCTACCCTCTCCCCTGTCCTGTGGCTCTTGTTCTCACAGCAGGCATCCTCCGACTCCTAAGAGCAAACATGGACAGAACAGCTCTATTGCCCTCCGGGGCTTCCCCAAACTCCCTCCTCTGAGTGCTCCTGACCTGACACTACAGCAGACGTGGCGAGTTGATTTCAAGTTGCGCACAATACCAGCGGGCTGGCAGGCACTGATGCAGACCGCCGTGTTTAGGGGAAGTCCACGGCTGAGCATCGATTAGTGATGTCTAGCATGGGCAGAGCACACAGAAGGGCAGGGAACGCACCGACTGTAAACCATAGCTACCCAAGAGGTCTCTGACATCTTTCTCTTTCTTAGATTCAAGTCCCATCAATCCCTCCTTCCTGATATTCCTAGTGATTTCCCTTGTCTTGTCATTTCTACAGCCCCAATCTGAGGAAGCCTCAGAAGTGTACAAGGACCTCCCAGCAAGCCTTTCAGCTTTCAGCCCATTCCAGGCTCCGTTTTTTCAAAGATGTCATTGATCGTGTCCTCCACAGGCTCCAAACCCCCATGGCTCTCAAATGCCTCTCACGCCAAACCAAAACTTCTATTAGGAAGCCTTAACCCTGCAGGAAATCAGCAACCGGGGAGAAGGGAGTGTGCAAAGAGCTAGAGACCCTTTGAGAACAGAAGCAACTTTTCCTCTGTTCCCCACGGCCCACCCACTGCACTACTGAGTCGCCTCTCTGAGGCTCGAATCCAGATGGAAGCTGAGAGGAGAGGGGCATTGCTAATGGGACCTGTGTAAATAAATGGCTTCCGTGACTCTCGCACCCCCATCCCTACATCTCACCTCCCTGTAGCCCCTCATCTTTCTCTCAAAGAAAACAAAAACTCGAGCTGCTCCAGGGAGGTGTGCTCACATCGACAGAGAAGTCCGCCTGCTGGGCCTCATCCTGCCCTCTCCCCTGGACTTTTGGAACCCATTGGGTGTAGTGAAAACATAATGGCTGTGCAGTCACCACTGGGCTTCACTCGCCAGCCTGTCACCAACAAGCTGGGTAGCCTCCCATGGCCTCAGTTTCCTCACCCGTAAAATAGAGAGAGCAACAGCGACCTCGTGGAGGCATCATGGCTGTGAACTACGACAGTGCCTGCAAAAGACCCAGCAAGCGCATTGCCTGAAAGAGGCCGGGGCTCAAAGAATGTGTATTTTCCTCTCCAAAAAGAAAAGCAGTCTCCAGATTGTGCAGGGACTGGGGTCAGGGACTGGAGCCCCCACGGCAGGCACAGAGGGTGAGCCTGCCCGTAGCTGCAGTGACACATGTGTGGCCTGAGACCCTCCCCAGACACCCCCTTCCCCACCTCTACCCACTGCGTCCTCCTCCTGTGGTAACCCAGCCTGCACTTTCCAAGTAGCCAAAGCAAGCCCTGGCTGCCAAGATCCGGTTTGCTTCCGCCTCCTCCGAGCCACCACCGTTCCTCTCCCGCCAGCCCCCGTACTCAGTGTCTGTGGAGCAGTGGACTGTCTCCTTCTGGCTTCCGACACGACACGCAGCATCTTCCTCTCTCCACTAAGCTCTTAACAAACCATCGCCACCCAGTCCCATCACTCAGTGATCCCAGCCTCGCCCTCCCACTACTGGGGGGTTTTTTCTAGGCGGCTGCCGATGTACGTACGTAATCCTGTCACCTGTATGTCCAGGCATTATCTGCCAGGCTTCCCGCACGAGAGCGTAAATTCCTCGACGACAAAGGCCGCCGCTTTCTGTTTGTTTTGTTCGCCCGCCTCCTGCCCCTTGCTAGGTGCTCGCTCAGAGTGCTCAGACCCTGCAGGGAGTCCCAGCAGCTTCCTCTGGAAACTGGGACCCGGGGAGCTCCCTCCTGGGGTGGAGCAGAGCTGTGGGGGGGGGGGCGGCTCGGGCTCAATGCCAAGGGTCAGAGAAGCACAGAACGGGGAGCTGCTGACTGGCACACGCCCCTCAGATTCTCGCCCTTTGCATCAGCTCAGATGCCCCCACTTTCTTTCTAGGAGCCCTTCTCGGCCCCTCCTCGGCCCCAAACCCCTCTGTCGTGCTCTCCGTCATGGAACCAGGGTTGATATTTGAAACAGGTGACACCTGGTAGAGCTCAGAGCCAGAAGCAAGTGGGCAGCAAAGGGCTGGATCGGGCTCCCAAGGCCCCCTCCTGGGCCAGCGCTGATCCTTAGCTCCTGGAAGGCAGTGGGGGCAGGAGGGACGGGGAGATGCCAGGGGAGGAGCCGGTTGCCTGGAATATTGGGTGTTGTCACTCAGGGGGCTCAGACAGCAGATATTTTCCCACTGCTATAGACGTGGTTCACTGTTTTCACAACCTCCTGGCCTTAGCTGGTGCGAGCTGCCAAGTGTCAGCTCTAACGGAGCCTGTGCCTCTCACGGGACACTGATGCCGTCTGGTACTCTCTGGCATGCCTGTCTCCTCCACGAGACTCCAGAGCCTTGGGGCAGAGACCTTGTCTTTTATCTCAGCGTCCCCAGTGCCGGGCAGGGTACCCAGCTCCTAAAATGCCCTCAGGAAACGTGGTGTGGACACGGCAGGAGGGCTCCTTCCCAGAACTGTCAGCTTCACCCTTGGGCAAGAACTTTTCATCTCCTGAAAGACGTCATCCAAACTAGCAAAGAGGGGCCCGAGGCACCATCTGGGGAATCCCGTGGAGGGGCAGGACAGGAGTACGCAGCAGCAAAGACTCTAACCAGCTCTCTGTTAGGCAGCCTGGGTGAGCACAGCCCCTGGAGACTGGCCGTCTGCATTGGGGATTGGGGGAGGAATGGAAACCTCAAGGTCAAGGCGGTGCCTCTGCTCCAGCCCCAACACTTGGGGAAGCCCAGCCTTTGGCCCCGACCCCTGCAGGCATTCCCCCACTCGAGGCCTGCCACTGCAGGCTTCCCTCACTGTGAACAGTGAATAAATGAGTGGCATTACTGAGCGCCATGCATGGGCCTCTGGCTACTGAGCTCACTCACGTACAGCTGCTCTCCCCACGAGGAAGGACGTGATGGCCGGGAGCTCCCCTCAGTCCCCACCCGCCCAGCCTGGCTGTCAACCTAGAGCATCTCTACTCAGTGGGTCCATCAGGTCTGCTCATGAAGGGCTCTTTTTTTATTTTTTGCCCCTGGAATAAACATTTGCACAGGGCACACAAAGCTCTTCTTATAGATAGCAGCTTTACGAGATGCATTCCAATGATGCTCTAAATCACTCTGACTCTCTTCCATTCCCTCTCATTCCTTTGTAAAAGATAGTGCCCTTCTAAAAGGTCTGGGTTCCTGATCAGGGACGACACCCAGGCTGGAATGTGTCATCTATTTGCATCTGAAGACTCACAGACCAGCATGCCCAAACACCCCGGAATGGCTGCTCCCAGGTGACCACTGCTGCCCCAAACCTGCACGAGCCCCCCTCGGTCTTCCTCGTTTCTCACCTCCCAGGTCCTCTCCTGGCTAGTGTCACCCTGAGCAGGAGCCAGAGGGGAGCTTTTCTTCTCCACCAGCCTGGTCTCCGTTGCTGCCAACCGCACTTCCGTGTGCCGTCTCCCCACTTCACTGGCTTTCTCTCCCCGCCTCCCCTTCAGTCATCCATCGCCACACTCAGAGAAAGGGCTCCCCCCGCAGCACACTGTGCAGTCTGAATCACAGTTGGCGGCCACTGACGGCATGCCCCACTCGCCACAGCAGAACCTCAGAGGACCCAAAAGTGGGCCGGGGTTTCTGGAGGCTGTCCCGTACTGAGCCCTTCTCTGGACTGTTATTTGGGGAGGTTACAGGGCTAAAGGTGCCCTTTTGGCTAAGAGATTCATTCCTGCTCATCTTGGGGTACAGCCAGCTGGGGCCCAGATCTGTCCCTGGCCCAGAATTCCTTGGGGGCTGCCTCCAAGCCTCCAGTCCAGCCCCCTCCTCACAACGCCCCCTGCAGCTGTGTCTGCACCTGCCAGGAGAGGAGGACGCTGCCAAGGAGATCATCCACACCTGTGTCTCCAAGAGGCTGACGGTGACCCATGGCTCTGGTTTTGGCAAAAAGAGCCTCGAACCTACAAGGCCCAAGACCACAGAGGAAAGGAAGGGAAGCTAGCATTGCTGATTCCCTAAGAAATAAACATGCAAATGGCTAGCAGGAAAATCTGGACAGGCAGGGGTTGGATGAGACACTGGGAATCTTCCCAAGCCGACACTGTGTGTGCCCACTGATGGCCCCTGGACCCTCCCACTCCATGATGCTAGCGGGCATGCAGTGGCCAGCAGCTGCATCTCCCCTCCTGAGGGCTCGCTCCTGAACACCCCCAGGAACAGCCCTCCTAGGGGGAATGGTGAGCAAACACCCCAGACCCTTGCCTGCTGCTCCCTCCGGTGGGACAGCCCTAAGCCTTAGTTCTACACCACTTCCCAGAGTCTCCTGCAGGGGTTCAACTCTGGTCGGCCCACAGTGGTTGCTGGCTTAGTACACACCCTTTCCTGGCTGCTGGGGGTTCTCAAACTAAGACATCTTTTTGCCTACCAGCTGCCAGACACGGGAACATGTATCTGTCTTTCCAGCTGTATCTCTTACTACATGACTCGGACCCCAGTGATCTATTTAGTAGAATGGAGAGTCGCGCCGTTTGGGCTCTTACTGAGTGTCACATTCTACACTGCCTTCATAATTTCATCTCAGTCCCATAAGCACCCTAACGAACCGCTTTTACTATTCTTGTTTATAAATGAAGGCACCGACTCGCCGAGACGTTGAGTGACCCTCTCAAACCTCACACAGCTACGAGCGGTTGATTAATGGATGCAAATACACAGTTAGATAGAAGAAATGAGACCTGGTGTTCAATAGATCAGGAGGGTGACTATAGTTAATATTAATCTATCAGACATTTCAAAATAGCTGGAAGTGAATAATCTGAATGTTCCTAGCATAAAGAAAAGATAAATATTTAAGGTGATGACTAACCCAATAGCCCTGATTTGATCTTTAAGTGGTCTATAAATGTATCAGGTTGTCACATGTACACCAAAAACATGTTCATCTATTATATATCAGTAAAAAAATAAATTTAAAAAAAAGCAAAAGTTGGCTGGGTATGGTGGCTTACGCCTGTAAACCCAGCGCTCTCGGAGGCCCCGAGGCGTGTGGATTGTTTGAGCTCAGGAGTTTCAGACCAGCATGAGCAAGAGCGAGACCCCATCTCTACCAAAAATAGAAAAAATTAGCCGGGCATGGTGGCCGCATGCCTGTAGTCCCAGCTACTCGGGAGGCTGAGGCAGGAGGATTGCTTGAGCCCAGGAGTTTGAGGTTGCTGTGAGCTAGGCTGATGCCACGGCACTCTAGCCAGGGTAACAGAGTGAGATTCTGTCTCAAAAAAAAAGCAAAAGTAAAATAAGAAAAGAAAGAAATGTGAAGCCTGGATGCAAACTTTTCTCCGCCGGATTCTGAAGCAGTTGCTCTTAATCGCTCTTAATCGCTACACTCGGTGGCCTTTCAGCAACCTGGTCTGAAAACCCTCCCCACCCCATCCCCCGCACCCCCCTGCACCCCCAGCCCCGTTCTCTTCCAACCAAAATGAATGCCCTTTCTGATTCACAGTGCTTGGGACGACCCAATAAGTCACTGTCTATAATAAAACCCACAATAAACTATAACATATTACGGAAACGCAGGGAAGTCGTATCATAAGCACTTCTACGTATCCTTCTATCAGACCGTTTCTAATGCTGCTCACTCCACACAGCCTTCCCCTGCTGGCCCGATCCTTGCCCAGCTTGTCCTTTAGCTGCATCACATCCTGCCTGGGTGTCTGAGTTCCCTGTGGGCAAATCTCGCCTCCCCTCAGGAAGGCCCTTTTCTTTGCCCCCGAGCAGGGGTTAAAAATTCCTTCCGAATGAGCGAATCCATTACATCAAGGTGCGATGACAATGACGGCAGCCCACCTGAGCCGCGTCCTCTCTCCCCACACGCCCAGAGCCGCAGGTGGAGGGGAGCAGGCCTGCGCACACCGGGCAAATACCCACCGGAGCCGCGGCCTGCGGGGCAGTCTGGCTGAGCACGGCCGTCCCGTCGCCGCTCAGCAGGGCAGACTAGGGGCCGGCACAGGCTGCTTCCCCGCTGGAGCAACCTCAGCCTGCCCAGCCCGGCCCCACATGGATGGTACATGACAGGAGAGGAGGGGGATGTCACGGAAGAGATTAAGCACTCCTGAGAGCCCCAGTCGGGGCAACGCCCACGGCACCTCACCCTGCCCACTGGGAAACGGGCGTTCCCAGGGGTGCTGAGCCACCAGAGGGGAAGAAGGACGCCACCCAGGGCCAACACAGCTGTCATTCAGAGCAGCTTTCTCGCCCCGCTGCCGCCTCCGCACGGGGTTCTGTGCCTGGTGGGAGGACAAGGGATCTCGATTCGGGCTCCAGGACACATTCCGTCTGGAGCCCCGGCGCCTCACTGTCCGTGCGGGGTGGGCAGGGCACAGACCTCTCTCGGCTCCAGAGAGCGCGGGCGCAACAGCAAGTTGAGGTGTGCCAGCGCCCAGACTGGCAGTGTGGCCTCGGCCCTCAGACCCCACCACCTCGCCACCAGGGCCGCTGGGGACCCTCCTGCAAGCCCCTGTCAACAGTGCGGCCAGAGCCCAGTCTGCAGGATGACTGGCGCAGAGGCGGCACCCGCAGAGACCTGCCTCAGGAGGAGCGGCTGGACGGCGGCAGGACGCACTAATAAGCAGCGAGCGAGAGGCCGCGGCAGTCAATTAAACCAACGGCTCCCGACGCTGGCGGGAGGTTAAAGTCACTTAGGGAGCCCTTCACACACGCCAGCGCCTGGGGCCCACCCGGGCACTGTCGCTGGTCAGGGTAGAGCCTGGACTTCTGCATTTTTAAAGACTCCCATGGGGGACCCTAACGCGCCGTGGGGTCAGAGAGGCACCGGCTTCGACAAAACGGTGTCATTCCTGCCCTGTGGCAGGAACTGGGCTCCGCGGGAGGCAGTGGACAAACAGAGCTGAGTGGGACCAGACCCTTCCCTCAGCAAGCCTGAAGATGAACAGGGGACATAAGTCAATGGGAAAAGTACTGTAAGGTACATTTCTGTCCAGTTTTTTTGGGGGGGATACAGATAAAGGAAGAACCAACCAATCCAAGCTAGAGGAAATGGGAAGGAAAAAAAAGACGGTGGCCAACAGGTGGTGACATTTGCCTTAACAGATGGGTAGGACTTTTCTAGACAGACAAGGGAAGCAGAGGGCCCAAGCCTCTGATTTTCCCACCTCTCTCTGTTCATGGAGAGATGATGTTGGGCCCGGAGCCGGGGTCCTGGATCCCAGGCAGCTGCCGACTGCTGCTGCGGGTTGGTAAGGAAGGAGCATGCACAAAGAATGCGGGTAATCCAGGGCACAGTCTCCACCAGGTATTGGAGGACGCATGGGAGCAGCCAGGCTGCTGCGTCAGTCAGGAAAATGGAAGCCCACACCCTACACTTGACGGAGGAAATTTGATGGGGAAACTAGTGACATGGTGGAGTTGCTATAAAGCCAAATGGGGAACCACAAAGCGACCCGTAGATTAGCAATAGCAGGAAGCCCACAGGTTGAAGGAGGAGGTGGTGTCATGAAGCCCCGGGTCAGAGCAGTCTGGCAGGAGCCAGAAACATCAGGAGCTGCAACGGTTAAGAGAGACAGCCATTGCTAAAGAGGCAAAGACAGCTAACCAGAGGGTGAGGCAGGGCCCGGGCCTCTCCGTTTCTCCTGCCTGCCAGTCTCAACCAGTGCCTCCCACAGGGCAAACCTGCCAGGAGCCAATGGCAGAGGAGCCTAGGAGATGTAGTGTCCAGGGGTCAGGCCCCGAAGGGCAGGAAACAGACCTCAGCACGAACAGGTAAATACCAGATGCATTCTGGGCTCCTGGCAAACGCGGCCTGACAACGCCCCTCACCCCGTTCCCTACACGGAAAACTTCTCTCGGCCAACAGCAAAAATTCCAACCAATGGACTGCAGGCACTGTCCACACAGCGTGTGGAGAGGCCACCAGGGAGGTCACATCCAGCTGTAAATGTCCTCTCCTATTTATCCCCATGGTGCTACACGAGCAGTATCAATTTCCCTGTGTGCACTGATGTGCAAGCATTTGGGAAGCACTGCTCTAAGAAAACGGGAAGAAAGAGGGGTTGAAGGGAGCCCACACCCAGGAAGAGTTGTTTCTTCTAGAACAGGGAGCACCTCTCGAGGTGAGGCAGCCCCAGACCCATCCAACGGTGCTGGGCTCCCGGGAGCAGCAGGAGAGAAGCCATTCAAACAGAAAGCTGATTGCGAAACAGAGAACAATGACCTAACCTCTCTTCCCCGTGCAATCCTGAAGATGGAAGACATTCTCAAAATGAAACCAAAAAGCCTCCCAGCCACAGGTTTTGAAAGAAATGGTGGGCTGCCTGGGAATGACCTGTGTCTCCAGCGGGTTGTCCTCTGCAATCTCTAAATCCCTTTCTTGGCTTTGCACCGTGATGCTTTGGAACTGAACAAACTGGCAGAGGGAAAGCTCAGAGGCAGCGACAGTTCCCCGGGGGTGGTGCCTCCAAAAATGACGCTGCCAGGTCCTCCCCAGGCCAGGAGGGAGCTAGGACCTGGAGGCCCTGGCCACTAGTTTTATTTAAAAATTCCTCTAAGTTGATCTCTATTCAGGGGTGGAGAAAGCTCAGGCCTGCCTTCCCACAGCTGATATCACCGAGCTCTTCTGATTTATTTATTTGTAAATGGACCGTGAAAGCTTGTCCTGACATCGTAGCCAAAAAGTACAACCACTACCGTACCTTGGACCGAAGAGTGGGAGCCTGGGACAGCTGCCATCTCGGACGAGGGCAGCTTTGGGGCAGACAGGCAGAGCAGTGAGAGGGAGGGGGACACCCTTCCTGGGACCCGGAGCAGCCAGCCATTCCGACCAGAGCCCCAGCACACATTTTTATTCAAGTTGAATTTTTATACTCCACTCGTTTTTTTTTTAATGTTTTGATGCAATATTTTTTAATTGAGGCAAAAATTCGCATAACATAAAATTAACCATCTCAACATATATGAGCTAGTGGCATTTAATCACAATGTCATGCAAACACCACTTCTAGCTAGTTCCAAAACATTTTCATCACCCCCAAAAGAGAACCCCATATCTATTAAGCAGTCACGCCCCATTCTTCCCTCTCTCCAGTCCCTGGCAACTGTGAATTTACCTATTCTGGACGTTTTATATAAATGATGTAATATATATATATGTGACATTTGTATCTGGCTTATTGCACTTGGCATGGTTTTTGAGGTTCATCCATGTTGCAGTACGCATCAGAACTGATCCCCTTTTATGTTTGAATAATATTCTGCTCCAGAGCTATATCATACGCTTAGCCACTCGTCAGCTGACGGACATTTGGGTCCTTTCCACCTTTTGGCTATTTTAAATAGTGCTGCTACAAACTTTCATGTTCATGTTTTTGTCTGAATACTGATTTTTTAATTCCTTGCGGTATTTATTGCAGATATCTGCCCATTTTTAAACGATTTGAAGACGCAAAGAATACAGACATAATAGAAAATAGAAAAATCTGGAACCTAAGCAAAATAGACTATGAAAAGGGAACATAGAAGCGTATGTTAACAGGAGTCCCAGGTAAAGTGATTCTCACAATCAGGCACTGGATACGGCCACAGGTTTCCTGGTAGCTGAAGTGAAAAGGGAAACAAGTCATCCACGTCATTTCTAGAGATAAATATTTTTTTACCCCGACACTAAATCTGGAAAGACATCTGTAACATGGGTCCTTCTATAAAAGATTATGCGTGGCATTGTGGAAAACATATTCTGTATGTCCCTGCAAGAGATAGAAATGTTCTTCAAATGAGTGGTTTTTGTTTTTTCTTTTTAATCAACTCTATATGGATTGTGAACACATTCAAACTGTAATTCAATAAAGTCAATTTTGTAGGATAAAGCTAAGAAAATACAGCCCAGATACATTGCTTTCTAAATACCCAATCTATTACACGATTCAAACGTGAAGAATCCCCAAGAAATAGCGGCTGAAGAATCCATTAAAAGTCGCTAACAGTTCATTTCTTCAGCATGTCTCTGAATTCTTCAGCATGTGCCCCTGGTGCAGACATTTTATGCTGCTGGCCAAAGGGGGAGCCTTTAGGTTCTACGTGAGATGCCCAAGAGGTAACACTGTCATTCGGTCCGTGATGATGAACCTCGGTCTCATCCAGCAACCTGCACTTGGCTGCCCTGGGAACCTACCTTCTCCCAGCTCCCGCCACCTCTACCGCCTGGTACCAGCGGAAGCTGTATTGGTCACCAAATCACACGCAATGCACACACACCAGGCTCCTGTCCTGTGGCCCCAGTCGGCTGAGAAGACACTTCCAAGAGGAGCCATGTCTGAAGTGGAAATGTCAGGTTGCCTGGACTGGGGGGTCCAACCCCATCCTCACCCTAAACTGAGTCAGAAACAGCCCCGGAAAGCCGGTCACCACACAGATACCCACGCCAAGACCCTGCCCGGCAGCGAGGTCCCCTGCCCTGCACACCTGATGCCAAAGGCCCACACCACGAGGCCCCGTGTGTCTGGGGCTCAGGCTGTAGCAAGACGACGCCCCTCTGTACGCCTGGCAGAGCCCAGCACGCACGTCTCTCTTGCATGCATTCTCTAGTGCGGAAAAGGGGGCGTTTGTTTGCACCCACAACCTGGAGCAGGGATCTTACCGCCCGTCACCCTCACACGGCCTGAGCAGCTGAGTCCTCGTTCCTGCTGCACGCGTGAGGAAACTGAGGCCCACCCTGATGGAGGAACTTGCTCCGAGCCCCACAGCTGCTAGGTGCGCAGCCCTCCTCGCTCGGCCAGAGGGCTTTCAAGGTATCTGGGTCCCCTCACCTCCTACCCTGTGTGTCTGGCACGTAGTAAGCACCGTGTGTTTGCTCTCCAGCATTTCAGCTCGGGAAGCAGCTCGGAAATTTGGCGATGACAGTTCATCAGAGGGAAAACATCCCAGTTTGTTCACAGCTTCCTCGACAAATCCAAATTCAAACGGAGTGTCACCCTTGGGGGTTGGGCAAGTGAGGCAGCTGTCACCAGAGAGGGCCCAGAGCAGCATGTCCAATTCCAGGACAAACAACAGCGCCTCCCAGCCCCGCTCAGTCCTCCTCCCGCCCTCCTCGGTTCATCCCCGCTCAACGTGGCATGGACCCGGCACTACCCCCCGCCGCCCGGCAATGCTCAGCGCTAGATGCCGAGTCCTGTGAGGCCAGGCGGGAGCCGCTGGGACAGAAATCAGCGGTAGCAACACGCAGCTCCCAGCAGAGTCAGGCCGAAGCAGGGACGAAAGGTGGGACCAGAAGAGGCTCAAGGAATGCCAGAGTGACAGTTTAGGAAACTGAGGGTCTAGTAATGCGAGCAACACAAACGCCTAATAAACACAGGGCAAACCGCAAATCAAAGGCAAGGTGGACCCCCTCTGGTAGGGAACTCGCCTTCTCGGTTGCCACAGAGGAAAGACGTTGGCACTGGGCCAAGCGGGTGGAGGGTAGCTTTCCACCACACCTTTTCCGTATGGAACCACTGTGACGTAGGCAAAGAATAAGTAAAATCGAAAAACGTAAACATTAGTGCAAAGATTTAAAATTCACTGTGCTATTCTTTCCCTGGGCCTAGACTCCCCAAGTCCCGCCCCTGCCCCCCCCCGGAAGGGCCAGTTCTGACATTTGAACCCAGGCTGCTTGATTTGGGAAGGCCCTGCTCTTAACCCCTATGCTGTCCCGTCGTAAATTAGAGAAAACAACCCCCACTCTCATTAGGTCATTACGAGGCTTGAATGCGAAAATGTACACAAAGCACCTGGCACAGTACCTGGCCCAAGGTCAGCGTTCTGGGATCCTAGTGTCCCCACCCCAAAAGTGGTCCCGTTTCATCTCGAATTGAATACGGGGTGGGGGCGAGTTGCATGTTACACAGCTCACCTGGGCGGGCTGACACGTTACACAGCTCACCTGGGCGAGCTGCACGTTACACAGCTCACCTGGGCGGACTGACACGTTACGCAGCTCACCTGGGCGGGCTGACACGTCACACAGCTCACCTGGGCGGACTGACACGTCACACAGCTCACCTGGGCACGGAGGGCAGGAGCTGCTGATCACTGACCTCAGGGAGACCAACCGCTGCGTATCAAAGGGGCATCCCATGCCAAATTCGGTTTGCATCAGGACAGCCTCCCGAAAGCAGATGGCATACATCCCGGCCACCCCAGGGCTGGGTACGGAAAGCCACACAGCAGCCCCAGGCACTTGTCCCAGCTCAGAAAGGACTCGCCCCTGCAGGCCTGGAGGCTGGGAAGGAGGAAACCTGGCTGCAGAATAAAATGCACTCAGACATCTCTCCCCAGGGCTGCCCAGCCCAGCCCAAGCCAGGCGCAGGGCGGGGAAGGGGAGCAGTTCTGCACCACCCCTAACTGGCAGTGAGGCTGTCCTTCTTGGCAAAGGCCACAGGGGCGCGGCCAGAGGGAAAGCTAGCTCCTTCATCCGGGCTCAGTAGCTGGAAGTGCCTTCTGCCATCCCTTCCCCCCGCGGACAGCCCTGCATGGGCCACATCCCTGTGGTGGCGATCTGCTTGGGGAATCACTATCACCCCCTTAGGGGAGCCCAGGGCCATCACAAAGGCATGTCCTCCTCTCACTGCAAGGGCTCCGGAACCCATCAGCCACCCTCCCTGGAGGAACTTCTCTCACCCTTCCTCACTGTAGGTGACTGTGGAAATAGCCTCAGGCCCCAATTGTCTGAATCCACGAATCCCTTCAGGGTAAGAACTATATTTGGTCGTGACCCCAACATACCAAAGCAGTTTGAAGTTTGAGGTTAACAGGTCTTCAAAAAAAACATGACTCTTAGGGCCCATAAGCACATGAAGACATGTTCAGCATCCCTAATCATTATGGAAATGCAACTCAAAACCTCAGGGAGATACCACTAGCCCGTGTGCACCGCTGCAGGGGATTTGAAACGGTGCCATCGCCGTGGAAAACGGTCTTGTGGCAGTTCCTCAACAAATTAAACACAGAATCACCGTATGATCCAACAATTCCACTTCTGGGTATTTGCCCAAAGGAGCTGACAGACAGCGAGGTCTCAAAGACACGTCTGTACAACCATGTTCACTGCAGGATTACTCAGAATCGCCAAAAGGTTGATTAACCCAAGCGTCCACTGGAGGGTAAGTGAATAGATAAAAAGTGGTACAAACATAAAAGGTACTATCTATTCAGCCTTAAACAGGAAGGAAATTCTGACACATGCTACCACACAGATAAACCTTGAGGTTTATGCTGAGTGAAATAAGCCAGCCACGAAAAAAAAAAAAAAAAAAAAAGGCAAATACTGTATGACCCTACTTACACGAGGCACCTAGGGTGGTCACGTTCCTAGAGACAGAGTGGTGGCTGCACAGGGGCAGGGCAGGGGAGAAGGAGGAACCATGTAATGGGTGTAGAGTTCCAGTTTTGCAAGATGGAAGGAGTTCCGGAGCTTGGCTACAGACGACGTAACGTACGTAACACTTCCCAACTGTGTACTTAAAAATGGTTAGGATGGTAAGTTCTGTGGGGGTATATTTTAGCAAACACTTTGTTAAAAAGTTCCTGTGCCCATTCTGCGGGCCACCCCAGGGGGCCTCCCTCTTGGAAGAACACCTGGAAGGCAGGAATCTTGGCTCTTCAAGGCGGCCGGGAGCCCCAGAGCATCTCTGTTCCCCACGTTCAGCACAGCTGTGCTTCGAGGAGCCGCTTCTGATCCAGCCTGACAGCGCGGGACCGGGCAAGTCACCAACACCCGCATCTGTAAAGTGAGAGCGTCTGCCTTTGGCATAAGCGAAAGTACCTGGTTACGGCCTCCTATGAACGCGTCTATGCAGCCTCCTAGAAAACCTCCCGGGGGAAATAAAGAGGCCTCCGCTACACAGTCACGGGTGGAGAAGACTCAGGCTGTGGAGCCAGACAGCCCTGGATGTCGGCTCTGCCTCTGCCACTCAACAGCTTTGTGACCCTGCACAACCTACTGGAGCTTTCTGAGCTCAGGCTCCCTCCTCCGTAAAGTGGGATAACAGCGCCCGCCAGCTGGAGCCGTTCCGGGGATTAGGGATCCTGCTTGCTAAGAGCGGGCACACGGAAGGCAGTAAGTGGGGTGAAGATGACGGTGAGTCTCAGTTCCAATCACGGTGCTGTCGGGCCCATAGCCTCGGGCTCACAGTCTCACCGGAGGGACTGGGGTCCCTGGCAGGCGTTATCCCCAGGCACAGGTGACCGTGCTGCTCCTGGGCCCTGAACCATTCATTTCCCGAGCTGCCCTGAAGCCCAGTGACGTCACCACCAGTGCCAGCTCTGCAGCTGCCCCCGCATAGGAGGTTCTGACTCCGCGGTAACCCTGGGGGGTGGAGCTTTAGCGCTCCCAGGGCTCCCTGGGCCTCGGAGTGTCCCGTCCTCATCCAGACCCACCTGTCTGCAAACCCGGCTTGTACCCCTATCAAGGCCTCCCTCTATCCCAGCAGCAAAGGGCAGGAGATCACCCTCCTGGTCTCTCACGACGCAGCCTGGATGACAGATGCCATAGCAACAGCCCTAGCAACGATGACAAGAGCCAACCTCTGAGCCACAGACCAATGGGAAATATGTAAACAACGAGCACCATGCATGGCAGAGGGCTGTGGAGGGCCAGAGGCACACCTACATGTGCAGATGGCACCTGCAGGGGCGGACAGGGAAGCCCATTAGCCGAGTCCGACCTCCCCCTTCAACATCAAAGCAAAACAATCAATGAAAGAGGACAAGAGAGACTTGAAATCTCTTTGACCTGCAGCAAATTAAGTTTAATCCTCTCCAGCCAGCTGTGTGGCTGTTCGGGCACAACCGTGCTGTCTGCTCAGAAACTGACAGCCCTCTGATTCCCAGAGGCAGAGGCCAAGAGGAGAAGCCGGGCCAGCAGCTGGAATGCTGTCACTGAGTTGGGATCCCAGAGCCCTCTCCACACCAGGGTGGACCCTCGGGGCAGAGGCTGGCCTTGAGGCCTCGATGCCCATCAGCAATGGAATCAAGCAAAAGTCCAGAAGATAGAACCAGTCCTGTTTCCCTCAAAGTTTGGGGCCAAACTTTGGAAGAAGTGGTCATTCTCTCTGGACGTGGTCAACTAAACCCAGACCTCTACCAGCCCTGCCGTGGGGGGCATTTCCATTTCCAAAGCCCTATTCTAGCGGAACCTAAAGCTCTTGGAGTGGGTGGCTTGTCCAGGCTTCCAGGGGTGGTAGGGGTGGTTAAGGTCAAAGTCAAGATTAGGATAACATCGATGGTAGTGCCTAACGCACACTGAGCACTTCTGCATGCCGGGCCATGGAGAGGGCATTGCATTATCTCAGACCATGCTTGCTATACCCCTCTGAGGGGGGCAGTGACATCTATACTGCACACACAGTGAACCTAGGGCCCACGGGATGGCATGTCCAAGGTCACATGGTTCTCACTGGGAAACCTGCATGCAAACCTGGGAATGCCCTCACCTCCTCCTCCCTTGCTCCTACCACCGCAGCTGAAAATAGACTGTAGCCTGCAGACTGCCAGGAGAGAGGCGCTTCAAATGCCTGAAGAAAATCCCCAAGTAAATCAGACTACAATTTAATAGGCTTGGGTTTAAAAGAAGATATAATCAGAAGACTAAAATACAATAAGATAAAATAAATGAAGTAAAAGAAAAGAAAAAGAACGCCAGCAGCAGAGACGATAATGACCACCGTGGCTCTGGGCCCCACGCAGGGGCCCTGCAAGAGCTCCCCAAGCCAAAGAACAGCTTGAGCACTGGGGGGCTGGGGGGACGGGAAGCCCTGTGGCAGGGGTCCTGCTGGAGGTAAGGAGAAGGGAGACAGCCCACCAAAAATCCCAGCCTCTCCTACCCAGAAGGACAACTGAGACTTCAAAGGCCACCAAGCCCGAGACCTGTGGGTCAGCCCCACTGGGACCTGCTGGAGAGGACGTGCCATGGGCATGCAGGCACAGATGGGGGTCAAGTCAGGCTGTGCACTTAGCAGCTGTGTGACACTGGGCAAGTCACTCAGCTTTCCTGGGCCTTGGTTCTGAGAAATGGGGTGGGCAAGGTCCAGTACGTGAGTGGTTGTGCGTGAAATGTGATCAGACACGAGAAGAGGCCCAACGCTGGTTGGCTGCTGGAAACGCTGGCTAGAGGAAGGCCCCTCTGCAGGCAGCCGTGGGAGCCTACGCATCTTCTGCAGCCGCCATTTCTTGCACATGGCTGCACACACCTGTCGTCAGCTTCTTCCCAGCTGGGTCAAGAACATCCAAAAGGCACCTCCCTCAAGTCAGAGGGGCGGCTGGCCACAGGACTCCCCGTTCCCACCCCACAGCCAAGCCACTGCAGAAAGGACACATCCACAGGAAATGATCATGGCAGAAAGGTCCCAAGAGATCAACCCCTCCAGTGCTCTAAACCCTGGATGCATCTGAGCCTCTGGGGTGGGTCGGTACTAATCAAAAATGCTGATTCCTGGGTTCAACCCCAGACGACAGGATCAGACTCCCTGAGATGGGGCTTCGCCCTCTGCATTTTTAACAAGCTCTCCTTGGGGACTCTGGAATACAGCCGGGGTTGAGATTCTAGTCCAACCCTTTCATTTTACAAATGAAGAAACTCCATGGCTGGTGGACTTCATGCTGATTAATTTCAATTACTCTTTCCCTGGTTACATAGTGGTACAAACTCATTGTGGAAAGGTTGGGGGAAAATGAAACGATATGAAGGAAATTGAAGCCACTGGCAATGACGGCTCCCGGAGGTAACCACCCTCAGATCCCTCCTCCCCCTCACCTGTCCCCATTCTTGATGACGGATGGACAACTCGAGTCCTACCTGTTCTTCGCTAAGTATTTTGTCTTAAGTATTTCCTGATGCCATCACAAATTCGTAAGAAAAAAAAAATCGATAAAGATGGGAGGTAACACAGGGATTTTAACCATGTTACCAAGGCAAACAGCTCATGAACACCAAGCACGGGGCCGGGTAAGCCTGCTCGTGCCCTCACTCCTTCATCCAGGGGTTTGGCGCCCCACGCACGCACGCCACGGGCGAGTGCGGAAGGGGAGGGTCTTGTCCAGTGGCTCCCGGGGCCTGACTAGATTACAACAAACGCAAACTAATGGCACAGCCGTGGAGACCCATTAGGCTGCACAATAGAAAAATTACAGGGCTGTTTGGTCCCAACAATATAAGATTAACTTATCAATACAGCTTAGGTGGCACCGGAGAGTAACAGCCAGAACAAAGGCTCCTGCACACCTTCTGTGCAACTGGAATCTTTTGGCCACGGAGGCCTCAAAGCGTGAGGCAGAAAGCAAACTTCTCAGCCCGTGCGGGGTGGGGACGGGCAGAGGGGCCGTCTGCCAACCAACTGAACTCGGCGGTCTGAGCTCAGAGATTCTCTGTGACGCGGGCACAGGAACGGCCCCCAGTGTCCAGCGATCACACGTACTCCTCTCCTGCTTGCCTGCCACTGCGTCTGGCACATGACCCGCCCTCACACCTCACCCCGAGTCTATGCAGCAGGTGCTATTATTCTGCCCGTTTTACAGATCAGGAAACTGAGGCACAGCAAAGGTAAACAGCTTAGCCAAGGTCACATGGTAGGCAAGAAGCGGCCCCAGGATTCAAATTCAGGCAGGCTCCCCAGTCTACCCCCCTCACCCTGAAGGTGCCTTTCAATAATGCGACAATCACAAATTCTAAAATATATTCCCCTGATTTCACTCATCACTTTCAGCTTACAGAGCACATTCCCAGACCCTTTCACACAGAACTCACAGCGGTCGTCCTCTGAAATAGCCTGTGACTTCCATCCAAGAGGTGGGGAAACCAAGGCACACAGAGCTCAAGGAGTTGCCCAAGATGTCTGTGTTGTCCTGCTGTTAGTTTGAACCGTACAGATCTGCCATTCTTGTAGACCAAAGGCACTCTGACATGCCTGACTGCGTCCTGGAAGTCACAGCCCCAATCTTTAACCCAAGCACCCACTTCTGGAGTGTTGGGTGCCAGCCACTGTACTAGACACTTGGGATTCTCACAACCACCCTAGGAGGTAAGAACCATTATTAGGAGCAGATAAGGAAACTGAGGCCCAGCAGGGCTTAATGACTCACTGAACATCCCACAGTCAGGCAGCAGCCAAGTGAGACTCAAGGGTCAGCGTGGGGCTTTGGGGTTGCTGGACTGGCTCACGCCCTGCGCTGAGTGACCTCCAAACCCAAACCGAGCGTGGGGGTGAGGAGGGGCGGTAGAGGGTAGCCAGGAACGGGAGGGAGGTGAGGCAATGGGGCCAGCAGGAGAGTGGGTGGCAGGGGAGGGATAGTGCTTGCTTCCCTGTCCCTCCAGCCAGAGCTGCAGGCCAGGAGGGGCTGGGGCTTGGCAGAAGGCAGATGTCAGTGGCTCTGGCTGGAACGCCCCAGCACATGGGCCCCAGGGCAGACGGTGACCTCTTCAGAATCAACCGAGTGGAACGTCCTTGACCAGCTGGCCAAGGCAGAGCGTCACACCGAGGCCACCCGGGAGGACTCAGTGGCCTGTGTTGCCAGGCATGAGTGCCAGGGGGAGAGGGGGTGGCCGCTGGTCACAGCTGTGCCCCCCCTGCCTCATTGCTCCCTTCCTCCCCAGAGCCCCTCTCTGCCCGTGTGTTCAGAGGTAGAAGGAGCAGCTGACAGGCGGAAGACTGCACCAGGGACAAGAAGGCAAAGGCTGTGGACGCAAGGGTGGGCGGGCGTGAGTTTCCCTGGGGCCTGGGCATGCCCGGGTGCCCAGAAGCAGGCCAGGGTGGCCCTGCGTAAGGAGGCAGCAATGGTGGACATAAGAACATGCCCTGCCTGGGGTAGAGGTGGGTGGGGTGCCACCGCTTCATCCCTCAGGGTCACCGACAAGGCACTCGACCTTTCTGGGTCTCTGTTTGTTTCTATGTGAAATGGGCATAACAATACTACCTACCTCCTCGGACCCTGGGAGGATTCAGGGAAATATTGTACATTAACAGCCCTTAGCACCAAGTAAGTGCCGGCATGATTGTTATTAACAGGGAGGGGGCAGAAGACTTAGACAGTTGACAGTTACAGCCCAGGGTAGAGACTGGAGACTGAGGCAGTGCCCTGACAGCAGAGGACCAAAGGGACAAAGGGACAACCAGCAAGGGAGGTGGAACTGGGGACAAGACGGAGCAGTGAGACGGCATCCATTCTGTCTGCTCCTGGGAGCCGCAGAGTTAAGGGGACACAGAGCTGGGCCCCAGGCAGCACCCGACACACGCCCTGAGGCTGCGGGTTCCTGCCTCATGGCGCAGACGGAAGACGCAGGCCTGGACCTCTACTCCTAAAGATGGTTTGGTGCCGGCGGGGCCCTGTGTGAGCATCTTGCCGAGAGGGTGAGGCCCCGAGTCCAGACAGGGACGCTTCCTGCAAGGCGAGGGGTGAGCCCTGCACCCAGCAGCAGAGCTCAGGGCCTGGAACTGAAAGGGAGGGCCAGGGCAGGCTGGGAAGCTGGCCCGCGGAGGCTGAGGCCTGAGCAGCCAGCGGCTGGTGAACGTCCGGGCCCTGCCTCCCGGCCTGGGCGGAGCATGCCCCACTTCTGCAGACCAGCCCCACCCGGCCAGCGCCTTGGGGCCTGAGCAAGCTGGGCCCAAATATTCTCTGCTCCACCCCCTGCTGGGGGGCTTCATGCACATTTTCTATGAACCTCTGAGCCTCAGTTTCCTCATCTGTCCAATGAAGCTAATGACAGTATTAATTCTGTCTTCGGATAAACATATTTCTTCCCGAGTTCAACTCTGTAAGTCCATAGCGGGCCTGACTCGGCTTCTGCAACAGGAACACGCTGCCCAGGCGCGGCTCTGCCACTGACCTTGGGGCGTCCCTGTCTCGTTAGAGAGGCGACTCCATAGATTATCCTGGCACCACAGAGGCGGGTGGGCGGCAGAGGTGCGTGCGAGCCCCCAGCCTGGGAGCGGAGCTGGGAAGCAAACAGACCCGGGGAGCCGGGCGTCACCGTGCGGAACTGCAGCCCCTGGCCCTGCAGAGCCAGCTATTCAGATAGTGTTTGCTCTTTTATTTTCCTATAATTATCTCCGCTTTATTTTCCCTTAGTAGTTAGTGATGTTCTTTTCTTTTAAACACCAGCCGGTACCAAAAGGACACAGGAAAAATGATGTTTTTCGCCGGGCAGTGGGTAGGCGAGCGGACCCTGGGCCAGGGGGTGATGCCAAGAATATTCAACGGGAACGAACCCCACGATGAAACAAAGGGGGTGTGTCAAGACACGCCAGGGGATCTGCACCCCTCTACCCACGGGGTCGCTTTCCAAAGTGCGTCAGGGTTTTCCCTAAGTGAGAGAAGACACAAAAAACATCCAAGTCTGGGACCAAGCCGGTGTGGGTTCCCTGCTAGGCTGGGGAGACCAGGGGCTCCCCCAGCTGGGAGGTGGAGGAGAGACTATTTGGAGAATATCTGTCCCACCCTGATCCTAAAGAAACCAACCCCGTCAGAGCTGTGGAAGCCACCCACCCACCCCACCTCCTCGCTGCAAACCCCAAGAACGCTCTGGTCCCTGCAGGAGGGCCCCCGGATGCTGTTCAGCACGAAGAAGGCCCCCAAAGCGAGCTGCAGGTGAGCACATGAATGAAGCTGGGAGACAGGAGTCTAGGAGGTGGGGGGATGGGCAGGGCTGCAGGGCGTGGGAACCTCCCTGACATCTCTGCTTTAAGTCATCCACAGTTCCCGTTCACAAAGCAGGGTCGTAATTAGCAGGGACCTGCCCACCTCCCCTCTTCTGACAGCGCTGATCTTTCCCGCCTGGACCCCTGCAGACCAGATCCTAAGCCCCCTCCAGAAACTCACGGGCCCCCGACAGCCCCAACACTCCATGGAAGGCGAGAGAAGGGTTGGGAGGAGACTGAAGGACGGGCTGGGACAACGAGGTACATTTGTCTTCCTGGGGGTCTGATTAGCTGTGGTGGGCAGTCATTCACCGCCCTGACATCCAAAGCCCGCAGCTGCCCCTGGCGCCGGGCCCCTCAGGTCCAGGACCCCGGACAGATCCTTCTAGAGGGCCAACGTGACCAGCCAAGCCCAGGAAGCAGCCTGGAATTCCAGGGAGCACTAGACGTGGAGTCAAAGGCACGGTGTGAGTGCTTGCTCTATCATGTCCGTGTCCCTGTCCATATCCACACTGTGATTCCCGGCGAGTCCTCCCCATCTCAGGCCTCAGTTCCTTCAGCTGTAGGAGGAGGGAAGGGAGCCGGAGCATCTCTCAGTCCCCAGCACTGAGGGTCCTAAGGCCAGGGCAGCCCCTCGGTGGGCTCCCCCTCCTGCCTGCCCTCAGCGCCCTCCGTGCACGGCCAGGGCTGCCGTCCTCTCCACCGACACCCCAGAGGCTGCAGCCACCAAAGGATCCCTCGGGCCAGACCCTGGGAAGTGCCAACTGGACGGCGTGATTGGGTAAGACACAGGCCCCCAGTGGCCCTAGGATGCCAGGGGAGGCTGGGACGGCGCACAGTGGGCAGCTCTCCCACCACAGCACTCTTTGGAGAACTGTCTGCCTCCTGCAGTTCCAGACACGAACTGTTCCAGGGGCCAGGGAAGTCGAGACTCACAAGTCCCTCGTCCCTGTTCTCAGGCCGGCCCTACATAACCCGGGGGAGCTGGGCTGCATGGCAACTGTGGCAGATGCAGCAAACTCTTCCCCTGCTCCTGCGCCACACTCATTTCAGCAGATGAGTTTCCATCCTGTTCCATCCTTAATAAAGTCACAGCAACAATCATACCTAACTTGCAGAGAGCCTCAGCACGTGTCAGGCGGTGCTTTTACAGGCCATGTGTTTTACAGAAATGATCTTACTTAATCCTCCAGTAACCCCATGAAGGAGGTGCTATTACCCCCATTTTGCAGAGGAGTAAACCGGGGCTCAGAGAGGTTAAGTATCACATTACGATGATCTGAGACATCTGACTCGAGCCGTCTCATCTTTCTAATTTACTAATGCATCTAGACAGCCACCTTTTCCTCTCTCCCTCTTCTTGCAGAGACAGTGGGTGCCTTTCTTTTGTCTGTTCAAAGCCCAGCACTAAGCGAGGTGCTGTGGACTCAGAGCCGTGCAACACGGTCCCAGCCTTCCAGAAAAATCCCAGCTTCGGCGTGTGGCCCTCATTCCCTCTCTTCCAGCTCCGCCATGCCCTGTGTCCTCCCCGTCCACTCTCTCCTGCCCCTGGCCCTGCAGGCTCCCGCCACTGGCTCCTTCCTTCTGCCCACTAACGCAGGCCGTCTCCTACACCCCTAAAAACCCTAGATTTCCACCAACCTATCACCAGCCTCCCCTTAGCGCTTTGGGCTGAATCGTGTCCTCCCTGCAAATTCGTATGTGGAAGTCCTAACCCCCAGCACCTCGGCACGTGACTGTATTTGGAGACAGAGACTGTAAGGACACAGTTAAGTTAAAATGAGGGCATTAGAGTGGGCCCTAATCCAATATGACTGGGGTCCCTATAAGAGAAGATTGGGACAGGCACAAAGAGAGACAGCAGGGGCGTGGGCACATGGGGAGGTGGCCATGGCAAGAGGCAGCAAGAAGGTGGCCGTCTGCAAGCCGAGGAGAGACGCCTTAGAGAGAACCAGTCCTGCTGACACCTTGACCTTGGACTTCCAGCCTCCAGCACCGTGAGGAATGCAGTCCTGCTGCTCAGGCCGCCCGGTGCGCGGGAATCGTCAAGGCAGCCCGAGCAGACTGAGACACGCGGTAACCAGCTCCCACACGTGAACGGTCAACCGCACACGCTGTCTTACCACACGGGGTTCTCCCCTTCCCCGTAGCCCCCTCACGTCCTGGCCGCTGACCTCACCGACCACTTCCCTGGTGGCATTCCCGCTGCCGACAAGCCCTCCGGATATGGCGGCAATCCCAGAAACCCCTCCAGCGCCGGCTCCCTGGCCTCTTCCCTGAGACACGCGCAGAGTCTGGGAGTGGGGGCGCCTCTGGGAGCTTCCGATTTCCTGGTGGACTCACTCCCGACCTCTCCCCCCCCCCCCCGCCCCGCCTGCCTTCTACCGGGCACATGGGCTGCAGCCGCCTTGCAGCCGTGAGAGAAAGGCCAAGGAAGTCACAGACATGCTGCCCCTGACATAGCTGAGCTGCTGGACCAACCCCCGCCAACCTCCCGCTGTCTAATCTCCATTAGCAGAGTAAGCCCCCATGTGTGTGAACCACCAAAGTCAGTTTTCAGTTACTTGCAGCCAAGCGCAAGCCTGTCTGATCACATACACGATCACCTCCGGCTCTAACAACCCCCTGTGGGGTGGGAGTTATTTTCCACATGAGCAACGGAAGGTCAAAGAGGTTACGTGACGTGACTTATCCAACCTCCCAGAGCCCATGCGTGGGAGAACCAGGATTGAAACTGCCTGCCCCTTAAACCCTGGCTCTTTCTAATCTGCTTCTCCATGTCACATTCCAGTGTTTGCTGAGTGACTCAGTGAGTGAAAAGACTACCCACTTTACCAAATCCTCTTCTGTATGACCCTTCAGTGGTGTGAGGAAGGGTTATATCCTCCTCAAATTAGAGGCCCTGGTCACCCCCCATCCAAAAGAAGATACCTTGGTCAGTGGTTAACATAGTCTGTAACCAGAGCTGTTAAAAGAAACCCCCAGAGGAGCCTGCCAGAGGCTGGTCAGAGGCAGATCTGGGTGCAACGGGCCATGTCCCCCGAGGCACCAGCATCCCAGACGCCCTGCCCTGGCTGCTGTCCGCACGCAGGCGGTGCAGCCTCCCCACCTGCTCACACGCCCACTTGCTCACTCCCCACCTGCCCTCCCACGAAATGAAGCGATCGATGGTACAAATATTTTATCTAGTTCCCCACATGGTTATTTTATACAAGGTGAAATGGATCAATGTGGCCCAGGGAGCGTGGAGCAGAATTTCTCATTGATGTCAGGAACATTTGTTCCAGCTTTGAAACCCTAACCAAGTCACAACGCAGCCGATACAGAGAAGTGGGTGGCGCAGGGTAGTCCTTCCTCCTCCACGTGTAGCCTGGACGAGGAGCCCAGAGCGAGCCCGGACTGTCATCTGTAACTTGCAGGGGTGGAAGCATGTGCTCGGGGGACACAGACTGCCTGAGCGCCAGCCCAGCCGGATGACCTTGGCCAGGTGACCTAAGTTCTCATGGCCTCGGTCTTCTCATCTGAAAAGTGGGAATGATATTACCTAACTCATTCAGTTGTGGCTAAATTAGACTAAAGTCATTGAATGAAAAGTGCTCAGCACAGAGCCTGGCACATAGATGCTGTTGTTATTACTGTTGTCATCGTCCTTGTCATCCTGATCATGATCATTGTAAGTCCTACGTCAGCCTTTGTAGTGATGTGGGCTCCTAAGTGATCACCATTGTAAATCTTCTTCTCATCAGGAGGATAAGAAGATGCCTGGATTTTCCAGGATGGCTCAAGGCTCACGCATGGGATGTGCTCACCTCTGCAGAGCACACGTTGTCCTTTCAGATTCTGGGAGCATGATCCTGGAAGACAGACTAATGTGCAAAGAGCCCTGTTTAACCTCCAAAAATAGGCAGACTTATCTAAGTCATTTGCCTCTCCGTAAAAATGGGAAGATAAAATCTGGCCAGCTTTCCTCAAAGAGTAGCAAAAGGCTATCCTGAAAAGCCACTGGAGTCTAGATTAGTAATCATCATTTTAAGTGTCACCATGATTACTAATAATCACGTACCAGCCAACCTTCTTGCTGCTCTGCCCAAATGCCAACATCTTGACTCCTCCTATTCCCTTGCGGCGCACCTGTTCTGGGACAAGCTGATCCTACCTGCGGGACTGGGCAGGGGAGGGAGAAGGGAGCAGCAAAAGGACCTTGTAAATGAAGACAAAGGTAAAACATTTTTAGAACCAATTTTAACGAAGCTCTCACAAAAGAAAGCCCATTTTCTGGAGAAATGCCGTAGGTTGGACACCCAGGAGCAGGCTGGCTGGTGGCCACGGCAGAATGAGCTCCCAGACAACGGCCAAGTCTTAATCCCCGTCTTTAAAGAGCCATTCTCACTGGTTTCTCCATGTTGGTGAACTTAACCGAGAAGGGCCTTCCAACCAGAGGCAAGACATTTTGCTCCAGGTGATTTCTAACCCATGTGCTCATCATCTCTCACAAGCACCCTCAACTCAGGCTGTTCCAGACAAAAGTCACTGTCCCCTGTCCCCAGCGATTCCTGCTCAAGGCAGCACTGTTCCGCCTTCACCCAAGTTCTGGACATTTTAATCCCCCTTTATGCCCTATCTCTCACATTCACTCAACACATAGAATCAGCATTGTTTAACATTTTTGAATAGCCTTTGAAATATTTCTCCTCTCCGTTTCCCTGGCCTCCACCCACATTGCCCGCTGGAGTTGTTGGAATTGCCCTGTCTCCCTTATCCACCGTCTGTTTCTCCTCCTCCTCAACCCAGTCCGCTTCTAGATTACTCTTCTTAAAACACAAATCAAAAATACCTGCTCAGGTATGTGTAAAAGCACATGCAGGCATGCACACACACAAAAAGTCTCATTCAATCTACACATTTCTATACACTGAATTTATGCAAATGTAGCTCTACGCACCCAGAAAAAAAATAACTATTTTTAAAATGCTGGTACTTCTACCCCATGTCACCTGCCCAATGACAGCCTGCATCAGAATAAGGAGGACGGAGGTGCTGTGAGCCTGCTGTGCCCACGGCCGGTCTCAGCTCCTGTGCCTCTTGCAGTGGACACATCTGGTGTCCACCCACGCACGCTTTAAAGAGTTTCCAGAGGTCACTTTTTGCCTCGTGCACTGACTCTAAAATCAACCCTACTCTAAGACTCAAGGGAAATCCATCAAAGTATGAGTTTGTCTCCTTGGTTGCTAGAGCTAAGAGTGATTTTTCTGTTTTCTACTTTTTGCTATTTCCTTTTTTTCTTTTTTTCTTTTTTTTTTTTGAGACAGAGTCTCACTTTGTTGCCCAGGCTAGAGTGAGTGCCGTGGCGTCAGCCTAGCTCACAGCAACCTCAAACTCCTGGGCTCAAGCAATCCTGCTGCCTCAGCCTCCCAAGTAGCTGGGACTACAGGCATGCGCCACCATGCCCGGCTAGTTTTTTCTCTATATATATTTTTTAGTTGGTCAATTAATTTCTTTCTATTTTTTTTAGTAGAGACGAGATCTCACTCTTGCTCAGGCTGGTTTTGAACTCCTGACCTTAAGCAATCCTCCCGCCTCGGCCTCTCAAAGTGCTAGGATTACAGGCATGAGCCACCACGCCCAGCCCTACTTTTTGCTATTTCCATTAACAAGCATACTTATAAATTTTTTTAAAAAGCCACTTGAACTTTCTTTAAGATCATCTTCCCAAACCTTCAGCGACTCCAGTCACTAACCCAATAAAGTGCAGATGCCTGAGCCCAGCATCCGAGGCCTCCCAAAGTGGACCCACAGCTCCTCTGTCTCCTCTCGGGGCTCCGCCGTTCTCCCTGCTCTCCGGGACCTTGCGTTTCCTCAACCACACTGGGTACTTTTGATGCTTGCCCCACCTGCAGCCTGAAATGTCCTCCCCTCACCTCCCTCCCTGTCCAGTTCCCACCTGTGCATCCAGGGAGCCCCCCCCCCCCATATCGCCTCTTTCCTCAAGGTTTTCTAAAGCCCACCCCACCCCACTGCACCCTTTTCTGTGGCTACCTCATATTTTGTAGCCACCTTCGTTTGTTTGTTTGTTTGTTTGTTTGTTTGTTTGTTTGTTTTTAGAGACAGGGTCTTTCTCTGTCTCCCAGGCTGGAGTGCAGTGGTGCTATCATAGCTCACTGCAGCCTCAAACTCCTGGGCTCAAGCCATCCTCCCACTTCAGCCTCCGGAGTAGCTGGGACTACAGGTGCACGACAACACGTCTAAATCACCCATCTTCTCTTGAAGAACGGTGCACCTGTCTGATCTCCTCCCAGGTCTAGTTTATTCCCCTGCCTGTGCCCTCTGCAGTGGCTGGCCTTGCACCCACAGATGCTCAGATAATGGAGGAAGTGAGGTGGAATGAATCGGATTGAACCAAATTGGACAGCGCTGGATCGGAGTGGTCTAACTTGGCTTGATTCAGTAATTATATTCTTTAAGTCGAGGTTTTGGTAAATTTGGCAAACGGCACTTGGTGCAGAGCCTTTGGCCTGTTATCTTTGGCCATTTGCTCGCTGGCCATTTGGGCAATGGCTCCTCCAGACGCTTGGCTTCGAGGGGACTGGCTTCTGACAAGTGCGTCCCCCCGTGAAGTGACTTCTGAAGAGCTGATTCGCAGTAAGCTGAACCAAAGCAGACGGCAAGCGCCGCGGCAGGGCGGTGGGAGGTGCCAAGAAACTGCCCCGCAGCGGCTGAGGGCCGGAGAGCTCAGCCCGAGCCCCTGGTGAGACTTCAGAGACTCCCGCATGCTCTGGCCCCGGGAGAACAGGGAAAAGCCCGGGTCGAACACCCTGGGAGAGGTTTGTAGGGTGGCATCACTACTCCCGTCACCCAGGAAACCACCTGCCCAGCCCAGGGCTCCTATCTCCAGGCCTTGGGCCCACTCGCCAGCAACACAGGGGGGCCTGAGGGGGCGCCCCGCTGCCCCCACCCTGCCCGCCCCCAGCCCAGAGCGAAAGTTTGACTAAAGCTCAGTGTCTTTGCTTTTATAAATCTCTGCCTTTTAATGATGGCTTCAAGGCTGAGGGGAAAAAGGACCATTAAACTCACTGAATAAGTTAATGGGGCAGAGAGAATCTATTTCGGAGCCACCCCAGGCTATTTTCCTCTGGAGCTAAAGCCTGAATAAGCAAAAAGAAAAAATTAAAATCGTAGAGCGCATTGCCAATAAATAACCCCCCCAGTGTAATCTCTCAGCAGCCAGGACTTCATTTGCAGAGATATTATAATGCGGATCACTTGTGCCACACCTCTGGCTTCCCAGAGTGCCACCTGCAGTGGTGGCCCGGGGGTCTTATTTTCTGTCCAGATCCTCCCCTCCCTGCAAAGCAAGGGAGCGGCAGCCACGGTCCAGCCTGCAGGCCCTGCGGGCACCGCGGGGAGAAGCTGCCCCCCCCCCAGAGTCAGCACGCTAGGGCCGCAGTCAGCATCCGCGTGGGAGGAAACCCAAACCCTGCGAGCCCCCGGCTGCAGAAAGTCCCCCAAGGACTTGCCAGTGCACTCAGGCCTTCCTAACCTGCAGCCTGGTCCCCCATCCCGCAACCCCGAATCGCTCCTCCCTCTGCACAACTGACAGCAGCGCCTCTTTGGCCTGCACAGCTCCACCTGTTCAGAAGCTGCTCTTCTCTTTCCTCTCCTGTTCCTCCTCCTCCCCCTCCTCCCCCTCCTCCTCCTCACTCTCCCTCCTCCCCCTCCTCCCCCTCCTCCTCCCCCTCCTCCTCCTCACTCTCCCTCCTCCCCCTCCTCCCCCTCCTCCTCCCCCTCCTCCTCCTCACTCTCCCTCCTCCCCCTCCTCCTCCCCCTCCTCCCCCTCCTCCTCCTCCTCACTCTCCCTCCCTCCTCACACCTTGCCCCTCCTCCCCTGGCTTCCAGCTTTCCCAACCCCACCTCCCTGCCCGTCCAAGGGAACCGAACCCGAACCCGAACCCGCAGTCCCCACGGCCTCCCTGGAAACGCGACTCTCCGGGAAAACACAAATAATTAAATAAGTCAGAACTCCTGTTGGTAAATGTTGAGTCCCACTAGACACACGTTGTTTACTCTTTAATATTTAAAGATGTTAATTAAATCTCTGAATAAACAAATGTATTTTAGCAAGTGGCGTTCCTGAGCTGGGGCTCCTTCCTGCCACCACGCACCTCCGTGCCTTTCGGGCGCGTCCCGGCCTTCCTCGGGGGCCGCCGGCGTGCCGGCAGAGGAGGTCAAGGGGCGCAGGACGTCACCCCAGTGCCAACACTCTGCCCCTCTCAGGCCCCAAGCACCCATGACATTCAAAAGGCCCCGCAGCCAGCAAGAGCTCTCCCCATTCATTCATTCACTCACTCATTCGTGCGTCGCCCCACATTTATTTAGCCCGGCAGGTGCTTAGCGATGGAAAGACGCAGGAAAACAGGACCGAGAACCCTGACTGTCCTCATGCAAAGCCCAGGTCCTCGAGGCCTGGCGTGGTCCATCCCCTCCCTGCTCCTGCAGCCAGAGCAAACTTCCTGCAGCTGCTTAACGGCTCTGTGGCTTCCAGGGTTCTCGGCATGCTGTTCCCTGGACTGGAATAACCCTCCACCGCGCCTGCCCTCTCTACGTGGCCAACACCTGCTCATCCTTCGGGTTTTGGCTCTGTTGTCTCTTCCTCCGGGGACCTCCTCCACCAGCCCCAGCCTGGATTAAGTACCTGCCCATGGAATCCCAGACACCTTTGCCTTTCCTTCTCGAACGCATTTATATCGTACCCATCACTTCAGATGTAAATCGAATCAGCTTCTGTTTAAAAGGAAAAACCTGCCAGGATTCCCTGTTTCACTAGCATTCAATCAAACCCCCTTCCCATGGCCTGCAAGGCCCTGCTCAATCCAGTCCCCATGGGCCCCTCCAGCCCTGCCCTGCCGCTGGCTCAGCCCACGCATGCCGCCCCTCGGCCTCCTTTCCAGCCCCCAGCACTCTTCCAGCCCGTTCCCACCCCAGAGGTGCCACACGTGCTGGGCCCCTGCAGGGCCTGGAAAACTCTGCCTTCAGAGCTCACAAAGTTCTGACTCTCCCCTATCAGGTCTGAGCTGGGCGGTCACCTCCTCCCAGAGCCTACCCTGCCTCCCCCTTCCCCCAAGGCAGCCTCCCCTCCCCAGCCACCCCTCATAACACATGGATCTGCTGGGTCTCATCACGGGAACTGCTATTCTCTGACACGGCTGTAGTCTTTATTTGCTTACCTATAAACCAACGATCTACCCACTGAATTGTGAGGTCCCAGGCCAGACATTTCCTCTGCCTTGTGCATCACGGCATCACCGCCTCGAATGAAGGAGGCCGGTTTGCACCTCCGTCCACCTCCAGCTCTGTGAGGCCAGCACCAGGTGGCCCTGATGGACTGTCACACCCAGGCGCCCAGCACCCTGCCACAGACAGTGTGCAAGGAGTGGATGGCCATTGCCTGGTCTGGGGCTTCCCCAGACAGCAGGTGCGACTCCCAGTGGGATCGTTTTGGGAGAGAGATGCAAGCCCAGGGGAGCTGCCTGGCTTTCATCTGTCCACCGCACACCAGACCAACCTAGGCCCCCAGGAGGGGCAGTGCAGCTGAGTGAATAGAGAACTTCAGGGAAACCATGCAGCCCCAGGCTGGAAAATACTTGCCCAGGGCCCCACCCTGCCAAAGAGCAGGGAATGGCTCTGAAGGGACCAGAGATGTCCTTGGGCCAGGGACACCAAACAGCACCCCAAGACGCCAGGCATCTGCTTTTTCCGCGTGCTTCTGTCCGGCCTCTGCAAGAAGCAGCACATCACAATGGAAGCTAGGCCTTGAGTCAAACAGATCCCAACTCCGCCACCTACCAGTGGGGTGACCTTGAGCAAGTGAGGCCACCCCTCTGCCCTTCGATTTCCTCATCTGCAGGACAAAGATACAATAAATTGTGTTTCGGTGAGTCATGTGAGCGTGTCTCTCCTAACCCAGATTAATCAAAAACAGTCCTACTGTGTACACTGGTACGGCCTCTTCAGAGAAAGGTCAAGCAGTGTCTTATAAAGTTAAACACAGACTTATCATACTCCCAGAAATTCCACTCCTAGGGAATGACCCAAGAGAAATGAAAGCATATGTTCACGAAAAGGCTTGTACAAGAATGTTCTTAGCGGATTTATCCATAATAGTCCAAAACTAGAAGCAGTCCACAGCTCCAAAAACAGAAGAGATAAACGCAGCTCACCCATACAGTGTAATGCCACTAGGCAATACAAATGGCCCAAATGCTCATACCTGCAACAACGTGGATGAATGCCAAAAACATCTTTGCTAAATACATGTTATATGATTCCATCTATGTGAAGCGTAGAACAGGCAAAAGTGATCTATGGCCAAAAAACCCCCAAAACAATGGTTGCTTCTAAAGAGGTGGTGGCAGAGACTGACTGGGAGGGGGCATGAGGAAGTTTCTGGGGGGCGATAATGTCCTGGACCTTGATGTGTTTGGGTTCCGCAGGCGCGTGCATTTGGCAAAACTCAGAGAATGTACACTTAAGATGTATGCATTTCATTGAATATATCCTCAAAAGGAAACAGTGCAAACGAATATTGGACGCTAGTTTAATGATACACAAGCTGAAGGCTTTGGGGGAGGGTGCTAACGTCTACAATGTGCTCTGAAATACATCAGAAAAAGAGGAGGGTTAGTGAGCGGACAGAGGGATGTGCAGATGGGTAGATTCTGGGATAAAGCAAGTAGCGGAAAATATGAATTGTGGAATCTGGGTGATATCGGTATGGATGTTCACTGCACAATGTTCAATTTTGCAGTATGTTTGAGAATTTTCATAATAAAACGAGGGAATGAGGGAGTACTATTTATTTATTTATGTGTCCCACTGAAAACCATTCCATAGCCCTATTTTGTGGCCTATTCTCTTGGGAAGTTCTCCCTTAGTGCGAACCCAAATCCCCACCCCAGAGCCTGAGGTCCCGAGACTCTGCACTTGCTTTTGGGTGCTCTTCCCTTTATCCACCCCTAGTCCACCTGAGAATGTGCAGCTTCCTCCACAGGACCCCCTGCTGACAATGCCAGCCAAGCAGAGACACACGACACCCACAGCAAGATGCACCAAAAACGGGAGGAATTCAGCTCTGATGCACTTCTGCAGGATTCTGCTCTCAGGACATCTGAGAAAGAAGGACTGTATTTTAATTTCAGCAAACACGCAAATTTTTCTGTTTTATGATGGTTATGGGCTAAGCTTCGTCTCCCTCCATTCAAAGCACCTCAGGATGTGACTGTATTTGAAGAAAGGGCCTTTAAAGATGTGATCAAGTTAAAATGAGGTCACCAGGGTGGGCCCTAACTCAAAATGACTGGTGTCCTTATCAGAAGAGATTGGGACACGGGCACACCAGGAGGAAAGACCACGTGAAGATACAGCTAGAAGGCGGCAGCCGTCTGCAGGCCAAGCAGAGAGGCCTCAGAAGAAACCAACCCTGCTGACACCTGGATCTTGAACTTCTGGCCTCCAAAACCATTAAAAAAAAAAACAAATTTACGTCGTTTAAGCCACTCAGTCTGTAGGACTTTGTTATGGCAGCCCCAGCCAACAAAGTCAATGACTTTAATATTGTTGTTTTAAATTACAAATCTAGTGGGTATAATAATCTTTTTATTGCTTAGGGCTTCTAAAATTTCATTATAAATAGAGAAAAAAAAACAAAGAATTATGTATTAAATACTTTATCTAGCCATCACCTGGCATTAATACACATTACCATTTTGTCATATGCTAGGATCTTTAAAAGAAAAGAGAGAATGAAAACATTACAGATAAAGTTAAGAGCCATATATATATACCCTTCTTCTTCCTTTCTCCCTAGAAGCCAAGGCTATCATGAAATTGGCTTGCATCCAGTCCATGATTTTATCTTTTTACTATATGTGTGTCTATAAACAATATGTTATATTGGTCATTGGTATGTCATTCTGCAAATTGTTTTTTTTTTTATCAGCATTTTGTTTCCAAAATATAGCCGTGTTACTACACAGAGAACAAGGTTTTCACTGTAACCGCTATATAGGATTTCCACCATATCAATATGCCATGATTCATTTCTTGATTCAAATGTCTCCTGATGACATTTTAACTTGTTTCAAATTGTGTTTGCTCTTGCATGCGCTACTGCAATAAATGTGGGAACGTGGGCTCTGGCGTCAGCCCGTGTTTGAGTCCTAACTGTCATTTACGGCTGTGGCTTTAGACAAGCTCTTGTACCTAGTGGCCTCAATTTCCTCATCTGTCACATGAGAACAGTTCTCCACTCCTACGGTTGTTGTGCAGATTAAATGAGTTACTACATAAGCGTCCGTGTCCGGAGAAAAGTGCTTCCCAAATCGCAGCTGCTATCACCATGTGCTCCGGGGACTGGGAAGATCGAACTATCCACAAACACGGGTCTGGACAACAAAGGACATCTCGAAGGTGGGGCCTGAGGGACAGGTAGGGCCCAGGTGAGCAGCATGAAGACCGGACGACTTCCAGGCAGGGGAGGGGCCCCGCCACCAGACTACAAGTGCAGGATGCTTGGGAACGTTTAAGGAAGGAACAGATCCGTTTGGCGGGCCGGAGGACTCCCATGGCGGGTGACAGCAGGCCAGACTCCAGATAGACACTGTGGCCTGGACAAGAAAGGCTCTGAGTGCCACCCAGAGAAGTCTGAACCTCACCCTGGGGGCAGTTTGGAGCCAACTAAGGTCCTTGGGCTGTAGTTACAGAATGATGTCCCCCTGCCTCCCAAATCATTTTTAAAAACAAGCTAGAGTCTGGAAGGGCCTTCAGTAAAATATAGCTGTGTTTTCATCTCACAACTACATACCGGATCGTGTGCATCACAGCACGCTGGGGTCGGGTCCAGCCCTGCAGGGACAGGCGAGTGTGGGCTAAGGCTGGGCAGCGCTCAGGCACCATGTTTGGGGTGTGGAATGAAGAGAAGAGAGGAGATGGGAGAGAGAACCCGGCACTAGGACAATGTCCGTCAGAATGTTTGGGAGTGGGTTAATGTCCTTGGAGAATGGGGACATACATACAGACTTTTTGCATTCTGGGAGCACTTATTCATAAAAATCTTATGCGGATACCACACGTCCTCTGAGCTCACTCCAGGGAGCATGGCCCGAAAGCCAGCAGCATGCCGGTCATTCTCAAAGTGTGGTCCTGGACCTGGTGCAATTTCTCAGGCCCAACAGATCTTTGGAATCAGCAACTCCGGGGTAGGGCCCAGCAGCCAGTGCCTTAGCAAGCCCCCAGGTGACAGGCATGCAAGCCAAAGTGTGAACCACTAGGGCCAGTTCTCCAGAAAACACACACACACACGTGTGTGCACACGCACGGTGTCACGCCCCTCACCGCAAAGTCAGAGCCAGAGAGACCTCAAAGATCACCTAGTCCAGCCCCCGATTTCAAATATAAGAAAACCGAGGCCCAGGGTCAGCAATGCCAGTAAGTTGGTGGCAGTGACAGGAGAGGCCAGCGCCAGCCTGCCTTCCCCCAGGTGACATTTTCTGGGGATGCAGCCAAAAACACTTGTGTCCACAAAATGCAGGGATCCCAAACTCGACTGGGTCCCAGATTCCCCTCCTGCCCCACCCGCCCTCCTTGCCACTACCAAAGTGGAAACCAGAACGGCACAGCCCTGTCGGCCAAGGGGGCCTGCTTGCTGTGGGGACCTGGGAAGGCAGGTGGGGAGAGGGGTGGTGCATAGTACGGGGGTGCGACTCTGCAGCCAGCCCTGCTGAGGTCAAGCCTCAGCTCTGCCATCACTGCTGAATGCCCCAGGGCAAGTCACCCAGCCTCTCTGTTCCTCGATTTCCGCTCCACAGAGTGAGGGTGATAACAGGACCTGCCTGCTCGAGCTGTGCTGAGAATGGAGAAGGGTTGCGATGAGAGTGCCCTTAGCGCCCGGGACAGTCGCCACGCAGCGCTTTTGCTCTCACTCTGACGGGTGCAGGTTCCTCCAGAAGACTCCTCCAACAGGCCGCTCTGCCCGAGGCCACAGAGGTATGGAGAGCGATTGGGACACGTGCCCAGCACGTGGCAGAGGCGTGTGCCCCACCCCATGCTGAGAGGTCCGCCGTAGGCCTGTGGGACGCTCTGCTGGAGGAAATGGGCCGGTCCTGTTCCTCGGGCCTCCACTGGGCACCTGCCAGGTGCTGGCTCCGGAGGGCAGGGCAGAAAGAGCCTCGGTGCCCGCGTTTGGGAGCCGCAGCATCGTGAGGAAGCAAACGTTAAGAAGCTAGCGCCATGCAGGACACAGGGCAAAGCTCCAGAGAGCCTCGGCTGGACTGAGGTGCCAGCCCTGTCCCCTTCCCCTGTCCAGTGCCCCCACCCCGGGCCTGTAAGGGCAGACGGTAGCGGGTGGCAGGGTGGAGCCCCGAGGCCTGGCCAGACTACGGGCAGCCGCAGCCCTGAGTGAGTGACAGGACGACACAGGTGGGCATCAGTTACCTAGGTAGCAGACGCGGCCTGTGGCCCAGGGCCAGCGGGCAGGCCGGGGCAGGAAGAGTGGCCAGTCATTTCTACCCAAACAGGAAATGACCCTAGAAAGCGAATCCCGGGTGAGGGCCAGGGAGGCCGAGGTCACTCTCCTGCCACGCCTGCCCCCAGGCACCCAGAGCACGCTCGGAGCTGGAGAGGAGGACGGGCGGGGCCTGGGCAGGTCCGTCCAGGGGCAGGTGGCGGGGCCAGGCTGACCGCTGGCCGGGCACAGTGGCAGCTGGGTGGAATGCGGCTTCTCCCAGAATCCCACGGGGCCGACGCGTCAGCTCCACAGCCGGGGCCGTCCTGGCCGCTCACCCCTCCTTATCAGCACTAAGCGGATCTGAGAGCAGGAAAAGCTAGAGTTTTTAAGACTCTATTTAGGAAAATTACACCCTCTCTACCTCAGGTGTAATGTACATATGTGTGTATATATATGTGTATATATACATGTGTATATATATATGTTATACATGTAATATATATGTGTATATATATTACACCTGAGGTAGAAAGGGTGTAATTTTCCTAAATATATATATATACACACACATATATACATATGTATACATATATATGTGTGTGTATATATATATGCACATACATTTTCATATATATATACACACATTTTTCTTTAAACTTTGCATTAGACCCATTTTCTAAAATTCTGTTCCTGCTTCTCTCACGATAACACTTCGAGCTGGAAATCACCTGTCTAACGCCTGTGTCCGCCATTCAACTCTACACCCCAAGAGGGAAGTATGGTGTGTGTTATTTTCCCTACCCCGTGCCCTGGGGCACAGCACCGGGCCTGGCCGCGGCGGGTGCGGGGTGCTAGGATGAGGGTGCACTCCCCTCCTCTCTGGTCCTGCGGAAAGGAGAGCCGGGCTGGCCTTGCTAGCGCATCTGTTCACGCTCCCCCAATGGTCCAGATGCTAGGCTGGCCTTGGCAGGCAGCGAGGCAGGCGCCCAGACACCTGGGCACCCCACAGTCTAGGTACAGATGCAGCTCAGCAGCCACCGTGGGCTGAACACGCAACCAATGCCAGGTCCCCATTAGCTGTCTGTTATGCACTTGGAAGACAGTCCTTTGAAAAATGGAATAGGAGGCTGCCCCTCCAACACCTGCCCCGGGGACAGGAGCCAGAAGCCCCCAGAGGACATAGGGGCCCCCCACGGAGGAGGGAGAGCTGCAGCCATTGGGCCACGGGCCCTAAAAATCAGACACTTCTTTCAACACCCTCCCTCAGCCGCCAGGGGCTTCCCGAGCTCCTCTTCCATTGCTCCGACTCCTGAGTGCCTGGAAGACACGGTTTCTGCCAAGGGAATAAGACGCCACCCCTCCCCTGTGCCCCTGCCCCCTCCCCACACTCATGTTATTTCCCACTCAGTGTCTTATCGCCACATTTGTTAAAATGACTGCCACTTAAGAGGTGGCAGGGAGTCAGAAACACAATCTGGAGCAAAGCTGATATTAAATAACTTCCTGAGCCCAGCCTGTCTGCCAAGGCTCCCTCCTGGATCTCAGGTGGATAGATGAAGAGGCTATGCAAGACGAGGAGGCAGAGACACCCCAGCCCAGCCCAGAGCTGCAGAGGGAAGCCCCTCCTTGCTCTGGGCTGGGGCTTCCTCACCAGCAAAGCCTGGAGCTTAGCGGTCACCACTGCCCCCTCCTCACCCCATCCCAACCCCACACACGTGTACACTGAGCAATGGGTAGACGCTGGTGCCTGACACCCAGATCCAAGCTGGACAGGCCGTTGCCATCAACCAGCCCAACCCACTCATTTCCCAGACGAGATTTCCCACTGAGGTTCGGAGAGCTCAAGTCTCTTGGCTGAGGTCAACCAGAGAGACTGTATTAATAAAGCATCTCAAAAAAATAGTGCGCCCTGGAAAACACCATAAAGGGTCTGGTTTTCAGGTGCGGGATGGGTTGGCTGCAATGCAGTTAGTCAGTTGCACGTGTGTTTTCTCCAGCTGTGACCTCAGCAGGGAAGAGCCCCAGTGGCCACCATCACGCTAACACCCGCCAAGAACCGTCCTGGGACCCTGCAGTTGAGGGGAAGAAATTCCGTGGATGGGACCCGTGAAGCCAACACCGCCGACGGCGATTCAGCCTCACGTGGCCGCAGCAACCCCACCATCCCACCCTGCGAGATCAGAACACACTTGCCCCTCTCCGTTCCAGCCACTGAATATCACTGCAGCCCCCAATTAACGGGAACCGTAGTGTGTTCACTGGGGTGGGGGTCAGATGACCCCACCAGGCAACAGGATCTCATGCAGACCCTCAGGGTCATGGCCTGGCTTCATCCTTCTTCAGAAAGAGACACACGGCCAACCACTGAGCATCCACCACGTTCCAGACACTTTCCGCGCATCATAGCATTCCGTCTTCACAGCAACACCTCCAATAACACCTTACTTTGCAGGTGAAAAAAAAAATGAGGCCCAGAGATATTAAGTAACTTACTTATAGGTCAAAAAATAAAAAATGAAGGCAAGGATGGGAACCTGAGTTTGACGCCGAATTCCATGACATTTCCACTACACAATTTAGCCTCCCTTGGTATATCAGTCTCAGTGCTATGGGCTCCGGTTGAGTCAAGTTGGTTTGTCACGACCTCAGAGAAGCTGGCATCTGGGAAGAAACCACGTGCCATGCCACGGGGACCTTTATCAACGGCAAAGTCAAGTTGATAGGACCGGCTCCGCAGCACCTGCCTCCCTGCAGAAACCATGGTCTAGTGCCCTCTTGTGGCCAAACACGGAACTGGGATGAACGTGCACGGGAGGCTCTCAAGGCTGGGTTGGAGGGATTTGAGGTCGCGCCATCCAATTGGATCCCTAAATTCTTCCTCCTGCTGCCAGGGCTGGTCCTGGAGCCCCATCTGTGGCTGACAGGGTTGTGGAACTGCAATCGCTAAGACGGCATCAGCTAGTGAATGGGAAGCTATGTAGGGCAAAAAGAGCAATAAAGCCCACGGGACATCTGCAAGAGGCTGGAGTGCCACTAAATCATCCTGGATGGAGATTTCTGGCACACAAACCCCTGGGAGTGAGGAGTCGGGGAAGCAGGCAGCAGAAAGGCTTTGCCTGGGACGCTCTGAGACTTGGTATCCCGAATGAGTCTCCTATCAACAGGAACCATAGCAGTCTCCCTGTGCTTATGGCAGTCGTGTGCCTCTGCCACTCTGTCCCTTGTTCCAAACATACACCATCTCGGTCCCTCTGGGGCCTCCCTCAGTTTTGCCCAGGTGCTTGTTCTGCTCATGTAACTTCCTCTAATCCCAGTCTTCAAGGAGCCAGAAACGCCGCTGCCCAGCACCTCTCCCAGACTCCCCGGGGCCACTCTGCAGTGTGGCCTCTGTGTCCCCAGCCCATGCCAGGCACCGGCCACGATCTCACCCAATCCTCACAGCCACTCTGCGAGATGGACGTCGTTGGCCCGAGTTTTCAGATGAGGAAGCTGAGGGTGAGAGGAGTTGGGGACCTTGCCTATGCCCACACAAGGGCAGAGGCTGGATTTAAACTGAACGTGGACCAACTTCCTTCCTTCCTCTTCCCGCCACTCTGAGCCGCCTCTTGGACAAAGGAACCACTGACAAGCTTGGGGCACAGGAACGGTTCTCACTGCCCACCCTGGTTAGAAGACGGAGATGTGAACTGAGCTGGAGGCAGGAAGAACACATGAGGGCCATAATCGTAACCATGCTCGTGTGGATGGGGTTCTGGCGTGTGGCAATGGCACAAGGAAGAAAATGACAGGGACAGAACCAGCATTAAGAGTTTTACACGCACGCACTCAGGCACAATCACGCACACACGCATGCGTGCATGTTCTCACTGAAATCTTACAATAACCCTGCAATATTTTTATTATCACTGTTTCTCAGATGAGAAAACTGAGGATCAAAAACATTAAGCAGCCACTAAAGGGTCACAGCTGGTAAAAGGCAGAGTCATGAGCTAAAGCTTCCTCTAGTCTCGCCATAAATAAGTAGGGTGCAAAGGACATCCAGCCCGGTAGGAGGACCATGAATGTCAGATGCATTCCTGCTCTGCAACGGACCAGACTAGGAAAACTATGAGAAATAAGGAGGTGGAGAGAGACTGACCTCACAGGGGAGGGCCCAGCCGGCCACCCTGGCCCTGCAGTTGGGGGCAGGCCCTCCGCGCAGCCACTGGCCCCAACCCGGTAAGCTCAGCACTACCACAAGAGCAGAAGACCCGGTTTCTAAAGCCGCCGACCCTGTTTGTGGGACAAGGCTCGTTCCTGGGCCGACTGCGTGGAACAAGACAACGCTTACTCAAACACTGAACTGCCAAGGACAGACAGAGGGCCAACAGAAGTCCTGTCCAAACCGGCCAGTGCAGACAGGGCTGGTCACCCCAGCTGGCAAGGCACTTCCATACTCTTCACTGTCTACAGTCATCTTTGAAAGCAGACAAGGGGTCTAGAGAGGTCAGGAGGAGGCACCAAGCTCTCAGCTCTGGTAAATGTCAGGGTCTGGGATTGACGGAGCAGCTGCTTGGTGTCCAGTAATTTCCAAGCATGGGTGAGGGGCTAGGGACAGGTGACACAGGCCCACACACCTGGGCCAGCGTATCAAACAGCCTGCATGGGTATATGAAGCTCACTTCTCCCATGACCCCAGTGTAACCGGCTGTCAACTTCCCTATGTCCCCATCAAACCTGCAACCTCCCTGGGCAGGATCCCTGTCCCCTTCTTCCATGTCAGCACCCCCCTATGCAGATGTTCACTGATCAGTCCCGCTGTAGCTGAGAGTAGGCGGGAAGGGATGCACTTCAGGTAGACGTTCAGGCACCCAGGACACTGTCCCAGCCACCTCCTTCCTGGGAGCCCCGGTGGGGGAGTCTCACCTCCCCAGACTGCAGAGATACCAGGGAGGCAGGGCCAGCGTTGCTGAGAGAGGCCCGCGTGGGGGACAGCTGGCCTCCCTGCCCCGCCCTGGCCCAGGCAAGCCCCCGAGAGGCAGGGCTGGCGGCGCCCTTCCCACCCAGCCAGCGCCAGCCACATCCCCAGCTCCCGCCCTGCGCAGCCACCAGCCCGGGCCGTCTCGTGCGCCGCACTGCCCTCTGGCGGCCACCGGGAGTCTGGACGCAGACGATGTCGGCAGGCAGGAAGCCAAAGGCTCTAAGGCTTGTTTACAGAGACCTCCGAGGTGACGCGCAGGGAACACACCAGGGCCTCACTTGAGTCTGTGCACAGACGCCCCCACACACGCGCACACAGCCCGGCTGCCCCACGCAGGTCGCTGGGGTCAGGGCTTCGAATCTAAGATCGCTCCCTTCCTTCTCTCCCTCTCTGCGGAAGCTAAGGGCTCCTGGCCCTGCCTCTGCCGGAGCTGGAGTCCCTCAGCCCCAGAGCGGGCACAGCAGGGCAAGCGGGATGGAGACCCAGCCCAGGCAGGGAGGCAGGGCCTCTGCCTGCGCTCTGCCCTGCGCCAGGAACTCACCGGGTCACTGGCCAAGTCAATTTACCTCTCATGAGCCTCAAGCTCTTCCTTTGTAAAGCTGGATTCCGCCCAAATTATTTCCGAGCCCCCTTTCCAGATCTAATAATTTATGGTCCAAAGTCTTAATCTTCTCATTAACTCAAAAGTCTTCCCAGACATCAAGAAATGGAAATTACCAACATGGCACGCAGTTGTTTACAGAGCCCATCAAGCATGTCATTGCAAGGGTCCAACAGAGACCAGTGACCCTGTGATGGAGCCAGGCTGCAGAGTGAGTGAGATGACCCCCAACTCCCAGAAGTGGAAACTGAGGCCAGAGGCTGGAGAGGTCCCATGATGTGACCGGCTGATAAGGCCAAAAGGCAGCCAAGATGGAATATGCACATAAACGCTTGCCCTGCAATTCTAGCTGTTTTGCAGGACCCTCCTGCTCTCTCTACGGGGACAGTAGTAGCCATCTCCCATGTCATAGCTCATCCCTGTGGCGAGACAGATGGAGCTTCCATGGGTAGTGCGGGTAGAGAAATAGGGAAAGAGGAAGGGGTGGGGTAAAAGCTGCTTATTGTGAAGGGGGCAAGGAAGACCCGGATCCACCCTTCAGGGAAGAAGCTCAGCCTCCAGCTCTAGCTGCCCAGTACTTCAAACAGCCCCTTTTCCTCTGCACCCAGAGGCAGTCCCTGCACGCCAAAGCTCTACCTGGGAGAAGCCACCCACCCTCCACTTCCCCATCCACGCCTTCCCTGGCCATGGGCAGCCGGGGGCACAGTCCCGCTGGCAGTGCCTCAGCCCGGAGAGAAGCTGGCTGGGACCCAGCCGCCAGCTTCCTGAATCCCAGCCAGCCTCAGCTGGCACCTGGTCTGCTGTGCGGCTGACCCGACCTCAGAGGCCAGGACATCATGGGGTGGTCAAGGAGGCCTGGGAAGAGGGCGTGGCTGAGACCCGGTCTCGGGGGAGGCCGTCTGCTGGGAACGGGTCAGGAGGGGAGACCAAATGCCTCCCCCAGCATTAGGGAGGCCTGTCTGGACTGGGTTGGCCAGCACCATATCCATCATTATCCCGTTCGCCTTCCCCTCTGACCCCAGCCAAGGCAATTATCGCCCAGGGAACTGGAATGTCACAAAATAAAAGATCTTCCTAGACCTTCATGTCAATCTTTTATTTATTAATTTCTCGTAATGGTAATATATTCATGCATGTGTATATGTGCCTATACACACATATATGTATGTGCGGGCTAGTGTGCATAATAGTATAGCAAAAGAATATAGGCAATATCGCTTAATATTTAAATGCCAGACTGTTTTGCCTTTTACCGGCTGCATGAAATTAACCAAGTTCCTTCTCTGGATTCGGTTTCCCCATCCGGAAAAGGAGGCTAATGATAGTGCTTATCTTATTGGGTTGGTGTGAATCCACAACGAGGTATTACCCTTAAAGTGCTTGGAACAGTGTCTGGAACATAGTAAGTGTTCAATAAATGCTAGCTACTGTTAGTTATCAGGTACTCAGTAAACGATAGCTGTTGTTAGTGATCGTGTATTGACAGCTTTTTCTCTGCCAGGCCGGACACAGGGCACTGAACTTCAACAGAGCGCTGCTCTAAGGTGGTAGTTATTATTATCCTTATCTTACAGATAAGGAAATTGAAGCCCAGAGGAGGGGAGGAATTTGTCCAAAGCTGGGGAGCTGCTGGGAGAGCCAGGTGGAGGAAGTGAGCAGCTGCCGGGGTCCCCTCCATGCTTCATGACCTCTGTCTGGGGAAGGAATCTGGAATCCCACCCCACCCATACCCTGGGGCGCCTCTGATGGGACAAGCCAGCTGGGGGAATCGGGAGCAGAGGTGAGGCCAGGGAGAAAGGACAGGACAGGCTCCCAAGCCTGCTAAGTGAGCCCCAGATTCCCAGCCCAGAGCTCAGCAGAAGGCCTCCTTGAGTTTATTTCTAATCGGCGTGGGCTGCAGGCTGCAAGGAGCCCTGGGGCTGCCAGCCTCGAATACTTGCTGCCTCTGGGGACCCTGAATTTGGAAACATCGCCTTGGAGGGAGACACAGTCAGGGGGGAGGCTCCGGCTTTGACAAAGTGCCCAGAACAGGAGCCAGCACTGAGAAGGCAGCACGGGCACCCAGGAGCCCGCCTGGGAAGAAAGGTCTCCCAGCGACCTACCTACCAACCAACCAACCAACCGTGGAACCCGGCTGAGTCCCCGCCCCTTTCTTGCACCTGGGGACCCTCATGGGTAACCTGAGGGAGGAGATGGTGGCAGGAGTCCCTCCCAGCTCTGAATTCTGGTGAGCTGTGCACGGAGAGGCAGCAGAAATTTGAGGACGCTCCTTGGGGATTCTAAGGATTCCGCGGGGCACTAGGCTTTGGTTTGGGCTTCACTGGAGCCCTTACTCTTGGGGACCCAGTCCAGCGGAGAGCTGCTCCCAACACGCCCCACCACCAGCAGGAGTGTGCTGCCCGGGCTGAGGCAGGTGAGGCTCAGGCAGTGACAAAAGGACTCGGGCTGATCACTCAGTCGGTCACCAATAGATCTGAGTGACTGCATCCAGCCTCCATCTGGACCACTCTCACACCAGACGCCAGGACGCTCAGCCACCCTCCACAAGACCCTCAAAGATGGGCCATTCCCATAGCACTGCCCTTTGGAGGAAAAAGAACTTTCTGGATGAAAATACTCCACATCTCCCTTCCCAACAAACCACAGGATGGGCCACAGCCCCAGAAAGAACGGGGCCAAGAGAACCAGAGAGGCAGTGAGGGGACAGCAGGGGAGGAGCCTCTGGGTCCTTCCACCTGGGAGCCATGGCAACTCAGCCACCTGGGACTCCAGCTGTGTTCCTTGTTTTGTTTTTCTAATCTGTAAAATGGGATGACTGACCTCTGCTGAGTACTTCAGGTAGCTGTCATAGAAATGAACTCAACAACTGTATGTAACTGGAAGTCATGATGTAAATGAATTCCGGAGATGAGAAATGGGGTCAAAAAGGTGGGTACCAAGGGGGACTAGGAGACCATCTTTTGAGAGCTGGCCTGCCCCCTGGGAGGGGTGTGCAGGCCCTGGGAACCCCGATGGGGAGCTGAGATCCCCTCCCCACCCAGCCTGGTCCCTCGCCCATTCCCCAATTAACCAACCCTTCCTTGGCACGGCACTGGTGGGGGCCAGGGCCTCAGGACCACCCCACCTGTCACGGCCCTGTCTCCCTCTCAGGCACAGAACCCCCCCACCACAAGAACACTGGGCGCCAAGCTGTTCTGATTATGCATGATTTAGCAATAAAAATTTTATTTTGTAACCCCAAAACAGTCATATTTATTAAATTATATGCTTATATATCTACAATCCATACATTAAATATTAAATATTCCCTTTTCTAGGCAAGAATAATTTGAAATAGAAGTTCTAGTGCTTTCTTCTCACACCCAGGGGAGGGCCTGCTCCAGCAAGGAGCTGGAAGCTTTGCAGAGGGACATGTCCTCCTGGCCCTGAGCCCAGGGTGCAGAGGGGGGACCACGAAGCTGGCTGTGACGGGCTGCAGGCCCCAGCAGCACATTCTTGTCAAGCGTGGCATTTGGTCTGGGCAGTCGACTCCAAATTGTGTCATGTGTCACAAATGGTGTCAAATTCTGGGTTGCCCAAGATTTCTAGTGGTGGGAAGGAAAGGAAGGGGGGAAATAACCAGGGGCCCCTCCCCAGGGAAGGAGCACAGCATGCCCTCCTCCCGGTGGTGTCACAAGTGTCACTGCCATCCCAAAGGAGGTGCCCTTAGAAGTGGCCTGGCCGAGCCTCCCTGGGGACATCCCCTGGGCCCTGGAACGGCACATGTCCGAGTTGGAGGAGACACTCCGGCCATGGCCTCAATTCTTAGCTGAATTTACAGGCTCAGAAAGGCTACCGACCTCTGATTGGCTCACAGAAGGTTGGGGGAAGAGCCTAGGTGGGACTCATCTATCCCATCCCTTTCCCTAATCTCAACCTGCCACCGGCCAACTGGAGGCCCCAAGGGGAGGCTGAAGATGGTGCCTATGATCCCTGTCCCAGACAGCCAATGGAGCACTCGAGATGGGGAACGCAGGCCACAGTACAGATGCCATGATACTGGCAAGTGCCATCCCGAGGGAGGGCCACAGGCCACTCACACCCTACCCAAGAGCCAGCTGAGGAGGGGTCTGGTCCTTCCCCGGAGTCAGACAGGAAGAGGAGCCAGCAGGCAGAGTGGCAGGGCAAGGACGGAGGGCTTCCTGGGGCAGCGGGCACCAGGCCCCCCCTTTCCCACGACAGCATACTGCACTTTAGCCACGTGGGGGGCAGCCGTAGCCTTGCAGGACCCTGAAGAACCTTCCAGGCTGTAGGCTCAGGCCTCCTGGGGCCAGTATACAAGCTATACTCTCAAAGCTATGGACAGGCTGGGCTGGTTTTGCTCAAGCTGTCATGTTCTCAGGTCCCAGAAAGCTGCAGGGCTGATGGCCTTGGCCCCGGCATGCACGGCAGAAGCCTGGCCTGCTGGGTTTGCTGGGACTCAGGACCCTGGCCCTGCCTGGAGCCCAACAACAGGACGCCTGGAGCCCAGGGCCCCAGCTGTCATCCCGGAAGTATTACTATCTTGCCCTGAGCTGAACCACTCCCGCTTCTAAATCTCACCTCAATGGCCCCTCATGTCTCTGCCTACCTCTCTCAGGCCCAGCCTCAGTCCTGGGGCACCTCACTGAGCCTCCTGAAAGAGCCACATGGCACCTTTGGGGCTGGCCCCACCCCTGCCAGGATCCCACCTCTTGCTGGTGACTGTCAAGGCTGGGTCTCCCTGACTCTTACAAAGACAGGGCATGAAGGAGCCAGGACAGCAGCCAAAGCCCAAATGACCCTCCAGCCAACCAGGAGTGCGCCTTCAGGGAGGGGAGTGGAAATAAGGAGACTAGAGAGGTGCCAAGTTCCAGGGACCGTGTGGTGGCTCAGGGTGAGACCCAGTTGGCAGCTCAGAGTGCCCACTAAGAGCCCGTGGTCTTTGCGAGCCCAGGGAGCCAGCCCCAAGAACACCTGGCCCAGCGATGCCATCCTCCCCCCACACATCTTCTTTCTAACAGCCAAAGGTCGCACCCTTCCAAGCCAGCCCCAGGCAGGCCTGGCCTAGACAGGCAGCCCAGACTGCCCACCCGGGCACCACCCTCCTGCCTTTGTGACGCCAGAGCCTGGTTGGGCGTGGCTGCGCATGGATCCTTCTAGGTGAGGTCACTGTGTGTCAAAAGCTCCAAAGGCTGAAGGATTGGCCTCTGGAGCAGCAAGAGCCCAACGGGGAGGGCCCTGGGAGCAGCACGCCTCTGGGAGGGGCAGAGGCGACACCCACACTTCTGGCCTGGTGCCTTGCAGCTGATTTCCTCCTGACACTGGCGGGGCAGCCAAGTGAGGGGACAGCCTGCCCCAGCAGAGGCAGCTCAGCCAGGCTCTGGGACAGGTGCACAGGGAAGCCCTGCACACACCGCCCCAGAGAAGCAGAGCCACGGGGGGCTTCAGCACCTGGGCAGGGAGCTCAGAACGTCACAGCCACAAGAATAGGAGGGTGACTCCGTGGAGGCCCAGCCTCTTCTTCACGCCCAGAGGCTGCCCAAGCTGCACCCTGGGGCATATCCCAGCACCTAGAGCTTCAGGCTGACAGAGACTGGGGGACCCCGTTACCCCATTTCCCTGGTAACCTCAGGAATCTGATGAACACCTCTGCAACAAAGCCTGGGCTTCAGCTGAAGTCCCCTTCCCCTGGGGAGCTCCCCCCCACCTGCATGCACACATACACCCCCAGCCTGCCCAAAGAGTGGGGGCCTGGGCTCAGATGCTGAGCCTGGCTCCCACCCTGGGGCTGTGTGCCCGGGCAAAGTCACTGTACCACCCAGCCTCCATTTCCTCAGGGGTAAAATCGGGATGGGGACGTGACTTCCCAGGGTAAGCGCCACTGCCCTCCCTCTCCCCCCCCCCCCTGGGCTCTCTGTCTCCGGAGTGGGAGGCTGGGCCCTTCCCCAGTTCAGTCAATACCAGCCACAGATATAACAGGACACTGGGGAGGAGACCGGTGAGGAGAGGTCATGTGACCCATGACCTCTGACCCTCCCCCACCTGCCACTGGCACAGCTCTTGTGGGAATCCAGCTCCTTTGCCCTTCCGTGTTTGGGAGTATTTAGGGAAAGGAGTCCTGACGACCTGCCAGAGCCCAAGTCCTGAAATCAGAATGGGGGGACACACACAGGGGGGCTCCCCATCCACTCCCTGCTGGCTATCCTCCCAGGTGCCCTCTGAGACCCTCCAATGCCAACGGGGACAGGATACCGCCCCAGTCCCCTGCCATCTGGACCTTTCCTGCCGCCTGGAAAGACCAACCCAACTCTTCCCTATCAAACTGCTTCCCTGAGCATCGTTTTCAGAGGAGCGACACCTCTGTGTGGCTATAAAGAGCCTACGTGATTGTGACTGTCCCTGCCTCCCACTGGCTTCCTACACATACACACATCCTTGGAGCAGAGAACAGGCTGGACGAAGCTCACCCACTCCCAGAGGCCCACACTGGGCACCTGGGACACCTTCCTCCAACCCTTGGCCCACTCCGGAAATCCCTGGGTCCGGCTCCTGAGCACCAAGACTGGCCGGCCACTCAACTCCCCCCACCCCACCGCACACACCCAGCCCCACAGTGCACTTCCAAGTCTGAGTTCCCCTGGCGATCTCACTCGGGACCCTCCCTGCCTCCCTGGGGAGGCTGGAAGGCCGTGGCCTGCAGGGAGGGAGAGGCACAGCTGGGTCTGTCCTCCTTCCCTTGCCCTCCCCGCTTCCCCCTCTCCCCCTCCCTTGGCTGTTTGTCTTGTCATCTCTGGCGGGGTTGAAGGGGGTGAGGGGGTGAACGCAGAGCTGAGATATGGGTCAAGCTTGTCTCCTGGGCCAGGAGTCGGGGACATCTCCTGGGCTGTCCATTCCCCTCAAACTGTCAGCTGCAGGAACGCAAGCAGAGTCTCCATTAAGCCAAGAGGGCTGGCGGGTTTTGGAGAGAGCAGGACTGCAATTCCTCCCGGCTTTGCAGCCCACGGGAAGCACAGGGAGGTGTGGGGAGAGCAGCAAGCCCCAAACTCGGGTTTGGGCCCTCTTGAGTCCCCCCACAGGGGTAAAAAGAGACACCCCAAATGCCTTCCTCAGACCGTGGCCAGGACTTCGGGGCAAACCCTTCTCATTCTCCTACCCACTCCTTGTGGTCCCCAAGGGGTGAGAGCCTGGGAGGGAAACAGGGGCCAGCTACCCTCCGAACCACCCCAGGGCCACTCGCACGGTCTCCTGGGCAGCGAGACAGGAGGGGGCCAGGAGAGAAGAGGCGGACAGGCTCCACGTCCCCGAGCTCCTGTTTCCCCAGCAAAGAAAAATAAGAACAGAGCAGGCCACCACAGGTCTCGCTCAGACGGGGCAGAGCCCAGCCAAAGCCGGCCGGAGTTGGATGTTCCGAATAAACGGATCTGCACGACCACGCCAGAAACCCCGTCCCCGAAACACACGCCCTCTCCCCTCCCTCCGCCACCCTGACTCGAATTATCCGGAGCAGTTGGGGAAGGGATGTGGAGGCGCCCAGAGGCAGATGAGGGTGGGAAGGGGGGATGTCTCGGAAATGCCCAAAATGGGGCTGGAGAGGGCGGCGAGAGGGAAAGGGAAGAGGCAGGCGTCCATGACGGCCTCCGCACGTCCAAAGTCCCCGCGAGCTGCCAGCTCCCAACTTGTTTACTTGTCGGCGTGTTTTGCTGTTTCCAAAAGGAAACAGTTAAACATCTCGGCTGGATCGCGGGCAGTCCCTATCTGTCACCTTCCCTGCGGGCCGGGCTAAGCGCCGCCGCCGCGGCCGCTCTCGGCGCCGCCGCCCCTGCCGAGAGTCGAACCTCGTCTACTTTATCCCACTTGAGCGTGGCCAAACTGTTGCTATTTGGTGGGGGGCGAGCAGCCCCATCCGCACCCACGAACCGAGCTGCGGCGGCGGGGGCGCGGGGGAGCCGGGCCCGCGCGCCCTCGGCCGGCCGGGGTCCTCTCCGGGGAGAGGCGCACACACGCGCGGCCGGATCACGCCTCGCCAGGGCCGGAGTCACCTGGACACGCAGCCGAGAGCATCTCCCGAGCCAGAGCGAGCCTGGCGCGCGCCCGGCCGCGGCGGGCAGCGGCGAGCCGGGGCGGGCGCAGGGCCGGTTCCCGGCCGCGGGCCGGCGAGACCGAGGCGCGGAGCGAGGGGAGGCGGGCTGGGGAGCGGCCGCCTGACTTACATGGAAGTGATATTCCTTGAGATGTCCGTGATGTTGATGCTGGCGTTCCCATTGCTGTTCCCTGAATCCTGCCCTTCCAGGAGGGGGAAGAGGTTCCCATCGTCCGGCCGCCGGCAATTGATCTCAGTCTTGCTGCAGACACAATTTGCAGGGCAAGCCAGCACGGAGCCCACATAGTCCAGCCAGACGCTTCCCAGCAAGAAAATCCGCCAGAAACTACACTTGGCTGGGCAAAGAGAGACATCCATCTCCGATCGCTGCTTCTAAAAAAGAGGAGGAGGAGAGGAGAGGGGGGTGGGGTGGGGGGAGTGGGGAGAGCAGGGGGGGAAGGAAACAAAGACGGCGAGGGAGGGGGGAAGGGGGAGGGGGGCTCTGCCTTTGAAACGCCGAGCGATCAGATGCAAAATCCTTCAGCGTCTGAAACCATCGCGGCCGCCGCCGCCGCCGCCGCCGGGTGGGAGCCGCGGGGAGCGCCTAGTGGCGCGGTCTGCCGGGCATGGTGGCCGGCTCGGCGCTCGCCGACTCGCCGGGTCCGGGGGCTCTGGAAGCGAGGTGCGCTCTCCGACTCCGAGACTTTGCAGGGTTGCAACAGACGGTGGGAAGGCAAAAAAAATTTGAAAAGGGAAAAAATGGAAAAGGAAAAAATGGTGCGAAAGTCACCAAGTCCCACCTACTGGGCAGAATTAAAACGGACACACCTGCAAAACACACACACTCACACACACTCGCACATACACACACCCGGAGCCCGGGGGAAGGAGGAGGAGGAAGATGCAGTCGGGGCTGCCGCAGCCACCGCGAATGACTCGCCGCGCGCCTGCAGAAATGTACAAGTGCTCCGAGCCTTACGAAACGCACGGGTTATCGGAGCGTCTTCCTCGGCTCGCTCCCTCCCCCTCCTCCCCTCCCTCGTCGCGGCCTCCTCCCCCCGCCCCCCGCCCGGGCTGGGAGCGGCAGGAGAGCGGAATCTCCCCCTCCCTCCCTCCCCACACCCCTCTCTCTCCCCGCCCGTCCTCTCCCTCCTCCCTCCCCACCCACCCACCCACTCGCCGGCTCGCGGCTCTAGCCGGCACCGCCACCCGCAGCCGCGCGGCAGCCCGCCCGCCTGCTCCACGCCTCGCAGCCCGGCGCCCGCTCGCCGCAGCCAAGGGGAAACCGAGACGGAAGGGAAAAAGTTGCAGTTGGGATTGGGAGGGTCGGGGCTGGGGAGGGGGAGTTGGCAAGCTGGCTGTGCGACACGGAAAGGCGCTCTCCTTTCCACTTTTTGGCCCTCGCGCTGCCCGGTTTTGCTGCAATCCGGACGGCGGGAGGAAGTGCAATGAACGTGGCCGAGGTGATCGGGGAGCGCTCCCGAGCCTGGGGGGCGGGGGGCGCGGGCTTGCGGGCGGCGACACGGGGGCCAGGAGCGCACAGGAACCCCAGAGAGGCACCCAGAGCCGGAGACCTGGGCCGCAGACGCGCGGTCCTTGGTCTGAATGACACTCATTTCTGTAATCGAGAGTCCAGGGAGCTGGGCTCGGCTGGGAGGGGACTGCGGGGCATGGCACGCTTGGTGCCCCCGCGCCCACTGCGCCTTCTTGGCAGTGCGTTTTGCGTTCGGCCTTGGGCAAACAGGGAGCGGGGAAGGAAGGAACAAGCGCCGAAAGGGCTGCGCTGGAGAGCCGCGGTGGCCAGGGCGAGCCATGCCCGCGAGAGAAACGGCCGGGAAATTGAGATGCAAGGGGCATTTTTTGGCAAGCGCCACGCCAGCACCGTCAGAGGCCGGCTTCTCGGGCTCCGCTCTCGGGTGCGCTGAGCTGGCTGCCGGGTGAGGGGGCGGGCGGGCTGCTTTCTCCGGATTCGGGGGCACAGAACCTCCCTCCCTCCGTCCCACACCAGCACCCCTTCCTGGTAGGGGCGCAAAGCAGGTGCAGCCTTCGACGCGAGCTCAGATCTTGTTGGGGAGGGGAGGGGGGGTCCCTGCTTTTTGCCTTGGTAGGGATTTTTTTTCCTTAATAAAACGTCGAGATGCCAAGTGCGAGCTGTTCAGTGAGAAAGCCCGAGCACTGGCTGTCGGAAAGGAGAAGAAAGGGTTATGGGAGGCCGAGCAGGCAGACACACTACAGCATTCACGCGCAGAAGAAAGCATGTCTCTCCTCCCCGGGCTGGGATGAGGGCAGGCGAGGAAGCAAAATACATTGAATTCAACTGCATCCAGTATCTGAAAGGATTCTCCCCCGCCCCCCGTGGATTCCGATGCAGGTCATGCAACTTGCAGGCAAGATGGGGGAAGGGGCATGCCGGTGCCACCGCCTGCCCCAGGCGCAACCACAGACAGGCCGGGCGCCTTGGAGTGGCACTGTCGCTGGGAGTAAACTTGGATGAAAAAAAAAAAAAAGAAAGAAAGGAAAGAACATGCCTATAAAAGGCAGTTTTCCCGACTTCCCGTCACATTCCGCCTGCTCTTGGCCTCAGTGAGACTTTTACCCCCTGCGCCATTATGGCCTTGTCCCCAGACTGGCATTTCGCCCTCCCACCAGCAGGAGGGGACAGAGTGTGGAGACCTCCCTAGACTCTCAAACCAGCTCCTGCTGGCCCCAGGCCAACCCTTGGTGTCCTTAGTCCCCTGGGGATCTCCCTGCCACTTCCAGAATATCTGAGAGTCTGGGAAACTGAGGTGTACAGTCAAATACGCAGGCTTGGCCTCTCTCCTGAGGTGGCAGGCGGCAGCAGAGGAACATGGAACCTTTCTCAGACCACTCCAAGGCAGGGAATGCCAAGTGGATTTAGCCAGCATCAGTTTTCCAGCCTAGAACTAAAATGGTTGTATCCAAAAGATGCCCAGCCCATTTTTTTTTTGAGAGAGAGAGATATGATTTTAACATTTCCATCAGAGAAGGGGAGGCATCCATAAGTAAGAGCAAATTAAAAAACGAAACAAAAACAAAAACACCTCTGGAGATGGTGAAAATGCTGGCTGTGCAGCAAGTGGCCCTGATGGAACAGGACAGTGAGAGTGGATGAAGGTGGGGTTCTATGCCAGGCTTTATGCTAGCGCCTGGGCCCCAGCAGGAGCGGCAACTGGGAGGGAGACGGTGGCCTGGGAGTGGGAAGAACAGAATTCTGTTTGTCACCACAGGTGACTCACTTAAGCCTTCTGGGACTCAGCTTTCACATCTGTAAAATGACCAGGTTGGAAACCCGAAAGTGTGGCCCTCTGACAAGCAACATCTGCATCTCGTGAAGTTCATCAGAAATGCAGTGTCTGAGGCCCTGCCCGACCTACTAAACCTGAGTGGCCATTAGGACACGCTTCCCAGGTGCTTCTTAGGCACCTTACAGCCCCTAAGTCCCTTCCAGCTTAAATATTCTCTAAGTGGACCTGGGCCAAAGGGACTGCTGAGAAAGAAGGAGGATAGGCCGGGTGTGGTGGCTCATGCCTGTAATCCTAGCTCTCTGGGAGGCCGAGGCGGGAGGATCACTTGAGCTCAGGAGTTCAAGACCAGCCTGAGCAAGAGCGAGACCCTGTCTCTACTAAAGGTAGAAAAAATTAGCCGGGCATGGTGGCACGTGCCTGTAGTCCCAGCTACTCGGGAGGCTGAGACAGGAGGATCACTTGAGCCCAGGAGTTGGAGGTTGCTGTGAGCTAGGCTGACACCACTGCCCCCTAGCTTGGGCAACAGAGTGAGACTCTGTCTCAAAAAAGAAGAAGAAGAAGAAGGATAGTGGTGTGGGTTCTCAGAATATTATTCCGTTAGGGCGAAATAAACTGAGTATTTCAGATGCACGGACCTTGTCAAAAACAGACCTTTGACATTTCGCAGGGTCGGGAGAATGACCTGCTGACACTGCCACGCGTATGGAGTCATGCTGTGCTTCTTAGCCTCTGAGGTCGGCCAGATTTGGATGAGGAACCAAGAGAAAGTCTCCAGCAAAGACACCTTCTCTCAGTCACTAGGAGTCCAGAGCATTTGGGGTGTCTTAGCTTCTTGGTAGGAATGTCCTGGTTGACAAGGAAGAATACCTGTCACATCATGGGGTCCTAGAGATGATGACTCAGTGCAGCAACCGGCCACTTGGGGTTATAGCCCCATCTCCTGTCCTACCAGCTAGAGTCTCAGAACTGGCTGCAGGTGCTCACCAGGCATCCCCTGCTGACCAGTAAGAGGCAGGAACAGACATTTTCTTAAACAGAAAGTAAAGCCACAGAAACCCTCGACAGCGGAGCAGACACCTTCCAGGACCAAGGGTTTGGGACAGATAGGCATGTTCCCAAGATTTGGAAGTGGCCTCCCACCAGATAGGCCAGAGTGAGGGCTGAACACACAGCGGTCCAACCTCCCTGACACCTGGAGAAACCAAACACATATCTCTTTCTTAAATGGCATGCTCCAGGTGTGTGAGCACCTGAGATTTCTTCTTGACTATCTGTTTATGAGGGACGCCCAGCAGCCCACCTGCCACCTAGAAAAGGAAGGAGTGGTGGGAGCTCAGGAGGCACACAAACACAACATGCTGGCCCGGGCAGCCCCCTCCCAGTGCCTCCCACACTGCAGGCCCCTGCCAGCCTGCTGGTCACCTGTCTGACTTTCCAGCCCAGCCATATCCTTTTTCCAATGGACCCACCCCCCTGAGTCAGTGACCACATTCCTGGGGTGCAGGCCAGGCTGCAGGCATAGTGGAGTCACCCACCACGCTCTGCTCTGATGGTATCTGCTTGAATCCAGTTGCTACACAATTTCTAGGTTGAACAGAAATAGAACCTACCGCCACAGGTCTGAGCTTGGAAAGAAACTATCATACTGGGTGGTGACTCAGGACAGCCCAGGAAGAGACCAAGACAAAACTGGGTCTGAAGAACTCACTGTTCCAAAGAGCTACCTGGAGTTGGCAGAGATGTACAATGCTATCCAGAAGGTGTGGGACCAAAAAGAGAACTGCAACCATACATGAAAGATGAAAGTCCACCCATGGGGGGAGGCATTCAAACACCAAAGTGGTCCTAGAAAGCAAGAAAATCCAACTACAGGAGGCCCCAGCTCAAGACCCTGACTCAGGTCCCAAGATCTTGGAGAAAAAGCCACCAGGGGATTGGAGCTAGCTGGTGGTTGTGGTGTGGGTGGGGGAACCCTTGCATCTAGCTCCTATCCATTAAAAAAGATTCCTTGAGCTATTCCTAGATTCTCCTGCCCTGTGGGAGTGTTCGGAGGAGGTTGAGGGTCCCCGCCAGTGAGGCTGCCCCATTATTCTACTTACCCTGAATGGTAGAGTCACAGGATTTCTGGGCTGGAAGGGACCTCACAGGTCACCAAATGCAACCCCAATTGATGCAGAAATCCCCTGGCCAGCATCCCCAAGTGCCCAGCCTGTCCTGTTGGAACAACTTCAGGGGCAGGAAGCTCACTACCACCCAAGGCCTCCCACTCTGCTCTCAGACTGCTTCACTCCTTGGGTATCCTTCATTCTGAAATAGCAAAACCAGCCTCCCTAAAACGTCCACCCTTGGGGCTGGTGCTGCCACCTGGAACCCCAGGGAAAAGTCTAGTCTTCTATGAGCCGTTCTGGAGGTGGCCCACCTCCCATCTCTTCTCTGACCAAAATGTCCTCGGTTCCTTCCCCATACTTCAGAAGCACAGCGTTCTGACCCTTCCCCACTCTGGCCACTGGGAGTGCATTCGGGGCTGTCCAAATGGCCTGTTTAAAATGTGGCTCCAAGTCACACAGCCTTCAGGTGCCCTGACCCTGGGGACCCATGGAGCAGGCAGCCGTAATGGGACTAACACGGTGTCATGTGACAGTCCCACCGAGTTGAATTTACCACCCTCTAGTGTCTGAACCTAGGCAAGGCACTTGATTCTTTGTGCCTCAGTGTCTCCTTCTGCAAAATAGCATCTAACTCCTAAGATTGTCCTGAGGTAATACAGCAAAGGGCTTTGAACAGTGCCCGGTGCACAGTCAGCATTCTGTGTTGACTTCATTATGCCGCTTTTGAGGTTCCCAGAGGGTTTTACCGCCCGGGCTGAGGGCCGTGATCCACTCGCTGACAGCCAAACACGCCGCCACCATGGCTCGCCAGCACACTCGCGGCGCAGCGCCCCCTGGCAGGCTGGCGTGACGGTCCGGTGCAGCCACCGCCGCCCAGGATGCTCTCCGGCTCCGCTCCTAGACCCCGGAGTCTTGTGCCGCCAAGGAGGGTCCAGCGGGGCCCGGGGCCCTGGGGAAGAAGACGCAGGGCGCAGGCTGGGGTACATCTCCCCTGAGAAACAACTCCTTGGTCCCTGAGCCCCTCGCTGGTTCTCTGCCTGCGCATTGCTCCTTCTGGGCTGGGGCTGGCTGTGGTCCTTCCGCCAGGGAGGGAGGTAGCCCCTGCTGAGTCACCTCTGGCTGGGAGCAGTTGGGCTGGGCTGTGAATTTAATGCAACACCGTAACTGTCCCTTTCCCCACGCTGGCAGCAGCACGTGGGCTTCCGGTCCGAGGAGAGGGAGAGCGTCCTGGTGAGGGCCCTGCCAGACCAGATGCCGGGAGCCCTTCTGCAGAGAGCAGGGCCAGGGCACAGCCGGATTCCCGCCAGCAGGTGGGCACCGCCGGTGGGGCGGGGGAGCCTGGAAGAGATAAGAAATCAGCAGTCAGGGCTCAGGCTTCTGGGAAGCCAGAGGGTGAGCAGCTCCGCGGGGCAGGCAGTCAGAAGAGGCGAGGGCAGCACCACTGGCAGGGACGGGGGCGCAGGGGAGGCCGGGAGGTTTGCACTCCCTTCCCCACCCTCCACACAGCCCCCAGCGCGGTAACCTGCGTCCCACCTCCCTTCACACAATGCCCAGCCATTTCCCTATTTACTGATCCGAGAGCAGTCAGGAATCACCTGGGAGGGCAGCCAGGGATAATGGCCTGAACTTGGCAGAGGAGAGGACCGAGATTGACAAGGTGGGGCAGAGAAGTCTGGGTGCCATCCTGACTCCCAAGGTAATACTCCTTCTCTTATGAGGTTTCCAGATGTAAGTTCCTTGAGGACAAGGACCTCACCTGTTTTCTCTTCTGATTTGCCAGCCCCTTAAGCAGTGCTAAGAACATGGAAGGGCTCTGTGGGTATTTGTTAAATGAGTGGCTGCCCCCAGTGCCCTCTGCCATTTTGTGCCACTCAACACACAGGGACTTTCAGGCTCAGTGTCCGTCTCTCTCTGACTGCAGGCAGCAGGAGGGCTGGGTCCTGTCGGTGCTGTTCACGCCATACGCCCCAGGCCCACCTTGGTGCCAGTCCAAGAACAGTCGCCGCACATTTGGGGAGGGGGGGTGGAGTCATTTAATGAACTCTTTTGCTGCCTGAAACCTCACATGTATTTGCAAGAGAAGTTTGGGACTGAACAGAAGTGGGGTGCTGTGAGCTGACCGCCTTCTCTGCACCCGTAGAATTACACATGCTGCCACTGACTTCTCCCTGGCAAGGCAAGTACCAAGGGGCTCCTGCAATCAGAAATATAAGTAGCTCCTGTTGTCACTCCAGAGTCAGAAGAAGGTTGGGAGCAGTAGCTTCCTGGGCAGCACCCGACCACCAGGGTCCTTGCCGGCTCCCCTTGCTGAGCCTGGGTAGAGCCTGGGCCCAGCAGCCCCCTTATGGTAGCTTCTGCCCTGCAGAAAGCCAACCCTTCTTCTGGGCCAGACATACCCCTTCCTGCCTCCCCATCTCTAGGGCCCCCAGCGCACCCCCTGTCCTTCTTAGCCAACCCAGCCCATGAGGCTCAGCTCCCAGGCCCCTGCCTCTGCCCTCACCACCTCCCACAGCTGCCCTGCTCCTCCCCAAAGCAGCCTGTGCCACACCTCCCACCTGCCCTGGCCCTGAGCCTCTGGCTCAAGCTACAGAACTTTGGCTTTCAGATCAGCTCCCTGCTAATTCACTCATTCAGCATCAAAACACACCAGGCTGTAGCCCCGTGGCATGCTACTGCACTTCTCTGATCCCCCACTTCCTCCTCTGTAGCAGGGGTGACCAGTGATCACACGCATCAAATAATAGACCTGAAAACACCTTGCGGACGTTAACACTGCACAGGTGACAGCCACTGGTTCCTGCTAACCAGGCAGTAGACACCAGGACCTTTGCACGCCCTATTAGCCTGTCACCCCTGATCTGCCTGGTGTGTATTTATCAACCACCAGATGATCTCAGAGTCAAGGGAAGCCACCGCGACAGCTTCCAGCCACCCCACACATTACACTCTGGCTTCCGAGGGGCAGCTTTATAAAGCAGGAGCTTAAGCACCAGACTAATGCGGTTTAAACTCCAGCTCCTGCACTATTAGCACCTCTCCTTACTGAGCCTCATCCTCCTCACTTGAAAAATATGCTCTAAGATATCGCTCATGGGCATTTCCTTTGCAATGGAGTTTGGGGGATACACGCATAAAATGTGCACAACGTACCTAGCCCAGCACTGGACACGTAGTGTCCTCCCTTTTCTTCCTTTTTCTTTCTACTACTTTTCCTCGGGGGGCTGCTCTCTCTAGCAAATGGTTCAGCCTCATATTAGGGTGCTCACAAACTCTGCCCTCCCTGCTTTCTAAAATCTGTCCTGCCTTCTATTTCTTTAAACAGAACAGAGCTCCAGGAGCTCAGAGGGCGGGAGGGGTGATGCCCCAAAGTCCTCAGGCTCAGAGAGGAAGAAACCGGATATTTGCCTACATACCTGGGACTCAAAGCAAGACATTACCAAATCTGCTCCAATTTCCTTTGGCACTGAGGATTAATGGGAACAGTACAGACACATTTAAGCAGGTATCAAGAGCAAATGGAAAATCCAAAAAAAAATAAAATAAAAAAATAAGAAAGAAAGAAAATGTATCTTATTTGCTGAGACACCAGTGTGGGAATTTGGGGAAAGCATTATGCCGGGAGAGGGGCACGGGAAGCCACATTCGCCTTTGGAGCTAAGAGACAGCTCCCTCCCACGGACTTTCTGCTGCGTCCTCCACCCCCTCCCCAGCCCACAGCACCAGCTGCACTGCCTGGGAACCGAGGGAACAAAAAGCCCAGCCCAGGAAGTTCTGGGATGGGGGTGGGACTGGGATGAAGGTGGCGGTGGGGAAGGGTCAGACACCCAGAGCTGTGCAGTGTGGGGAGGAGGCCTCCAACTTGTGGAAGCCAGGTGACCCTCAAAACTCAGGGACACCTGGCATTCCCTTGGACGCCCTCTTCCTGGTGTCAGGTTCTAGACCTGCCCCCAGGACTGTAAGAAAGAGAGCCCAGGAACCCAACCCTGTGCATGGGTAGCCGTGACATTTTCCCAGCGTCCTGTGACACTTTTCTAATGTTTTCCAGTGACAAGCTCCACATTCCCCTTGCCCAGGGGGATCCTTCAGCCCTGTGCTGGGGAGAACAAGGAGGTATCCACAGAACACGGGTCTGAAGGATCTCACCTCTTTCCTGCAGGACGTATAGTGGCCCAGGGCTCAGTGCCCTCACTGCATTTAAATGCAGCAGAGGCCAGCCAGAGGCTACAACCACATGCTAAAAGGGATGCTTCCCCCTGGGCCACAGCAAGCCATGGCCTCTGACCCCGAGTTCCAGACATGAAGATGGGCAGGGTGATGGTGACAATAACGAAGACGACAGGTGCAATCGTAACATATTGACTGTTTTCTGTGTGTAACGTTTTTCTACACTCTGCATGCATGATTTCATTGAATCCTCACAAGTGCCCTGTTTTACCGTGGAGAAAACAGAATCAGAGAGGTTAAATCACTTGTCCAAGGTCACCCAGCCGGTACGTGGTACGAGCCAGGTTTTAAACCCAGGTCTTCCTAAACAGGACATGGAACCAGGAACCACTTCTTACACTAAACTGCCCCCTAGTGAGGCAGCCAGGGAAGGGGAGGCTGCCGCCTCTGCAGGGGGCTGGAGGATCCTGCCCCTCTGCACCCCCACAGCCCTCTGCACCCCCACAGCCCTCTGCCAGGGGTTTCGGTTGTGAGAGGGAAGGGACTGGGTGTGAAGACCCCAGCTGTGATCACCGGCGAGGGCTCATACAGCGCTGAGGGCAGCCAGTAGTTCGTCTGCAGCCCGCCCTGCCGTGTCTCACCTATGCCCAGCTAACGCCTTCTGGAGAGCAGAGCGGCTGGCCGGCTTTCTTCCGCAGAGGGTGGGGAGTCCAGGGTGGGCCCTGGCATAGCAGCCACTGAACGTCCTACCCAAGCATCTGTCATAAACAGATCAATAATTAAGAGAGGATGCACATTAGCCTTTGAACAGGTTCCAGAGAGTTTATTTTTGATCCTACACGAGGTGAACAAGTATGTGCCGGAGGCCTGGGGAGGCTGTGGGCAGCGACAGGGAGATGGGAAGTGGACTGGACACCTGTGGGCCCTCAGGGGCGCGTGCCGGGGTGGCAGGAACCTGCAGCCCGGGACGGGTCTGCGAGCCGGGCAGTGCAGGTGCACACGGGCACTCACTGTGGCTGGGGCACACACGCGGGTGCAGGTCCGGGAGGAAGGCGGAGGCCGGGGGTGCCATGAGGGCTGGGGACAAAGGAAGCCACTTAATGAAAGGTGCTGTGGGTGGGGGCCAGCCTGAATTAGAAGCCATGCTTTTCATATGTTAACTCCCTAATACAAGGATGACAGAATAGAACATTTTAAATATCAACCCCACTTTCCGACTCCCACTTTTCTCTTCCCTCCCTCTCTGCCATCATGGGTGGGCCAAGGAAGCCGGTTTGCTTTCCTTTCAACTTCCAAGTCCACTGGAAGTTTCCAGTCCATTCTAGGAAGAAAAAAGAAAGTATTAAACCTGTCTATGAGGTTGGTTTAACATGAACCCACTCCCCCACACACATGCAGAAAATAATAGCCATGACAATATTACGTATTTTGTAATTATAAAATGACAACTTTGGAACCATCTTAGAAATTAACCAGCCCCGTGGTCCTCACACTTTCCCAGCCAGAACCCCCCAGGGCAGAGGACCGTGAGCAGGTGGGGTGGGTGGCAGAAGGGCTGCAGCAGGCATGAAACGACTATGAAGCCTCACATTTTATTTCTAAAACTTGTGCGAGTGTTTCATTCTCCTGCATAAAATGTCCATGTATGTTTTGGCATAAATTAATGTCTTTAAATCTCTCTGTGGCATACCATGGGGGGGGGGGTGGCTTCTGGAAGAAGCATGCCATGTTTATGGTCCCTGTGCCTTTGAAGAGCCCTGGGGTATTGTCCCAGCCACAAACCCGCCGTGGAAACTTACCAATTTAAGAAACACACATCTTGTTCAATCCCTTGTCCCTGCTATTTTATAGGTAGAAAAATTAGGCCCAAGATGACTAAGTTACGTCCCCAAAGCCACACAGCTAGTTAGGACCACAGCCAAAGGCTTCTACTCCAAGGCATCCGTTCTTTTCATTCCAAAAAAAAAGGAAAAAAAAAAAAAAAAAAGGAAGTGACAGATTCTGGCTAGAGTTCTGAGAACTTCATGTCCCAAACGCTGCTGGCCCCTCCTGGACCACATACCTCTCTCTCGAAAGGAAGGCCACCTTTTTAACACAACAGCATTTTATGACAGATTCGTATGACATCATCTCTCTGAGCATCTCTCTCTAAGGAACGCGAAATTCTCCACCACCACCTCACCCAGGCCTTACAGCAAGCCCCCAGCAACCTGCCGTGTATAGCGATTTTTGGCATTTACTGGATTCCTATTTGTCCTGCCTCATTTCCAAAACGGATTTGAAGGTAAATACGGTGACCTCTCCATTGTACAGATGGGAATAGCATGGGAACTTGACTTTATCAAGGTCCCAGGATAAATTTTGGGCAGTGAGGTAAATGGGATTTCATAACGTCTAAAGGAGGTCAGGATTTGCCCACCTGGCCTTGCTGAGCGATGACACCAGCTCCTGCCCAGAGGCCGCTACCTGCACTCGCCTGGCCTGAGGGAGTGAGTCTGGGCCGAGCAGGGCAGGGGCTGCCCGGCTGAGCTGCCGCGGCGAGGTGGGTTGAGCTGGGGTGATCTGGGATGGGATGGGCAAAGGCTCTGCGTGCCTCCTGCTGAGCTCAGGAGCTCGGGCTTGAAAAGCTTCTAAAAATACCAAGCACGTTTCTTGCAGGGGGGCTGATTTAGCTGACCTTTCCTAAGGATGGCCAATTTGCTGACTCCATGCCGGGGACCAGTGGGCAGAAAAACCTCCTGTTTCTCTGCAGCAGACTCTCGGGCTGAACTGAGGCAGGGTGGGAATATCGTCTCGGTCCCAGCACCCCTCACCTCACAGGGATCCGGCGCAAACGGAAACGAAGAGGCCTAGAGCATCCCGCGGGCTAGGCCAGAGACGTCAGACGTGGTCTCTGCTGGTCGCAAGCAGCCAGTGCTCTGCCAGCTCAGCCACGGAGAACACCAGGCCATCACCTGCGACACTTGGCGAACAGCAGGAGCAGGAGGGAGAGGTGCATTTTCACAGGGAGAGCCGAGGGGCCTGCAGCTCTCTCCATTGACTCATTAGTCCTCATTCATTCATTCATTCATTCATTCATTTGCTGGGCATCTGTTCTGTGTTTATGAGATCCTATGTCAGCTGTCTCAGGGATAGGACCCAGGTACTAAGTCTGATCGCACCTGGGCCTCATTTTCCTCATCTGTAAAATGACCAGGTTCAAATTGGAGGATTTCGAAAATGCCTCCCAGCTGGGACACCCAAACTAGCTGGGCCTCTCCTGCCCAAGTCCCGAGGTTCTGTGCCACCTCTGTCTCTTCTCCAACACTCTGAGAGCTGCTTCGCTTCCAGCACCCTCCCCACCCCTAGAAGGAGAAGAATGAGGGGGCAGCCACCCTCATTGAAGTCTCTTTGCCCTGAGCTGCCCCCCTCAGCCCCAGCCCATCATCGTCCTCCCTGGCTTCAGGGAGCCAGTCTCCTGCAGACAGGCCTGGAGCCTGGCGAAGGCAGGACAGTTGTCCGCCCGAGGATGGAAATGAACGCTGACAGCCCCTGATTTATGCCCTTGTCGTCTTGTGATAGAGACAGGGAGGCGACGTAAAAGGCCAGCAGCACCCTGGGAGGCCCAGCAAACAGCCCCACGCCACCTGGAGCTGCCCACTGGCTCCCCACCCAAAGCTACCTGCTTCCTGGGGAGGCAGAGAGACCCCCCCAACCCCAACCAGAGAGGGGAGGGAAGAGAGCACACCCCCAAATGCCCAGGAGGGTCAGGCGCCGGTGGACTCCTTCTGTTGCCCGGTGAGGCCTTCCTCACCCACCTTGTGCAGGTGAAGAGCCAGACATTTAGAGAGGTCACGTCCCATGCCTGAAGTCACACGGTGGGGAGACCAGGAGAAAAGGTGAGGCCAGGCCTCAAGCCCCCCCACCCCCTAAGCTGCCAGGGAGCAGCGGGATCTCGTGGAAGGGCTGGGAAGGGAGGAGCGTCTCTGCTGCCCATGGCCTGGCAGTGGAGTGCGGCCAACGGCCAGAGCCTGCCTCCTCCGGGCAAGGCCAAGGCTGCTCCGGCGGGGCCAGTGCCTTGTTGAAGAATAAAAAGGGAGAAGACAGCAAGAGGAAGACGGCTGGGCTTCTGGCTCTCTCCTGCCTTACAGCCTCCCGTGGATGCCCACGGTCTGCAGGACGCGTTTCAAGTGCCACCACCCAGCATCCAGCACTCTCCAGGACTCAGCCTCCCCTCCCTTTGCACCCTTCTCTGCTCCAGCCCACTTCCTGTCTCACCTTTCCCCACCCTCACCCATCTCTACCTTGAGCTCCTAGCCCCTACCTGTCAACATCCCGTCTAGCTCTCACAGCCCGGGCACCCCACCTCCTCAGTGAGCCCCTTCCCCAAGCTCTCCTACCAACTTCTCCACCTCCTTTGTGTTCAGAGGCACCAGCTCAGCATCTCAGAGCCTTCCACGGCTCAGAGGTGGCCGTGCATGCTTCTGCCCCCACGCCCAGACTCTAGGCTCCTGGAAACCGGGGCCGTTGTATTCGCACAGTCCAGTACCTAGCAGGTGCTCCATCGATGTGTGTTTGTCTAGTATACAATGACTTAAACTAGAAAATTAAACCAGAAAACAATGTTCCCTGTTCTTTTCCTTCTCTCGCCTTGCATCCCAGCAGAAGCTTTCTTTGGGTCGCTGGGACAAAACTTGCAAACCCAGCAGTGTGGCCTTCGGACAGTTTTAAGTTGAAGGCAGGTGGGTCTGAGTCCACTGTCTGCTCTGTGTGATGATGGAGTCTGTGCTTCTATGGGAGGTCCTTCTTTAAATGGGCTGGAAAGGACTGTGGCAATGTGGGATCCCAACCGTGGGTAACTGGCCTCACGTTCCTGCAGGACCGCTGGGCAACTTGAAAGGACATCAAAATATCTGAGAACCAAATCAGTCACAATGATTTCCTTGCCCCAGGGAAAGTCATGTACTGAGCCCTACATCAATTTTGTTCATCCTAGAAGACCAGGGTGTTTGTGAGAACAAGACCCAGGCACCTAGAGGCCACATGGGTACCACAGTTTCCCAGGGATACAGGGAGCAAAGTCTGCTGCCCCCGTGCAGGCTCAGCCCACCCCTCCTCCTCTGCCCAGCAGCGAACACCCAAGGTTCCCCATGTGGGATAGACGGAGGGGAGGTGCCAGGTTAATTTCAAGATTGCTTAGACATTCCAGGGGGAACGAACAGTTGCCAAGTGAGAGGGAAAAGAGCAAACCCATACCACATGAGCTGAGCTGCTGCCTTAGCGGCCAAGCTCCAGGGGAATGACAAACTGCTGAGATGAAGGGACAGAGCATCCGTCCTCAGTGTCTGCCCCAAGCCAGCCCTTCAGCAAGTCTTTGGCTCAGGCTGACAGCAGGACAGCCAGGTGGCACGGGAAGGGAGATGTGGATGGGGACTCCAACTAAGGTAACTGACTGGTCATGGTTTGCCTGGAACTTTCAAGGTTTTAGCAGTTGAAGTCCTGCATCCCAGGAATCCCCTCCATCCAGGGCAAATGGGGGAGGTTGTCACCCTAATTCTAGCAATCATACATTGGGCCAGGACTCAACAGCCTCCAGTTGTAGGTGCCTCATACTACAGCATAAGAGGTGAGGAGGGTGGCTCCCAGGGATGGCCCAGGTAAAGGGTACCTGCCACCACCCAGCAAGTACTCATGCCGAGGCTCAGGGAGGTCATCTGACTTGCCCAAGACCACACAGCTAAGATTTTAGACCCACGTTCTTGTTGAGAGGGGGATAGGAGGGTAGTATAAGCCTTCGAATCTGAGCTGTCCTGCCTCTAGGAGCCATGAGCACCTCAGCTCTGCCATTTGCCCTGGTCTTCACCCAGAGACCCAAGGGAATGCAGCTCAGTTATCAGTCCCAGGCTTAGCAAAGAACGTGGGCATAGTCCGCAGGGTCAACTGGAGAGGCAGAGCTGTGAGGCCACTGACCCTTACAGCTGCTTGAAGTCGTGGCTATGCACTCCGGAGGAAGACCCAGGTGCAGAGGGATGGAGAGAGGCTTGCTCTTGGTCTCTGAGGCCAGGAAGGAGAGGCAGAGCCTTCAAACACATGTGTCCTGGGATTGCAGGCCCCCAGGGAACTCACCCACCACCCCCAGACCCTCCGGTCTGCTCACCGGGGCAACTCAACACAAGTAGAATCGCTGCTGTGCAGTCTCGTGCACCCTGTGCCTTGTTCTCTGCAGGATGAAGCGCTCAGTTTATTCAGTGCTTGCTCTTGTGAGCTGGTCTTGAGGGTCTGCCTCGTCCTCCTTGCCCCCTCAGTGTTTGTTTCAGTACATCGTGTCTTTTAAAAGATGGATCTTCTTATTCTCCTTAATTTTTTTTTAAGAGACAGGGTCTCATTCTGTCACTCAGGCTGAAGTACAGTGACATCATCATAGCTCACAGCAACCTCAAACTCCTGGGCTTGAGTGATCCTCCTGCCTCAGCTTCCTGAGTAGCTGGGACTACAGGTGCTTACCACCATGCCTGGCTAATTTTTCTTATTTTTTGTAGAGATGGGATTTTGCTATGTTGCCCAGGCTGGTCTCAAATTCCTCAGGCAATCCTCCCACCTCTGCCTGCCAAAGTGCTGGGATTACAAGCGTGAGCCACCACACCCGGCCAAGCTTGCTATTTTTCTCAATGCCTTCCTTTGCTAATTGCAAATGTTGACTCATCAGATTTTCACCACTGGATGATGGAGCTATTAAGATTAGGTATACTTTACAGAGATGGAAACTGAGGCACCAAGAGATTAAGGACCTATACTGGGGCAAAAATATCAAAGTAATGTTCTTTTGTTCTATTCAGCATTCCAGAGGTTCCCAGGCTACCATGAGACTAAGAGGTTGCCTTCGTCTGATATCTGCCATCATTATTCTCTCTCACTTCTTTCGCTTTTACTCCACTAATAAAACATCCTCCTCCTTCAAAAAAGAAAGAAAAAGGAAGGAAGGAAGGAAGGAAGGAAGGAAGGAAGGAAGGAAGGAAGGAAGGAAGGAAGGAAGGAAGGAAGGAAGGAAGGAAGGAAGGAAGGAAGGGAGGGCGGGCGGGCGCACCTGGTACACTGTGGGCAAGCAATGCATGTCCATCAAATGAAGAAGCAGCACATTCAATATATACATGTGAAGTTCTGAGCTTCAAGGACCATCCTTCCCATCGGCCATTCCTAAAATCTGCAGGCAGAGGAACCACCTATGTCCCCAAAGATCTCCTAGGGAAAGGTCGTATTCTCTTTGTGGCCAGTAGAACTGCAGAGCCTGTCAGTCCACTGAGTCCTTCACTCATTCATGGAGCACACTCTGTGTGCAGCGCCGTGGGCAGGCGGGAAGGATACAGACGCGATTATAAAATGACTTCCAGGAGCTGACAGTCTACTGAGGAAGGGAGGCACTGAAACAATTTGTTTCTGTGGCGTGTCACGTGCCCCCAGTGTGCCTAGAGGAGGGAGAGCCTACCTGCCTGCAGGAGGTGACATTTGAGCAAAGGTGAAGGCCCATGGCTCAGATGTGCCTATCTCCTTGGGGAGGAAAAGGCAAGGCAGGTTCTCTTCAACCTGTTCCCAATTCCTAGATGGGGACCAGCCTATGAGGACCACAAGGCCTCGTGAAGGGAAACAAATGAGTTCTCCTAGCGCCTCAGGTGTCCTGAATCAGCCCTCAAGTCTGCAGCGCCTTGTGTCCCACCCAAAAGAGCCCTGTGGCAGGCAGAGCCCTTTGCTGGAAGCCGGGGCTGCAGTTTGCTCCTCCCAGGCCCAGGCTGGCCTCGGCTGGCATCGAGCACCACCTACCGGCCACAAGAGGAAAAGCAAAGGCCGAGCTGCCACCTCTGCCCCCTAGGGCTCCTGAAGTCACTCCTTGCCTGGCTGCCACACCCCTTGACACCCTGATCATCCCCTGGGGACCCCCATGTCTCCACTCAAGGGCAGAGGCAAAGTTGGAAGGTGACACAGACACTCTGATGGAAACAAGAGGCCCTGCAGCCAGGCAGATCAGTCAAACCCCGGGAGAAAGCCCATGTGCTGGAGCATGAGAGCAGACAGGGAGGGTAGCAGGGTGGGTGCCAGGAAGGGGGCAATGGGAGAGAGCAGGGGAAGTGCATGAGAACCAAGCCGGGGAGACACAGGAGAGGCTGGAGGGTTGCATGGAGTCTTCCTGAAGAAGGACTTGGGGTCCCAGGAAGGGTCACATTCTGGCCACTGAGGGACAGGTGCTGAGGTTGCCCTCATTGTAGACAATGCCACTCCTCTTGTACCCAGCTGCTTCTGGGCAGCTCCGCCTGGCCCTCTGACCTCAGCAAGCCTGCACTCGCCGGGGGCTGCTGCCCCCAGCAGCTGGGGTCAGGTCACCCCATTCTCGCTGTCCAGCTCAGCTTTGGATCCCCTTAGTCGAGAGCTGGCAATGAACATTGGAAAGAGACAAAGGCGGAAGGAACAGAGGTGAGGGTTTCAACATGAGCTGATATTAAACAAATGACACCTAAAGTTCCCAACGTGCAATTAAATTGCAAATAGGCACCCTCCAATTTTGAACCAGTGGCTCAGAGATTTCTGCTCAGAAGGCAGCTTCCTGAGCACTGGCAAGAGCTGACACCCCTGGCAGGCCAGGCTCCTTCCTGTTTCAGGGGCTCCAAGGCCGAGCCCGGGCCTGCCGTGCTGCCCACGGAGGAGCACACGGAGCTTCCCTTCCGGCGAGGGGCTCAGGCCTTGGAATCAGAGAGAGGAGCTCCTGACTTTGTCCAGTCGCTTCGCTTCCCTGGGCCTCTGGGTTCCCCTCTGAAGAATAAGGATAATGAAACCACCTCACAGGACTGTTGTAAGGAGTAAGCACACAAACCACTCGGCGCAGTACCTGGAAGATAAGCTCAATAAATATTGGCTAGAGAAAAAGAGAAAACAAGACCTTGGCTGTTTTGTCGCCGAGCGGGCCTTGCATCCCCTTGCTGGGTTAACTCTAAGGCCTGGCTCTCAGCCTCTGTGGGCGAGGGAGGGAAGGCGGGGGCGGGGCCTGTTCTCACTCAGGGAAGGTTGCTCCCGGGGTGGGCGATGACTGTGCGCCTCACCCACCCGGGCTCAGCGGCTCAGCGAGCGAACGGAAAAAGCCAGCACCCCTCTCTGCCGCATTCATTATTCAGAACTTCCCACGGGGATGCCTGCTATGGGGGTGTGCGAGAGGCACTAGCTAAGGCCGGTTTTGCCCAAGGCACCTACAGCAAACCCAGCGCAGGGACCCATAGGTGGGGCGGGGCCATCTTCCCAAACCCCTGCTCTCCAAAGTATGGGTGATGGGGCGGCAGGCATTCACAGAGGAGCTGGGGCCTGCCAAGGGGTCGGCTTTGGGTCAGTGTTTCCCAGCTTCGCTGTGCAGGAAAACCACCCCCCCCAGCGCTCGTTAAAATGCAGGTTGCTGGGCCCCACCCCAGAGATTCCGATCCAGGAGGTCTGAGTGAGGCCCCAGATGCTGCATGGCTAACAAGTTCCCAGGTGCCGCCGCTGCTGCCGTGGTGGCCGTGCAAGTTTAAGTTCCAGTCAATTCAGATTAAATAAAATTAAACTTAGAACAAAATACAGCTGCTCGGGTGCACCGCAGTGTTCCCGGGATGCAATAGCCACATGTGGCTAGTGGGCACCACGTAGGACAGTGGGGATAGAGAGCACTGCTGTCCTTACAGAAAGTTCCATGGAACTGCGCTGCGCTAGCGAGTCTCTCCACAATGACGAGCAGGCGAAGGGAGGCAGGCGAGGCCAGGAGTGAAAAGGAGTCTGTGCGTAAAGCCCTGGGGTGGCTGAGGCTTTCCCTGAGCTGGAGAAGACAGGCCCCCGGAGGACTTTCTGGAAGGATCGGGGCGTGGTGTGGAACACCCAGTGGCAGCCCCAGCGCCTCGCTGACCATGCTAGAGAAACTAAGGCGCCACCGGGTATTTTTAAAATCCAGCCGGGGGAGTCGGCGGAGGTGGGGCAGAAGCTGGGATCTGAGGGAAGGATGAGTAGGAACCAGGCCTCCGGTATTTTTTGCTCAGCTGTGATCCGCTCGCCCACAGGCCTGCGAGTGTCCTTGTCACTCAGGACGTGAGCGGGCGCTCTCGGGCTTTGTCGTGCGGGGCAGGGGCAGCCGCGAAGGACAGAGCCCGAGCCAGGCGGGGAGGCAGGGTACCGCGCTGTCTGCTCGGAGGGGGAGACGCACACATCCGAGTTCCGAACAGATGGCCCAGCAAAAGGGGTTAAGTAAAGAGATCGCTGCGAGGAGTCTTGTCACTCGCATTTGAGTGGAGACCCAGGAGGAACAGACTTTCGGTGGGTCCGAAATAGCAAGTGCCAGGGAGGAGCGCGAGCCGCCTTCCCCGCCCCACCCTCCGCCCGCCCGCCCGCGCGCAGCGCGCCCGCCCGCCGCCGCTCCTCCGGGGAGCCGGGCTCTGACAACAGCTCTCCCGAGGAGGGGAGCCAGTGCCTGTGGGCTCTGCCATGTGTGTCTTTGTCACACAGAGAAGCGGTTCCACCCTTGAGCACAAAGGAACCGTCGTGGGGGGCAGGAGGCTCCCCGCCCGCACACCTGACCGCGCCCAGACCTCCAGGGGCTCAGAGCTGTGTCCTGTCCTGACCTCAGCCCTGCGCTCTTTCCTCCCTTGCCTCTTCTGTCAGGGTCCCCGCCGGGCAGGCCACCCTCTGCTAGCCCGTCTGGGCGCAGAGCTACTTGGCGAGATGTGTAGAGACCTGAACAGGAGACCGGAAGTGCGGCATCCTGCCCAGGAGCTCACCCCGCCCCCCAAGGGGCCTCCACTGCCCCTCCGGCCCCTCGGCTTCCTCCTGGTCTCCAGCGCTCTCCACCTCGCTCATTCCTCCTTCTCCTTCACCTTCCTCTGCCTTTCTTCTCCTCAGACCCCCAGATTCCTAAGGAAGCCAACTCCATTCCCAAGTTCTAGGTCTAAAGTGAGTTTCACAAGGCTCCCCTCATCTTCCTCTCCGCGCCCGGGTCCCAGCAACTCTCTGTCTCCCTCCTCAGCCCCCCTCCCCACGCAGCCCCCCCCAACGACCCACCTGCCACCTTTCCCAGCTGACAGGGAGCCTCTGTCTCCTTTCCGGGGGAGCCTCTGTGTCCCTAAACGCTTCCTCTCTGGTGAGCCCTATAACCAGAATCAATGGCTCGTTCCAGATTTTTCTTTTCAGTTTCTCCAAACGCTTTATCCCTGACCCCAAGGTAAGTGACCTGGACCCTGGTCTCGCCATCCCTTTTCCTCTCTGGAGATCATATATTTTCCCATTTATAAAGCTCACTTTCATATCGGATAACTCTTTTTGGTCTGAAAGGAAGGCAGATTTTATGATGCCTTAAAAACAAAAAAAAAATTATATTTAGCATATGCGTGATTGCAAAAGGCAAAAAGAAATCACCCACAGACTCAAGTTTAGTACTTTCAAGGAACTTCGCCTGGTGGACTTCCTTCTGGAATATGGTGAAAAGATTCTCACCACCTTGGGGCGAGGGTAGGGACACCGTGGTGACAGGGAAAGCAAAGGGGGACAGGTGTTTCCAAAACCTCCTTTGACGATCTATTTCTCATTGGGAACACCTGCACAAGTGTCTCGCACCCTGGGCACTGCTGACATTTGGGGCTGGGTCATTCTTTGTGGTGTGGCTGTCTCCCACGCATTGTAGGATGTTTGGCTGCATCGCTGGCCCCTACCCTCTAAATGCCAGTAGCACCCTTCTCCCCAGGTGTGACAATGAAAAATGTCACCAGACATTGCCAAACGTCCTCCGGGGGGCAAAATCACCCCTTACTGACAAACACCGAGCTAGACACAGTCAGGTTGTTTTCACACAACAGGGAAGGGATTAGTGATTGGACAACCTTCTGAGGCTCCAGGAGGAGGAATAGGACGCCCTCCAACTCAGGTGAGGCCACTCCCCAGCTTGGGACCTAAGCCCAGGCCACTCGGCCTCAAGAACAGTGATGGTAGCTCACATGCACTGAGCTTCAGCGTGTCCCAGGCATGGAGCTTTAGCATGCATCCCGTACGTTCTGTGTTCTACGTCATGTGACCTTCCGTGCCAGGGGAGTAACCTGAGACTTGGACAGGCTGAAAGGCTGAGTTAGCCCTTAATCCTACCTCCATGTTTGGGTGTTTGTTCCTTATCCCCTTGGCGACTTCGCTGTAGAGGTGAATGGATGCGGAACAAGGGCAAAGCTCATGCTCTGAGCTCCAGGTGTGCAAGATACTTGCAAACACTAATTCTGAACCTTTCCAGTCTTGAGCTCCCTTCTGCCTGGTTGGCAGAAATGGAATCTTAGTCCCTCTTGAGGCTTTCCTGCCCCCTGCACACGCCCCGAGGTTAGTCAGGGTCCCTGGGTCTTACGCTGTGCTGGGACATGATGGGGCTGGGCAGTGTGAGGGATACTGTGGCCATCTGTCCACTCCAGTGACTCCTAATAACTCCCGAAACATTCACTGCTAGTCTCTGCATGGCCCATTCAGGTCCAATGGCTCACGAACTTCTTCTGCCTAGTGCTTGAGGCCAGGGACCCTTCTCCAAGGCCACCTACTATCTCATATGGCCTGCTGTATTTTCCAAAGAGGGTCTTGATATCTTCTGTCCCACACATTCTTATTAAAACTTTGAAACTCCTCCCATCGAGAGGTAGAGTCTTGTGACCATGGCAGAAGTGACACTGTGTGACTCTAAAGGGAAACGCAGCTCTGCCTGTTTCTCGTGGGATGCTAGTTCTTGGAACTTAAGCCGCCATGCTGTGAGGAAGCCCTCACAGCCACAGAAAGAGGACACTCGCAGGTGTTCCAGCTGACAGTCCCAGCTGAGTTTCCCGCTGACAGCCAGCAGTGACTGCCAGACATACGGGTGGATACGTCTGTGTAGGATTCCAGACCCCAGCAAGTCACCCCAGCCCATGACTCTTCCCCACAACAGAGACAAGCCATTCCTAAGGCATGCTCTTTCTGCATTCCTGATCCACAAAGTCTGTGAGCCTAACAAAGCGATTGTTTTGCAAGGTTCACAGTAGTTTGTCAGGCATGGATAGTAGTCCGTGGAACATCCTGTCTGCCCAAATACATCAGAATGCAGACACGCCTGTGTGGGGTCTTGCCTCCTCGCTGGGGCACTGCCAGGGAAGAGGACATGAGTCCACGCTAAGCTGGAGCTTGCACGGGTCTCTCCCGCTCTCTCCTGCCTGTGGTCTCGCTCCAGCCCAGCCTGGAGAGTCTAGCTTTCCCTTTTGTTTCTCCATGGCACTATATTTATATCCAAGCATCTCTTCCTTCCTCCTTTCACCTCCTCCATAACTCATCTAACTTTGCCTAGTTGTTCAGGTTTTCCAAGCACAAAAGCCTGTGGGATGTGCAGGCTTTTCATGTTTCTCACCCTCTCTCCCCTGGGCCCAAGAGCAAAGTCATGTACCCAACTCAGTGGGAGAAGGTAAAGAGGAAAACATCCACTGGGAGGGAAAAAAAAAGATGCATAGATTATTTTTGACAGATTTATTGAGATATAATAATTCACATACCATAGAATGCGCCATTTGAAGTGTGTAATTCGATAACTTTTAGTATAATCAGGGTTGTGCAACCATCACTATTGTCAATTTTAGAACATTTTCATCAGCCCCTAAAAAACTCTGTATCTCTTAACCATCATCCCCCAGTCCCCCCACACCCCAGTGCCTGGCAACCACTTTCTGTCTCTATGGATCTGCCTATTCTGGACATTTCATATAAATGGAATTGCACAATGTGCGGTCCTTTGTGACTGGCTTCTTTCACTGAGCATAACGTTCTCGGTCCATCCCTGTTGTAGCAGATGCACAGATTAGTGTCTCAGGGCATCATCAAAGCAGAGACATCCTTTCAGCTGCCCCTGCCTCCACTCCAAGCTGTGAAGAATGCGTTCTTTGCATATAGAATGGAGGTCCTGTCTGTCACCCACACAGTCATTCCACATCTGGCCTTTGCAGGGTGATAAGCAACTGGACCCCCAAATTGGAGATCCAAAAGCGCAAATAAAAGGATGATGGATCTCCCAACAGCCCCTCTCTCCAGCCCCTTTCCCTTTGTGTTTAAGCTCCTGGCAGGTGTCTCGAATAAACTGTTTAAATAAACACGGTCAGACCATACTAGCTCCCAGGTGGACCTGCCCTACCCGGTTGCCGTGAGCTCAGACAGAGGCACTGGCAGAGGAGAGGGCCAGCAAGGCCCCACAGCCCTGTCAAGGCTCTTCGAAACAGGGGAAGGATGAGGACCCCCACGCTCAGCATTGCTGGCAGAGGAAGGGCTGCAAACATGCAGAGTTTAGGACCCAGCACCAAGCGAGGGCAGCGGTGGGGGCTGCCAGTGGAGAGTTTGCGGCTGGCCTACAAAATGGATAAAGAATGGGCTGGAGGGGAGCATGACCATCAATGAACCACAAAGCCTTTTAGCATCCATTTGCGACTGCTGCTGAACAAACAATTGCAAACACACGGTCACTAACTGGGGCTTGGGTCTCCCGGGACACCTTGAACTCCAGCCCAGAGCCCCATCCCCAAACAAAGGAGAAAGGAGGTGCCCTCGGCAGCCCCAACTCGGTCTATGAAGCTAAATCCAGCCCTGGAACATTGCAGCCTTCCATCTGTGTCCTGGGCCTTGGCAAGGAGGACACCCCAATATCTTTAGCTCAGCGAGCGAGGCAGCTTCATGATGAATAGAGATGAGTTGCTGGGCTCTGCTGTCTTCATAACAACTGTTAAGATATCAGCTTTCAGAATCAGATCCTGTTTTTATCTAATGCCTCCATCCTTATTGGAGGAAGACACAGTTCCTCTGCATTAAGGATTATGCAACAGGTTCGTTCTCCCAAAACAAAGAACAGGGGGTTGGAGAGCCATTGGTTTGCACAAGCAGGAGCAGGGCTGTCCCTCCAACCTCCCCCTTCCACCCCCCACCCCCCATTTCATAGAGTGACAGATCCAAAGGTCTGGTCAGCTAGTCTTGGTTTGAGGGCCAAGAATGGAGTTTGGCGCATGCAAAGCCCCAGGGGTCTTCTAAAGCTGCGTCCCCAAACCCTGGTCCCCAACTCCTGGGCCTTGGTGGCTGGTACCAGGTTCATGGACTGTTAGGAAAACAGGACCACACGTCGCTGCCTGAGCTCCACCTACCCCCCAACTTCCCCCCCCCATCCCAGTCCATGGAAAAATTATATTCCACGAAACCAGTCCCTGGTGGGAGAAAGGTTGGGGAACACTGTTCTAAAGGGGATATGAATTTCTCAGGAGGAATGGAAGATTGGCCACCCCCTCCAGCCCCCTTCTGATCCATGGAGCAGCCTGACCCTCTGGCACACCTTCCGGACACAGGGGCCAGGCAGGGTGGGGGAGGTCTCTGTATCTGTGGGTACACTGGAGAGCTGGGGTGCCAGGCATCAGGGCAGCCACCCCCTCCACTAGCTGACTGCCTATTTTATCAACTGGAGGGAGCGGGAGATTTTACTAAAATGGAAAACTCCTACTTTAGAGCCCACAACATAGTAGATGCTCAGTAAGGTCTTGTTTACTCTGAATTTGTCAACTCTCCAGTGCTTGAAGACCCACTGGCGAAAGAGGACAAAAAGGACAACCATGGAAGGTGCTTGAGAAAGGGCCAACCACGAAAACCAACTGAGTCAGGCTCAGGGAGCACCCTCTCCCCAGACTGGGTCCCAATGCCACGGCAGACAGGCAGAACCGCCAACATTGCTGCAAAGCTCTGTCCCCCGCCCACCCCCACACGCCCCGCTGTCCTCTCCTCCCCACCTCCCCCCAGTGGCGTCCGTCCGCCTGTTTATTTGCTGAGCCCGGGTTTAACAATGCGCTGTTTTTATGAGTTGTGCGTAGTTCTTGGTAAAGCACTTTAATCCACTTTAATGCCCCACTCTGCTCCTCCGTGACAGCCTGGTGGTTACTCTAATGCATCCCTCTCACCTCAGGGTTACTAATGAGGTCAGAGGGAACGCAATATCCCAACTGAATAATTCACTAATCAGATGCTACAGACTCCAGTGGTAAAATTTATTTCTGACACCTAAACGGCAAATGGGTTTGTGGACACACTCCCTCCCTCTCTCTGCTCCAGAGCTATTTCTGCTAAATGGAGGGCTGCTGTGTTTGCTTAACAAAGGGCTCTGGTCTGGCCACAGACATCGCCTCAGAGGGCCTTGCGTGCCTTCGGGGGAGTTGGGTTGGGTGGGCGGCTGTGTAGATGGGGCCCATGCCAGAGTGAGGGCACCTTCAGAGCCCCTTCCACCCCCACCCGCGCCCCATCCTCGTGCCAGGGCTGCAGACCCCTGCTCTGTCCGCTGGTCTGGTCGCAGGCACCTTGAGAACCTGGAGACAGCTCCCCAGGCCCCCAGGAAAAGGCACACACCTTCACGATACTTTGCACTCCATTTTTAAGGGGGTCTGAGCTTCTCTAAAAGCCTCAGTCTCAGGGTACGACTCTTCTCCGCAGTGGGCGTTGCTAGATTATCCCCAGATCTGTTTCCACGCGAGGCACCCACGTTCCCGGTTCATAAAATGGACAGGAAGAGCCAGGTGTCTCCAAGCTGTCTTCCTGCTCCGGGATTCTCTGCACTTCAAGCAGAGACCCCGAGGCCCAGTTCTTCGTGTCTCAGCCCGGCTGGAGCAGACAGGACCCTTGGGTGGACACCTGCCTCAGGGGAAGGAACGGCCCCTCAGCCTCTCACACCCCCTCCCTCAGGGCAGGACGGACACGCAGCCATCTTCAGATTCCTTCCAGAGGGTGTCCCCATGCCCGGACAGATGGGGAGCTGCAGGTTTGGGCTGCAGCCAAAGTTTCCCCAGGAATCACAGCAACCACTCCTATTCTGGAACATTCCAGGCGCCCTTGGATTATGCCAAGTTTCTTTTTACTCCTTTCAAATGACCAGTGCCTGGCACATGCAAAGTCAGCCAGAGTCCCCAAGCCCAGCTTTGCCTGCCGCCCAGGGGCCAGCCTGTCACAGCATGGGGACACCAAGCAGGAGCCTCTGTGAATATCGTTTGAACTTAATTGCCTAAAAAATAATACATGTCTAGGTATCCAAGAGATGGCCCTGAATATCCTTCAAAATACAAACTGTAAATCAAAATCATCTTCAATTCCCAAACAGACCCTAGCAACCAGCCATCCTTTGTCGTGGAATTCAAACTGGAAACTTTGGGGCTCCCCTGCCCTTCTGACACCCCTCCCCTGGGGCCTCTGGCTCTGGCCAAGGGCTGGAGAAGGGAACCCCCCGGGTGGGCGACTAGAGGCCAGCCACACGCCCGTCTCCTGCCCTGGGCAGGGAGAGAATGTTCAGGGAAAGGCGCTGGAGGAGCCTGGGAGGTCTGCAGCAGCCGGCGAGTGGAAGGGGAAGCGGGCACAGCACTCATCCCCCGTTCTTGCTAATCAGCTCCCCTGCCACCGGAGGCCGGCGTGTGCCCCGCCCCTCCAGGCTGCTCCAAGGTGCCGGAGATGGGCAACGCTGGCAGCTAATGAAGGAAGGGGCCCCTCTGCAGCAAGGGGAGGACTCACATCAGTGCGGCTGGCAGCACAGGCTGCCTTAATTGCCTGTCCCCTAGCCCAGCCCTCTGCAGCTCTCCCTGCCACCCTGCCCCCTTCCCTGCCTCTCTCTCTCTCTCTCTCTCTCTCTCTCTCTCTCTCTCTCTCTCTCTGCAAGAAGCTAAATGCGCCTCTGCTCCATGACCCAGAGGCCCCAAGGGGCTGAGGTTCCTCGGCTGAGTCATATGTCCAGGTCACAGGTCTGCAGCCTGCTTTCTGTAAACAGAGGCAAAGGTGGCGGCTCCCCACTGCCTGTCTGAGCCGCCCCAGCGTGCCAGCTGAAGCAGCTCCCTTGCCTGACCCTTGCTCTGAGGTGTGACCCCACTTTGCGCTCTCATTCTAATTTAGGAACACTCCTCCTCGCCTAAGTCCTGGGCGCCTTGCGCCTGGCATCTGGGTCTGATTCGGGCAGATTAACACTGTAGCTCCTGGTTCCGAGCCTGGCTGTGCTGCAGGGACTGCCACCAGCATCCTAGCCCCAGGGCTCCAGCTCTGGGCAGCTGTTGCTGAGCTTTCCAGAGTCTCTCCCTTCCCCCTTCTTCCTCTGGTGATCAGCCCTGAGCCCTGAAGCTTCCGTCTCCTTGAAATCCAGAATGAGACTGCCTCTGTCCTGACACCCCATGGCTCCAGGACCCCAGGCATCTCAGGAAAGCTAAGGAAACTAAGAGTTGCTGAGTTGTTTCCATGTGCCTGACATCGTGCTAGGGACTTTAGTCCTCAAGGCAGGTCTGAGACTTCGTCAGTCTCTGGCGGGGCTGTCTGGAGCCCCAGTGGCAAAGGGCAGGGCCTGCTTTTCTAAGGAGTAGCAGACTGGGAGCTGGAGAGCTGGGTCTACCCCCAGTGACTTTGACTCGCTCCATGGCTCAATTCCCATCTCTAAAGGGGGACCCAAAAAGCTCTTCTTCAAAGAGCATGTCTTAACCCAATGTGAGAGGGATTTCTACAGAGAGGAAACTCAGGAGGAGTTTCTTATGGAAAGGTTGCCTATAAATGCAAGGTTGGAATCTTGGGTTCCTTCCATTTCCAGACTCTCAGGATGCCCCCACCCCTCTGACTCAGTTTCTCCTTCTAGGTTGTCCAAGTGAGGGGACAAGCACAGGAGGAATGTGCCCTATTCATACTGACTGTTTATATATTCTTCCATGCATCTTCCTTCCATTCATTCATCCACTCATTCATAAATTCCTTTCATCCTTGGAGGGGTGAATTTATTCCAGTGTTCACCAGCTCACTCACCTATGCATCCATTTATCCACACATCCATCCATCTATCCACCAGCCTATTTATCTATCTGCTTATCCATCTATCCATTCCCCCACTCACCAATCTATCCTCCCATCCACTTATCAAACCACACACCTATCCATTCATCTATTCATTGACTCAGTCATAAATTTCATCCATCCTTCATCCATCCACCCACTTATACATTCACTCCCTCACACACCCATCCCTGACCTAACTATCTATCCATCCATCTACTTACCCACCCACTGTTTATCCACCCACTCATTTCTCCATTCACCCATTCATCTACCTATCCTCCCATCCATGCATCAAATCACACACCTATTCATTCTTCTATTTAATTTATTCAGAAAGTCCATCCATCCTTCCCATGCAGCTACTCTCCCATCTACCTTCCTACAGATTTATCAACTCACCCTTCCACCTATTCATCAATCCAGCTAGCCTTCCATCCTTTCTCCCATTCATTTTCCAACATGTTTTGACCACCTACCGTATTCTAGGCCCTATATTATTATATATGTGCTGGAGATAAAGAGATGAATAAATCACAAATCAAATTACAATGTATAAGACAGTGAGACAAAAATAGGCAATTGTCATGGGGTCTGAAGAGGAATGGTAGAATGCAGAGCGTGGAAGTGTGTGGATTTAGAGGAAGGGTCTCTGCAAGGTCAGAAAAGGCTTCTTCCAGGAGCTGACATCCAGGGCAGGGAATCTCCTGTCCCTCAGCAGGGAAACCCACTTGCTGAGTTTCAACAGGTGATTAAAAGTTATCTAGGTGAACAGGTGAAAGTCAGAGCTAAGCAGAGGCAACTCATGCATAAAAGCATAAAGTCATGAGAAAAAGCAAAGCTCTAGGGCAGTGGTTCTCCACGTGGGGCGATTTTGCCCTTCAGGAGACATTTGGCAACGTCTGCAGACATTTTTGGTTGTCACAACTTAGGGGTGACACTGGCTTGCAGTGGGTGGAGGCCGGGGTGCTGATGAACACCCTAGGACGCACAGGGCAGCCGCCACCTCAAAACAGAGAACTCTCCAGCCCCAACCGCCAGTAGTGCCGAGGCTGAAAAACTGAGAAACCTGCTCTAGAAGGACAGCAGACAGGAGCTCAGGATGCCTGGTGTGAAGGAAAGAGGAAGCAGCAGGAGAAAGTCCCAAGAGGCAGGCGCGGGCTGGATCAAACACCGGGTGCCGCGTTTATTGGACACACCGAGCACGTAGCTGTGCCCTCCAGAGCTTTCTGTCTCTCGGGGGAAGTGGTGCATGTCCCACAGAGGGGAGAGGAACCTGTCATAATGAGACCCTACTAGGTGCCAGTCACGGCACCAGGGCCTTTATAGACATTATTGCATTGCGTGGATTGCTCACCACATTTTATGAGGTAGCTTCCATTTTCCAGATGAGAAAGCTGAGGCTCAGAGAAGTTTTTTAAAAACTAGTTCCAAGTCCCACAATGACAGCGCACCACGGCTCACACCGCCCCACCTGGCAGCTCCAGGCGGCAGACGTGGGGCAAACTGACAGTAGAGACCTGGACAGAGACGGAACAGGGAGAGCAGGACGTGGCCTTGGACGAAGAGGCATCAGATTCGCAGGAGGGGCAGGCAGGCAGGAGGGCAGAGCCAGGAGAGACGCAGGTGAGCAAGAAAGTGGCGGGTTCTGGAAACCCCAGGTGGTCGGGAGATTGCAGGGTGGAAGAGAAGAGGAGAAAAGGTCCCAGGGAGCCCAGGCAGCAAACTGCCCGGGGGGTCCCTGCAGGTCTACAGAGGATGCTCAAGGCCCCCGAACGAAAGGAGGCCGAGGCACAGGCGTTAGGAATACTCAACCAGCAGCCTCTGAGGAAGGAAGGAGGACAGAAGGAGGAGTTGAGAATTGTACGTCTCAAGCCTGAGTTTTACCTGGAAATCTCTGTCCCTGGTTCCTCTGAGTATGGAAGCTGCCTCTCTCCACCCCATCAGTTTCCCACAAAAAGGGGCAGCCCACTGGGATGCCAAAGGGCAGCCCACTGCGCTAGCCTGCCCTGGCCGGTCCCTAAAAGATGCAGCTCCTGTCTTTGGGGACATCACACTCATCTCTGTTAAGAGAGCTGCATCCCCTCCTCTGATTCCTTGTGACCCACCACATGTGTCTCACACGCGTGCACTCACATGCACACACGCGCATGCACACGCACACCAGATCTGAGGGCGTCGCCAACACTGTTCATCAGATGAGAGAGACAGTTTGCTGAAGCTGTTCCCTGGCCCTGCTGCTCTGAGCTGCACCGGGGTGAGAGGTTCAAGGAGAATCAATTTCATCCAAGAAATCTGGAAAGAGACAGAAAAGGGGAGGGGCCAATTCAGCAGTAGCCAGAGAGACGGAGCAAGGGAGCCATCGCTCAGCCAGGGAGAATCTTTGCAAATTGAATTTCTGGCTGTGGTGGAGACAAGCGAGGGCTGCAGGAGAGACCTGACATTTCTGGAGGAGCCCAGGGCTCCAGGGTAAAATAGCTTCACTGGCCTCCCGGGGAGAGGTGTGGAAAGAGCAGAAACGACCTGCCCTGGGAGGGCAGTGCCCCCGGCCACGCTGCCCCACACACTGGCTCCTGCAGCCCCCATTTCCCCTTCAGCCCTTTGCATCTCAGCTCCCCTCCTGGCAGGAAGGGGAGGTCCGGAGGCTGTGCCTCCTGAGTGGGGTCTTGGAGGTAGACGCAATCCAGAAACGGAGGTGTGAGGCTGCGATACAGGGCATTACCCTCCACCTGTAGAGGCCCCAGGGATGAGGCAGTCCCAGGCCCTGCCCGTGGCCTGGATCCAAAAGTGATCTTCAATAGCCGGTCAACAGGGCTCTGCCCTCTGGATCTAGCTGGCCCCTCCCTTCGCTTCTCACTGGGGTCGTGGACAATGCTACGTCCACAGAGGAGCACGTGGGGGAAGGGAGGGCCTCACAACAGACAGTACGGGGAATGGGGGTGCGTGCATGCGTGTGCACACGTGTGTGCACCGCCCCCCATGTGCATGTGCCAGTGTACCGAGCAGCAGGAGTCAGCCTCAGCCTGCTTCTGGGGGGCGAGGACAGGCCGCCCAGCCAGCCTTCTCCGACCCTGTGCTGATGGATTACACACCACCATCTTCACCTGGGCTGGGTTTGAAGAGCAAGACTGCAAAGGCTTGTGGGATGAGGTTGGGGGCAGGATTCAGACAGTCCTGCAAAACCAGCCCCTCCATCTGGCAAAGCAGAGAATCACCCTGGAGTGAGGGGCCAGGACTGCGGACCCTGCCCCACACCTCGGGGCAGGGCCTGTCCAGCCCAGCCTGTAGGGTGCATAAGCCTCAGGGTCTCCAAAAGCACTCACGGCCACGGAAACCGTCCCAAAGTCTCGGCCCACCATGTGGTACGAGCAGGGGGCCCTCTCTCTTCCCTCGAGCACCTGCTGCCCTCTCTGTCCAGGACTTCACGCGCATTACGGGGATCCACCCACGGGAGCTGTTTTGTGCTGGGCCGCAAAGGGCCTAGAACAGCGCCTGGCAGGCACCAGGCGTGCAGTAAACACTGGGCTAAGGAATAAACGTTTGCTTTAGTTCACACTCGCAACAGCCCTAAAAGGAAGATGGTTCTGTCGACGCAATTTGCCTACAAAGATGCCGAAGCTCAGCGAAGCTAAGTAACTCGCACCAGCTCACTTCACCTGTGAGAGCTCGTGGCCGTCCGCACCTCAACTCTACCTTGCCTTGCATTATAATCAGAGAAGCATCGTCTTAAACTCAGGGTGATAACGTGTCAACTAAGGCACCACTGAACTCTAAACAGAGTGGATCACCGTGGCCAGAACCAGCCAAGGGACAGAGGCCCTGCAGGGCACTGGAAGAGGGGGGAGAATTGTGGGCTTCAGAGAGCCCCAAGGCCGTCTCTGTCCAGGGCCGGCAGGCGCACGGCCCACTGTAGAGAAAGGCCCTTCCCTAGCAGCCGCGGGAATACCTCGTAAGGACACAGGGCCACGGGACGCCTCGGGGCCAGGAGCCTCCTTGCAGTAAGACCTGGATCTGTCGAGCACCTGCCAGCAGCACAGGCGCTGAGCCACCTTCAGATGATGGGAGGACCCCTGTACCTCGATACTGGCAAGGCAGGGGCTCGCCCGTGGGTGTTGGTGATCTCTGGAACCCCTCATCCCGCCGCAGTCCTCCCTGCCCAGGTCCTCCGCAGTGAACAGGCCGTGTCCATCTGGAGAGCTTAGATACCCGAGCCAGCCGCACGTTTCCTCGGGACCTGATGACCCTCGGTGACCTCTAGCTCTCCTGGGTGAGGCCTGCTGCTGCCACCCAGACCAGCACGCCCGAGGCCACCTATACCTGTGACACTGCCCTTCACCCTGCCACCTTCCAGCTCGGGCCGCCTGCGCCCCCACGGAACCCTCTGGTGTCCCAGTGGGCTCAGGCCAGCCCCTCCCCCAGACCGGAGCTGCCCGCACCACGGCAGAGGGGTCAGGCTCCCCTGGCCGTGGGGAGATCATTATTTTAGAATGTACCCGCACCTCTGGGAAGTGTCAGGGCACAGAACAGGGTGAAAATAACAAACCAACACCCCCCAACAACAAATGCCACACATCACAACAGGGACCTGACAAACAGAGAAAATAATTTCAAAGGGGGAAAAAAAAAGTTTAAGTCTCTTAACCTTGGCGGGGTGAGGGAGGTGAGACTCAAGTTTCCAAAGGGTGAGTTGCCCCTGTCTAGGGCACCGTCCCCGAGGCGCTGGCCTTGGCCCTGCTCCCTGCGCCAAGGGCCGGGGCCGGGGCAGACCTGCAGGGTCAGAGGGCCGATGCTGGAAGCCGTATCCCCAGGGAGGGCCTGTTACAGGCCACACTGGATGATCTGAAATGGGGTCTCCAACCCCAGGGTTGGAGAGAGAGCAGGAGTCAAGGAGAAAAGCCGGACACAAGGGGAGACGCGGAATGAGGTGGGTCGGGGAAGGAGAAGAGGTTCTCAGAGAGGTTCTCAAACCCAGGCCAGCATCCTGTGCTCTTCCCACTCACACACGGGCTGGGCAGGGGTGTCTGTCCTCACTGCTGAGCGGTCTCTGCAGCGCCCCCTTCCCCTCCTGAGACCACCTCCTCCCCTATCCATGGGTGCGGGTAGTGCCGGCCCCACGCCCTGGCTTCCGAGGTGGGCGAGAGTCCCAGGCCTGCCCAGTCGGAGGATCCCACCCCCCAGGCCATGTCAGTAGCTCATGGATGGGCGTGAGAGTAAACCCTGTTGAGGAAAAGAAACCTGGCACTGACTGCTAGGCAGGAGCGAGACGTCGCCTCTGACTGCCAAGGGCCACGGTGCAGAGAGGCCTGCGGAGAGAGAAGAAGATGACTGGGGAAGAATTTTTGCAGCAAGACGGAAAGAGAGCTGGTGGCATTATTTGAACCCCTGGAGCCAAGTGTACCTGACATTCCAGTTAGTTATACAAGTTGATAAGTTTTTTTCGAGTTTAAGCCACTTTGGGTTTGGTTTCTGTCACTCGCAACCCAGAAGGTCTTGATTCATCCAGATGCTCCAGGTCCTTTAATGAGGCCAAAACAGGATGTCATCTCCGGCTGGTGCCAGTTAGGTTCCTTGTCCAGGAGGGAGAGAAGACACTGGGCAGACAGGTTTCCCAGACTGTAGTCGGGGCCGATGCCACGGGGCGTCCTGCGGCAGACCAGGCTGGGAGGGAGAGCTCACTGCATCGTGGTCTTGCCTCCGGGCACGCCCCAGGGCCGCGGGCACAGAGCTCACCTGTGTCCCCTTCCCACAGGGGACTGTCCTGAGTGTCTGGGGTCCACTGTCACAGGCTACCGGCAGCCTTTCCCCTTTGCTGCACTCACCTGGAACACAAGGGCAGCAACACAAAATGCTGACCCCCCATTCTGGTTATGCGAGTATGACTTTTGTGCCTGGCTTACCACCCCAATAAGCTGAGATCTCTCTGTTGTCTGTTTAATACAATGGAATTGTGAAGAAGTTTTGCTCTGTTTTTTTTTTTTAGAGAGAAGGATCCCACTACTGTTTTTCAAATGTAAGAGCCAGTGGCCCAAAAGTCATTCTTAGGTCATGATTAGCCTTGTCTAAGACAGGCGCAAGCCTATGTATCTGTTTACAGGCACGTCTTAATCCTACAAATTGGGTTTCTTAATCTTGTGGCCCCTCTGTAGACAACACGGCTTTTTCTTAAGTTATAGTAAAATACACATAATATAAAATTTACATAAAATACACATAACATAAAATTTTACCCATTTTGAACTGTACGAGTCAGAGTCGTTAAGTGCATTCACATTGTCCAAACATCACCACCATCCATCTCCAGAACTTGGTTCCTCTTCCCAAACTGAAACCCTGTCCCCATTCAGCCATAACTCCCCATGGCGCCCTACCCCGGACCCTGCAACCACCATTCTACTTTCTGTCTCTATGCATTGGACTCTCTAGCTACCTCAAATAATTGGAATCATAAGCGTTTGTCCTTTGTGATTGCTTTGTCTCACTTAGCATGATATCTTCAAGGTTCATCTGTGCAATGCAGCTTTTGAGACATTTTGTTGGCGTAACTACCAACTGTGGTGCTTCAGTGCTTTACCAATGTGGCCAACGCACCTGCTCCATTTCACACCTAGGAAAGGTGGAGCTCAGAGAACAGAATCTGTGTTTGTAAGTATAGGCCCAGCACCCTGTCGGCAGACTTGAATAATGCTCCTCCATCCAAGCTACTCATGTGTTGGGGACTGACAGTATACTTTCTTGGTTTAAGAATTAAATTCAGTGAGTAATGTACATGCTCTGCCCAGAGCGTTTGAGAGTAATGTGTTCCGGACAGGGTCCTTGTGACAAACAAGGTTGCTGCCTAGAGGTGTAACAAAGGACTTGAGTTTCTGCAAGTAAGCAAGAGCTGCCCAGCCCCACAGCAGTGGGGGACTGGAGCCCACACCACAAACACGTTGTTCCTAGGATTGCTGCTTAGCCCCATAAGATAGCTGGTTAGTCAATGACGAGTAAGATTCCTCAGGGAGGAACAACCTAAGACAGGCAAAGCCACCAGGGGCCAACCTAGAGGAACCGTGGCTGCCTTGCCCAACCCTGCTAATCTCGGTCTGTGATCTATGCCCGGAAACCATCTGGAAACCTTGAGCCAGGGGACATCTGTGTCTGTAGGCTACATGTTCTGGAATTTATGGCCATTGCTGCAATGCCTGGGTGGTCATGTATAAGGAAGTAACTTTGATTTTTTCAGGAGTATAAAAATAAACTGACCAGTGCATTGGGCACTCGAGTCTTGTACTGTCTTTGTGTGTGTCTGTGTCTTTCTTTTATGTTTTGTGTTCATCATCCTGCAGACGGGCCATGGCACTCATGCCTCATATGTCTGGTAAACCCCCATCTTGAGCTCCTGTTCTGACAAGCAGCGAGGAAGCAGCTGATGGCTTCACCCAGAAAACCACCCAAAATAGGGGAAAGGGTCCCAGTAGTGAAAAACTGGCCTATCTGTTGAATTTGCTTCTCCTTCCTCGTGTTTCCGACTGAGCTCACCTGTTTGGAAGGTGGTGATTTTGGAAGAAGGTATCATCAGGGTAAGTTTGTGATGCCTTGCCCAGGCTTAGAAAATAAAACCTTATTTGAGTGCATTCATGTAGCCTTAGAAGGAATTGAGCTTTTGTTTCTGAGACTCTCCCCAGAAGAAGTGAATAGGTGACCTGCAGACACACTCACACATAAATGCCACAGAGGGCCCTAGATCCTGCTCTGAAACATTTTCAGGTCACCCACTTGGACCTGTTACTTCCCGCTCTGGTCGATCCTGGGTTCTATGGTAGTGATCGCTGTAGCTTGCGTCCCACTCTGTGTCCCAGGCCCCCAGCATTTTGTAGATGCTCCTCCAGCCTCCAATCTCTGCACCTGAGGTCCACTCTCTGCCCTGTGTTGCTCCCATCCAGCTTTGGACCCCAGATGCCTCTATTCCCAGCCTTGAAAGCACATGGGCCAGAGAGAAGAATGGATACTACCCCAGAAAGCTGATTCTTCCACCAAACCCAATCCCAGCCCCTGGGGGGACAAAGGAAAACCTGACACAGACATCTGGATACAAATGGACCAAGACATTCCTTTCTACCAAGACATTCCTTTTTATGCCCTATCTCTTATCCCCACAAGAACACTCCTTGGCTTAGTCAGGAAGTTGAGGCCAACTGACAGAGCATGCCTGTCCTTATCTATTAGGTAATAAACCCAATAGCTGACTTTCCCTTTTAACTGAAGTCCCCTGGGCCTCACACTAGGGGCTAGGCTTGATATAACTGGAGAGTCTATGAGACCTTTGACACTCCCCTGATTGACTTGACAGGTAAGCTTTGCCCCAGTGAGGTGAAGGACAAGAGTTTGGATTGTAAGTACACTAAGAATCTTACAACGTCATTATTCAACAAGCAAACACATCCCACAGAAGTGCACACCTGACAAATGGTGGGTAGAAAGAGATCTGTATGAACCACGGTCCAAAGACTGATTTTTCAAAAAAAGACTCCATCTTAATTCCCCTTCCATAAAACAAAGGTGATAGTCTACCCCAAAGGGTTGAAGAATTCAGTGAGATAGTAGCTGTACAAGTGTTTTCCATATTGCCCAACACACAGGAGATTCCAAATGTCACTTTTCTTCATTCCTTCCTCCATCCGTCCCTCTCTCTCTTCCTCCCTTCTCCCCCTTCCTCAAATACACAATAACTTATTGAAGGATTAGATGCCCTCAACATTTTCATTTTTATTTGCTTCACAACCACCCCAGGCCAGCCCAGTAAGAGGTAACCATGTGATTGGTCCAGGCACAGAGCATCGATGGGACCATGTGCACTGGGTCATTGTGTGTCTAAAGGGTGTAAGTCTGCACGCAATTCTCTTCCCTCCAGTCTATGCCGAGGAACCTCTTGGGACCTGGATGTCTCTCTCTCTCTCAATGCCTTCGTCTGTTCAGCTGACCACAAACATTAATAGTAAACTCCTAAAACTTGCATTCGGGCTTTAAGGTATTCTTTACCATGGAGTCCAGCATCAGCCCAGCTATACGTAAAGTGCTCTTTCATTTCCATTTGGTTCTATACCCCATTCAGTATCTTAAAACCCTGAAAAAGCATACTTGTCGGGTCCAGACATGACCATTCCATGGCCTCTTGCAGATATACTATCAAACCAACCTAACGTGTTACCCCTAATGGGACAGCTTTGGACTTGACTGGCAGAGTTCCCCGGACGCTTGCAGGAATTCCTTCAGCCTTGATTCTTGCCCAAGCCCCAGCAGACCTGCCCACCTTCCTCAAATAAGCCCCCTCCCTGGGCCAAAACACCCTCAACTTCACCAGGGCCCCCTCCATTCATTCCCTGCAGTGAGGAACTGAGGGAGGTGTAGAAGAAGCTGATACCCATCCAAAGGAGAGAGCCAGCTTGCAACACACAGGGCTCTGGACAACAATCCCCCTGGGAATACTCACTGGGAGAAAAAGGCATCTAACAGGATGAAGGGGAATAAAAAGACCCCTGGTAAAGGGACGAGAGACCTCTACTTCCAGCCCCAGATCAGCAGTCCAGTCCTCTCACCATCAGTTTTAGGTAGGTCAGATTTTTGTGGCTAAAAAAAAAATTGATGCCGTCCCCATATAGTTCATATTGCATTGCACATATTTATAAATATAAGTGCTGTAGCACCACCACATTGCCTGTGAAGAATGCAGGCACGTTGTGATTAGAGGTGAGCCAGTTCCTGATTGTGGGTTAATTAGCTCTGCTAATAAACTGCCTGTAGCTTTACTTAAGAAAAATAACATATTTCATCTTTGGTAGAACAATTATAGTGCATGTAAAGTAGATATTTTTGCCTAATGAGCATTTGAAATACTTTCTGGGGGGAGGCGGGAAACATACACACACATCCACGCAGGACTCTTTTCTTTAAAAATTTTTGTTTAAAAGAAAAGAAAAAAACTCAGCCCCCACATTTCCCCTGATTGGATTGTGGAGAGGATGAACTTCAAAGGGGTTGGAGTGGTGCTTCAGTCCACAAGCTGATCTTCAACTGATGGCTGCTGGCAACAGAGCAAGTCTTAATGAAATCAAAGTTGGATCCCAATAGGAGTCTAGGGGCTGCAGGAGGAGGGACAATATGAGTCATTAAACAATAGCACTCAGAAGAAACACCTTAATTAGCAGCGAGAGGAAGCTGGGAATGGGCATCCCCAGGACTTGGCGAGCCAGCAAGGAGAAAGAGCCGATGGAAGGGAAGCAGCAGTAGACTGCAAGGGCGTGGGTGGCCCATGGCAGCACGACAGAAATATGACTCCAGACACAATATCAAGGGACACTGAGATCCTAGGTCTGCATGAACTTCTGATCAACAAGGGTCTTGGGAACTTGGACATGGAAGAGACTTAAAACGCATCTGATTCTGAGATGGCAGACACCTGACATGTGTGCCACCGTTGTCTCCTCCCGCGTCCCCTTGCAGACGCGGCTAATTGGTGGCAGCATTCTTTCCTACCCGTCCCAGGCAACCACTATGAATTAATTGGAACTGGCAAAGCTCTTCGGTGTCTCTGATCTAATCTTGCCTCTTTGTTTTTTGTTTTTTTTTTTTTTTTTTATTTTTTTTTATTTTTTTTTTTTTTGCCTCTTTGTTTTAAGGTAAGAAAAGTGGGATTCGAGGCAAAATTGTGTCGCTTTAAGTATTTTCAGTGACCCTCACAAAGGTCTCCTGACTCTCTTCACTACAGACCACGTCCAGGAGACGTCCCAATACCTGCAGTTCTTGGTCTCATCAAGGCACCCCTCCAATGAGTCATGATAAGCCTTCCGGAATCCATAAAAGTAATCCATAGAAATGCAGGCAAAGAAAGTGACGTTTGTTCCGAAGAATCACCTTTGAATGAAGATCCAAGGAAACAGATGGGAGTGAGGGGAGGATCAGAGGAGCCATTAGGTTGCACGCCAGTAATCAACTTTCTTCATTGCCACCGAGCAGGGTGAGGTGGCAACGTCAGCTAAGATGAACACTGCTCCAGTCTCCCAGGCAGGGTGTCTCAGTTGCTAGGGCTGCCATAGCCAAATAACACACACTGGGTGGCTTAAACAAGAGAAATTTATTTTCTCACGGCTCTGGAGGCTGGAAGTCCAAGATCAAGGTGTCAGCAGGGTTGGTTGCCCCTCTGTCCTTGGCTTGCAGAAGGCCATGTTCTGGCTGTGTCCTCACAAGGCCTTGTCTCTGTGCATGCGTATCTTTTCTGGTGTCTCTTCCTCTCCTTCTATTTTTTTTTATTTAGACAGCTCTTGCTTTGTTGCCTAGGCTAGAGTGCAGTGACATCATCATAGCTCACTGCAACTTCAAACTCCTGGGCTCAAGCAATCCTCCTGCCTCAGCCTCCCCGAGTAGCTGGGACTACAGGTTCATGCCACTACACCCGGCTAAATTTTTTTTTTTTTTTTTTTTTTAGAGATAGGGTCTTGCTACATTGCTCAGGTTGGTCTCGAACTCCTGGCCTCAAGCAATCCTCCCCCTTCAGCCTCCCAAAGTGCTAGGATTATAGGCACGCCTGGCCTCTTTCCCTTCTAATAGGAGGGTACCAGTCACACTGGATTAGGGCCCACCCATATGACCTCATTTAACCTTAATTGCCTCTTTAAAGGCGCTGTCTCCAAGTACAGTCACATTGGGAGGTAGGGCTTGAATATGTGAATTTTGGGGGAACACGGTTCAGTGCGTAACACGGGGTCGCCAAATCACAGCCCTCGAAGCTGGCGGGATCTCGGAGGGCGCCGGCTCCCAGCCCTGCCCAGCGCAGGGCTCCCTGGCCGGGACGCGAGGGCACTTTTGCAGCCTCTGCGCCAACCGAGCAGGAGCTCTGCAGCCGCGCAGACACGGCGCGTGGAGCAAGAGCCGGCAGGGCCGCCGGACGCGGGCTGCCCGTCCACGCCGCGCCAGGCAGGCTGGCGGAGAGGTGCCACGGGAGGAAAGCGCAGGGCGAAGAAGCAGCACTGCTGGTTTGACGACGGAAGAACAATCACAAGCCAAGAAACGCTCGTGGCCTCCAGAAGCTGGAGAAGGCAAGAAACAGCCTCGTTCCCCTCGGAACCTCCGAAAAGGGACGCAGCAGCCCTGCCGGCGCCTTGGTTTCGGTCCAGCGGGACCCGTGTCACGCTTCTACCCTGCGTAACTGTGAGACGATGAGTTTGTGTTGTTGGAAGCCACCAAGTTTATGGTAAATGGTCACAGTTGCCATGGGAGACTAATTCAGCCCCCTAGAAACTGCTGAGGTTCTCCCAGTTGCGGAAACAAGGGAAAAGGGACAAAAGCCCCAGGAGCCCCAGAAGGAAAGCCGGCGGAAGTGGGGGAAAGGAGAGCTGTCCGGGCCCGGCCACTCGGGACAGAGCCCCCTGCACGCACCCTCCCGTGCGGCCTGCGAGTGACGCGTGGGCACGGCCAGGTGCTGGCCCAGGGAAAGGCCCAGCACCATTCCTCGTGGCTTCCTGGGACCCCACGCCCCTCCTCACCGGCCCTCTGGCCTCCCGGGACGGTGCCGGCTAACGGAAGCGTCTCTGCAGCGACAGCATCCCCTCCTCCGGCCAGCGCTACCAGCTTTTCACAAGGATTAGGGGATCAATTTCGGAGTCAAACCAGGGTTCTCGACAACTGTGTGAAAGAAAAGGCAACGCAGAGTAAAGGCCCTCCAGGGCTCAGCATCGATAAACGTCCTGCCATAAAGCGTGTTCTCTCTGATAGGACACTCTCCTTAGCAGCAGTTCAACCCTTTGCACGGTGGCCTTCCTTGCAATGTCATTCCTCTCCTTTCTGGACCTCTCCCCTCCTCCCCGAGGCCCTTGGCAGACAAGTGAGGACGCCATGCAGCCCTGGGGAGGGGAGAAAACGAGGAGTGGGGGCCTTGGAAGCGGTGGGTTCTGCCAGGCCAGGGAGCCAAGCTGAAGTTGTGCCGTCCAATCCCGGGGAGCCTGGCAGATGACAAGTGCAACCAGTTTTCCCTTCTCTCCCGGAGCCTGGAACTCAGGGACATGTGCAAGGCACGTCTGGGTTTCAGTGTAAAAATAAACCCAGGGCTGTTAAGCCCCAGCATATTAATGACAATTAATGATTCACTCTAATCCTGCCCGGCTCTCCGTGGGCATCTGTGACAGGCTTTGGGCTGGACACCCCTCCTCGCTCCCCCAGCCTCCTGCAGATCCCATCCATATGCTGAGCTGCTCGGGAATGCAGGCCTGGGAGGGGACTGCACAGGAAGAGATACGCCTACAAAACACCAGCTGAGGGTGGCCGGGGAGGGCCAGCCCTCGGCCCTGGGAGGGGCTCCTTTCCACCTGCTCTTCCATGGATCTGCAGGGCGGGGGCAGCCAGCACCTCCCTACAAGATGCCCTGGGCAGGGAGCTGCCACCAGGGAAACAGAGGCCCCAGACTGTGCTCCTGGGGGTCAGATTTTGGTGTTTCAGGGGCTCCTGCCTCTCAGCTCAGACCCTGCTCAAGGGGCAGCCCGGCCTCTTGCTCAGGGCCCTGGTTCTGCAGGTGAGCGGCAGCCATTCCTAGCCCCAGAGAGAATCCATCCTCCTTAACCTGGCTTCTGGGCCAGGAGTTTCTCAGAGACAGTGAGTCCCCTGCGTCCAGGCCCAGCATGGAAGCGTGCAGCCCTCCTCATGGTGTGCGTCTGGTCACCCCTGGAACGTGGGCGAGCAGAGACCGCATCTGCCGTGTTCCCCATTTGGTTCCAATTGCCTGGCGTGGGGCTAGGTGTCACAGGTGCAGAATAAATGTTGGATGCTTGCCTGGCCACCTGGCCCCAAACAGAAAGTGCTTGGAGCGGCACTCCACACGTGCTAGGTGCCCTGCGAGTGTTAGCTCTTGTTCTTGCAGATCAACTGTCTCATCCAATCCTCCCACCACCCCAGGCCTTAGGCGCTATTATTACTCCCATCATTTAGAGGAAGAAAATAAAGTTCCTACAGCTGAAATAACTTGCTCCAGATTCCACAGCTCACAGATGCTAAAGCCAAGGGTCAAACCCAGTTTGTGCCTGCCCCATGTCCCCACAGTTACTCAGACCGGACATATGTCCCACCCTCACCAGACTCCAGCTCCTGAAGCCATTTGCTCTAAGGGGACCAAGCTGGCCCTCACAGCAGCCCCAGGAACTGGATTCTTGTTGAAGACTCCCATTTTACAGATGGGCAGACTGAGGCCAGAAATGCCAAGCAAATTCTCAAAGAAGCAGAGCGGAGCTGGGTTCAGGTAAAACGTTCGTGAATAATGATGATTTGCACCTTTCTGACCGGTCAGTGCTCAGAGAGGCCAGCGCAGAAACCCGCAGGAGGCCTCTCGAGCGGCACTCGGCAGGCGTGTGTGAGAACTTGAGCTGAAGTTTGGACTTTCACCACTGTGAGGTCAGAGGTGGAAGAGGTGTTAGTTACTGAAGCCAAGAGGTAAATCTGCTTTGTTGGCCCTCAGGCCAGGATTTCTCCATCAATTTAGGGCTGGGGACCTGGGTGGCTCCAGCTCCAGCCCCTGTGTTTGCAGCCCACTCGCCTGGGAGAAGGAGGGACCGCAGAGGCTCTGAGCGGGAGTCAGACCTTGCTGAGTTAACACGCTGCCTTTCCTTGCCGTCCCACTTGGGATTAAAACCACAATGGGGAAGAAAAAAATAAAACGGAATCAACAAAGCAACAAAGCACCGGAAACCAAGTACCTTGAAGACTTTCTCCCTCTTTGAAATCTAACTGGGCACTTATCTAGGGAGAGAACGAGAGATTCTCGTAGCCATTGATGGAAACACACACAGTGGAGAAATCGCCGCCTTCATAGTCCTACAGGGAATGCCTAGTATCCTTTACTGAACCTGCACTCGGTTTTCACCTCGAACGTCTTTGGCGGCAAAGGAAATCTCTCCTTCCGAGCCCCCAGCTGGCCTTGGTAAAAAAAGTCAAGTTGCCATCATAGACTCAAATGTGCCCACCGAAGTCCCCCTTGAAGAGCACGACCCCCTGCGCAGGCAGGGGGGAACCGAGTGCAGAACCCCCAGTTCTGCAGTGTTTATGCATCCAGGCGGCCAGCAGGATTTAAGCTGCTCCCCACCGTGCTTAGTCCTGCTGCCCTTCTGTTCTCCGCCCAGCCCCTCCTCCACCGGCCTTCTCACCTCCTTCGCCTGCGCGTGGGAAGCCCAGTCGGGAAGCACCTTCCCTCCCTGCCCTTTCTGGGTCCTCCGAGTCACAGGCTCATGGGACTCGCGTCCCGCTGCAGCCCCCCTCTCGGACTGGCGTGGCTGTTTCCGATGGAATCAACAGTGTGCCCCTCTTCACCCAAGAAAGCAGCACATTCCCTGAGTTGTTCTTATAGAAAAGGACAGTGATGTGTGACAGGCCCCTACCCTCCTGACCTGTCCACACCACCAAGAGCCAGGCATGTCCAAGCAAGCACAGAGTGGACACAAAGACGTATTCGTCGAGCTGTTAAACCAAATCCTGTGTTAGAGTCTCTCATGCCTAACCCCTCCCCCCACTTCCCCGTGCAGGCACATGCGCGCACACACACACACGCACACACGCACACGCGTGCACACACACACACACACACGCACACCCATGCACACCCACGCACAGCCCTCTGGGTGGCCTGTGCCAGCACACTGAGAGGCCCAGGCCGTCCGGGCCTCTCTCCAGATTACTGCAAAATCTCCCATCACATCTCACACCATTCGTCTCTACCCTGATCCAGCCCTGCACATTTTTCAGAGCTTGGTTATGCCAGTGCCTTGCTCAAAACCCCTCAGCAGCTGTCCTTTGGCCCCGGAATAAAGGCAACCCCTTTCTCTTGGCATTTAAGACCCTTCCTAACCTGGCCCTGCGAATCTTTCCAGCTGTACCTCTCACTGCACCCACTCACCCTCTGGCCAACTGGTCTACTCCCGCTCCCTGTGCACACGCCCGCGCTCCTCCTCCCGGTGAGCTTGCTCATTCCACATCCTCTGCCCAGCCTGTCCTCCCTCCGTCTCTACCTGTCAGATCCCACCTCGCCTTCAAAGCCCAGCTCAGGTGTCACCTCCTCCATAAAACTGCCCACACTTAGCACGGTGCCTGGCAAAAGCAGGACGTGTTCACACAGCCAACTTGAGACAGTCTCTGTGGTGCAATGATTCGGCTCAGCCAAACCAATGCTTAAAATCCCTGAGTCCTGCCTTACCTAACTCCCATGCCATCCCTGATTCTCACCCTGGGGGTGACAGCTGGCCGGGGCTGAGGGTTGGAGGAGGGGTGAAGGGCTTATGTATGTCTCAGCTTAAAATTAGCTGGGAACATAATGGCTTGGTTTTCCAGTGTGTCAGCATCTCCTGTTCTCTGCTTGTCCCATGGTGGGTCCTCTGCACGCTCGTGGAATCAGTGATTGAATAAATGAATGAATGACTCTCCCACAGCTTGTCATAGCTTCTTCCCTCCTCGGCTCACTCTGAGATGACCAGCCTGACCCCCTGTGACACCCTCCATGCCTTTCCCCACTGCTGGGACCGCTGAGCCCCTCCTGCCCTCTCAGCCCCGCCACCCTGGAGCTATGGCACCGGCAAAGGGAACATAAGGGGACACGGGCTGCCCTCCTGTGTGCAGTGACTCGGTTTTTGGGGGTCCTTGCCTCTGGCCAGCCTTTGCCATGCCCCTGGGACCAGGGTGTAGGGGACTGACATATATTTTCCTAGTTTAAGAATTAAAGTTAGTGAGTGACGTACGTGTTCTGCCCAGAGTGTTTGAAAGTAATCTGTTCTGGACAAGGTCCTTGTGGTAAACAAGGTGTTGCCTAGAGGCATAACAAAGGACCTGAGCTCCGAGTAGCAAGAGCGGCCCCGCCCCACGGCATTGGGGGTCTGGAGGCCACAGAATAAACACATTGTTCCTGTGATTGCTGCATACACCCCATAAGATGGCTGGTTAGTCAATGACGGGTAAGACCCCTCAAGGGAGGGGCAACCTAAGCCAGGCACAGCCGCTGGGGTCAACTGAAGATCTTAAGGGGTCACCCTAAGAGAAGATGGGGATGAGAAATGCCTCCTCTGGCTACCTTGCCCATCCTTGCTAATCTCGGTCCTTTATCTATGCCTAATGCCTAGAGCAACCACCTTGTGATTCTGAGTCAGGGGACTTCTGCTTCCCTAAGGCTATTCTGGAATTTACGGCCATTGCTGCAATGCCTGGGTGGTTAGGTACAAGGAATTAACTTTAATCTTTTAGAGTATAAAAATAAAACTGATCCGGTATATCATTACTTGAGTCAACTGTCTGTATGTGTGTCCGCGTTTTTCTTTGTGTTCTGCGTTTGTGTTTTGTGTTCTGTGTTCATCCTCTGTCCTGCAAACGGGCCACGACACCAGGGCCTGTCCTTTCTCCAGGCCTCGGAAGTGACTATTCCCAGTTCTCCACTTCCTCCATGGTTTGCTTCCCTCTGCCTAGAGACTGCAGCCCCCTCTCTGAACCTCAGCCACAGGACGAGGGCACTGGCACCAGCAGCCCAACCTCTCTGACGCCACCCACCTGTGTCATTGTCCTGGGCCTCACCAGACTGCTTATTCCCAGCTACTGTCACTCCCTTCTGCCAGATTTGTAGTGGCAGAGACTGGCTAGATTCTCCCCAAACCACTCCCTCCCTCCCTCTCTTCCTGGCTCACACCTGGGCGTCCTTCTGCATTCTGGGACATAGTGTAGCCGCGAGACATGGTTCTGGTGGGAGAAAAATAGAACATACGAGAAAGTGAACCTCCAGGCCCAGCCCATAAAACTTCTTGTTCAGTCTCCCTCTCCCTCCCTCCCCCTGCTCCCCTTGCTCCTCTCTTCCCTCCTCCTGTTCCTCCCCTCTCTCCTTCTCTCCCCACCCCCTCGATAGATGATTGCAAATGAGAATGAGGCTCTAGACTGCACTGATATGGCAGCCACTACCCACATGCAATTATTTAAATTACTTAAAATGAAAGAAAATTAAAAATTCAGTTCTTTAGTTGCACTAACCACATTTCCAATGCTTGCTGGCCACAGCAGACCCCATGCTGAGCGAAGTCTGGCCCTTGAATGAGGCCTCTCCCCCTCCCCTACTGACCTTTGCACAAACATAATGTGAGCGAACCACAAATGACCTTTGATTGGGTGAAACTGCTGAGGTTCTGAGATCGTTTGTGACAGCAGCCAGGACACCCTAACTCCCACCAACTCGACTGCCCAGACACCCTAGACACAGCTCCTGGCCGCCCTGGCCTGTCATCCCTGCTCCCTCCCCGGGCCCAGAGGCTGGCACAGGGGTAGGAATCTCAGCCTCCCTCTTTCCTGCACGGCTCTGCGGCTCTTGCATTCCTCTCCCAGCTCTGGATTTCCAGAACCTTTCGCAGCTTTTTTTGCCAAAAGCATGTATGACCTCTATTGTTGTTTACTTAGTATCTTTCCTTAAATGGGCTCTCCTTTTAACTTGAACAAATATGTTGAAAAAATTCACTTTCTGTAACTCTCTAAATGGAATATACTGGTGTGACTTGCTGTATTAGTCAGGGTTTCCCCAGAGAAAGCAGAACCAACAGGAGGCAGATATATAGGTACAGACATATAAAGACGTTTATTATAAGGAATTGGTTCAAGTGAGTATGGATGGAGGCTGACAAGGTCCCAGATCTTCGGGGACTGGTCCCGTGAGCCAGAAGCCCAGGACAGCTGACGGTGAGCTCGTCTGCAGGCCAGCAGGCTCGAGAGCCAGGAAGAGCTGCTTTTTCCCTTTGAATTTGAAGGCAGGAAAAAACCAATGTCCCAGCTCAAGGCAGTCATGTAGGAGAAAACTCCCTCGCTCTTGGGAGGATCATTCTTTTCTGTTCTACTCAGACCTTCAACTGATTGGACCAGGCCCACCTGCAGTAGGGAGGGCCTCCTGTTTATTCAGTCTACCCATTTCAATGTTAATCTTACCCAGAACACCCTCTCAGACACACCCGGAATAATGTGTGATCAAATACCTGGGCGCCCCATGGCACTGTCAAGTTGACTCATAAAATTACCTGTCATACTCGCCAAAGCAAACAGAAGATAAACACAGTGAAAACCGAACACTATGCGTAAGTCCAGCTAGAATCCGTAGCCTGTCTCAGGCTCCGGGCCTGAAGTCTGCTGTGATTTTCTCTGTTTCCGAGAGACATGAGCAAGAGCTGAAGATGTGTAACAGATGAACCGATACCATGCTGAGACTCTCGCCTTCCAATGACCAGACCACGTCTTAATGACGCTTGTACCCCTCTTGGTGTCTCACGAGTAGGAGCCGCTTAATAAACGGTAAATAAGTAAAGGCAGGGCCGGGAACATTCTCTGACCTAGTTGGGGGTTTCTGTCCTCAGCAGAACATCATGACAAAGGAAATGGGACCAGAATGCTAAACCACACTAAAGGCTCCGTCTACCAAGCAGCCCCTGTGGCACTTGGGGGCGGGGCTGTGTCTCAAAGAATTAAAACATTCAGTAGCCCCGGGGCCAGATGAAGACATTCTGAGGCTCTGAAGTATGTCCCACATGACCCAAAACACCAGAATGGGTTTTCGCAGACAGAGCATCGGACATTTGTATCTAAACACAAATTAAAGCTGCATATACACAAAGCACAGGGCATAAAGAGGGAAGGAAGAGAGGGACAGAGAAAGAAGAGGAGGAGGAGGAGGAGGGAAGGCACAGAAGAGATGGAGAATGGGGGGGGGAGGAAGACGTGGGGAGAAAGGGAAAGGGACAATGGCCTGTCTGAGATCTGATCCTGTCTCTCCCCTACGTGAGACTCTTCAGTGATTGCTCCCTTTATAACAGGGACAAGTCCGACGTCCTTTTTAGATACACAAAGCTTTGGGCCATTTCTATCTAAATCTAGCCCCCCTAGGACCACCCAGTATCCACAGGTCCCCACAAAAGGAGCCAAGAAAAGCCCTCCCTGTGCACACCCAGGGACACCCTCAACGGACAGGGCCCTCGTGTCTCCTGGGACCCCTTGGGCTTGGGGGGCACTCAAAAATAGATACAGGGTTCCTGTATCAGGGAGCTACTTCCAAATTTTTTTTAAAACACCTACTAGGCATCATTTATTTTCCTGCAACAAAAGTACCTACTAAACCACCTGCGGCTCCCTAGTGGGGATCGTACTTGCCTTTAAGGTCACGCTTCGTTTCTCGCCTGTCTCCCCCCATGGAACATGAGCTCCTTGCAGTTTCCAACTACGTATTTGACTGATTTCCCTTTTTTTTTTTTTTTTAAATCCTCAACGACTGTCACATAATCATTCTTAAAAGACGTCTGATGAATATGTGAGCAAATGAATGAATGAAATAAATAAATGTGACACTACGCTGTTTTAATTGCATCCTTTGTTGTGTGTGTATTTGGTTAATCAAAATGTGAAAGGCAAACTCATCAGTAGTAAATGTGGATTATTTGGAAGGAGGAAGTCACTCAAAACAAGTGGAAAAAATAATGACAGGGGTGCTAGACAAGGCAGAGGATGGGAGCCTTAGACAATCAATGCCCAGATCCATTTGTCCCTACACGGGGCCTGAGACGCCCTTCTCCCCAGGGAAGCTGGGCCCTGGAGATGCTATCGGCTTCTAAGCCACCAGCAAATAAGGTCGTATTTCTCAAAATGAGGTCTAGAGGCCACCACTGTAATAATTACCGGGAAATCTGTTAAAATGCGGATTCCTAAAACCTACCCCAGACCCAGAGAGTCTGAATATCTGAGACCGGGATCCGAGACTCTAATTTGTAAGTCCTTTGGGTTGTTCTTAAGCATATTCTAGTTTGAGAACCATTGTCCCAAGGGTTCCTGGGCAAATCCCATTCTGGCCACCTGCCGCCCAGGGCTGGGGATGGGCGCAGGGCAGCTGTCTCGTCCCCACACTGGAGCTGCGAGTGCTCATCCCTCACCTGGGACCCATAAACGTCGTGCTGGAGAGGAGATGTAGTGAGAACCAGGCGTAAATCATGCCCCTCTGCCCTCTTCCCACCCCCTGCCTTCCCCTAAGGAAGGCCCTGGCCCCGGGGACTGCTCACCAGGTATTTCAATAAACTCCGACTGGCCCTTTATCAGATGGTCCAGTCAATTAGAACTTCATCAGGAATCAATTTGTGAGGCCCAGCTGAGATGTAACTATAGATCAGGGCGATGGCAACTGATTATCCCACTAATGGAATATTCCATTGATTAATTGAGTATTTAAATCTTTCAGAGAGTGGCTGTGCTCCCTGCCATTGTCGCTGGATGGAAGGGGTAGGAAAGTGTCGAAGTCAAAGGAGAAGCTGGTGGATCTTTCCTCATTTAGCAGCTCTCAGCAGAATCACAGGTCTGCGTCCGCGCAGGTTCTCAGACAGCAAGAGCATCGCAAGGTCTTCGGCACAGTGCAACCGCCTCCCTCCAGCTGACTGAACCGATCAGGGGCAGACGGCTTAAACTCGCCATTCACCTGCAAGAACCTGTGCCCGGGGCCTCAAAGAAACACCCAAACACAGATCCCTGGGCCTGCTCCCCCAGTCCGCTTCAGCAAGTCCAAGGCAGGGCCTGAGAATGTGCATTCCTGGCAGGTTCCCTGCTGAAGCTGAGCCACACTTACCTGCACTTTATAGACACACGTTTCAGCGAACAGGGAGGACATTTAGGTATCATTTAAATGCCTATGTGGGTTGTGCTAGGGTCTGAAATTTCAAAATGCACATTATGAACGCCAGAGCAGTGTTGACGACAGTGGTAACCCACGCATGCATGCCACGTCAGTGAAAACGTGGTAGGGTATGGTATACCCTACCATACCATACTGGGACCCTTGATTCAAAGCGAGGCTTGGTTTCGAGGTTCCAGCTCTTCTTAGCCGTGTAACTCTGGATAAGCAACCTAGCTCCCCCGGGCCTGGGCTTCCTTAGCGCGAGGACTCTCGAGCCTGCGCCGTGGGCAGGCTGGCGGGACGGCGTGCACACAAAGCACTTAACGCGCTGCTTGGCACATAGTAAAAATGCAATAAACGGAAGCTATTACTGTTATTACCCTGATACCCAATACCTAAAAAGGTCTCAGAAGTCGGGTTCCCTTTGGGGAAAAGAGGGATGTGATTGCTCTCTGCTGAGAAGCAGATGTGTCTGCCGGAGGGGTGGGAAGAGCAGCAGGGACGCCCCTCGGCCCCCGCATCTCGCCATGCTGGGTCTTTCCCGCAGCCCGACTGTGAGGCTTAGGATGCGCAGGCTGCCAGGGGCTGGAACCGAATTTCCCCAAGCACCATCTACAGTGAGGGAAAGAGAAAGAAGAAAGGGAATCGGCATTCACTGAGGTCCTATTACATGCTAAGGACTATTTTTTTTTTATATATAATGAATGATCTCATTTAATCTTTACTGAAACCCAGAGGGGTGGGTATAATTACCCCCATTTTTCAGATTTGAAAACTGAGACCCGGAGAGGGCAAGCTCCAGACAATGAGCAGGTGGGCAGTCTGGAACTGGAGCCCAGGCTCGCCTCACTCCAAGGGGCGAGCACTTGGCACCACACACACCGCGTCCCGGTTCCGGGTGTCTGTGCAGGTGCGGGTGTGAGTTAGCGCGTGGGGCTGCGCTGTCGGGAGAGACCGGACTGTGTGGGGTGTGCATAGACACGCCTCGCAGGCAGATGCCGGCCATCTGTATTCAAAGCACACGGGAGTAAGTTATTCTAGTCACTCGGAATCCAACCTCTTCCCCGGAGGACTTTTTTAGCACCGGGGTCCGCGTAGAAGAGTACGCGCTTTCCCTGACAAATACGGATTGCTTCGCTGGTCCTTCAATTTTCATTTGAGTGACCTACAAAACACAAAGGATGACGGTGGCTCTTGAATCATTTTAGCCTGTAAACCGCTTCAGCAGGGAGAAAGATCTCACACGCTACCTGTTGCATAGCTCCTGAAAATGCAAGTCGGAAAACCAGAATTAACGGCGAGACAGGCCCTGCTTTTGACGAAGCACAACGAGTGATGTCAGATTCTCAAAAAACACCGGAGGTAAATGATTTATTCACGCCACACCAAATTGGACCCACCATCATCTTACAAAAATTAGTTCTAAAACAGATGCACCCACCAGAGCCTGAGGGCCTCTCATGCCCGTGACAGAGAACCCCCAAGCTCTGATATTATCTTCTTCGCAATTATTTGAGCCCAAGTCTTAGAAGGTCATAAAGAGTCTGAGAGGCAAAGATAGTTGGATGCATTTGTCTTCCCACAGCCCCAGCTCGCATGAATACACCTCTCCCTGTTGTTCTTGGTGTTCTGAAGCACCTGAGACACGGGTCAGAGTGTCATTTAGTGTCAAGCAGAGCGAGTTAAAGTGGGCAACAGAGCATCGGTTCTACCCAGGCTCTCCCACTTAACCAGCTGGTGACCTTAGAAAATTGGCTGTCCCTTTCTGGGCCTCAGCACCTTCAGCCCTAATGTTCTGTGATTCCAAAAGACATCCTGCATTTGACAGATGTAATTTGAAGCATCCTGTCTTTGCAGTGAGAGCACCTGCCCTAGACCAGGATGTTTCCTCGAAGGGTAATTTGAGCCCGAGCAGACTAAGTACAGCCTAGGCAATGTTTTCATAGCCAAGGGGAGGGAAAGGCAAGGACGGCATGAAAAATTCAAAAAGCAAAGATCAAAACGTGGCCAATGGTGTCAGGCCGCGCCCCAGCTAAGCCTTTGCAGACTCCGCTCGTGTCCTGTGTGGGTTCTGAGCCCTGCCAACTGCACGATCATCCCGGCCTGTGCCTGAGCCAAGAAGAACCAGCCACTCGGCTTGTCCAGCCCTCCCCTCCACTCGCACGGGACGGACTTTAGAGGTGGCCTAGGACTTGAACACCACCGTCTAGATGAGCATGGGGGTCAGAGTAGCTCTCTGGACACTTTTAAGAAGATAATGCTGCAAACTCCCTGCCCAGCACGCTGCTGGTGACCTTGTGTCCTGGCCCCTGGTTCCTTGAACCCACTCGAGCTCTCATCACCACTGAGCTCTAGCCCGACCCTCTGGGCTCTTTCCTTCCAATCCCTGCCTCATCACAGGAACGTGGTAGAAGACCCGGATGCAACGCCCAGGACTCCTTTCCCACCACCACACAGTTCCACACACTCGTGGTGGCAGAAGGTGGCTCAGTGGTGATGCTTTTGGATGTAACAGAGCACCCAATAAAAACTACTCAAGAAGGGTATTAATAAAATACCTGACCTAACAAGAAGTCATAGAAGCAGGAATGTTCGTGAGTCTATCTAGTGGTTCAACAATGTCACCTAGGAACCAGGCTCTTTCTTTCCTTCCACTCTTCCACGATCATCAGGTTCCTTAAGGCTTGCGTCCACACGGCCCCAAGACAGCTGCTGTGGCTCCAGGCATCATAGCCTCACACAACCATATTCATAAGAAGAAAAAAGAGGACATTTTCTCCTCACATGGCTCTTTTTATCAGGGAGGCAAACCTTTCTAGAAACTTCCCTGAGATAGGCGTTTATCTGGGTAAGTTTGAGCCATAAATGCCCTTTAGACACATGCAATTGCTCCTCAAGTGAGTGTGGAGTTCTGGAGTGGTCGTCAGTATCAAAGATACTGACAGTTTCGATATGGGACACGAAAGGCCATTCCAGGCAGAAAGCTTAACCACATGGCAGGCAGGAGTGACGGGCCCGCAGAGCAGAGCGGCGCTATCTATCTCAGCTGGGGCTCCGGCGGTGATGAGATTCAGGAGCTGCCATGCTGCCTGGCTCCCGGGGACCCCACCCGTGGGACACAGGTGGGGTGCACGAGAAGGCACACGTGCACCCCGGTGCTCGCTGGTGAAGAACGCGTGAGAAGAAAGGCTTGATCCCCAGAACGATTAGCAGCCACCCCACCGAGGAACTGCTGACACCGCCCCAGGTCTCTGAGATCCCCCGCAGATCCTCACCCCTAAGCATGCGCTCCCCACCCGAGTCTGCCCTCGCGGCCACCTCCCTTCTCTCAGGCATGGAATGCAAGTGCCCCTGAGTCCGATGGGTCAAACCTCATAAATAATCTCCGGGGAGCAAGAAGAAACAGTTACTTCTTACATCCCTCCTTCCTCGCTCCACCCTCCTACTTTCGGTCCCATTAGGACACAGGGCACAGATAAGAGAGCCCTGGAGACCAGCAGACGACGGTTAAATGCAGATTACTGGGAGGAAACTGAAGGTGTGGCCTCTCTAGTAAAATCCCTTTGCCTGGGCTTGTGCTCTCAGCCACCATGCCTACTTGTACGGGAGACATGTGAGAGCCCAGAAGAGTGGCTGCGGGCTCGCCCCAGGAGAGTTCACCGGCCTCCAGGAGGGCTCGCCCTGGGCCACGCATCAGGCCAGCAAGCCCCAACACAGAGGCCGACATGGACCATGCCCGTCATAGTTTTCCCCTGCACGTGACAAAAGGTTCCCGCTTCTCCCTAAAGAAGTAGAAGTAGGTTTGCAAAAGCAGCATGAGGTTCTGAGTGGCGCGAGGGGGCTGAGGGCAGGTGGCGTGCGTGGGAGTGTGTGTGTGTGCGATTTGTACATGTACCTTGTTCCTCGGCAGAGCCGAGCACGGATACCTCGGAGCCGTGTGTGGCATCTCCATCGCTCCAAATGTTGTCACCAGAGTGCCATAGTTACCCAAGGCAGCTGCAGAATGCATTGGTGGGTCTGAGCTGAGATGACAGCCCCTCTCGTACCCGCTGAGCTTGACTTGGTGTACCAAGCACCCCGGCCGTCCACACTGCCGCGTGCTACCCTGGGGGTGAATCCACACAGGGTTTTCACAGCCACGGGCCCTTATATGAGCCGTCGGCTACATTGGTTTAGTGTGTCCTCTGACCTCCAAGCAGTAAGTGTTGTCCCCTGTACTGTAGAGACATCGAGTCATCTCCCAAAGGCCACGCAGCGAATAAGTGGCTGAACCTGGATTTGGCACCTGATGCTTCCGACTCAGAAGCCCTTCCGAGGGGCCGTGGCCCCATTCTCCTTGGGGTAGGGATGGAGGTTCTCAGGGCGTCTGAGGCTAATGGAAGACAGCTGCTTTGCCCACATACGGCTGGTACATTTTTGCAGCGTGAGCAGCTCTCTTCTCCCGTAGAAACCGCTTGGGGTTTCCAGCTGCTAACCCTGCCCTCCAGGACCACAGCCGCCTAGGCGAGGCAGGACTGCGTCTCCACGCCCGCTCCAAGCTCTTTTTCTGTTAATAAACCCCAGATTCCACTTCTTCCTTCCCAGCTTTCTCATTTACTTTTCCAAAGAGCACAATAAGCACAATTGATTTTAAAATTAAAAAAAAAAAAATCTCTGGCTTATGCACAGAGGCATTATTTAGAAAGGTTAAAAATGATGAGGTGGCACCGTTTCCCATTATCCTTACTTCGCAACCTTGCATTCGAAACACCGCAAGCCCAGGGTGGCCTCCCTTGATGGCCTCGTGTGTGGGCAGCTGTCTCAGGTGGGCAGCGCGTCTAGGCCCCGCCTGGGTGTCCTTGGCTCCGGACAAGCCACAGAGGACAGAGGCTGGGACGTCCGCAGAGCTAGAAGAGGTCTTTGGCACGCTCACCTACAGCTCCTTCCTTTGCTGGCTGGGGGCGTGAGGACAGTTCCATCCGGAGAGGGAAGGGAACGTCGGGAGTTTGTTGAGTCAGTGTGAGCAGAAAGCTACATGGACGTCTAGAGAAAATTCAGTCAAAAAAGGGAGCTCGGCCTCCCGCTTAAAAAGAAGCAAAGTCTTCCTGTATCAGAAGTACCCCCCGCCCCAGGAATTTAGCTGTGTGTTCCTCTCTTTTTGGTGAATGAGGCAGTGAACACGCATCCTGGGAGGACTTAGAAAGTCAACCCTGGGCGGGTAAATAAAGCGGGTGCAGAATCTCGCAAGGCAGAGAGCGGTCACGCTGGAGAGGGGCTGCAAGGTGCACCTTTGTGCCCTGAGGGTCTGAAGTGAGTCTGGGGAGACTGTGATTGGGTTCCACGTTCCAGAAACAGCGCGTGCCTGCACCCACCCCGGCCCCGCCGCGCGGCTGTGGGATGGACGCACACGCCCAGCGGCGCCACCCAGGGCGCGGCTGCCTTGGCTTGTGGGGTGTGGAGAGGGCGCACGCACGGCGTGGTGGGGAGATGGTAGCCAGGGTCGGCAAGGGGGAAGCCAAGCTACGTTGCGGCATCAGTCACGTCCCCAGCAGAACCGGCCGCTCCCCGCTCTGGGCTTACACCTGCCATGGGGCACGTTGCAGGCTGCCTTGTCCAGGGTGGTGGAGCACTGCCGGCCTCTCCCTCTGCAAGCTGAGTTCCTGGAGGGCGGGGTTCCCGTCTTATCAATGCTCAGTGGCCCCCACACTCAGCCATCTTCAGGGGTCAGCAGGGAACAACTGTGGCTTGCCCTAGAAATTGGGCGGCGGTCCTGCCTGGCCTCCATCAGTATGTTTAGGAAATCTGTTTGATCTCTAGCAGGGAGGTGGGACGATGCCAGGGAGGGTTAACTGAAGGCCAGCACCTCTCCCAAGGTAGCACGTGCATCCCTGAAGCCCTGGGCTTCCTCCTACGATGTTGGCAGCTCTTTCTCAATCTCCTTTTCTAGAACATCCCATTCCGCCTGGCTATGGAATTTTGTAATTCCTGAATGATTGCTCTTAAGCCATCTCTCCTTTCAAGGCTCTTCTTTCTCCCTGGACAGTTGCACTCATGCCCATGTCTTCAATTTCAATTGACACCCCAGTGAAGTCACATTTTGTGTCACCAGCCTGGAACTTTCCTCTGAGCATCAGCTGTAACTACTTGAGTGTCTCGAAAGCACTTCAGGAGGAAATATTTACGAAGCACCTATCCGACACAGAACTTGTATCCTTAACATATATGTTTAAAACTCTCATAATTTGACAACAAAAAACAAACCCAATTTCTAAATTGGCAAAATATTTGAACAGACACTTTACTTAAAGAGATACGCAGGTGGCAGATAAACATGCGAAAAGATGCTCAACATCATTAGTTATTAGGGAAATGGAAAATAAAATCACAAGGAGATGCTTATTGAAATGGCCGTACCACTAATACCTATTGGAAAGGCTAAAACAGAAAACACTGATTACACTCAGTGCCGGCAGGGGTGTGGAGCAGCTCGGACTCTCATATATTACCAACGGGGTTGCAAAATGGCACGGCCGCTTTGGAAAGCAGTTTGGCAGTTTCTCATGAAGTTAAACATCATACTTACCACTCGACCCAGCAACCTCACTCTATTACCATCATTTATCCAAAAGAAAGAAAAAACACAAAAACTGTACGCGAATGTTTATTGTGCCAAATACTCCAAACGACTCAAATGTCCTTCAACTGGTAAATAAATAAACCGTGATATGTCCCTATAATGGAATAATATTTAGCAACAGAAAGGAACAAACTGATATAACACTGGAAACAACAGGGATGAATTTCAGATGCGTTCTGTTAAGTGAAAGAAACCTAACTTGATGATTCCATTTGCATGACATAAGGAAAAGATAAAACTACAGGGACAGAAACCAGATCGGTCATGGCTAAGGGCCTTGGCAGAGGGCATGAGGAAATTTTTCAGAGTGATGAGGAACAAGACCGGTTACATTATTTACTGTGCCCGGCACAAAATGCAAACACAGGGCCCCTTATTCCAAAGTTATTAAGAATTTCAAGATGGTGACAAGATACCATTAAACCAAACGCAGGGTCTTCTAAATACAGGGCTCTGTGCAAATGCACAGGTCACGTGCCCGGGGAGCAGGCCCTGGACGACAGTGCTTTAGGTCTTGACTGTAGTGGTGCTGACCTGCTGCGGTGCATTTGTCAGAACTCACAGAACCGTGCCCTGGAAAGGATGGATGTCACTGTATGTGGATTAATCCCAATAAGCCTGACATTAAAGAGTCTTGTCATGAGGAAACACCCCACTAATGCAGACTGAGTTTTGTCCTATAGAAGGTAAGGCCTGTCCTCTTCAAACTGCACACGAAAGCCAGGGAAATAGTGAGAGTGTAAGACCCCAAACTAGCCTAACCAGCTCTCTGCTTCTATAACCACGCTTGCTTTTAGAAAACCAAGACCCCACACCCCTTCCGCCCTTCCAGGAAATAGCTGTTATAGCTGTTACAAGTTCCCAGAACTAAGTGCAACCAGTTATACAAGACAAGACCAGTGAAATTTCCCCACCCTAAACTCCCTAACCACCGGCTGCGGTTTTAGCTTATAAAAAACCCCCCAAGCTTGAAAGTGGCGCGGCAGCTCCCCTAGCTCGGTGATGCTGTCTGCCCCTGTGCTGCACTGGAAATAAAACCTCCTGCTCTTTTACATCAAGCCTCTGGACTCTGAGTCTTTTTGGGCGGTCGTCTCTCTCCCAAACGGGCTATACATTCCTACGGCCCAACAAGAGAAGGTCCCAGACTGAAGGAGACCAACAATACATGGCAACCAATTGCAACGACGTGTGTTCTTGGGTGGATCTTGAGCCACAGAGAGAAAGAACCTTGGCGAGACGGTTGATGGCATTCTAATGGGCTTTGTGGTTTATTTGCTGATTTCAGGACCTGTGTGGGGGCAATGGAAGAGAGTGTTTCTGTTTGGGGGAGTCCTTCAGGGGACTGGGGCAAATGGGATTAAATGCTAACAACGGGGCAAGCTGAGGAAAGGAGATACAGGGTTTCTTTACGCAGTACTTGCAACTCTTCTTCATGTTTTAATTTATTAAACTTCTTCAAGTTTTAAATTTTTTTTTTTTTTTTTTTTGAGACAGAGTCTCACTTTGTTGTCCAGGCTAGAGTGAGTGCCGTGGCGTCAGCCTAGCTCACAGCAACCTCAAACTCCTGGGCTCAAGCGATCCTCCTGCCTCAGCCTCCCAAGTAGCTGGGACTACAGGCATACACCACCATGCCCAGCTAATTTTTTCTATATATATTAGTTGGCCAATTAATTTCTTTCTATTTTTAGTAGAGACAGGGTCTCGCTCTTGCTCAGGCTGGTTTCGAACTCCTGACCTTGAGCGATCCACCTGCCTCAGCCTCCCAGAGTGCTAGGATTACAGGCGTGAGCCACCACACCCGGCCTAAATTATTTTAAAATAAATTCTCTTTTAAGTACTTCAGGATCAACAGGTGCAAAACCAAATTCACGATCTCCCCCAGAACTCCCACCTGTGCTTGGTTCCCTTCCAGCTACCCTGGCTCAGGACGAGGCCCCACCTCCAACTGTTTACGAGAGCCAGAAATCGGGGAGGCCCCCTGTGCCTCCCTCTTCTTCCTTGCAATCCCCTTGCCTTCCAGCCTCCTCTGGCCCCTTCTCCCCTTCATTTCTTGCCCCTAACAAGACCCGCTGCCCAGGGGCTGCACACACACCATCCCACCACCAACTGCCACTTCCCCGGGCAGTGCCCTCACATCCAGCCCGGGTCTCGTCCTGCGCCGGGCAGCCTCAGAGCGCTGAGAGCCCCCCTCAATGGGCGTGTTATCACAAGCTTTTGCATTTATCGCCACGATTCTCCATTTCATGGTGGGCACGTGTCTGTCATCGATAGGCTGCGGTTCCACCCAGGCAGGGACCAGGTCTGGCTCTGCTCGCCACCGTCCCGGGCCCTGCGCCCTGCATGCGGGAGATGCTCCGTTCATATCTGCTGACGGTGCGACTAGGAGCGAGCGGATCCTGGCACGTCTGTCTGGAGGGAGCCGCTTTGCTCAGGTTCAAGTCAGGGCCAAGGGGAGTGAACTAGCTGTGAGATTAGAGGGCTAGGATAGCCTTGTATGGGCCAGGTTTCTCTATAGCCTGGCCTCCCAAATTCTTCCAGGCAGTCCAGCACCCTCCCCAGGGATTTTCCTTCCGCAGTTCTGTCACTTTACCAGCCCCCTGACAGCGAAGCCCCACTCAGCCTGCGACCCCATCATTCTTTGCCTGTCGCTTATTCACATTCATGTGTCTTTTGTGTCAGGGGGTGAACACTTACCAGGGAACAGAATTTTCCTTTATTAACAAATGATGGGGTACCCCACGGCAGGGCAAGAGTTCAGATGGGGGCCCCTGTGCTGGCCCCCCTCCCCCACTCCGCCCCATTCTCACTCCACGCGGGGCCTGGTGCACTCCCACCCGTGGAGGCTGAGTCCAGCAAAGCCCAACTCTGTCCACAGCCCGAAGCACTGGTCCACAGCACGCCCTGGGGGCTGGGCGTGCACACACGGTGGACCCAGCCCGGGGAAGGACATGGGCCACAGGCAGAGGCCTGCACAGGCCCCGGAGGTGGGCGCAGGGCACCCAGCAGCAGGGTGGAGAAGAGAGTGGGGTTCCACGAGGCGTGTCCCTCTTGGCACTGTGCAAAGGGCAGAGCAGAGGGGACCAGAGTGGGGTGGGGCTGGGGCAGGAGGCTCAGCCACCAGGTCTAAGGTGACATACTGCCCTATGTCACCCTGGCTGGTATATTTATTTAGAGGGGGGCCGGGGATCCATTTCAGCAGGTAAGATGCACAGTACCAGAGTGTACAAACCGAATTCATACCCAATGCTGAGGCTTGCCTGAATTAGTGATGAGGTCTGAATACGGGACATTTGTAAACAAAGACATAAAAGAATTTTAAAGTCAGAGTTCCCCTCCATTATTTTAAAGAAGAATAAACGAAGCCCCAGAAAGGTCCAGGAGCCCCTCAAAGTTAAGCATCTACAGGACCACGCTGTGACTGGCACCCAGGGCCCAGATCATCACTGACTTCAAACCCACGTGCTCCTCCTACGCCCCTGCCTGTTTCTCAAACACGCTCACCGAGGGGACGGGCAACGCAGGGAGGGCAAGAGTTACACTGTGCCCGGGCACAGCAGCCCCAGAGCCGGGGTGTCCTCATACAAACGCTGCCTCCACCTCTTTAAGAGGTGGGTGCTTGGGGCAGATCAATCTGTCATGCCAAATTTGATTTTTCTCATCTGTAAAATAGTGTCATATTTGGCCCGAATTCACCTGGTTCGATTTTGAGGCGGATTAAAATAAAATCCATGCATAGCAGTTAGCACAGCACCTGACATACAGGAGAAGGGCTCGATAAACGTTGCTCGCTCTATTTTTATGACGGCGAGAAGAATGACATTAACAAAACGCTGCGGTGTCCGCAGGCCTCCGGGGACGGAGGGGACACTCAGGCTTCAGGTGCCGGACCCGTTGCTGCTACAGGGAGACGCTCCCAAGTCTCCAAAGCTGTGTTTAGAATTTACTCCCAGGGATCTTGCGGGGGTAGTTAATTTATGTCATCTCTGTTTTCTCTCTCATTAATATCTCCCCCTCCCCGTAATCAGGCACTGAAAGCAGGTTCATCTACCTCATTAGTCTTTTAAAGAACCAACTTTTGGTTTTATTTATCCTTTCTAATACATTGTTTTTCATTCCATTAATCATTGTTTTGGTTTTTTTTTTTACCTTGATTAATATTCTTTCCCCATTTTCTGTGGGTTTATTCAGTCGTTCCTATTGTAATTTCTTAAGATGAGTACTCACTCAATGCCATCCCTTTTGGTGGGGGGTGGGGGGAGAAGGTCTCTCTTCATTCATAATGAAGGCCTTTAAGGCTATAAGTTTTCCTCTGTGCACAGCTTTCACCGTGTCTCATAGATTTGGGGACTTGCACCTGTCTGAAGAAAGATTTCTGAACACAAATGTAAATGCAGACCTTTTAAAAAGTGATTGCAAACTCAGATTTAATGAGCTGCACAGCGGAAGTGCCTGTCCTCAGAGCGTTCTCCCTGTGCCCCAGCCTGCCTGCCCCGGGGGTCCAGGCCTGTGCTGCCCCTCCCTGGACGTGCACGTGGATGCCCTAGTGGTCCTCAGCTTCCTTCCACCTCCCGCTCTTGCAATCCTTCTAATTCACAAATGCAGCCCCTCGTTCCTCTGCCCGAAACCCTGCCTCAGCTTCCTCACTGCGGGGTCACGTTCAAGGTGGCACACTCGGCCCCACGTCTGAACTCCCGCCCACCTCTAACCTCCCGCCCGACCCCACGCGCCCTCGTCCTTCGTGCTCCAGCAGAAGCAAGCAGCGCGGGCTCCCACGTGCCCGGCTTGATTAATAACTCCATCCCTTGCTCCGCAGGGGCTCACCCATGTCCCCTTGTCACCCCACTCTGCAACCATCTCGCCTGAACCCAGGAGCCTCTTGTTCCAGAAGGCTTCCCGGGCACCCTCCCGCCCCTGGCTCAGTGCCCCTCAGCTCCCTCGCCCACCTGGACCTCCCCCCCACTTCCCCCACCACAGGGACTGAAACCCATCTGTTTGCATGCTCATCTGTTTGTCTTCTCTCACTTTACCATGACCCAAAGGTAATGTTTTCTATAACCTGGGCCCTAAGCGCCTCGCTCAGATGCTGAATCTGAACTCGAATGATGAGCATCTCTGAGCCATTGGCCTTGAGGGTTTTGCAGCTCAGGCTTTGGAAAGAAAACACGCACCTGTGCCAGGAGCAGGTGCAGCCCCCTTCCTGACCTCAGGCACAGCCTCCAGAGCACTGAGGGATAACAGGTGGCACCCTCAAGTCTCCATAAAACATCAGGTTCTCAGTGAAAGGCAGATCTCTTGCCCTTTTATTGGGGCAGACCGATGTTGGTCAAGGCAGTGGTCCCAGACCATTTTGGGCACCAGGGACCGTTTTCGTGAAAGACAATTTTTCCGTGGACTGGGGAGGGAGATGGTTTTGGGATGATTCAAATGCATTACATTTATTGTGCATTTTATTTCTATTATCATTACATTGTAATAGATAATGAAATAATTATACAACTCACCATAGGCTGGGGACCCCTGGGTTAAGGGGTCAAGTCTTTATTGGGGCACTTACTAATTTGGCAAGAACTTTTTAATGGGGAACTTCATTCGACCCTACGAGGTATTACTGCTATTTTCCATAACATGAAAATCGAGGCTTAGAAAAGTGCTTCTCAGACTTAAATGCGCACATGACTCAGCTAGGGAGCTTGTTAAAGTGCGGATTCTGATTCAGTGTGGGCTGGGGCAGGAGAGTTTGCATTGCTAAAAGGCTCCCAGGTGACACAGAGGCCATCGTCCATGGACCTCCCTCTGAGCGGCAAGGGCTCCGAGAACTGGGTGGAGGCTGCCGCTGTCCTTGCCATGCGACCTCTAGGGCAGCAACACAGAACTTGCTGCAGAGTGAAAATGCCCTATAATCTGTGCTGTCCAGTATGGTAGCCACATGTAGCTATCGTGACTGAGGAACTAAAATTTTAATTTTATTTCATTTTAATTCACTTACATTTAAATAGCTGCACGTGGCTAGTGTTGGCTACCATATTGGGGCAGTGCAGCTCTAGACAAAGCTGAGGGAGGTGCAGCAGAGAGTTTGGGGGCTGAAGGACCAACTCCGCCCAGAGTAGCCCGGGGTGGAAACAGCACAAAGATCAGGCCCGGAGGGCTCGGGTTGGCCGGGTTTCGACCGAGGGGCAGGAGCCACCCTGAGCTTCCAGAAAGCAGCTGGGCCAGGGCTGAGGCTGGAGCTGCCCATCTGGACACTGAGAAAAGCAGCAGCATGTTCTACAGCACATTGTACTTCCATGGCGTCCCGCCCTCCCTGGAGAGGCACCTGGAGGCTAGGTGAGGAGCAGAGGGAACAAGGGTGCAGTGGCGGTCAGGGGCTGTCACAGCAGGCTGAAGCTGGGGCAAGCCCGTGACCGAACAATGCCACGTGCCAGGCACGGGTGCAAGCACCGCACCCGTTGGTTCATTTTAATCTCCACACTCACAGTTTGATGACCCTTTGTACAGATAAGACACAGAGAGGTTAAGAAACTTGCCTGAGGTCACACAGCTTCGTGAGTGGCAGAGCTGTGATTCAGAGCCTGGAAGTGGGGCTCCAGAGCCTGTACTCTCGACTGGGTGCTAAAATTGCCACGAGGGCAGGGGACAGTCTGTCTGGCTTGTGATTGCACCTGGGCCCTCCGGCACCCCAGAGTGGGCCCTTCATCGGGATCCCAGGGCCCTGATGCCGTTTGCACTAATGAGATGGCAGGTCCTGGTGAGGCCGGTGGCCGGGACTCATACCGTTATCACGTCACTTGGGGAAGGAGCCCAAGGGCCTGAGCGGGGGGTCCTGGACAAGCCTGCTCCCCTCGCCCCTGCTGCATCGGCCCAGCCTTGCTGTCGGATACGAGTGTCTCCCGGTTGCGCAGAGCATCCCGGGGAACGGTGGAGCGCGGCGGAAAGCGATGCCCCTGGGTAGAGGGTTCCGTTTCAGTCCAGCAGCCACCACAGGGCCAGGGGCAGAGAGAGGCTGTCTCGCAAGCCTGGCCTTCTCTGCAGCCTCCCTCCAGGGTGCACAGGCAGCTGCTGGCCCTTTAAATGGAGCCAGCTCCCACCGGGCGCTCTTAAAGCTCACTTCATTCATGAATTAAGTCCCTGACATCCCATATCTGTGTGATCAATATGTTTGTTTATTAGCAGCAGCTGCTGTGCTTTCACGAGGGCGCGGGGCCCCCGTGAGAGGGCCGCTGGGTAACCACAGCGCAGGCCGGCGGGGAGAAAGGCGTCCTGCCGGCAGATGGGAGCTGGGGCTGGATAGGGTTTCATGGTAATGGTCCTGTAATTGAAGTCACCAGTTCTGTAGGACCCGACGGCAGGGAGCTGTGCTGATGGGACCTGGCCGTCCCGCTTTGAGAGGCCCATGAGTGGGCGGGTGTGCGCTCGGCCTAGGCCTAGGACAGGGCTGGCAGCATTGGGGCTGAGCCGCGCAGTCTGCACCAGTGGGCACCGTGGCCCGCGCAGAGGGGGTGGCCTCTGATTGGCCACTCTCGGGACGTCAAGACACGCCCGCTTGGCCACCTGGCTTGCTCCCAAACCCCAGCGAGGCCCTCTTGTCCCCGTCCTGGGTTCATTTCGCCTCAGTGACTCAGGAACCTCATTCGAAGGCTGACTTATGTTTTCCAGAAGAGGAAAGGACTCGTGGCTTTCCAGCTCCGGTGTCTCCTCTGCACCGATGATTCAGGGGTCCCGCCTCGCGTCCGTTTGCAGTGCTGGAGGTCCAGGAAGTGACCCCGAAACCATTGCTTCATTCATTCATGGGGGCATTGGAAAACCTTTAAGGAGCAGCACCAAGAACCATGCTAGGTACTGGGCACACACACACAGACGAAAGGCTTGCCCTGGAGGGATTTAAAGTGTTGTGGGGATGCAGCCATGCAGACATTACCAATACGGGAAGATAGCAGCTTTGTTGGAAACACGTGTGAGGTACAATGGGAGCGCAGCAAGCGAAACCCCAAGTTGGGAAGATGAGAGGCAGGGCGCTAGCACCGGACCTGAGGGTCTCTGTCCTGAGCTGCTATTGTACATTTCCAGAGTCACAGGGCAATTCCGTTTCTTCCAGATCTCCCATTACAGTCGGGAGATCTACATCCCATAACGTGCACTGTGTACCACGGCCTGGGAGACTGTGCCGTGGTTCTCAACTGGAGGTGATTCGCCCCCCAGGGACACTGGTGATGCCCGGAGGCATTTTTGGTAGTCACAGCCAGGGGAGGGGTACCACTGGCATCCAGTGGGTAGGGGCCAGGGATGCTGCTAAACATCCTACCATGCACAGGACAGAATTATCTGGTCCAACTTGTCGATAATGCCAAGGTTGAGAAATCCTGGGCTATGGTGACATCTTCATATTTCACTCTGAGTGAGATGCAAATGTAAGCACCTTCACCGTTTCCTGCCTTGCTTCAGAACTGCCCTCCTTGATCCACCCGTGAGACCTAATTTTATCATGCAACCAGCCCTTCCAATGGCTAGCTTTGCTGTCTAGTCCGCCATTGGCATTGCCACTTTGGCCTTTGGAGTTTGACGTCAAACACCGTTTTCTACAACAGGACACTGGCTATGCCCACTTTAACCCCCAAATCCTCAAATCTTGGGGCTTCCCTGGGAGATGCTCCAAATGGGCTCATCCCCTCTCCACAAACACTCACTACGGATCCTACCCTTGTTCTCCTGCCTCCACCCCGTGTTCGGCTTGGAGTGTGGACCGGTGGCTGAGACCACCACTCTCCCACCCTCCCACCAGAATCCCTTCTCCCTCTCGTCTCCCAGCCCTACCGCGCAGGGGCCATGAACACACGTGCTCCTGGTACACAGAACAAGGTCAGGTAAGCAGGTGTCATCAACTCATCCCTCCACATTCTCTCGCACCTAGGCTTAGGGTACGCCTGTACCTGAAAGTTTTGAGTCACTTCCAGCATCAGTCTCATTAAAATGCTACGACAGCAAAGACGCCGGGCCGTCCCACCCTCCTGCTTCCTTCCGTACAGGCTGCTCAGCTGGGAGTCCCAGGTTACCACCAGCACCGTGCCCTGGCTGACTTCTAGGCCATTACAGAAAACGTCTGTTGTTGCCCTTGAACTCTCTAAACCAAAGATGGCAGGCAAATAGCCACCCCCAATAAACTGGTGGCAGCTGCCCGAAGCGACGTACCGGGGAAGCAACAGGGTTCTGAAGGGAGGGTCTTTGAGGGTTCTCAGTCAGCCCCCCTCCATGGTTTGGTGCGCCTCAGCTTTGCCCCCACACCCTCACCCCTGTTCCAGCCAGGCAGCTGCCCCCAGTCTCTCCTATTATAAAAATTCTAGAACCTTAACTACTTAAGGCCAAGGTTCAGGGAGAAAGACAGTCAGGACCAATTAGCAATGTTTTCCAGCGCACAGAGGCGAGAGCAGCAGAGGCTACTGCGCCAGATGCTCGCCGTTCTCAGCTCTAAGTGGAAAATGAATTATCACGCATTCCTCGTGCTGTTTGATTAGTGGGACGGTGACTACAGCTGATAGTCGGTGCCCGGGTCTTCTGAGAGACCCAGATGAGTACCGAGATGGATTGTGTCCTAAGTGAGGCTGACAGTGCGTCCTCGCTGGTTTTCACCTGTGGATATGTGCACAAAATCTGTTTGGTGACATAATTATTAATAGAAAGTAGAACTGTATTCAATCTGCAAATTTCAATCTGACCCATTCGTTGGAGAGGTGCCAAATCCATGACTTTGTTTTCCCGAATGTTGATGTGCATATGCCTTAGAATATCCCAACAAGCACAGATTTTGAAAGTCCATGAAGACTGAATCAACGACTTTCCCAATGTCGGAATACATTCTCTGTGTATCTGCCAAGTCGCCCTTTTGTCTGGACAACCCACAGACGAGCACTCACGGCCTTCTGCCCAGGGCAGCCCATCCTGACGTGGCTCAGCCAGAAGCTCAGGCTGGTTAAACACCTTCCTTATCCACATACCTATGCATTCCAGCCTTCCGCCCCGGCTCCCTTCAGCACCCTCAGACCAGTCCCGCCGTCTTTCAAATGCTCCATCAGCCAACTCAGGATCTATGGACCAGTGTTCAACAACCCATGGCCCTGGGACCAAATATGCCCTTCTGTCTGTTTTTGTAAATAAAGTTTTATTGAAACACAGCCACACTCATTTGCCTAAGGATGCTTTTATGCTTCAACAGCAGAGCTGAGTGAGTAGTTGTGACAGAGACCATATGGCCTGCAAGGCCTAAAATATTTATTATCTGACCTTTCACAAAAAAATTTGCCAGCCCTGGCTATAGACCTACAGTTCCCCAACCCCTGGGCCACAAGCCAGTACCAGTCCACGGCCTGTTAGGAACCAGACCACACAGCAGGAGGTGAGCAGAGGATGAAGGAGGGAAGTTTCATCTGTATTTACAGCCACTCCCCATTGCTGGCATCACCGCATAAGCTCCGCCTCCTGTCAGATCAGCGGTGGCATTAGATTCTCATAGGAACATGAACCCCACTGTAAACTGCGCATGCTGGAGATCTAGGTTGCTCACTCCTCGTGAGAATCTCATGCCTGGTGATCTCAGGTGGAGCCGAGGTAGTAATGCTAGCGCTGGGGAGCAGCTGCAAATACAGATAGATCATCATTAGCAGAGAGGTTTGACTGCACAAGAAATGTCATGTGCTTGGATCATCCCAAAACAACCGCTGACCCTGCCTCCTGCCACATCCATGGAAAAATTGTCTTCCATGAAACTGGTCCCTGGTGCCAAAAACGTTGGGGACCGCTGCTCTAGATCATAACTTCTTCAGTGCTGTGCTGAGCAAGCCAGCTCTTGCTGGTGACAGCCGCGGGGATGGTTTTGCATCTTTTCAGCTTCACCAGACTGATCCCTCTCCTCTTAACAGCTCCTGTTAATTTATGTTCATTTTTAAAGCAGCAGTCCCAGGACTGTGCTCCTGCAGGGGCTGGACAAGACTCTTCTCTTTGCTTTTTCTTAATACCAAGCCCTACTTTCTGCAGAGAAAGATTTTATATTCACCTCCTCGTGGTTGATGGTCACCGCTGATTTACAAGGTGTTCCCTGTTGACAACAAAATAGCACCCCCATTACTAGCTAACATCACTGAGCACTCAATAACTCACTATCAACTGGGTCAGGGGTAAGTATTGTATGGCATTGCTTTGACTGTTTCCACCCAACTATCCTATAAGGTAGATCCTATCATTATCCTCATTTTAGAAATGAAGAAATTGGAGCCTCAGAATAGTTAAGTAAATAGCCAAGGTCATACAGTTCATGAACGACCTGGTTTACTGCCATTATTACAGCATATAGAGCAAGGCCTGGTGCATGTAGTTGCTCAATGAGACATCCATTGAACGAATCAATGAATGAATGAATGCCAGTGAATGGCAAGATTGGATTTCAAAGTCAAGTCCCACTGACTCCCAAAACCCTCTTATAACAACAATTTTCCCCTTCCAGACACTAGGATTCTGTGTAACCCAACCTACCTTTTGAGTTACATTCCAGTATGTTTCCCATATAAGAAAATACTGACTTCAACTTGGCAATTCGGCTCACTGGGATTCATTCATTCATTCATTCAACAGATATCTCATTGAGCAACTACATGCGCCAGGCCTTGCTCTCTATGCTGTAATAATGGCAGTGAACAAAATAGACGAAAATCTCTGCCCTCATGGAGTTTGCCTTTTAGTGGGGAGAGGAGGAAAGGCACAAGTGAAATAAATAAGAAAACAAATCAGAAGGCGGCAAGTGCTGTGAAGACAACAGTAAAGCAGAGAAGGGATCACTTGCTGCGTGGGGCAGCGTGGCGATTTGCAGTAGGGTGGTCAGAGCAGCCTTGCTGGGAAGGTAGCCTGCAGGAGGTGAGGGATTGAGCCACATGGGCACCTGGAGGAAGAGACTTCCAAGCAGAGGAAGAACATATGCAAAGACCCTGAGGCAGGGGCATGGCTGGCACTGTCAAGGAGTGGCAGAGAGACCAGGCGGCTGGAGCAGTAGGACCAAGGCAGAGTAGCAGGAGGTTAAGGTAAGAGAGGGAACAAGGCCAGGCCCTGTGGGACTTGAGACTTCACAAGGCTTTGGGTTCCACTCTGAGCAAGAAGGGGAGCCACTGGAGGGAGAGCAATGACATCATCTGTATTACCTTTGAATTGGTCCCTCTGGCTGTTGGGCTCAGAATGGACTTTAGGGGACAAGAGTGGAAGCAGCAGAGCAGGTAGGAAGCTACTGAAAGAGTACAGAGGAGAGACGATGGTCATTCCAACCAGGGTGGGGCGAATCCTGCTGGACTTCAGATACGTTTTGAAGGTAAAGCCCACAGGAAAAAGGATGTGGCATGTCAGAGAAAGAGTAGAGTCCAGGCTGCCACCAAGATTTGTGGCCCGAGCAACGGGAAGGATGGAGTTGCCTTTAAGAGAGATGGGAGAAGACAGCGTGAGGACCAGGTCTGGGGGGAGCAAGGCGCGGCTGGGCACAGTAAGTCTGAGATGCCCGTTCAGCGTCCAGGTGGGGGTTCCGCGTAACCAGGGGGCTCAAAGGGACAGAGAGTTGAAGGAGGATCATTCTATTCACTCAGCCCTACATTCATCCATAGCTGTTTATCAAGTGAAGACTTTTCAGTTTGGCAAGTTACAAAGGCATCAAAATGTTCCTGGTGAAAAAGATAAACTTGTATTCAGATCAATACGAAGTGATCCGTCTACTCTCCTAGACTTTTAGAAGCTGTTGCTCCTCTGTCAGCAGCCATGGCACCCTACACACACACACACACACACACTCACACACACACACTCACACACACACACGCACACACACGTGCACACACACGCACACACACGCGGGCATGGGCTCACATAGCACAGAATGAGCAAGCCTCCGCAGAGGAAATTCTGGGGGAAGAGAAAGGGCAAGGATGAGGCAGGCACACCCCGATTGCTGCAGAGAGAGCTCCCCCTTGCAGCTTGCTGCTTCTGCTAAGGCGCTCCCCACCCCCGAACATCTGCCTCATTGCTCATCCTGGCCGGCCACCCCCTGTAAGAGGGAGGGCCCAGCAGGCACTGCTGTCCAAGGAAGGTGTGCGGCCTCATTTTAGGACTGCAGCAGGGGAAGATCCCTGTGGTCTTAGATGACATCCTTTTTTTTTTTTTCCTCCCCAGCTTAATTATGGCTTCTGACAGAGAGGGCTCAGCTGGTACAGATATCCACACTCCAAACTGGCTGGCACGAAGGTTCCCACCAGACAGACCTGGGGAGACTTGTCCCTTGGACTTAGGCTGGAAGACGGAGACTTTTTAATTAGAATTTGTTATTAATGGGAAATGCTGCAAATTAAAACTAGGCCTCCTCCCTCCCCCTCCCGCTCTCCCCACTATATTTATCTCTGATCTCAATTAGAAAGTTCAGGGATTCGCTGCCGAATAGAATTTGTGGAGATGAAAGCTTCGGGAGGCATCGGGAGGCGGGTGGCGGAGGGGAAGGACAGGGCGGGGAGCGAGGGCTCGGGCAGGGGTGGCTGTGGCTGAGACAGGGTGGACAGTCCCTGGGCCACACCCTGGCCCTGAGCTGCAAACTGTGCCCCAGGGCTTCCTTGGCCTTCTCAGTCTCTAACGCTGGTGACAAACGTCTCCACTCCCCTGAAAGGGACCCTGAGAGGGGTACCTAGTCTCCGACACACTGAGGAGACACGTGAGGGGCTGCACCCTGAAAGGGGCTGTATTTAGCGAGAGCCAGTGAGACCTTCAGTGTGGTTTGGTCTAAAATTTTCCAAAGGCAAACCAATATTATTTTTCCCAATTGCAAAGATAATGCATGCTTGTCGTTTGTAATACCCCCCCCACGACAGATAAGGTTAGAGTAAAAATCATCTGAAATCTCACCGACATAAAGATCTACACTGGTAATGGTTTTGGTGAACATCCTGCTTGCTATCCATCTCTGTCTCCCTCTTGCAGAATTTCATATCTTTGGGATAATGCTATATATATCAAATGTCCTGAGGCATGATTTTCCCTCAATAAAATATATTGTGAGATATCTTTCTATATCAATCAACATAAATCTATGTCATAATTTTTAATGGCTGCATGGCATTCCATTATATGGGTGTATCATAATTTATTTAACCAGGCCCAGCTTGCTGGTCATTTAGGCTGTTTCCAGGGTTCATTCTTGCAGGGCTGAGCCTTCCCATTAATAGAGCTGAGCTGGGGCTGGCCCACAGCCCTACCTCCCTGCAGCTGCGACTGGGCTTGGGGACGTCCCGGGGTCCAACAGCACCACCTATGGACTGGAAGACCCCAGAGCAATAGCATTTTCTCAGCAACCTCTTTGTCTACTCAGGAAACCCTAAGTGCAGTCCCTCCAACCCCTAACGTTCTGCCTGGTGGCCTAGACCTGTGGCTGCATGATCAGAGGATTTAGAACAACAAGCAAACCTCCCCTCATGAGTTAAACCCAAGCTCAGCACACTCAATATAATTTGCCATTATTATTCTTCTAATCATGAGATGATATTTGGAAGCATGATCATGATAATCCAATTCCACCAGAGAGAGAGCAAGGGAGAGAGAGAGCGTGCACTTCAGAGCTGGCCAGCCCAGAGCAAATCCTGATGCAAGCCATCCTCGCCGTAGGACAGAGAGCAAATGACTTGGGCTCTCTGGGCCTCATATCCCTTGTATGGAAATGGTAATAATTATACCTCCCTTGCAGGTTTGTTTGAGATTAGAAATAAGTATCGAGATGCTCAGGACACAGTAAGTGCAATGGTAGCTTTAATAATTATTATTAGCATTATTAATGATAGCAAAATATTAACAACAAATTATTAATAACAAATTTCTCTTTTTCATGCCTTCTGCTGGTCTTATAGGGAATGGGAACAAGACAGGGGCCCTGACCTCAAGGCAGGCTCATATTCCTCTCCTGGGAAGCAGATCCTTCGAGAGGTACCAGGGGGCTATGAAGGAGGTGGCACAGAGGACAGAATGAAAGGGACATGCATAACAGCAGGGAGAATTTAGGCCCCATTGAAAAGGAACCTAAAACCTAAAGGTTGTGAGGTCCAGCTGCCTGTTCCCAGGGCTCAAATCAAAACCTGCTCCACCAGGTCTGATCTGTTTGCCTCACCGGAGGGATGAGTCACACCACACTGGGGAGGCAGACTTCCCCTGTGCCACCAGCTCAGAGTCAGAAAATCCTCATGCTTTAAGTTAAGGAAGCACCAGAGCAGGCTTTCTGGACTGTCAGGATGATTAATGCAGGCCTCCGAGGAAAGAGAGGTGTGGAGTTACAATGCATGGTCTTGGGTGGCTTGGGCTGTCATCTGCCAAGGGCAAGGACTGGTCCCGATAACCAGATGACCTCCTGGCTGCACCAGCCTTGTGCCCCACATTTGATACACTTGTTGTACATGACCAGTGTTTCCAACCCAGGCTGAGGGCCAGCCACTGCTGCAGACCTCAGAGAACACTCTCGAGAGCCAGCATGCGCTGAGGGCAGGGCAGTGGATGGAGGGAGGGGGTCCTCTTCTCTCCAGCCCACAGTCATTGCCCCGATTCAGACTCTTACTGCCTTTTCTGTAGGGCACTGGAGTCATTTCCAACTGGCTCCAGCAGTCATTCCCTTTCCACTCCAAGCCTTTCCACACACCAACGCCAAATTAATCATCTACTGCGGCTACTCCCCAGCTCACAAACCATCCATAGCTCCCACTGCCTGCACAATGAGGTTGGAAATCATCAATCCAGCATACAAAACTATTATCTTATCCCACCTCTTCCCCTTTGTTCTACCTCCTTTCCAGAGATAGAGAAACATGCTATGGCTCCCGATACTTGTCTCATGCTTTCCCGCCTCCCTGTCTTTGCTCAAATGATGCCTCTGTTACAGTCTCTCTCCTCCAGATCGCCACATGCCCCAATTCTGCTCATATTCAAGGTGACACTTTGGCTGTCCACCCATTCAGAAGTAACCTCTCTCCTGGCTTGCATTTGCATCTTTCATGTGAAAGTTAGCATTTTAAAGCTTTTATAATTGTTTATGATTCTAGGGTATGAGCCTTGTAGACTCATCCTGGAAGGCAGGGACATTGTCACTCACATTTGTCTGAATAGCACTGTAACAAACAATGACTACTAACCGATGGACGTTCAGGACACACCCCTGGGTCTTAGCTCACCCTCTGTCACTCATCAACTATGTGTCCTCAGCTAAGTCCCAGCTGATGTCCTCAGCTTTCTCGTCTGTAAGATGGAGCTAATAATACGTTTCCAGGGCCACGTGGGCACGGAAGAGCTGAGGAACAGGCCTACACCCCATGCCGAAGTGGTGATTAAAGGTGAAACCAACAGAGGAAACTCCGGGTAAGGTGTGTAGAATGAAGAGGAAAAACTGAAACGGGGATGTCTCTGCTCTTGGAATCTAGGTGAAGTTCACTGTCTTCCCAAAGCTGGCATTCTGGAAGGTAGGGTTAGGACCAGTGCAGGGGCTAGAAGCTTCCTTTATCTCCCTCCTGGAGACCCTCAGGCCCCTGTTGATCCCTCAGAAAGAAGCTAGACCCCACCTCCACCCCCGCAAGCCCAGCCCTGGTCTCCTCCCCACAGCTTCACCTCCCCCCAGGCCCCAGGCCTTGCTCACCCCTGGCTGGGGGTCTTGGGCTCCCCAGGCAGCTACACCAAAGTGCCCCTCTCCTGGCCATGCGGTCCAGGCCCTAAAATTGCCCCCTGTCTGTTCATTGCACTTTGCGATCTCACCCTCTCTGCAGGAATATCATTGCCAGCAATTAGCACGAAGATCCCTTCCCACTCCAGTTAAGATCTCGAGCTGCAGCTAAATGCTCCCAGATCCCATTTAAATGATTTCAAATGCAATTCATTCTGACTCATTAAATAATTCCACGGACGGCTTTCTTTGCCTTTACCACCTTAGAAACCTCTTTATCCAGAAAAGAAAAACAAACGAGAGAGAGGGTGAGAACCTGGGGAGCGGGAAGGAGAAGGCTTCTGTCCGCCTCTCCAGCTCCTTGTTTTGCATTTCACTGCCTCCTCGGGCTCCCACCGAGCCCCCCTTCTGCTCTCCCCCTCTTCAGGCTTCTCTGGGAAATGACTTCACCTGACAGCTATGGATTTAGAGCTTTTTTGCCAATTACTTATGCCCAGTGAGAAGATAGGTTTTTAATGTCTGTCCCTGTTCCGCCCAGCCTGGCTACCTCCCCGCGAAGCGAGCCCACAGCCCTCGCTCCCGGAGCAGCCGGTGCCCATCGCCCACGCTGCCAGGCTGGGGCACCGGGCGAGCACAGCTGGAAGGGGCAGGGAGGGCGGGGGCTCCGTTCTCGGGGCTGCTCCTGCTACAGAGGGAGGACCAGCCTGGGAGGGCAGAGTCCCTCCTCACCCAGCTGCACGCGCCCCCATGCACTCCTTCTTGATGGCCAAGATTTGCCAGGTGTTTACTATGTGCAGAGCACCCAGCAAGCATTTCATATGTATTGATATACTAAATCCTTGCAACAATCCAGCAAGATAGACCCTATTATTGCTATTATGATGTCATTCTTACAGAGAAGGAAATCTGGGCTCCAGAGAAGCTTAATATATCACCCCAAATCACACAACCAGTAAATGCTCAAGGTGGGACTGGAACCCAGGCACTGTAATTCCAGAACTTCTAGCTAGACATAACCACTCTGGTGTACAGCCTTGTGCTTGGTCACCTCCTACTCACACAGGGCCCTGGCACACCCGGGGAGGCCTTGGCCAGCCTGGGGACACAAATATTTCAACTATTTTTCTATACCATGGCACACTGTCTGGTGAGGGCTACTATTGGGGTTTGTGCAAAGTGCTGCAGGGACTCAGTGGGCAAAAACATCCATTCTGCCTGGGGGAAAGGAGGCAGGTGGGGAAAGGTGACAAGAGAAGGCAGCCTGTCACCCAGGCCTTGAGGGCTGAGGAGGAAATCAGCAGATGAAGGAGGGCAGGGAAGGGCATCCTTGGGAGAGGGAACAGCATGAGCAAAGGCTTGGAGTCTTGAAAAGGCCTGGTGTGCTTAGGTGGCATCCTCCTGGGCAAGACACAAACCCAATTGTGCCACCAGATTTGTTGCATAAATATTACTCTAGACCAGTAGTTTTTAAATGGAGGAGATTTTGCCTCCCGGAAGACTTTGGCCAATGTCTTCAGACATTGTTGGTTGTCACACTGGAAGGAGGGGAGGCTACTGGCACCTAGTAAGTAGAGGCCAGGGGTGCTGCCAAACATCCTAAAATGTGCAAGGCAGCTCCTCACAGGGAATTGCCCAGCCCCCCAAATCTCAGTAGAGCTGAGCTAGAGAAACCCTGATCCAGAGAAGCGATGGTGGCAAGGCATTCAGAGGCAAGCACAACGAATTCTAGTGGAAGAAATGACGGAACGGTTCATGGAGCAAGAGCATGTGAGCTGCTCATAAAAATGGGTAGAGTGTGGACAGGTGGGGGAAAGACATTCCCAGCAAAGGAGAGAACACGAGCAAGACCTAGAAGGTGCAAAGTGAGGGATGTGTTCAAGGAACCATCCACTCGGCTGAGTACAGGGTAAGAGAAAATAGCTGAACAAGTAGAGTCAGGTTAGATATTCGTGAGCCTTAGAGCAATCTAGAACGAGCCTTAGTAAGGCCATGGGGAGCCACAGAGGAGCTTGGAGCATCAAGAGACAGGATGGGAGATGCACTTTAATTAATGAGGCTTTGATTAATTAATCAGCCAGTGCAGGTAGAGGCTGGAGGAAGGCAGACAAGTTAGGAGGCTGTTTCAATGTTCCTGCCAGGAGTTCCAGTCAACCTGAGCTTGGATGGTGGCAGCCTCACCCCACCCGCTAAACTGGGAGTTTCCCCAGTGCCAAGCCCAGTGCTAAGTGTGCAACACAAGACTGAGCATAGCTGAGCCTCATTTTACCCCACACCTCCCTGGGAAACACAAAAACCAAGCTCCTGTCAATTAATTTAAAACTTAAATGTAATTTGATATTTTAATTTGTTAAAACAAGTATGCATTACTTTTGTAATTAAAAAATATAAGGATTTTTAAAAACTGGAAACCACGATTTGTGCAAAAAAAGTTTTCATTACAGTCTTTTCTAAAATAACAACGTGTTTGCCATAGGCATCACCAACTACATGTCAGGTGCTGCACGTGAAAACAAGCAACTCTTTGAGAGTTTGCTTTTAAAGGACTGGCAAATAGTAGCTGTCCAATAAAATGTGTTGAGTGAATTATCTAATTCACGTCAACTAGAATGGAAGGGTCCCCTGACTGAGACGGGGCTTAGGCGTAAGTGAGAAATGCCATATTCATACTCGAGTGCCGATCATGGGGGCTGGCCTCCCAGGTGAGTGGACTGGGACAATGGGAAGTGGGGCTGGAGCTACTTCAAGGGCGCTGGGGCAGCTGAGTCTGTGGCAGGGCAACAATGCCCCTACTATGGTGGGACCCAGGAAAGGTAAGACAGATGAACGCTTGGGTGCAGCAACCAGGGCTTTATTAAATGAATACCACTGCGAAACTCAGTGACTGCTCTGAAACAAAGCACTGCACTGTCTCAGTGGCATGCAATAAGGAGCCCATCATTCTCACTCGCGAGTTTGCAGGTGGCTAGGGGTGGCTCTGCGCCACACGTGCCTCATCTGCCTGAGACCAGCGAGCCGGCCAGGCAGGTGTTTTTCAGGGCAATGACGGAAGTTCAAGAGGCCAAGACCAATTGCACGAGGCACCCCAAGCTCCTGCCTGTGTCGTTGTGTCTACTCATCTCCAGCAGCCAAAGCAGGTCATGTGGCTTAGCCAGAAGTCAAGGAGCAGGGCAATGTTTTGCCCTCTTGTGGAAGGAATGACAAAGCTGCACAGCAAAGGGCTTAGATCTATGCAGGGGTAGAGGATTGAGGGCAATAATTGACTCTGCAGTCCCAGCCCAGCAAGGACTTGTAATTTCCTGTTCTCATGTATAAAATTTGCTTAAAATAGACCCTGATGTGAACGAAGAGGAGCTCTTTGCGATAGATAGATGCCCTCTCCCCTGAGAGTCTGAGTGGGAGTCACAGAAGAGAAGTAGGGTATGGGGAAGGAACCTTGGCTTACAAGCTGGAAGCCCTGGGTGTCTTCAACATTCTCCATGCTCGATGCACGGAGCTCCACCTTCATTTGACGCTGACCTGATCCTAACCTTAATCCTAACCCTTTGACACTGTTGGCCACCTCTTTCTTCCTGAAACTGGTTTCCTTCTTTCCAGATCATGGTTCTCTTGCTGTTTCCATCCTGCCCTGACTCTCAAGCAGTTCCTTTTTGGCCTCCTTAAAATGTTTCTTTTCTGCCACCTGTCCCTGAAATACTAGTTTCCTCCAGGATTCTGCCTTAGTCTTCACTGGATGACCTTCAAGGTACCTAAGAATTCTAAGAACATTATTTACACTGTTTAAGCTTTCCTGTTTGTAGATTTCTGGGTTGTGAGTCTGTCCATCATAAGGTCCATGAAGGAGCTCATCACGGCCAGTAGTTTACCCATCACTGCTCTCTACTCTTTCTGGCTGATTCTCACGTTCCTGCAGACTTTGGAAATCACCTCTATCTCAGTGGTTCCTAATCTTTGTCTCCACCCAAAACTCTCACTTCCTTCCACCCAAATACCCACTTAGTCCTGTAGGCACCTCAAAACAAATTCATGACCAGCTCCAAGATGGTCATGAATTTCCCCTCTCTTCTTGGATTTCCAAACTCAGTGATGTCATCATATTGTCCCATTTCCTCTCCCCTAGCTGTGTCTGCTTTCTGTCTTGCCTCCCAATTATTTCTTAAATTCATATCTTCCCTTCCATCCCAACTGCCCTGCCTCAGTGTTGACCTCAACATTCCTTATTCATATACTGTCCCAGCTGGCTTCTATGGCTCCAGTCTCCCCCGTCTGTACTCCACCATGACATTCAATGGTTCCTTCTAAAATCCAAATGAGAATATGTGAATCTCCTGTCTAAGATGCACTGAGAGTCCCCCAATGCTTAAAGTCCAAAGGTCTTAGCAGGGCACAGAAGCTAGCCATGACCTAGTCATCCATGCCTCCAAATCCAGCCCCTCTGTCCCAGTAAGCACCATGGCCAACTATTTGCAGTTCCCAAAGCTCGTCATGCTCCCTCTCACCTCCAGGCCTGTCCATGAGCTGCTCCTTTTACCCTACTCTCAAACTCTCATTTCCCTGCCCAACTTTTATTCTTCCTGAAAGACTGAGCTTCAATATTACCTCCTTCGGGAAGGACCTTATTTGGGCTCTAATAGTTGCCAAGCACTTTCACAGCCCCAACAAGGCTTTATGGGCCCTAGATTACAAATATCACGTGAGCAGGAATGATGTTTTTGCCTCCCAAAGACATGATACAATAGTAGGTGCTTTATAATCCTTGTTGAATGAATGAATAATTGAATAATAAATAATAGAAAAATGGTGGTCGTATTTCTTGCCTGTCTTGTGATACTAGGTAAATCTTTTAACTCCTGTGGGTATCAGTTTCCTCTTCTTACAAAATGGAAATAATCGTCTAAATATTAAGTAATACTGCACAAAGAGTGGTGGCCCATTCACAACAACTGAAGAATCACATAATCAAAAAGTGTGCATTGAAACTATGTAATGACATAGAAAATGCATGATGATGTTAAGGCGAAAAAAAGGACAGAAAAATAATCTAGACAGCTGATCACAGCTACATAAAAAGACCAAAGACACACAAACACACTCACACACGAAAGACTAGAAAGACATGTACCAACATCTGTCCTTGGGCAGTGTGACTATGGGTGACTTCTGCTTCATTTTATATTCCTGTATTTTCCACATTTTCTTTAGAGAATGTGCATTACTTTTATGATAAAAAATTAAGCTATATTACCCAAAAGAAAAAGAATACAAGAGGTTTCTAAGCAAAGAAGCCCATGTCCTCCTCCCTTGTCGGCATGTTGAATGTCTCCCAGCGCTCTGGGGAAGGTAGCTGGTCATGACCCTCCAGGCTCCTCTGGCTCCTTTACAAAAGCAAGGCCACCCTGCTCCGTCCCTCCCACTGTGCTCACAGGCAGTGCAGGGCGGCCAGGCCCAGGCAGCGAGCGCACCGAGGAACATAAAGCCAAGAATAAACTCTGTCCCTGGTCCTGTGGGGAGGGGAGAAAAGGCAATGCAGGCTCGGTTACTGCCTCTGCACCTGCAAGTTCAGCACAGGAGAGACAAACATCTTTCTGGGAGCCCTGCTGCGTGAGAACAGAGTCCTGGAACCAGCTTTTGGGACTTGCCCATTTTCAAGGTCTGTCCACGCATTCCAGGCCTCACTTAGAGTCGAAAAATTGCTAAGTCAGAGATATATTGTTCTGACCCTCGTTGGAAGGCCTTCCAGGAAACCCGCAGGCTCATCCACTGATAGTGGCTACATACAGAAAATGATACAGTCTTTTTGTTGAGCCATTTGGCAAGGTACATTTGACCTTGATGTTCATGTCCAAGAACCTATTTAGGAATGTGGTGTGGTGGTTAATTTGGGGGGCGGGGTATTATTATTTTTAGTTGATAATAATTGTACGTATTTATGGGGTACAATGTGGTATTTTGATACATGTGTATGTGATATTTCAATACATGTACATCATATACATGTAGCAATATATCAAATTAGGGTAATTAGCACATCCATCAGCTCAAACATTTATTGTATGTTCGTACTGGGAACATTTAAAATACACTCTTCTAGCTATTTGAAGACACGCAGTAAATTGTTGTTAATTATGGTTACCCTACAGTGCTACCGTAATGGTTAATATTATGGATCAACTTGACTGGGCTAAGGGATTCCCAGATAGCGGGTGAAACTATTTTCTGGGCGTATCTGTGAGAGTTTCTGGAAAAGCCCAGCATCTGACTCTAAGCTGAGTAAGGAAGATCTGCCCCTCACCCAATGTGGGCGGGCACCATCCGATCCACCGAGGGGCCCAGTAGAGCAAAAAGGCAGAGGAGGGGTGAATTCCCTCTCTCTTATGGAGCCGGGACACCCATCTTCTCCTGCACTGGGACATCGGAGCTCCTGGTTCTCTGGCCTTCGGACCCTGGGGCAGACACAGAGCCACGCCCCCACAGCGGTGCCCAGATTGCACTGCACCCCCAGCTTCCCTGGTTCCCCAGCCTGCAGATGCCATATCGTGGGACTTCTCAGCCTCCACGATCATGCGAGCCAATTCCTATAATAAATCTCCTCCTATATATCTATATATATCCTACCGGTTCTGCTTCTCTGGAGAACCCTGACTAATACTTGTGGCAAAAGATAAAACTCAATGTTCATCGAACGCTATTTATAATAATAAAAACAGAAACCATGTAAATTCCAAAATAGGGACTGATTAAATTATAAGAGTAGTATTAAATGGGTTTCCATGCAACCATTAAAATAACAAGGTAGGGGAGTAGCTAATTATATGAAAGACATTCGTGGAATATTATTAAGTTAAAAATCAGATTACAAAACAGTCTATACATGTGATCCCATTTTGTAGTATATATAAATGTATCCTAAATGTATCTATAAGCATAGAAAAGAGACTGATAGGATAAACAGAAAACTGTGAATAGTTATTTCTGAGTAGCAAAATTTCAAGTGACTCTTTTCTCCTTTTGGCTCATGTCTATTTTCTACTGTTTTTTTTTTTTTTTTTTTTTTGAGACAGAGTCTTGCTCTGTTGCTCCAGATAGAGTACTGTGGCATCATCATAGCTCACAGCAACCTCAAACTCCTAAGCTCAAGTGATCCTCCTGCTACGGCCTCCTGAGTAGCTGGAACTACAGACACACACCACCACACCCAGCTAATTTTTCTATTTTTAGTATAGACAGGGTCTTGTTCTTGCTCAAGCTGGTCTCAAACTCCCTGAGCTCAAGCAATCCTCCAGCCTCGGCCTCCCTGAGTGCTAGGATTACAGGTGTGAACCACCATACCTGGCCTATTTTCTACATTTTTTTTTTGCAATTAGTTTGGATTGATTTTGTAACAAGAAAAAATATTTTAAGGGTTATGTTTTTTACAATCTTCCAATTCTCTTGAGCCACCTTATTTTCTAAGTTTTGTGCTGGAGATGGGACATCTTTTCTTTAGTTCTACTAAGGTTCACCTTTTTAAGGTTTAGGAAACATGTCTGATTCTGCCCAGCATTACCCACTCTAAGATAGTGTAGGATCTTCCCCAAAACTCTAGTCATTTCTACTTTACCAACCAATTTCTCCTTATCATGCAAGGACTGGAGTAGTATAAGCAGATTTTCATGTCCCTCCCCCACAACAGGAACAGTAAGGCAAGTCAAGAAAGCGTTAGACACTCAGCTTCTAGTTGCATGGAATTTCTGTTTGGTTGGACTTCCTTACCCCAGACTGCTTAATTCTTGTGCAGGGTGTTTACCACCCAAGGAACCATCCAAGGAGGCAAGCAGAGGCTGCAATCCAGTCCAAGTTCTGCTTACTAGACCATGTGCCTGGGATACGGCTCTATCCTTTAGGGCACACAGGGTTCTTTTTAAAATTCACAAATTAGGTGACTATCCTCTTACCAACCTGGACATTCTCAGGGCTGAGTCTCCCTAGCAGGAATGTTTGTCTAGTGTGCACAAAAGCGCGATGAGCTAGCAGTGGCTTTGTCCCCATGGTAGGCTGCATTAAGAAGCCAATATCGAGTTCCTCCATTGGCCCAGGTGGCTTCTATAAAGACATCAAATCTAACCTCTCTTCTATAGTCTCCTACAAGCCTATCAACTTCCCTATAAACCAGTTTGCTTCTTTTCTCAGTTCTTCTGTCATCTCTTGAAGCAACCGACAGCCTTGCATTTCGCCCCAGTGGCAGTGAGGTATAGTTCAGTGGTTCTCAACCACGACTGCATTACAATCACGGGAGGAGATTCTACAAGTCCAGACACCTCACGCACACCTCAGACCAATTAAATCAGAGCCCCTGGGGTGGGACCCGGCCGTGGCTGAGAAACGCTGGCTCATTAGAAACAACTTGAGGTTTAAGCAAATAAATAAAATAAAAAGTCTAGGTTGAAGGGCCAGCTCCTCTGCTATCACCGTGCAATCCTGGACAAGTTGCTTTACTTTTTTCTAACCCATTCCTTTAAGTGTGAAACCACTAGATCAATGCTTGCCACTCGAAGTTATTTTGCAAACGGATCAACCCTATAAATATTCTACCACTGGCCCCAGAACGAGAGAGAGAAAGAGACACAGCCGCTGGGAGCAACGAGGATGGGAACAGGCATGAGGTGCTGAAATTTTGGCTCCCCAGCCATAAAACAGTGGTTAGGATTTATACTGGAACAGTTGAGTTTCCTGTCGTGTCTAAGAATCGGCGTGTTATATACACGTGTGCAAAGCCAGCGGGAAGACAAACCTCTGCGCTTCCACAGGGCTCACAGGGAATGGTGAGTTGCCTGAATATGAAATCATTTATTTTTTCCAGATTCAGGTCATCTCGGGCTCAGACTCTACTGTCATTGCCATTCCCTCCTCACACTGTAATAAGTCCTCACTTTCCGCGCAGTGGGGAAACGTTTTAGCTATTACCAGTCATGCCCAACCAGTGGGCTCCAATGAGAGATCGACAAGAGAAGTCAACTGGCCAGAGAATTAAAAACCCTTCAAGAATTTTTATCAAACCTCTTACCTTTTCCCACTTTTTCATCCCTTCCTGCAAAGACAAGCCATGTGCCCTTTTCCTCCACTGAGTGACCCCACCAGGTGATGTGACGCAGCCGAGAGGATGCTGGCTGAACCCCGGGAAGACTTGAGGCTGAGACGGAGCTCCACCGCTTCCTGGTTACTGGAAGAAGCACACCCTTCCCAGCCTCAGTTTCCTCACTTGTAAAATGGGGATAATATTAATAATATCTGTTCTACCTTCCTCAAAAGGTTTTCCAAGAATCAGTTGATCGGTGCAACTGAAAACAATTAATAAACTCTATTATTTTCGCCAAGGTTTCTTGTTAGCTCTGCCCAGCCTACATGCTCCCGCCCTCAGACTTTGTGGTTTCCTGAGGTCAACTCCATGCCCTGGCCATGCTCACTGGCTGGGAGATGGTCGTGTGACCTAAGCTGGCCAATGGGACTTTTGCTGGTTCTATTGAGGGGGGATAAAAAAGGTAATTCTCTTTGTGCTGGAAGGAATCTCCTCTCCACCAGGGAAGAGGCAGTCCAGAGAATGGAAGTGACACAGAGAAAAACAAAGAAATGTTAAAGACAAATTTCTGGTGATGTTACTTGAGCACCTGCACCAAATCAGTCATTCTTTCATTCAACAAGGAGTTATTAGGTTCCTCTTATATTCCATGATCATTTCTGGATTGTTGGCATTTGAAAGACCCTACCCTCATAGAATTTGGATTCCAGTGGGCAGCCCAGGCAATAAACAAACACTAACTAGATGCATAATATAATGCTAGGTAATAATAGGTTCCATGAAGAAAAATTGCAACAAGGAAACTGAGGGGAGGTATTACTTAGATGGAGTAGCTGAATCTATTAATAGCTCTACCTCTGGACTCTCAAGCCTCATGAGCCAATAAAGCCTCACTGAATTGAGTTGCTATCAGTTGCCACCAACAGTTCTGATGGCTACAGCTTTCCAAATGTAGGGGTTGATAATAATGCTGATGCTGATTGTAATAGCAGCACAAAAGCCTCTTGAGCAGGAGCTGGATCACACCTCTGGGAATCCATGTCTAAGATATTTATGCCAGTGAAATAACCAAAGGACAGGAAGTTATCAATAAATATCCAAAAATATTCTCCATGGAAAATATTATCCATGGAATTGAGTGCTTGCAAGGGTCATTCCTCTGGATTCATCCACTGTATCAGTTCACTGGAAAGATGGAATTTAACTTAAAAAATTGAGTTTGGAATGTTGGAGACATTGAGCATCAAGCCAAACAAATCAATTGGCTGGTCATCTGTGGCCAGCTGGCTATAGCAATACTGCCAGGACTGACACCTGTCATTTCTGTGAATTCAGGGGTGTAAAAAAAATATGAACTTGAAAGAACCAGTGCTTCAAGATGGATTCCTAGTGGCTAACTGGACCTAAACTTAAAATAGGGCCAAGAGGCCATTTGCTGACTAGAGCTCACACACATACTCTGAGTTCCCCCAAAACCGGACATTTTTAATTTGGGGACTTTCAGAGCTTACCTGCCTTGGACAATCCAGGGATGAGGGGGCTCAACTGTACCAACCTATCAGGACTGGGCTGTACTGACCAAGCAGAATTCAGCTGCATCTACCAATCAAAATTAAGCAAGTTAATCATTGAACAATGCTAAGAGTCAATTTAAAAAGAAAGAAAAGATCTAAGAGTTTCAGTCCTTCATTTGCATAAGTGGGCATGATTGGGAACCTGGGTGGGAACTACTGCTATAAAATCTGAGCCTTCCTTTTTTTTCTGAAAAGCACCTTTGTTTTACACCCAAGGCTGAGTCTCCTAGGTGTGCATATTGTTCACTAGAACAGTCTCTTTCCTCCAAATTCCTTTTCAGAGAACTTGCGTTCACAGGGAACATTCTAAAAGCATTAGGAATAGCGAAATTAAAGAGCACTCACAGCCAGTGTGCACAGTCAGTAGACTTCGAGCCGTTCTTTTAGGATAGTTAGAGGCTAACAGTTTCAAACCTGACCTTGCTCAAGGTTATTGACAACCAGTCATCAAGGGTGAGCATGCAATGCCCAATCGTATCATTATTCCCATGGAGATTTTATAAGTTTTAGGTCCTTCAATTTTAAATTTCTAACACTCAGGAAAATTTTTAATGCTTTATAACTTAGCCACCCGCACACCACCACCCTTCTCCCCCTGCCCCCACACACGCTATACAATTCTGGAGTAGTGATTAGTATTTAAGAGATGCTCCCACCATGGGAGTCTTGCCAGCTTGAACTCTCAAAAGGGCTTTGAAATATTCTATGTTGTTTTGATGCATAAGATGAACACCAGATAAAGAAGAATGTGAAACTGGAGCTTCCATCATTGTCCTCCTGGGCTGCCACACCCACACTGTGAATAATATTCATCTTACTCAGCTTAGGATGTGCACAAGCCAAGATGAGCCTACTCAAAAAATAAAACAAGTGTCTCAAGCATTCCTGTAGCTGCTGGAATCTTCTCATGTTTCTCTTCCACCAAATGCAACAATTGTTGAGACGCTGCATTACTGCATTGCCTGCTGGGAAAAGGTGTTCAGTATTCCTGAAAAAAGACAGCATGAGGACCCTTTCCAGAATGCCAAGCAGGTGTTGTCTTCTGTCACTGTGCTGGTTTGAAGTGTTGCACACCAGGACTGAAATGAGCTTTGCAAAGGCAATATTCTGTCAAGAGCGCTGTAATCATGGTTTTGGCTCATTTTTGCACCAGAATCTTGACTCCAAGAAACACTTATGATCTACCAGATAAATGTATATCTCAGCATTCCCCTAAAAATACTGGAACACTGGATTTACATTTTACAGGGAGTTCTATGGTGAAGCAAGTTTTAGAGACACTAGTTTTAAAAAAACTTTTAGGTGATAATACCCATTAGTTACACAGAAACTTTTAAATGATAATGTATGGCAGAGCTCCTGAATTTATGTTATTGCAGGTTTTTTTTTGTTTTGTTTTGGTTTGGTTTTTTGTTTTTGTTTTTTTTTTTTTTTTTTTTTTTTTTGGTGGAAACACCTAGTAATACTCCACAGAGCACAGTGTGGGACAAATCAAACTACAGCAAGATTCGGCAGAATCCTTTGTCCCTGGACCTTGGAGATTCAATGCAAAGGAATAAATGAGGCTGTTTGAACACACACTATGGAAAGAGATCAAAAGAAATAATGCTCTGAATTTCTAAGTATAATTAAACCTAACAAACTATAGTTAAAAAAAAAAAAACTCTACTTACGAATTTCCAAGTTACAAATTTTCACAGACAACAAATAAAACAAAGCTAGAAAACAAAATCACATCAATTCAGCCTCCCACCAACAGATGGCGATAATTGCAGTGTGAGGTCCTTTCAGTCTGGACCATAGAGTCCTTTGTTCACACAGGCATTGCACAACAAAGTTTCAGGCATCAACTGACCACATATACAATGGTGGTCCCATCAGATTATAATGTCGTGCTTTTCTTGTGCTTTTTCCATGTTTAGATGTGTTTAAATACACGAATACTTGCCACTGTGTCACAATTGCCTACAGTCTTCAGTACAGTGACATAATGTGCAAGTTTGTACCTAGGTGCACTGGGCTGTGCTATACCTGGCAGCCTAGGTGTGCAGCAGGCACCACCGTCTAGGTTTAGTGCACTGTGTAAGTGCACTCTAGGAGGTTTGCACAATGAAGAAATCACCTAAGACTCACTTCTCAGAACTACCCCCATTGTTAAGGGATGCATGCCCGTAAGTGGCAGTCTTGCTGGGGTTCTACTTAGCCTGGAGGTATTTTGCAAACATTATTAATTCCATTGTGCCAAGTTAGTCCAAAAAGCAATGGAAGTTGTAAAGTGCCAAAATAAAAGGTGTGCTATTGTTACAGAATTGAAAGAAGGGATAATAAAAGATTGAAAGTGCTGAGCAAAATAATGACTGCTGCTCCAGGTGCTGTAATTTATTTCAAAAGGAGCTGTGGTTCAGAAGGACAAAGTACTTAGCGTGCAACCTGCCACACATCCACTGTCCATGATAATCAGCAAGAAAGGAGGAAAAAGGACAAACACAAAAACTAGAGCCGGGGACTGCAAGATCTGCATCCTCATGGGCTGCCCATCGGCTGGATATTAATGCAGGGGGAAGCTGGGACTTTGCTCAAAGACCTAAGGGCAGAGCGTGGTGAAACTGTTGTTGCTGAAATCTTCATTCGTTCAGCACCTATTTCGCCGTGGGTCTGCCATCAGCCAAACATTGCGCTGGCTACTGGGAACACATTAGTGACTGAAACGGACACGGTCCCTGACCTTGAAGATCTTATGATCTATGGTGGGATGGAGGATGGATGCAAGAGGCAACAAACAAACCAAAACATAGGGGGGTAAATATTGATACGTGCCATGAAAGAAACAAAACAGGGCCAGTGATAGAACCAACAGCAGCGGAGGTGGGGAGTGTGTAGAGATGGTTCTCGGGGCCAGGCTGGGGCCCCCCATGGGATGGGTGGGCAGGAGGGAGCTACCCAGCTCCGCAGATTCCCCTAGTACACTGGACTGATCTACTGTGGACCCATAAAGATGGGTCCATAAAATACTTGCCAGCATAAACCAGGTGCCTGCTGGTTTTAAAGTTTCAGAGAACTCACACTCAGATTAATCGGAAATAATCCTTGGTCCCTCTAGACTTACAAACAAATAGGCTTACAAAAAAACATAACTTGTTCTTAAGTAGAGGAATTCTGTGCTCTCTAGCAAGGTTCTGGTGTTAATTTTTAATTTCTTATCACTAAGGAACTGAGGAAATGTCTAACGGGATTTAGTTAAGAGAACTGCCTGTTCAGGCCTGATCTGGATTTTTTTTCTTATCTTGTGCACCCAAGAGTCTCCTGAGCCTCTTCCGTTCTTCCTACACTGTTCTTGCCCATGCTGGTCTACACTTCCTGTGTGCAGCCTTCTTTCGCAGACAGCCCTGTTTTTATTTAATAGATAAAAATTTAGTTCAGCATTTACCCAATATAATGCTGTGTTTACGAAGATTAGGTTTAGAAAAATCCAACATTAACAATGGCTTAAAAAGATAGAAGTTTACTTCTCTCTCAAATAAAAATTAAGAAATGAGTAGTCTCAACAAGGAAACCCCCACCCGGGGGCCCCCCATGGCTGAAGTCACTGCTGATTGGATATGTAAAGCTTGTTGCTGATTGGATATATAAAGTTTGTTGCTGATTGGATGTTTTTTGAATCTCACCGCTGATTGGATAATGCCTCATGCTCATAGTTGATTGGTTGTGTGTAACCCCAAGAAGTGTATAAAACCGGAGGAGAACAAGGAAACGGTCCTCAGAATTTGGCGGCATGCCCTTCTGAGCCTGCCAGCGGAATAAAGACTGATTCTCCGACCCTCTGTGTGCCGCTCTGTTCTTTCCCCGGTCAGTCGCTGTTAACACTTGGTGTAACACTTGCTGTGCACTTGCCGGAACAGTCTGGGGAAAACATCTGGCAGCCTTGCCCCACAAACCCCGAGGAAGTCAGGAACTTTCTGCCCTGTGGCTTTAGCAAGCACAACCTCTGTTTGCCTCGGGAGCCAACATGGTTGCTGGAGCTCCAGTCATCAGATCTGTATGCACAGACAGCAGGAAAAAGAAAAGGAGGAAAAATCCTTTCAAGGAGACTTCCTGGAAGTTGCACTCACCACATCCACCTGTATGGCCAGGACTCATCATATATCCACACAGAGCTGCAAGGGAGGTAAGGAATTTACTCTGCATTGAAAATAGAAAGAAGGGCTGCTCCAGCCAATGCACTCTACAGGGTGTGTTACCAGTTTATCCAGCAGCCTTCGTGGTTCTGCTGAGCTGCTGCTCTTCACCTATAACCCTAACTCAGTTAGTACTTTTGAAGGTCTGCTGTCTATACGAAGTTGTATCTCCCTCTTCTCTAGGTGGAAAAAAAAAACACATTATGATTTTTGTCAGAACTAAAAATGGCCCATGGGTCAAAAACCTGGACACTAGATTCTATCTTACTTACTATTAGAATTTGTCTAGATTGCAGCAGCTTATAAATTTACCATTTAACATCTTCGTGTCCACTGTCCTGTAGATTGAAGTGTTAATATTCTTAGAGGGTCTGAACAGGGAGCAAGAAGGGAGCTGGTTTTTATGGAAAAGCCACATTATGCCATACACAGGCTCAGAAGCACTTTACTCACTTAGGACCCTGCTATGCTGCTGTCCCCTCAAAATTCATACATTGAAATCTAATATCCAGTGTGACAGTATCAAGAGGTAGGGTCTTTGGGAATTGATTACATCATGAGGGTTCCATGCTCATGAATGGTATTAATGCTGTTATAAAAGAAGCCTGAGAGAGCTCCTCCCACCCCCCTTTAGTCATGTGAGGACATGTAAGCTGCACCATGAATGAGAAGCTGGCCTCAACAGGCACCAAATCTGCTGGCGCCTTGATCTTGGACTTACCAGCCTCGAGAACTGTAAGCATTAAATTTCTATTGTTTATAACTTACCCAGTCTAAGATATTTTGTCACAGCAGCCCGAACAAACTAAGACAGACCCTCCCCTAAGAAATAATTACTGGCATGCGAAAGTTTATTCACTGTGTTACTTCACTCAACACCTCTTTCTTGAGCACCTACTATGTGCCTGCTACTCCATTAGGCACTGGGCATACAAGACAGTCACGGTCCTCATGGTGCCTGTATTCCAGTGGTGGGGAGGGAAACAGTAAACAAGCAAACAAATCAATAATACAGTTTCGGACAGTGGTGAGGGGAGAGAATGACTGGGGTGGGTGGGGGACTATTCATTCTAACGGGAGGTGACGTATTATTGTTGACTAATAATAATAGCTAACTCTTACACACACTTCCGTGGGTGAGGCATCATTCTGAGACTACGTGCACCAGCTCGTTCAATCCTCACGACCCTCCGTCCGCTGTGCCAGAGCCTTTGCCTTGCTCAAGGAGGCAGAACGTGGATCTGAACCCAGATGACTGGCTCCAGAACTGTTGCTGTTAATGCTTCGGGTAAGATTTCCTGAGAGAATGAGTAGAAGATGGCCAACAGGAAGAACCTGGAAAAGAACATTCCAGAAAATAGACTGAGAAGGCTGAAAGCCTGAGGCTGACCAGAGCAGGGATGCATGGAGCTCTATGGGGAAGGCTGGGACAACTGGAGACAGCAGGTGGAGCATGTTAGGGGCCAGGCTGAGGTCTGCCGATGGGGCCAGAAGGCCAGCCCAGTGAGGAGGTGCCAGAGAGGAACTGGAAGGGGCAGGACTGTGTGCCACCTTTTCCCCACCGCTCAGCCTCTCTCAGCCTGGCACCGCCCCCACACTCAGCCACAGAAGCACCCAGGGCCACCTGCTCTCCCCTCCAGAGCCAGGCCATCCACAGAGGCATGGTGCCACACTGAGGCAAAAGTCCCTGTTATTACTGCAGTTAAGCAGCGTCACCGTTTTTCATTTTATAATACCTCGCCTTTGTGATACGACTGTGGAGCTTTTAAGCACACTCCTGACGACAAGCGGCGGGAGGCAGGAGCTTCAAGTGGTCGAGGAGTTGCCTCGGCAGGTCGGAGCCTGTGCCTTGGAGGTGTCGCTGGTGGAACTGCTCCCCGAAGCACAGCCCCTCAGGTGGGTGAGTGACACCGTGACCCTCCCTGCATCAGAGGCTGACTGAGGTCTGGGGCAGTCGTCGAGGGCCGTCTGCTATGAACAAAGTTCTGTCGTTTTTCTTGTTTAAGCTCCCCAGTGTATGCTAATCTGCTACAGTAGCCCCAGCTGGCTCAGACAGGGTCCCTAGAGAGACCCTTGAATTCCTGAAGAATTCAAGCCATAACACAGACTGTCTGTCCATAATGACATCTTGTGTTGAGAAGTCACCCACGTGTTTATTCCATGAGGGAAACGTCATCCCTGTCTCACTCTGCGACTTGAAAACATTCAGAGGCTCCTGTTCCTATAAAATAGAGCAAAACACGCCCACTGCGTGCACAGCTGCTTAATGACCCGATTTCTGCCTCCCTGTCCAGCTTCACCTCCCACCATCCCCACCATGCCTACCCTTCCCCTTCTGTCAACCCCTTGCTATTCCCCACAAACACATCCACTGGTACCTCAATGTCTCCCCACCTTCCAGAACCCTCTATCCTTCCAGTTCTCTCTCAAATCCACATCGTGTGCAGAGCCTTCCCTGACTCCCCAGGGCGGGGCTGGACGCTCTGTCCTCCCTAACCAGACTCTCCTGGCACCACCTGGTGCTCTCGTTGCTCCTCTGTCCTTTCCTCCACCTCATGCACTACCTGAGGCAGAGGGACCAGATTTTATTTATCTTCGTCTTTCAGCAAAATGTTAGCGTTTACTCCACGAGCACCATAGAAACCTGGCACGTGTCCTACTTGGATTATTTTGATAACCATTATGTAGGTTTCATTGCCTTTGTGAATGGAATTCTTTTCTCTTATATTTTATAGTTAATTATTGCTGATATATTAGAAACAATTTTAAAGTTTTTATTTCTATCAATCTAGGCGCATGATATAAAGAGTCATCTGCTTCAGAGGCCAGGGTTATTTATAAAGAAAAACGGTTTATTTAGCTCAGGATTCTGCAGGCTGAGAAGTTCAAGGGCGTGGCCCTGGCTTCTGGCGAGGGCTTTTGTGCTGCGTCACAACCTGGCAGATAGGCTCAGACGGGGAGCAGACCAGTGCTGTGCGAGGAAGGGAAAACCCGAAACGCATCCTGGCTTTGTCACAGGTCACTCTGTGGAAACTAGTCAATTCCCACCAGATCTAACCCAGTCTCGCGAGGGTGAGAACTCACTACCTGGAGAACAGCACAAGCCGTCCATGACAGATCTGCCCTTGTTGCTCAAACACCTCCCACCAGTGCTCCGCCTCCCAAATTTCAACATGAGCTTCGCTGGGAGCAGACGAACCACATCCAAACCATAGCAGGCATCTACCTGCTCTAAATACTGTGCTTAGACTATTTCTTGATTCCTTATTTTATAGGAACTGTTAACTTCCCACTGAAGAAAATGAAGCACTAGCTCTTTCTTCTCCCAGTCCCTGTACCCACCAACACACACATGCTTCCCATCTGTGTTAGGTTTATGGCGCTGACATCATGAAGTGCCACAAACCAGATGACTTGAACAACAGAAATTTATTGTCCCAGAGTTCTAGGGACTAGAAGTCTGAAATTGAGGTGTCAGCAAGGATTGTTCCTTCTGAGGGCTGGGCAGAAGAATCTCCTCTATGCCTCTCCCCTGGCTCCTGATGGTTTGCAGCAGTCTTTGCCTCTCCTCAGCTTGCGACAGCATTAACTCCAATCTTCATGATGTTCTCACGTGTCTCTGTCTCTGTATCCAGATTTCCCTTTTTTATAAGGACACCCTTCATATTAGATAGAGCTTACCTCAATGGCCTCATCTTAACTTGATCACCTACAAAGAATCTATTTTCAAATAAGGTCACATTCACTAGTACTGGGGGTGAGGACTTCAGCATCTTCTGGGGAACATAATTCAACCCATAACAACATCCTTTCAAAACGGTATAAGTATTTCACCATTCTGGTTAGATTTATGTTCAGTATATACATTGTAATAAACCTATAGTTATTCAGAACAGAGCCATGTAGTAAACTATGATTGTTTTCCTCGAATAATATTTCGCTGTCACTTAACTTGTTTCATTAAAGGACAAGTCAATAACTCTTGTATTCTGTTTGATTAATTGTTTATGTTCTTATCACTAATTTAACCAAAAACTTTCTGCTAGTTATCTATATCTTTTCTCATCACATTCACTCATCTTAGCTGTCTATCAACTTCCCTTTGATCCCCAAGCCTTCTGGCCTGCTCTAATCTGTTCCGCTTGCTCTTTGAAGGATGTCCATTCACCATTGTGCTGGAAATTCTTTTCATTTCCTGTGTCTTGGGTCAGATGTCTTCCTTTTTGTTAGTTACTCCTTTGATTTGTAGAGCAAAGTCTCCAAAAGTTTCCTGAGAAAGAGTTTGTAGGAGGTAAATATTTGAGACCTTCCATTTCCAAAGTTGTCTGTATTCTACTGTCACACTCAACAGATAGTTTGGCTGGGTATAGAATTATAGGCAAGAAATCCCTTCAAAATTTTGATAGCACCACTCCATTGTCTTCTAGTTTCCAACATTGCTGTTAAAAGTCTGCACCATTCTGCTCATTTATGTGAACCTATTTATTTCTCTCTGAAAGCTTGTAAGAACTTCTTTTTATCTAAACTTATAGTTGGCAGAATTCTAAGATGACCCCCAGTGAGTTACACTTCTGTATAATCTGAGGACAGAAAGTAGGACTTCCTTTTAGCCAACATAATACAGGTAAAGGTGATTCAACAGTCACTCCCTTGATTAGGTTACATTCTATGGCAAAGGTGATGGGAGAATCATTCACATAATAACTTTATATAAGACACCATCTTAGACTGATGTGAGTGATTCTCCTGCAGGCTTTGAAGAAGTAAATTGCTATTTTGTGAGAAGTTCTTTGAAAGGACAATGTGCCAAGGGGACTTCTGGGAGCTGAGATAAGTCTCTGGCTGACAGTTAGCAAGGAAGAGGGACCTCAGTCCTACAACCACAAAGAACTGAGTTCTGTCAACAATCACATAGATTGGAAGAAGACCCCAAGCTCCAGAGTGAGATACGGCCTGGATTGCAGCCCCAAGAGACCCTGAGCAGATGCCCGAGTTAAACCATGTGCAGACCCTCAGACCCATGAAAACTACGCTATACTAAGTGTATGCTGATTGCAGCTGCTTAAGTTTATGGTAACTTATTATGTAGCAATAGAAAACTAATATTAATATAATAGTGTTCTAAAATTTCACAATAAAAAAAACTTCAGTGTTGGCTTATTTTTATATTCTTTAGTTACGGGAAATTTTCTTCAATTATTTCATTGATGATTTTCTCTTATACACTTCTTTGTTTTATTCTTCTGACACTGTTACTATTCAGACGTTGAATGTCCTAGATCGAAACTCTTTATAGATTTCTTCTTTTCTACTTTGCATTTGCCCTGTCTTTTCAGTATGCTATCTGAGAAATTCGCTCAGCCTTATCTTCTAACCTTTCTATTCTGTTTTTCATTCTGCTACCATGATTTTAGTTTCTAAAAGTTTATTTTGTTCTCTGAATATTCTCTTTTTGTATAGCATCATGTTCTTGTTTCCTAAATGCAATATCATCTCTTATGTCTCTGTCTCTGTCTCAAAAGTAAGCATAAAAATATCTACTTTACAGGGCCATTTTAAATATTAAATCAAAAATTGTACATTTTAAGCAGTGAGTCTGTGTGTATTGATCAAAAACATCATTTTTAACCCTTCATGAATGAAGGCTTTTAACCCTGAATGAAATAAAACCAGGGTTAGTTAACTCCCTCTCCAGCTCATAAACGGCACTACCTTCTACCCAAGTGCTCATGCCTAAAACCTAGGAGTCATTCATGATTCATCTCTTTATATCATCCCCTTTCCCCAGCACCTGATTCAACAGCAAGTTTCTTGGCTTGACTCCTGAATGCCTCCTGAATCTATCTTCTCCCTCCATCTTCGCTGCTATTGCTCTATTCGTAGCCAAGATCGTCTCTTCCTTAGCAGTTGTAAAACATGGCCCCCAAATTCTTTGAGACGTAGACACCAAGATCCCAAGAGTAAGCTACTTGCCTAGGATCTCACAAGCAAGCGGCAGAGCCAGAATTCAAACTTCAAAGACTCTGCTTTTTCCACTCAACTACTCTGCTTCCCGAGAGTCATCGAAGATCAGAAAGATTAAGTAAGTTAGCCAAGATTACTCAAGAAATGACAGAACTAGACTTTAAAATAAGTTCTGGCCCTAAAGCCCCATGCTCTTTTCAGTACAGAGAGTGATTGGCAGCAACAGGTGTATCCCCAGCAGGTGTGTCCCCAGGCCCCTCAACTGGAAGGATAGGATCCCTCTGAGCGAGGGTGTCCAGCTCCCCACGTCCCCGATGCTCCCAGGATGACCTACCTACATGGCGGTGCTCTTTGAATGATAGATGATTCTCCATGTAAAAAATAAAAAAGGAAAAATAAAAAAGACTTCATATCAATATTAAATGACTCGACCTAGAAAATACTCCCTAAAAATTGTCCACAGGTCATCCTATCCCCCCGGGGCCTGGTCTTACGGATGTTCCCTGATCCTCTGCACCCAGGGCATGGTGCCAAGGATGCTTCTTGAAGACACAGGGCTGCGTGAGTGTTCGCCCAAGGGGAAGGATGGTATCATCCACTTTGGAAATGCAAGAGAGAAGCTGTTTGTTTTTGCTTAAATCCTGAATCTTTGATCATCCACATCTGTTGTCTTTGATGCTGGCAGCAGTCTGTAATTGCTGGAAATTAACACTCAGGTAGGAAACAGGTCAAAGAGGCAGTGAGAAGTGCAATGATGATTAGATCTGAACACAGGCACCTTTTTTTCGCTATCCCCTTCCCTGCTCAGAAGATGGGGCTGGTTTATTGTCCCTTTCTTCCACTAGAAGTTAAGTTTCTTACATTTTGGGCTTATATGCTACGTACATGCAATCATTTTAGGGTTCATTTAGACACTTAAAAAGGAGCTAGAGCACAGTAAGTAATAAGCACTCATTGAGTAAATGAATTAATAACCTGATTATTAATTCAATAACCATTAGTAAAATCTCAGGTGCCAAGTCAGCTGCAGACTTCCCATCCTGACTGCCCACCACGTGGACCAGGGTAAATTCAGCCCAAGAGCAGCACGGGGCTCCCTGATGTCAGGCGTGCTGCCCAGTGGGCGATCCATCCCTCAGCCTGTTGGTGCTCCATGTAGCTGGTGGTCCCCAGTCCAGAGAGTTCCACAGGCCCCAGCAACCAGTCCCCGGAGGCAGCTGGGGGCGCCTCCCAGGACAGCCCATGCCCCTCCTGCCCGCACCAGCTGGTCTCTGCCTCCAGCCCGCCGCTGGCACCAGAGAAATGGCTGCCCGGGCCACTGGATTCAACAGGGGGCTCACTCGACCCAGGATATGGGACACCCCGAGACCGCAGTGGCAGTGAAAAGAGAAAGCCAGGGCAGAGAGGGGGAGAAAGAGAAAAAGGAAATGGAAACTGGAGTTAGTTTAAAAAGGAATGCGTTTCTGAGAAAGAGCCAGGGACAAAGTGAGAACTCTTCCTTCTTGTCCCAAACGTGGCAAATTCTTCTCCAGACGCGTGACTGAGTTGTGACCGGAAGGGCCTCGTGAGCTCTGGAGGCAGAGGGGCGGGTCTGGGTTCCGCCTCTGGCATCTGCCGGCTCCGTGCCCTCCATGGCGTCTCTGAACCCGCTTCCCCCTGCCCCGCCCACCCGCACCCCTGCACCTGTAGACCAGGACGACAATTTGCAGGGCAGCGGGGAGGATCCAGTAAGAGACTGGGGGTGCCCACCGCCTTGAGCACCTAAGAGCCACTCGCTTTGTCTGTTCCCAAGACACTCAGAAGCATCTGACCCTGGTGCTCGCTCAGGGAAGAACCTACTGATGATGGAGGCCACCTGCGAGGAATGAGCGACTCCGCCCCAAGCCAGCAGGCAGCCGAAGATGTTCCGGGACGCACAGCTGCCTTCGGTGCTGCAGCCGCCCCGAGTCCCCTGGAGAGGCGCCCAGAGGCAGCATGGGGGTGGGGAAGCACGGGGCACCCACAGTGTCAGAACACACAGGATGCGCTCACGCCAAGTGTATGGAGCGGGGGGAGGAGGAAGAGAGTAGGACGGCACGTACACATACATGCACGAGTGCGAACCTCGCGGATGCTCGGCATGACAGAATGGGGCAGAGGGGTCCTCTCTCCAGTCGGGGCTGGGCTCCAGCCTGCTCCGCTATTCCGAGGTTCCTTCCCCTCTCCAGACTCGGTCTCCAGACTCCGTCTCCTCATCTGAAAAGTGAGGGATTCAGAGCAGGGGCCCCCAACACCTCCTTATGCTCCGAGAATCTACCGTGGAGACGACCTTCTGCCCAGGACCGTGACAGTGTGCCGGCTGAGCCCGGGAAAGCTGAGAGGGCGGGGAGGCCGGGGCGGGCGCCCACAGCACCAGGCGCGGTGACACTGACCCAGAGTGGTGACACTGACCTGGCGCCCACAGCACCAGGCGTGGTGACACTGGCCCAGAGTGGTGACACTGACCTGGCGCCCACAGCACCAGGCGCGGTGACACTGACCCAGAGTGGTGACACTCACCCGGCGCCCACAGCACCAGGCGTGGTGACACTGGCCCAGAGTGGTGACACTCACCCGGCGCCCACAGCACCAGGCGCGGTGACACTGACCCAGAGTGGTGACACTCACCCGGCGCCCACAGCACCAGGCGTGGTGACACTGGCCCAGAGTGGTGACACTCACCTGGCGCCCACAGCAGCAGGCGTGGTGACACTGGCCCAGAGTGGTGACACTGACCTGGCGCCCACAGCACCAGGCGCGGTGACACTGACCCAGAGTGGTGACACTGACCCGGCGCCCACAGCACCAGGCAGGTGACACTGACCCGGCTCGGTGACACTGACCCGGCGCCCACGGCAGCGGAGCCAAGGCTGCCGGAGACTCTGGAGGAGGCAGACCGAGTTCTCCCAACAAAGCCCTCTCCCCTCACTCCATCCAGGGCCCTGGAGCCCGCAGGTTGCTTCCCTCAGCTGGTGAGCACCCCTCCGCTCCCCCGATCAACACCCTGTTCCACTGGGATCAGGCGGGTCGTGTAGGAAGCCATTTTATTGACCTGTCTTGAACTGGAGTCAGAGCCAGGTTTACTGTCTCACATACCCAGAAGAACCCGGGGAAGTCTCGAGCCCCCTGGAGACACAACTGTTCTGCCACCCCCAGGAGCACCTCTGCAGCCGGGATCCCCGGCGTGAGCACAGCAGGGCCGGGGGACGCAGACGGAGCTGGTCTCCTGCTCCTGCCGGGCTGTGCTCCCTGTCTAGAAGCAGAGGGGGTCGCTGGGCGCAGGTGTTTGAGGACAGAGAATGGGGGCTGGGGGCTTGGTGAGCCCATAAATCAGGGGCAAGACACACAGGAAGCTCCATGAGGCTTCAGCCGCCCCCGGCACCCCTGGTGGCCCTCACAGCAGGGCCATGCCCAGGGTGCCCACTGCTTTCCTCCTGCAGAGCAAAGGAGGGAATGGGGGTTAAAACAGCAATGGAATAATGATGATGACGACAGCAGCCATAATTTGCTACACTCTGGTCTGGAATCAGCAGAGGTTACATGTATGGTCTCATTTAATCTTCACGACAACACACTGAGGTGACACAGCAGGCAGAATAGTGGCCCCAAAGACCTTCACATCCTAAGCCCCGGAGCGTGTGAATATGTCCTGTTACACGGCGAGTGCAGGTGGGATTAAGGTTGCTAATTAGCTGCCTTTAAGAAAGCAAAATCATCCTGGATTATCCGGATGGGTCCAGCGTCACCACAGGGTCCTTAAGAAGCAAAGAGAGAGGAAGAGGAGCATCAGGGTGATGATGCAAGGGGAGAAAGAAAAAACAGACCAGCCGTTGCCATACCTTAAACATGGAAGAGGCCACAATGTGAGACCCGAGGGACACAGGGAGGAAGTGACTCTCCCCTGGACCCTCCAAAGGGATACAGCCCTGCCGACACCTTGGTTTTAGCCAGGGAGACCCTGTTAGGGCTTCGGACCTCCAGAACTATAAGGTAATAAATTTGTGTTGTTTTAAACCACTGCCGTCGTGGTAATTTGTTGCAATAGTAATAGAAAACAGATGCAAATGGGCATTATTTTATCCCAGTTCCAGATGACAGCACTGAGCCCCAGAGAGATCAAGCAACTTGCCTAAGGTCACACAGCTGGGAAGGGCAGTGGAAGAGTGGGAATGTGGACCCAGGGCCCTCTGGCTCCAAACCCAGAGCTTGATCCCTATGCTGGGCTGCATTGGCTGTGATGAGGCCCCCCGCTGTGCTCCTGCCATCTCACTGCAGGGTGCTCACAGCACGCCCAGGAGGAAGGGAAGCCCCTGCCTGTTGGGCTGTAGGTCCCTGTATCAGCCCCTCCCTGACATTCCCCTCAAGCCAAGCCACTTGTTTCATCTGTTCGACATTTGCCAAATGGCCTGCCATGTGCCAGGCCCCGTGGGGGGTCAGGGACCACAAAGCGAGACACAGCCCGGCCCCCTTGCTTCCCGGAACGGAGTGGTCGGAGCTGGTGGGAGAAGGCCGCAGGGTCTAAGGACCCAGGGATCCAAAGAAGAGAGAAACGCGTTTGCTGAATGAACAAAGGTCTTTGGGAGGAAAACAGTGAAAGAGGACATTCGAGGGAATTTGTTTCATGGGGCAAAGCATCCACCTGAGAACTGGGTCAGTACCAGGGCCAGGTTGAACCTCCAGGAGGGGGAACGCTGGCACGGGGAGGGCCGACCCCGGCTTCAGCCTGCCGGAGCGGGCGCTCGCCAAGGCCATGGGTGCGGGAGCCCCTTTAGGAGCCGGAGAGAAGCCCAGTCGCCAGTGCAGTGGGATAAGGAAAATCACTCTTACCGCAGGGACCAGAGAACCTCTTAGGGAAGGAACTATCTTCGCTTGTCAAAATGCCATTGGAGTGCTGGGTGGTGCAATGGGGGCCCCGGAGGACTGGCTCAGAAGGAAACAACAAGAAGAGAGTTAAGCTCCTTAGAAACTAGAGGCTTGGAAACATAGGTGTAGAGAGAAGAAAGAGGGAGAGAGAAAGCCCGATACATCACCCGGGGCTCCAGTTGTTGGAAATGACTGCAGGATAGAGAAGGGAAGTATTCCCTTTTATTTTATTTTATTTTATTTATGCTGGGGAAGGAAGTAGATTTATTGGTGGGTGTGAGCAAGGAGGAGAAGCGCAGTGGATGGCCTCCCAAGTGCAGCGCCCTGTCACTTGTCCAGGGGACCAGCACTGGGGATGGATTTGACCCCACGGCCATCTGGGAGGAGCCGCTTCTTGGCAAAGCCCCACTTCTTTGAGATGTGGATCTTCTGGCAGCCACGGAACTTGAACTTGGCCCTGTGTAGGGCCTCGACCACAGGCTCCTTCCTCTGCAGCTTGGTTCAGGTGGACACGATGACTCGGCTGGTGCGAGCCCTGGCCACGGTGCCCGGGGCTTTGCAAGGCACTGAGCAAACCTGCCTGGAGCCCTTCGGCCCCGGCCCAGGACAGCGCCATGATGCGGATGACACAGATGGGATATGAAAGCCGTCTTTGCCGCAACGTTTTGCCAAGCGCTCGCTGGCGCAAATACGAGAGCCTCCGGGGCCCCCAGAGAACAGCTGCATATATTCACCCTACACCGTGCGGCCGCAGATGGGAGCTCATCCGCTTCTTCCGCCTCCCTCCCCAGGTCAAAGATTGGAATCTCGGCATCAGGCACACTGCAGTCGCAGCCAGACTTCCGGTATGGCTTGTTCTGACAATACCAGTAAGGACGGGCAGGTTGGCCGCCCCTGGAGACACCAGGGTCTTCAGTGGTGTGACAAATGGAAAGAGAGGGAAATATTCCATTTTAAACGATTCATTTGCAGTTCTGTGAGGTTTCTCCCCTCGATATGCCTTCAACCCACACGGAGAAGTCTATTATGTACAACGGCCTCACGGGAGCCGCGCTGGGAGGTGTGAGGTGCGAAGAGGTGGATCAAGAAGAGCCTGTATCCTTCTCTGGGTTGTAACCAAAGTAACGATAAAGGCCTGGGGTACTAAATAGATAACAATAATTATTAATCCTTCTCCCCCCTGCCCCCAACCTCAATTACAGCCATTGGTGACTAGGAAAGCCTTTAAATGCTACAAAAATCAAGGTGGGGAGCTGGATGGGGCTCAGCCTTCCCCTAGGACAACAAGTTGGGGTTTGAGTCAATTTCATCTAGTCCTTAAGACAGCACAACTCAAATTTTCTTGAACAATGAAACCACCTGGACTCATGTCAAAACACAGGCTCCTGGGCCCCACTCACTCCCTGAGAGTCTGGTTCAGCACGTCTGGGCAAAGGCCATGCATTTGCATTTCTAACAAGTCCCCAAGGGACGCTCAGCCCCTAACACTAACCTCAGGACCCTTCTTTCCTGCTCCCCCTCTCTTGCCAGGGAGCCTGGCGCCCTTGCAGTAACAATCAGACCTTCTAACCGCCACTGACTACCACCGTACCCAGGAAGGCAAGGAGGGCCTGGTGAGGGGTGGTCACTGTGGGGCAGGTGGGCCAGCTGTGGGCGGATGAACTTTTCCCACTGCTCGGCATCCCGTTTGCCTGCTGACGTATCCATCCTCTTGCCCCAAGTGTGTGAGGACAGGGTCTGGCACATGGCAGGTGCTTAGTAAGTACCTGGCAGAGGAGGGAGGACTGAATTACCCCCTTGAAGTCCTGCACAGAGCAAAGTTTCCTCTGGATGAAGGTGGGCAGGAAGGTGGGAGCTGCGAATGGGAGCTGCAAATGGCTCCAGGGCCAAGGACCTCCCCTTTAGACGCCCGTGGGCCCCCCCAGTCTGCAGCCCCCTCCCACCGTTAGCAGAGCCTCCAGAGACTCTGGGCTCCTCTCCCCAACTCTAGACTGAAGAACCTGCCTGTGCCGGCAAAGGTGGAAGATGCCACCTCGTGGGAGAGAAAGAGGAGAGGCAAAGAGGGGCTGTGCTGGACGAAAGGAAAGAAATCACATCTCCCTGGGGCGGCGGGGGCTGCGTGGAGCAGATGATGCAGAGTGTGTGCGGCAGGCTCCCCCAAGTTCTTCATCATTCTCCCTCCCCCTGCCCACCTCCTACTCGGAACCAGTGACTAATTGCATTGCATTTCTCTTTGACTTGCGTCACCCAGCAGAGTGCGTGTGGTTGTTTTTACAGCTTATTCTTTCAGGGATCCTAAGTGACAGTTTTTAAGTGCTCTTCCCCTGCCTCGGAGCAGCGCGCCCTCCTCTACTCTCTCCCCCTCAATCTCTCTTTCTCCCCACTCCCTCGGTGCCCTCTTCCGGGGGCTGCTGGAAAGAATAAGAACAGCTCAGAGGGCAAAGGGCAGGCCTCCCAAAAGCAGTCGAGAGGTTTTCCTGCTCCCTGGCTCTTGGGAGACCCCAACAGGGACAGGGGAGAGCCCCTCAGGAGGGACCCCCAACCCTGCAAGAGAGGCCCAGCCTGAAAGCCACACTGGGAAGCTGCTCTTCCTTCCTTCCTTCCTTCTTTCCCTCCCTCCCTTTCTTCTATCCCTTCCTTTCCTTCCTTCCCTCCCTCCCTCCCTCCCTCCCTTCCTTCCTTCCAAGTACCTGCTAAGTGCCAGCCCCAAGTGTAGAGCAAGAAGGGAAACAAACACAATTTCTTCCCTCCAGGTGGTGGTTGGAGGGGCCAGTCCACCACTGTCAGTGAGTAAACTGGCTACTATAAAGAAGGGGTGCATCCCGCACTCTGGAAGGCTGTAGGGGCCATTGCATTGCATAAAGTAGGCACCAAACCTAACCTGAGGGAGGAAAGAAGATGAGAGGCTCCCAGGAGGTGGTGTCACAAAATGAGGATGAGAAGCTGTAGAAAGGGGGGAGGGCAGGGAACGGACAGATATAAAGCCAGAAGTCTATCGTGGTGGTTCAAATACAATAGGGAAGCAAGGGAGGGAGACCGTGGACGGCTCACTGGGAGCCACCAGGCAAGTCACTCCCGTCTGTGAGTCTCTAGTTCCCTCCTCTGTAAAATGAGGGAGCTGGGCCGGATCACCTTCAAAATCCCCTCTAGCTCTAAAGCTCTGATAACTGGCGTCTTCCATCATCAAAGAAAAGCAAACAGAGCCCTGTGAAGGAGAGCTGTGCAGTGCAAGGAGCAATGGGCCGGGACTCTGAGGACCTGTAGTTAAATCCTGGCCACCTGCTACCTATGGGACCTTGAGGAAGGCAGATAAGCTACTCAAGCCTCAGTCTGTGTATCTGTGAAGTGGGGATAAGAACATTACCTGTCACAGCAAATTATTGGAAGAACAATATGAGATAATGCATTTGCAAGTGTATATTGAGCACAGAGTGACTAAGTTCTGAGCTACCGTTGCCAGGGGTGTGTCTTCTGGCCCACACAGAATGTTAAGGACATAGAAATCTCTTTTTAGTTTGAATTTCAAGCAGGACTCTTCCCATCAAAGGAAAGTGAGTGTTTAAAACCCCCCCAATTCCAACGGTCAGAGAGCCTGGCACTGCAGCCACCAGCAAAACATTCCTGATCCCCGTGGGCTTTTTTCCTGTCAGAGAAGCCCCCGATAGTGACAGGGACATTCCCCAGAGCAGAAAGAATTCCCACTCCAAGGGCCTCAAAGCAAGCAGCAGGCATCTCAGCAGACCATGGAGGACAAGAATACAAAGGGACACTCAGAACAACATGCGCATCAGACCATGACCATCTCAGATCCACTGAACTAAGAGGCCTCTCGTGCTCCTTAGCAAGGAGGGTGCAGAGACGGACAGGCTTTGGGACCATTCGTGTTGTGTCCGTTCGTGGACATCACTGGGCAACCATCACAAGGGTGAGCCCTTTGCAAGAAATACTGTGGACAGCACCCAAAAGTCTCCAGTGGAAGAATTCTTGCTACAGGTGCATACCTGGGCTGGTGGCCCCTACGCAGCAATCACAGCGAGGCCCCAGTGTGGAGAGGAAGCAACACCAGCTGAGCCATACCCTTCCAGGTGTCTGGGGGTGAGCTGCTGTTTACAAAAAGATCGAGCATGGTGTTTGGTACATGGCAGCTCCCCAAATGGTACTTAGACAACATCTTACCAGTGTCTGCTATTTGCAAAGTGATTTTTCATCTATTATCTCCCTTAATCCTTACAATGACCCCAAGAGGAAGTTGATGTAGTAATACCCATTGTGGTAGCCAGGAGTGCCATTCACCAAATATTTCCAGTTCTGCCCCTGTCCGGGCACATGGTAATATTGCACTTTCCTACGTCCTTAGAGTTAGACGTGGCCGTGTGACCTGCTCTGACCACCGAAACGTGAGCAGGACGATGTGTGTCACTTCCAGGTAGAAGCTGTAAGAGCCCATGCACCTTCACTGGCCCCCACTCCCCCTGCCCGTCGGCCACAGAAATTGGCGATGTTTCTCATGGTAACTATGTTGTCCATATGAGTCCTAGAATGAAGACGATGAGTAGCAGAGCTCTCAGTGGACACAGGATGGACATGAAAAATGAATTAGAAATAAATCTTTGATGGGATAAGCAACTGAGGTTTGGGGGTTGCTTGCTGCTGCAGGATCAGCCCGTGCTGACAGATACAGCCAAGACCCAAGTACGAAAGCCAAGGCTGGGACAGGTGAGTGAACTCACTCGCCTTCAGTAACACAGCAAGACAATGGCAAGATCAGGATTTAAAGGGTGCTCCTTCTGACTCTCAGTTGAGTATTGCAAACCTCTTTCAAATCTTGAACTCAGCCCCACTGGGTCTAGAACTGCAGAACTTTTGTGTTTGTCATCGAGCCCCAGTCTCTGAATCCGGCAGAGAAAAGCACACGAGACAAGTCCGTTTGTGAGTGTCCTCACTGGCTGGAAGCTTCCAGGAGGCTCGGAACTTCTCAGTTACAGTCAAAGCTCTTGCCATCAGTAAGCAGATAAGGCCCTCCACTCTGCCTCAGTTTCCCTACTAATGGCAGAACAGAGCAGATTGCTTGGGTCACCAGCCTGTTCTACTCTCCCATTTAGGGCATGAGAGGAGACAAGTGCAGACATACCGGAAGGACCATGCGGGCGATGGCTTTAGCAGGCGAGGCCAAAAGTCCTGCTCACAGAGAATCACACCCACATTAGCCCCCGGGCCAGGCTGCCAGGGAGCACTAGAGAAGCCGCAAAGGACTGGGACTTCTGGGAACGATTGTCAACAGAGTTTAGTATTGGTGTCAAGAAGTGCACAGAGCTACAGAGGTACAGCTGTGTCCAGCAGAGTCTGTTCTCTAAGAAGAGGAATAGATCCAGCTGCATCACATGGGGGTGAAAATAGCTCAGAGTCACTGCTCTCGGCCTGGGCTGCTGGCTAAGCACTTTCGCAGAGGACCGGGGTCGCCACGCAGCCAACCTCACCCCGGCCAGGCCTGCGTAATGGCCTCCTGGGCAGCCCATCAGGCCTGTGGTCACCGCGCAGTGTCCTTCACAGGCGCCTCTGAGCTGGCGCAGCCTTACCGAGCGGTGCCAACGGGCTAGGGCAGCCGGGCAGCATGGCATCCTGCTTCACGGACCTCAGGGATGGCCAGGACAGAAAGGGGCTGGTATAAATCCAGCACTTACCAGGCGCCACGCATGTCCCTGGACATTTCACAGGCTTAAGTCATTCGGACGCCGCAATCCCCCGGTTACACCGATGCTGTCTTCTTCATTTCGCAGATGAGGAAACTGAGGCTCCGGACCATAGCAACTTAGCACAATGCCTGCCAAGTATGAAGTAGTCACATAAACAATAGTTCTTATTATTGCCAATGCCATCATCATCATCATCATCATCATTTGGGACAGCCGGACTTCTAATCATTCCATAGTGTCTACAAACCCATCTTTTAGGCATCAGCAAGCCCTTTGGATCCAGGGCTCATACTTCTCAAACTTTGGTGCAAATCAGAATCATTTCAGGAGTTCCAAAAGATGCAGGCATGTGGTTCTTCTCCAGTCCCACTAAATAAGAGGATACAGGTTTGGCCTAGGCTTTGGCATTTTATCGTACTTCCCAGATAATTCTAATATGCCTCCTAAGTTTGAGAACCACTGACCTAGATAGAAGAGGTCAAGGTAGTCACCCACCTACCTACCTACCTACACCCCCAACATCTCACTCTCCTATGCACGGGGATGAAGTCTCTAAAGTCTGAGTTCTCCTGCCTTAAATCCTGGAGAACTAATCTCTGCCCATTAGGGACCAGCCCACCCTGTGAGAAATGGTGTGTGTGATTGCTGGTGTGAGCGGCCTCCTACCTGGCCCGCAAATGTGATCCCCATGCCCTGTGTAATCACTTCTTGAATGTAGCCCGACTCTGTTGACTCACTTCTAACAAATAGAATATGGCAGAAGTGATGGGATGTCACGTCCAACATCAGGTCATAAAAAGACTGTGGCTCCCATCTTGGGCGTCCTCCTTAGCTCTCACCCTTGCTCACTCTGAAGGAAGCCATCTGCTATGACATGAGCTGCATGGTGGAGAGGCCCCTGTGCAAGGGACTGGTGTCTCTGGCTAACATCCAGCAGTGACCCGAGGGCTGCTGACAGCCATGTGACCAAATCCTCCCCCGTGAAGCCTTGGGGTAACTATAGCTTCAACTGCCCTTGATTACAGCCTCGTGAGAGACCCTGAACCATAGGGAACTTGGGTTCTGACCACCAACAGGAACTGAGAGATGGTACATGTTTGTTGTTTAAGCCACTAAATTGGGGGGAAATCTGTTAAGAAGGAATAAATAACTAATGCAATTACCTTTGGAGCCAGAACATGATGGTGGACAGAATAATGGCCCTTGATCATGCCCACACTGTAATCCCTGGCACCTGTGGGTACCTTACAACATGCAAAATGGACTTCGAGGATGTGATTGTGTTAAGGATTTTGAGAGGGGGAGGCTTTCCTGGATTATCCCAGGAGGTTCAATGTAATCCCAAGGATCCTTAAATGGGGAAGAAGGACAGAAGGATCAGAATCGGAGAAAGGGCACAGTGAGAAGGACCCAGCCAGCCCTGGCTGACTTTTCGGGCAGAGGAAGAGACCGTTAGCCAAGGAGTGCAGTCTCGGGAAGCCGCGCTCCCCTACAGCATCCCGAAGGAATGTGGGTTCTGACCAAATCTTGAGATTAGCTCATTGAGACCCACTTCAGAATTCTGACCTCTAGGAACATAAGATAATAGATCTGGTTTAAGCCACTAAGTGTGTGGCGATTAGTTACAGCAGCAATTAGGAAACTAACACAGGTGTGAACAGGACAGCACGAAGAGCTTTTACTGCACGAACGTGCTGGTGTTGACACGCTGCAGGGAGCTAGGCTTTGGCGAGTGAGGTTAGGTTACTGGAATAAATCAATGGGGTTCATGGTAATAAGGATGACATCACTAGTCGCTAGTTGAGAAGAAACCAACTGGAGTAGTTCCGTTTCCTAGTCCCAGAGTATTCACCCTACACCCCTCCAGCCATTCCTTAGAATCAGGTCACCAACAAACCCCTTTGGAAAACTACTCAGAGGGCCGAGGCAATTCAGGATGGAGACCATGCCACTTGAGATGTCTGTAGCATCATCTCCAGGGACTAGCTAGACAGAGCTGCCCACGCACGAATCAGCCAGCCTGCCTACTGGTGTCAGACACTCCATCTCCCTCCCACGACTCAACTCCCAGAAGATCGAGGTTGGGTCAGGAGTGAAGGGGCACTGAGATTCCCCAGCCAAATCTGACTTTTCTCTGCTCAAACGAGTCATCTCCCCACCCCAGCCCCAGACCATCCAGGGTTTCTGTCACATCAAGATTTCTCACTTTGCACATTCAATCTAATTTTGCCCCTAGTTGATCAACGAAGTAGAAACCAAGAAACTGAGGCTCAGAGAAGCCAAGTGATTCCAGAGCCAAGACTAGAATCCAGATTTCCTGATTCCAGCCCTCCATTCCGTCCACCAAACCACACTTCTCCCCACTCTAGTGGAAGAATTCAACATCAAACCTAATTGCAAGGGCTGTGAGACAGATGAGTGACTTCCAGTCAGTGACAGAATTGCTGTCACTTCTCTCTGCCTCCACTGCCCGTCTCTGAAATGAAGATCTAGTAGGGACACATGAGACAGAGTTAGTGACAGTGTCAGGGAGCCGAGGAGGAACACTGAAATACCCCACAGTCAACAGCCACCCCCACTCAGACTTCCACACCCAAAGCTGGAAACCACGAGAAGGAAAAAAAAATTCTCCAAAGTTTTTTTTTATAACAAACTTTGCAAACTGGGATGTGGGTGTGAGCACTACTTTAAGGGTTTATAAAGTGACACGTGGATCACCTGTCAGGGAGCCAGGACCGGAATGCTGGTTTTAATTACACTGAATATTTCACTTTCTTATGCAGAGGCATAATCAATTATCTTATTTAAAGGCATTACGATAATGTGTGTGTAAAATGGAGCCATTCCCTGTATTGCATTAGATTCTGCTAATTATAGGAGAATGTTTGGAGCTAAAATGTCAACTTGTCATCCGGATGGCTTGTAATTCAGGATTTGCATTCATAGACGGGAAGGGAACTCTGACAAAAATTGCATTCAGCTCGAGCTTGTCTGGCCTCCGCCTCACCGGCTCCAGCAGCAGCGAGAGCTGATCTCTGTACTGCCCCCGCTCCTGTCTGCCACCGTCCTCTTCCCTTCCCCGAGAGGGCGGATGCGGAGGAAGGGCCGCAGGGGCAGGGGCAGGGGCAGGGGCAGCAGGCACAGCAGCTACAAAAATGGAAACGCAAGATCCCTCCTGGAAACCTACCCACCCTCCTCTTCCATTTTCTTCCTAGTAACAGAGACTCCAAAAGTGGTTTTTAAAGAGATTTGGTTCCCAAGAACTTACAGCTTTTGGCTTCCTTGGGAATATCTGTTGGAATTAATTCAATTCAACAAACATTTCGTGAGCGCCTACTGTGTGCAGCGTGGCAGCACGCTGGTCCGTGGTGTGGGCTCTGCAGCAGACGCCTGCATCGGCCTCCGGGCACTGAGAACTAAGCTAATTCACTACACCGCTGGTTCCCTGCGTGCAAAACGGGGACAGTAGGGTCACCATAGGATGAGATGGATGCTAGCTGCGAAGTGCTTCAAAGGAGCCTGGTGTCAGCTAAGCAGTCAACAAACCATACCTGTCACTGCAGCCGTAACTACGACATACGACAGTCCACCAGGGGAAAGAGGCGTTCAACAGGTAGGAAGGACCCGCCGCCCTTGCAGGGGCAGTCACACTAATACCGACTTTCACACAGCCGCCTGCTTCACAGCGAGCTAAAAGTGGACCTTTCAAAGCAAGCGGGTGAGTGGATTTCCCTCTTTCAAGATGACCCCCCCTGCCAAAGAGAAGCAGGAGTAACGGCCCCTCTGGACAGAAGAGACTGTGTGTGCAGTGTCTGCTTCCCCAGGGCTGAATTCTCCTCTCTCCGGCCCCTAGCGCCGGCACGCTGGCCACAGCCTGCTCTGAGTGTGCAGAAGCAGGGCTGGCACACCTCAGGGGCCCTTTCTCCAACAGCCAGGAGGATGAAAGCAGCCTGCACGGGCTGGCCAGCGTCAGGGGGCCACGGTCGCCCGGGGCCAGGGTGAGCTGAGGGCAGGATCCCCCGGGAAAGGCACTAAGATTCAGCCTTTCTCCCTTTCCGCCACCTGGCACCATTCCTAGGCCCACTGCAGGTCAGCTGGCTGGTTCCTGGGCCTCCTCCCCTCGTGCCTCTCCTCTCCCCCCCCCCCACCCGGAACCCAGGCAGCTCTCTTGCATCTACTCACATCTCGGACCAGGAGTAAAGCTTCGGACTTTCCTCCCGCTGCCCAGTGCCTCCAGAAGTTCTCCTCCCAGATTAAATTTCATGCCTCCATGCCTGGCCTCGAGATTTGGTGACTTGAACTGTGTCATTTTCCCTGGTGGGAGGACCCAACCTTGTAGCTTGGCCCACCGGGACTTCCCAACACACGTCAGCTATGGCCAACTCAGAACCAAGTACCTAAGACACAGGCTCTCCCAAAAGGCCTGTCAAAACCAGGTTCCTTCTCTCGCCCTCCCCTTCCCAGCGGCCACCAGCACCTTCCCTTAGCTGCGCTTCGGTTTCCAGGAGCCCGGCTACCCTGGATCAGTCTCTGCAGCTCCCGCGGAGAGTGACCCTGGTCCCCACTCTGTCTTCCCCGGACTCTGTCTTTGGTGGGGTCCTGTGTCTGGGAGCAGAGCTGTACCGGGAACACCCCTTTTCCTAGAAGTTAGGCTCTGAATCTCCAGCTTTAAAGCTGCTTCTTGTTTTGATTTATTTTTATGATTTGTTTTTTACTCCTTTAAAAATATTGCATACCAAAAAAAGAAAGTATTGAATGTTCATTATAGAAAACTTGGAACGTACAAAAAAAAAAAAGTAGAAGGAAGAGGGAAAAGAATCATCCATGAATCCTTGGCCAGGAGGGCACTGCAGGGAGCACCTGCTTGTGGAGTTGTGTAGACGGGCTTTCTAAAGTTAGATCAGATCGTAGACTGAGATTCGGAACCGGCACCGAGGTCGTGGGGAAGCCACCCACCTACGAGGCCCCCTTTGCTCCACGTTTCCTCCCCAAACCAAGGGCTTCCTGATGGTCTCACCCGCTACAGACGGGGTCTTTACAAGGCCATGCTGGGGCGGCCACCTGGGCTGTTGCTCCAGCCTGACTTCACTTGAGTCCCTGGAGACACCCTGGTGTCAACGGTCCTGTGTCCCCAACCCCCTCCCCGGGTTTCCGGGGCTCCCTGCTCCAGTGAGCCCTGCATCTCCAGCGCCGGCCCGGCCTCGCTGCTGAGCCCAGCCGCCTTGCCACGCCGCGTCCCGCGCCCCCTTACCACGCCGCGTCCCGCGCCCCCTTACCACGCCGCGTCCCGCGCCTTACCACGCCGCGTCCCGCGCCCCCTTACCACGCCGCGCGCACAGCCGGACCGCCCGTCTTCGCCTTCAGCCTCGCGCCTTCCCCTCCTCGGCAGGCAGCGAGTTTGTTCCCTCGCCCCAGCTGGCAACCTCCAAGTCATCTCTGACTCATCCTGCGTGCTCGTACCAGTCATTCATCCAGCCCCGTCTTTCGTCTCTGAAATGTCTCGCGCTTCGCTCCCCGCCTCTGGTCCCAGCCACCACCGCGGAAGGATTCCACGTCTCCTTACGCAGCGGCGAGGCCCTTCCCCGCCGGCCTCTCCGCCTCCGTCCCCGCCAGCCTCCGTCCCCACCGGCCTCCGTCCCCGCCGGCCTCTCCGCCTCCGTCCCCGCCAGCCTCCGTCCCCACCGGCCTCCGTCCCCGCCGGCCTCACCGCCTCCGTCCCCGCCAGCCTCCGTCCCCGCCGGCCTCCGTCCCCGCCGGCCTCTCCGCCTCCGTCTCCGCCAGCCTCCGTCCCCACCGGCCTCCGTCCCCGCCGGCCTCACCGCCTCCGTCCCCGCCGGCCTCCGTCCCCACCGGCCTCCGTCCCCGCCGGCCTCACCGCCTCCGTCCCCACTGGCCTCACCGCCTCCGCCCCGCCACACTGAGCGCTCCTCCTCCCAGGCAGACCTGCTGTGTCCCCGCACTGGCCAGGGCCCCCTCATGGACGCAGCTCCCCAGGACACGGTGCTCAGCACCAGCCCCACGCTATGTCTGAGAATCCCAGGTGCAGAGAAGCTCAGCGATTCAGTTTTCTATTCATAAGCAACGAGGTCCCCAAACTGCCTTGACACTATGATGTTTTGTGTTTCTCACAACCTGTGGGTTTGCAGTTTGGGTGGTTCTCCTGCAGGGCTCACCTGGGACCGCCCATACGGCTGCGTCATCTGACAGCGTGACTGGGCTGAATGAAGGTCGAGCATGGCCTCCCTCCCACGCCTGGCTGTGAACGGGGCACCTTGGTTCTCCGCCACATGGGCTGTCGCCTGCTAGCGGGCTGTACGGGCTTCCTTCCTGCTGGTCTCAAGGCGGCATTCCCAGAGAGCGGAAAGCAAAAGCCACAAGGCCTCTTAAGGCCTAAGCTCTGGAATTCACCCAGTGACATTTCTGCTACATTCTGTTGGTCAAAGAAGCCACAGGCCAGCCCCGTGTCCAGGAGACGGGGAAATGCACTCTGCCTGTCCATGGGAGGAGCGGCAGCCTCCTGTTGCAAAAGAGTAAGGACACGGTGAGGTCTGGTTCACTGGGGCCCGTTATGGTGACGAGCCACCACACCAGGGGCCTTGTCCACAGTCATCCACTCCACTGGAAAAGCCCACGATATGCACCAGGGTCTTCCGAATCTAGTGTTCTCCCCATTCACATTTGTTGCCAGCTCTGCTTCCCACCAAGGGGAAGCTAGCAGTGAATGGGTCACCATGAGTAGTCACAGTGATGACACTGGCCACTGGAGCCGTGCTGCCCTCAGCTCTGGGCGGAGGTGGCCGTGGCCTGGACCAGCTCCACCTCGTCTTCCAGCAGCTCTGGCTGTGACAGCAGCTGCTCATCCCGCCTTCCCACTCGCCGCGTCCAGCTTGGCTCGGCAGGCAGCGCAATGCAGGACTCGAGAACTCCCCCAGGTCCCCAGACTCCATTAGGAAGCTGATTAAAATTTGATGCTCCCATTTAACACCTATTAGCAAACACAGTGCCCTTCTGCTAGGAGCGAGAACTTGGAAGAGGGGGCCTCCCCAGCTCCCAGCAGCACCCTCGTGCCAGGGTGGCAGCCATTAGGTGAACGGAAGATAAAGCAGAGGTGGATGGGGAAGGGAGAGGGGGAGACATGGGGGCTGCGTGTCATCACAAAACACCAGCTCTGCCTGAGCCCCACAGTGGGGCTGAGAGCTTGAGTCCTGGAGACAGGTGTCCCTCAGTGGGCAGTGGACCCAGGCCAGAGATGAGAAATTGGCATCCGGGAATCTGCAGCCCTAAGGGACGGTGAGAGGCCACAGTTCCCCCGCCGGCCTTCCCACCAGGCGAAGTCTAAATTGCCCAAGCCCGTGAGAAGACGCATCATGGGAATGAACGTGACCTCTGTTCCTGAGGTCAGCTGGGGATACCCCTCAAAACGCCCAAAGGGAGGGGGATCCGAGGGACACTTTGGCAACCTTCCATGTCTTCCTTCCTAGGCAGAATGACTTAGGGGCAGAGCACGTCAAATGTGGGGGGAAGGAAGAGAAAACCAGGCCAGTGTTGGCCGAGCACTTACTCTGTGCCGGTCCCTGGCAGGAAGGGGGCTTACACGGGGCAGAAAACAGAACCGCTGCCCTCACGGGTGATAATTTCACCAGGACCACAGGTGCACACCCCTGCAGTGAAGTAACAACAGAACACGGTGTTATTAGCTTGGTAACTTACTAGCCTTGTGAGAAGCTTCATAAAACATCTAATGTAAACCTTATGCTCCTGGTTAGCACGTAGCAAACACAGTGCCTTTCTCTAGGAGATGGAACTCAAAAGGGGGCTTCCTCGGTGGCCTGGAGGGCCAGGGTGGCCATCAGGAGAGCCCAGCACGTCACGCCTGCTCCACATCTGTGGAACAGGGGTGACAACACGGGTGCACAGGGCTGCTCTGGGGCTGGGCGACATCGTGCACACTGAGGTGGGTGGCTACTCAAAGTCACAGTCTGTGATCGCTAAGACAGGAGTTAGAGGGTGAATCCACCTGCTCCAGGTGTGGAGTTTCCGGGGGGGTCACTGAAGTGACATGGAAACAGAGACACTTTAATGTTTATTGGATTAGCTTCATTCCCCGAAAGAAACCCTCCCTGAGATACGAATCCCTCCAGTCCCACCCCATAACCAGGGCTCCCACGGCGCCCCAAAACGGGGAGCCATCGTGGTCCCCAGGGCAGCCAGGTTTCCCGGGGTACCTGAGAGACCCTCGCCCGTAATTTAGATGTTCCCTCAACGCACTCACCTCCCACATTCAGAACCCCGTGTTAATGGAGGCTCCCGTTATACCTGCCTCCTCTGTTGGCCTTTCCAATATCCCGCCGTCTTTGGCTTTAGGATTCGACGCCCCTGGCTTCCCTTTAAGCCCTGTCTTTCCTTCGTGACCCAGAACGAGTGCTTGGTCAGCCCTGGGCACGAATGCCTGGAGGGTACTGCAGACCAGGGGAGGGCCAGGGGAGGGTGGGGCCGCTGCACCGTGGGGACTGCGTCTCCCTGCAGTTATGGGGCAGGGGCTTCTCAGCAACTGCGTCTCGCAGGGGCTAGGGCAGCAAGGGGCTTCTGTTGGGGTGGAATGAAGTGGGTTGAAGGAGAAGACTGGGGCCCAGTGGTGCCAGGCGCTCCCTGTAGCCAGTGGCAACCCATGGAGAGCTGGGCTGCTGAGCGGGAGAGAGACAGAGCGGAACTGATTGTCTGGGGAGGTGCCTGGGCAGGGGTTGGGGAGGCGCCTGCTCTGGGAGGACAGCTTTGGGTGCAGGGTGACCAGAACCACGGCCAAGGCACACTGCAGTGTCCTCCCAACCTGGCGGGGCTGCAGGAAGGAGGACCACACAGAAGCCCACAACGCTGTCTGCCAGAGTCTCTCTCAGCCACACTGGTGGCTCCTTGCTCTGGAGACAAATCCAGATTCCCGATGGACGACCTACTCACTCCTTCTGTCGACCACCGGCTCCCTCCCACCTCCCTGTCACCTGCTGTGCCTCACCCCACCCCTGCAGTCCCCAGTGTGAGTGGGCACCCCTAAGAATGTCCTGTCGGGGCCCAGGCTCCCCACACTCCCAAACCGCCCCAGCAGAGCCTCAGGTTGACAGAGACTGGCGGCTTAGAGCAACGAGCCCCGGATCAGAGCTCCCCTTCGTCAGTTACCAGCTACACAGCCCGGCCAATCGCTTAGTCTTCCTGAGCCCTGGAGTTCTCATCTGGAGAGTGAGAACCCTAAACCCCGTTTGTAGGACAGTGGTGGGATTCAATGACGTCCATAAAGCTCCTGTCAAAGCCAAATAAACTATAAAGATGAATCTCTAGATTTTAAATGTTTTGTTTGGAAAGCAAACAGTATGATCCAATACTTTTCTTGAAGCGTGTTTCAAAAAGGAAAGAGGGGGAGAAAAGCATTGCAATTCGGGGCATACACACAGCCTGAGTGGTCTTCGGTACGTCTGAAGAACAGAGAGAAGGGGGAGTTTTATTACAAAGAGAAAGGTTAGTACCATCTTGAAAGGAAGCTCCCTGGCACTAGTAGAGTTTGGGGAGCTGACAAGCTCTGGCTGCAGCGGGTAAAACTAGTCTTGGAGTCCAACAGGTTGTTTGAGCGGCCACTGGGTAAAGCCGGCCTCAGGGCTACTGCAGGCCATGTCAGCAGCTGGGCATGTGGACAATTAAGTTCTTGGAGCAGGTGCTACGAGCCCTGAGCGCTTTTCCCCCTGGCTCTCCCACTTTGATTTAGTTGAGTGTGACGAGAATGACCCAGTTTGTATAATCAACGTCCACACTCCGGGCCCCGTGCCTGGAACGCGGTGGGCCCTCCACAAATGAGAGGCCCTGCCCACCCTCATTCTGCCCCAGCATTAGTCACCTCCTGGTCACACAGAGAGAGCAGGTAAGGGGTGCCTAGTCCCCGAATAGCAACCCCCTGGAATCTGGGACCTGTGGGTGGCCGTCCACCTCTCTGCCCCCTGTTGCTCCCGGCTGCTGTCCCCACTGCTACCGCCTCCATCCAGGCTCCCACAGGCTGTCTGCCCAATCTGTGGGGGCAACTCTTTCCTGGTCCCCCTGCCGTGACCAAGGTAAGCCTCCTGAAATGTCCAGAGACTGGCCCTGGAGCCCCACGGCCCTCAGGACGTGCCCAGCTCCTTTCCATGGCTCATATGGCTTCCCAATCCCACCCTAATCTTCTCTCCTGTCTCCATGCCCCACTTCCCCACTTTGCACCTCTAATCCAGTCACTCCAAACTTCCCACCACCCCAGACACCCTATTTATGCCTCTACCCCAGCGACTGCGGTCCCCTCTGCTTAGAAGACCCGCCTCTCCCTTCCCCCAGCTCTGGGTCCAGGTGAAACCTTCAGTTACTCAGAGACCAGATCCGAGCTTCCCCCTCAGCAAAGCCGGCCCGGCATGCCTAGCGGACGCCACTGTTCCTTCCGCCACGCCGGGATCTGCAATCCACGGCCCACAGGCCAAATCCGGCCTCCATCTGTTTTTCTACGGACCATGAGCTAAGAATGGCTTTTGACATTTTTAAGTGTTTGGGGAAAAAAAAAAAATCAAAAGAATAATATGCCATGACACGTGAAGATTATGTGAAATTCAAATTTCAGCATCCATGAATAGTTTTATCAGAATAGAGCCATGCACACCCCTTAGGTATTGTCTAAGGCTGCTTTTGCACCACTACGGGGTTGAATAGCTGCAATGGAGACCGCGTGACCCAGAAAGTCTAGAACATTCCCTCTCTGACCCTGGCTCTGTGACGCTACAACTCCATGTCGAATGGCTCTGGCGCTAAGATCTCTGTCTTCTCTGTGCATGATCAGCGACTCAAGAAGTCTTGTTCAACTCTGATCCTTGGCTATTCCAGTCCCTGGCAATAGCAGACACTCAATTAACGTTCTGTTCCCACTGAAACGCCTCTTAGGCTCCCACAGGCAGGCGCTGAAGCCTGGGACCTGGCAACACCCACTTCTTTGTCCCCCCTCCTTCATCCCTACTGGTGGCGGGGTCTACTGGAGACACTCGCTGAAGCAGAGAACAAACGTAACTCTCACCTCACCAGATAGAAACCACAGCCTACCAGAGTAAGTCGACTTGCCTGAGGCCATGCAGTTAGGAAGGGTCAGAGCAGCGATTCAAATTCAGAGCTTTCCCTGCAGACTGCACGTCACCCCTGGTCTTGTCCAAACAGGGCCCCGCGTGCAGACGCAGCAGGGGAGCCCCTGGGCTCTGGGGAGCTGGAATTCCTCCAGACGCAGAGTCCCGGGACCACAAGAGACTCCCTGGGAATGTTTGCTGCGTGGGGTTTATAAGCAGCATTTGTCTAATAAAGTAATTTCTGAACATCTCACATCCCCTAATTACTTGTCACAATAATGCGAGGCATCTCCCCGCGTGCTTGTTTTTCCATCGCTGGCGCAGGAGCTCCTGGCCTGGCAGGCGGAGATAAATATAGCCGCTCGTTTACTCACCAGTCGGGGTGCCTGAACGCACAACAGTGCGCGGCCCCACCCAGCACGTGCCAAGCCCGTGCCTCGTGCACGGGGAGGGACGCCGTCTGGGCTGCACGGTGGCACTGACACTTCCCCGGCCAGCCCTAACTTGGACAGGGGTGCAGACTTGTCCCACGTGGTGTTAATTGGCCAGACCGGGTGCTACTCTCTGGGAGTTCTTGCAAGGCATATTTGGACGTGATAATGATGAAGCCCTTACAAGGGCATTTTTGCACGAGGTGAGGATGATTTAGCTTCTGAGGTTCCCACGGGCTCCAAGGCTAAGACGTTCTGCACTTAGGAATGTTCGACCCGCTTCTCCTCGGCCTCCAGGAGCTCAGGTTGGAAGCACAGCGGAGCTGGGTGGGGCTGGGGTGTGGGAGGAGAGCGGAGCTCTTACGCAACATTTCTGCAGTTGTCCTCAAATTCAACCCAGCACTCTCCGTAGGGTCTAAAGCAGGGTTGGTCACCACCCCTGCCTCTTGGGAGGATCAGCAGCAGAACCGTGCGGTGACGACACACGTGATGTCAATTCCTCTCTCTGGGTCCACACTCCCATCCCTCCCCAGCCATCCGTCCCGGTACCCCATGTCTCCCCCGACTCCCTAAATGCACCCGCCACTCAGCCTTGTCCAGAGCCTTCGTTTCCCCACACTGTGGTCTGGAGGCTCCAGATAAAGTGCTCCAAGGTATGTGTCAACACCATGATTTTCCTCTGAGAACCCACATCATTCTCACACCCAGTCCATGTGGTTTAGATAGGGCGATGCCCTCACTGCAGCAAGTGGGAAGACTTGGCCCCAGGCTGGCCAGTGAGCTAGCCCTGGGCTGGCAACTCTCTGGCCATAGTGATTGGCTCAGGAAAACTCATGTGACCCAGGCAAGCCAATGATAGTCAGCCTTGGGATTTTTGCTACACTTCTCTTTCCTTGAGAATTGCTACAAAGGTTAGAGTGTAAGTGTACAGGAGCTGTTGGCCATCTTTCCACCATATGAGGTATGCCCATCTGAGAATGAAGCCAACAGAGAAGAAATTAGAACTAAAAAAGAGAGAGAAACTCCTTGGGACATTAGTTAAGGACCTGGGTCTAGCTGTGTCTGAAGTTCATCCTTAACATGAGCTCATCCAGTGGCATGAGCTAATAAATTTCCTCTTTAGTTTAAGCTAGTTTGAGTTGAGTTTCTTTCAGCGGCAACTAAAAGTCCTGACTAATACACTACCTCAGGGCTCTTGTCAGAATCAAATGAAACAGCATATACAATCACCTAGCAGACTGCTGGCACTTAATAGGAACTCATTAAATATTAGTCACCTTCCCAACAAGAGGAGGCAGGGAAAAGTGCCAGTGGACACGAGACCGAGAACACAAGAAAGATGTATCATCAACAGAGCAAGAGCGCAGGGCAGCCAAGAAGGGATGAGATCAAAGCATGGCTGGGAAACCTGGCTTGAGCAGAGAAAGGGACCCTTCGTCCTTGGAGGCAGTGGGAAGAAACCCTGGGAAATGAAGCAAGGCCGAGGAGGGGGGGAGGGATGTTGGGGGCCTTCACTGCAGGTTGCTTAGTCTCCTGGCGGTTGAAGTTGGGGTCCTCGGCAGAGTGGGGAGCATGGGTAGCCTCTGAGGCTTGCAGACAGTAGTGTAGGGTTGGGTCAGCAGCTGTCACTGTTAACAGAAGAAAGATGGGAATTTGCTGCATGGTTGGGGCCCGCTGCCCACAACTTCTGGGGGCCTAATCCACACAGATTCATGCCTTTTTTCCTGTAATGTTTCTTTGGCTCTAATTCTGTCTACCTTCAGGGTTTTGAAAAGAGGGTACTGTATCGTGCTTCTCAGGAAACTAGCTCAGGGAGCCAAGCCCAGGAACACCCCCGTCCCTGAAACACACAGCCCTTATTTAGGGAAGATTCCTGTTGAGTCCAGCCTCCTACCTGTCCTGATTCTGCTAGAGAAAGAGAAATTGGTTCACAATGGAAGCTATTCTTCCACTTACCTTCTGTATGCGCATGCGGTTCACTTTGCCTGCAGTAGTCTCTGCCCCTAATCCAGCACACCTAAGACCTGCAGCCTCACCACCCCCAACCCTCCACCCACGGCCACCCATGGTCCTCCTGCCACCATTTGAGGCCAATCCTTTGCAATGCCCAGTTCAATCTCTCCTTCCTTCCTCTAAATCAGAGGTTGCAAACTTTTTCTGGAAGGGTCCACATGGTATATATTTTAGGCTTCCTGGGCCATATGGTCTCTGTTACAACAAACTACTCAATCCTGCAGCTGTGGAGCAAAGTAAGCCACAGACAACATGTAAACAAACGAGCATGGCTGTGTTCCAATAAAACTTTATTTATGCACATGGAAACTTGAATTTCATGCAATGTTCACGTGTCATGAAATATTCTTCTTTGGTTTTTTTTTTTTTTTCAACCATTTAGAATTGTAAAACTCATTCTTAGCTCACAGGCTATCTACAAACATAGACGGCGGAGCAGATTCAGCCCAAGGGTCACCCTTTGCCAACGCCTGCTCTAAATGCTAACAGCGGTGGCTGCCATGCGTTGAATTCCTGCTCCACACAAGGTCTTCTACTTCTATTTCCTTATTTAATCACCTCTCTGGCCTTATTACTTCAGTTGGATGATTCCCATTTTCTAATACAGAAAGTTGGAGTTTCAGAGCGCTTCTGTGACTTGCGGAGAATACCCTGCCCCCCCCCCCCCCAGGTCAGTCTGCCTCTAAGCCTTTCTACCGCACCACTCGCCTACTCTACGCACACCTGCCTGCACTGCCTCCTGCCGGTCTCAGCTGCAGTCATCTGTAACCTTGACTTACAGAGGCATAAGCCACCCAAGGGCAGGACTATGTCCAACCTGTCCCTCCTCTTGCTGCCCAGCCCACGTTAGCCGCTCCTCCTCTCCTCCCCCTCCTCCCTTTCCTCCGTCTGTCTCTGCCTCCTCATCCTCCTCTCCCTCCTCCCCTTTCTCCTTTTTTCTCTTCCCCTGCCCCTCCTCCTCTCCCATCCTCCTCCGCTTCCTCCTCCTTCCCCTTCTCTTCTTCCTCCTCCTCCTCCTCCCTCCCCCTCCTCCTCTCCCATCCTCCTCCGCTTCCTCCTCCTTCTCCTTCTCCCCTTCTTCCTCTTCCTCTTCCTCTCCCTCCTCCCCTTCCTCCCTCTTTCTCTTCCCATCCCCTCCTCCTCTTCCATTCTCTTCCCCTCCTCCTCCTTCTCTAACCCTTCTTCCTCCTCCCCCTCCTCCCTTTCTTCCCTTTCCCCCTTCCTCCTCCTTCCCCTTCTCTTCCTCCTCCTCCTCCCCCTCCTCCCCTAGCTGGTATCTCCAGAGCCTGCTGGCACCTGAGCTACTTCCGGGGCCTTGTAAACTTTCTTTAACTTGGGAAGCGCAGAGTGGTGCTAGAAACCAGCAGAGCAATTACGGGGCTTTTAAACTGCCAGGCTCCTTTGTGCTCCTCTCCCCCAGGGCCCCTCTGAGGCCAGATTGTGCTAGGCCAAGGAAGGAGGAGGCGAGAGCACCATCCTCATCAGGGCGGAGGAGGTCCCAGCTAAGGCGGCAGCTGCTCGCTAGGGACCTAAGAGGAGGGCAGCCGGGAGGGCAGCTCTAGGCTCCCTCCATAATGGATTCAGGGTTCTACACCCCCAAGTCGGAACCTAGAAGTGGCCAGAGTTGGAGGTCTCCACAGGACCAGGGACAGGTGTGGTGCGGAAGGACAGACCTCAACGTCAAGTCCATCTCCTTGGCAGAGGAGCCAGGGCCCGGCCCCGCCCACCTCTCCAGCTGCATCTGCGGGGAGGCCGCCCGCAGCCCCGGCACTCGTCTGTCCATCGGGCAGCCTGGGATACTGCAAAGCTTTTCTGGGCCGCTGTGTCTGCCTTCTTCCCCTCCAGCCTGTGGCTTCCTGAGGCTCCTGGACTGTGACTTTTATGCCCAGAGTGGGTACTTAGCCAACGTTTGCTGAATCGAGAAACAGCCCAGAAGAGGCAGGTGGGGTCTGCCATGTGCAGAGTAGAAGGTGACCAACACGTCACCCCCACACAGGGCCTGGCCCATCTTACTTAGGCTGATGGCTGCTTGGCGGTGCACAGCTTTGGAGGGGGGCAGGGTATGGCGAGGGACAGGGAATTCGGTGAGAAGGTAGCTGGGCCCCCTCTTGGCTCAAGCCCACCAGGCACATGCTGGGGCTCCCGGGCTGGATGCAGCACAGAACGGCCACTCTGCAGCTCTGCGCTGCCCTCTAGGATGGGCAAATCTGCGCCACCAAGAGCTCCACCGCCCCCAGGACAGAGACAAGCAGCTGCTCCTCTGGTCTCTGGAGCTCCTTTCCCGAAAGCACAGCGTGTCAGAGCTGGAGGCCACTTCAGGGCTGTTCCGGGCCAGCCTCCTAAATCAAAACTGCAGGAAACGGACACCCAGAGCTCTGACGGGCAGCCTCCCGGTGCCCTCGCAGGACTGCTGGGAGGGGAGCGAGAGGACTTCCCAGGCCCTGTGACCTGGGGGAACACGCTCTTCGTCCCTCAGGGCCTGCCCCTCATCCTCCAAAGGGAGCAGGCCCCGCCTCCCCACAGAACTGACGAGACGGCCAGCCGCACGGGCTCGGGACCCCTGCCCGGCCCACGCAGATGGGGTCTGGGTGTGCATGTCCACACAGCCCTTCCCAGGCCTGCCCATGCGGCGGAAGCAACCAGGGCTCGTCTCACAAGCAAACTTCTGGGCCTCGCTCTGATAGTTCAGTTCTGCCCTCCTGGTCTGGGGTGGGTCCCAGAATCTGTATTTTTACAAGCCACTCAGGAGGTGCAGAGGTGTCCACTTCAGACCACCGTTAACGGAAAAGGAGGCCCTGGATTCATTCCTTTACTGATAAATGATTAACACCCTAGAAATGCCAAGAGATGCAATGCTAAGAGCCTCCCTTCCTCAGCCTCGCTCCTGGTATCAGCGAGGATGGCCCCAGGGTATGAGGGCATGGGGCTCAGGGTCCCTCCTTAAGCCCTCGTTGGCTGGGGAGTGACATCCTTCCGAAGGACGGAGCAGGAGCCCCTCTGAAGCTACACCCTCTGGGGTAACTGAGTGGCTCGGTTTCCACCCTTGAGGGCTCTGCCCCCTGGCAATCCATGCCCCCACAAAACCAGAAAGGCCTAATCCAGTTCACAGCCCTGTGCTGGGCAAGGGAGAAGGGAAAGAGGAGCCCCTACTAAGCCCCTCCGAGCTGGGTCTCAGTGAACACTCACAGCCATCCTACAGAGTGGCTATTATTATCCCATCTTACAGATGAGGAAACTGGGTTTCCGAGAGGCGCGGTGGCTCCCCCAGGTCATCCTGCTGGTAGGCGGGGAAGGCCCGGAGCCCCTAGCTTCGGACCCAAGACCAGCATTCTCAGCGAGCCCCAGGGCCTGCGGCAGTGGTCCCAGTCTCACTGTGGAAGATGCAACAAACAGGATGTTTCCCTCCCAGAGAGCTGAGAGATCGTGGAGAGAGGAGAAGGCAGGGCTGTGGGACCTGGTCCCAGTGGAGCCCAGAAGGACAGCATCTAGATCACCGGACCCTGCCAAGCCCCGCGCCAGGCCAGGAGGAAGATTGTGCTGATGCGGTGCACCTCCTCACATCCGGCCGCGGAGCGGGGAACAGATAGAGCTCGTAATCCTAAAGTGCTAGATGAAAGCCCATTAATAAACTTCCTGGCAAGGCCCGGCCCGGAGCTGCGCAGGGGTGCGCCATTCATAAATCTCTGGTGCGCGGTGCTCCAGCTTCTGCACCGCAGCCTGCGGGAAAGGGGGACCTGAGCAGCCTCCAGGAGAGGCCTGGAGGGGAGTCTGGGGCTGCTGAGCCCTCGGCCGGGCCCTAGAGCCTCCCCACGCCCTACGCGCTTCTCTCCCGACTGGGGGGCAGGGAACCCTGCCGGACGCCCGGGCTGGTCTCAACCAGCGCACCCAGGTGTCCTCGCCTGGGAGGCTCCACAGCTCAGGCAGGTTCCAGGCTGGTCTTCTCATCTGGCAAATGGGCCAGGCGACGGCTAGGATTCTTCCAGCTCCACTATTCCAAGAAGCCCATGAAAACCTAACTGCGAGACTCGGTTTCCCTTTTGGAAGGGTAAGGAACTCACATACATGGAAGATCTGCCAACACCCAGGCTCCCTGCACAGTCTGCCTCAATGAATCCCTCAACAGCCAGGCAAGATAAGTCCTATCGTGATCCCCATTTTGCCAGGGTGCAAACTGGGGTTCACAAAAGTGAGCTATTAAATGGCAAACGTAACCAACCGCTTAGATCCTTGGAACACTCGGGACGCAAGTAAATAAAGATGATACAGAGGTGTGATTCCAAGTCAGGCAGCTGCGCCTGGAAAGCCCCGTGTGGTCCCTGACCTCTTCCTCTGCACTCATGGTCTCAGCAGTGGTCGTTTCGTCCCCTGGGGGACATTTGACACTTTGGGAGGTCAGAGCTGGGGAGGAGGAGATGTTACTGGCATGAGGTGGGTAGAGGCCAGGGATGCTGTCCTACAATGCACGGAACAGCCCCACAACAAAGAATTGTCTGGCCCCAAATGTCGATAGGTCCCAAGTGGACAGACCCTGCCCTGGAGCCCCTGGAGACGGGGCAGCCTCGTGCTCTGGGCTTCCTGCCGTGCAGCCCTTCTGAGCCAGGGCCATTTCCAAGGGGTCTTGTGGAACACGGGGTGTACACGGGCTGCTGGGGAGGGTGGGGAATAGGGGGCTGGGCGCTGTTCAGACAACTTAGGGAAACAACGGATTCGCCAAAACCAAGAGGTCTTTAGTGTGGGACTTCTCAGTGTGTTTATGTGTGTGATGGTCCGATTTAGATGTCAACTTCAAACAGTAATCTAGATGTCGCCAGGAAGGTATTTTGTAGATGTGATTAAGGCCCATAATCAGTTGACTTTACATCAGGGAAGTTATCCTAGATAATCTAGGTTGGTGTGATTCAATCAGTCCAACGGCCTTAAGGGCAGAGCTGAGGTTTTCCCGAAGAAGACTCCACCTGCAGAGAGCGGCTTAACCTCATGCCTGAGAGGTCCAGCCTGACCCTGGGACTTCAGACTTGCCCAGCCGGCCCCCCAATCATGTCACCCAATTCCTTGCAATAAGTCTCTTAATATGTATCTCCTACTCATTCTGCGTCTCCAGTTGAACCTGCCTGGGATGATTTGAATCATACCCTCTAAGCATAGAATGTAGACAGCTAATGACAACTCCCAAACTGATTTGGCCAGTGGGGCCTTGAATTTGAGGAGCATCTCATGGGGTTCATGTTTGAAAGGTATCTCTCTCTCTATCTATCTATCCATCTATCTCTGTCTCTCTCTCTAGCAAATACCAATGTGAGCAAAGTGGGCAAGTCAGCTATGAAGGCCAGACATCTGAGGCTGGTGTCAGAAGTATGACTCTGTGTTCCCACTGTGGGCAGAGGGTCCTCACCACTACTGTGTCACCTCCCAGTTCCACAGTCTTGGCTACACACAGCACATGCCCTCCACATGAGTGCTGGGGTCAGCAGGGACTTGGTCATTGACACCCCTTGGGCCCAGACCTTTGCTCCAAATGAGAGCTAATACGGCCCAGCCCTTTGGGGAGGGTGTAAAGACAAGATGCGGAGGTTTATGCAAAGCACCTGGCACACAGTGGGTGTTCACCCAGCGCCAACGCCCTCCTCTCTCCTCCCTCTGACGACAAGCTGCTAAAACAGGCCTCCTACTATATAAGGAATAAGCAATGTTTTAGAACCACTCAAAATGTGCAGCACTTGCCAAAAGATGCTACGGAGCTCTCCTAAGCCCGTGGCCCACCCTAAATTTAACAGGCCCATGTTTACAAACCCAAATCCATGCATCTCAGAGGCTCCCACGCAACTCCCAGCTGTCCTTCCCAACAGCTCCTTTGGGAGAGTCTCTGGCAGTGTCACTAGCAGCTGGTGCCTCTCAGAGTGTTCCTGACACCCAGCCTGGGCCCCAGGCAGCTACTAAGTGTGTGCAAGAGAGAGAGAGAACCAGAAGACCCTTCTGCCACCTGAAGACCGCCAGGACCCTAAGCTGGAGAGTTCAGGCCAGGGCTCTGAGACCACGACGTGAGAAACTCCAGCAGCTGAGCACTGGCGACCTGAGCACAAGCCGCATCTCCCTGGGCAGCCCTGGCCTTTTCTGTCCATGCTTTACTCGTTCCCTGTATACACTCCCGCTCACACACACTTACAGGACCGCAGATTCCTGGCTGCGGGTCAGCTGTCCTGGAGCAACCCAATCACGCTGAGCACAGCTGAGACCGGGAGGGCACACGGCCCCCTCATTGCTCAAACACGGCGCGTAGCTCATGCTCTGGAACGCACGCGTTCAGCCTGCACAGGGGAGAGCCCACAGCCCTCGCTGGGACTCTGTTTACCCTTCCTTACAGCACTGTTTCTCAGTCTTTGGGGACATCTGAATCACCAGGACAGCTTGTTAAATAGAGATGGCTGGTCCCACCCCCAGAGTTTCTGATTCAGCAGGTCTGGGATGGGGCCCAAGAATGGGCATTTCTGACGAGTGCTCAGGTGAAGCTGGTGCCGGTGGTCCAGGGGGTAGCTGCTTTATAGCGGGGGGAAACCAAGTCAGCTGACTCCCAGGCAGCACCTGATTGGACCAGATCCCTGAGTGTGTGTGTGTGTGTGTGTGTGTGCGCGCGCGCGAGCGTGTGTGTGTTGAGGGCGGGGCAGATGCTGATAGTGGGGAGGCCTGCCAAAGCCAGGTTTTCTGACAGCTGCAGGAAGTGACAGTTGACAGCCCGAGAGCATGGAAAGAGACAGCAAACTATAAAAAGCAGGCACAAGAACTCAAAACGCAAAGCAGTCTGAAGCCATCTCAGTAGGATAAAATTATTACACGCCCCCAAGAGACTCCCGAGGAAGCCCTCCCTCCAAGCACCGTACAGTCGTGACATTTCAGGGAAGACCCCGAAATATTAAGAAAGCGATACTTACTTAGGCTGCTTCGGAGGGCGGGGAAACATAAAATTAATTTTCTAAAAATCAACATCTAATTTGTTGGCAATAAAATCATCTGGGTGTTTAATGGAGGGTATACTTGGCAACATGGAAAATTTTTCTCTGTGGACTAATTTATTTACTCAGTTCCCTAGAACCTTACTGTGTGCATGCACCCTGTGTATATGTATGCACCCACACGTACACACAAGCTCATATTTTGTGCAAATGCACTCGCTACCACAGATCGCTACCCATTCCCAGGTCTCCTCCTTGGCCATCCAGGCAAGGCGGGGTTGCCCCAGTTGAATCTCCCTTAGATGCATGACTGCATCTTCAATTGTCCCAACTCTGTCTTCTCCTCCAGACTAGAGGGAAGAGGGTCATGACTGCTTTTCGCCCAGGTGTTTCCACTCCCTGATAGGCTAGAACATAGGAGGTGCTCGGTAAATAGGTGTTGCCTGCAGGAACATTCACATACTTGCCAGTTTTCTTTCATGCATTCACTCCCCCTCATACACACACACACACACACACACACACACACACGCACACGCACACACACACACGCGCTACCTCCTGTACAAAGACAGAGATAATGCAGGTCAAGGAGCACGAGTACGCGCCTTGCAGCAGCCCCGCACTCTAGAAGCTGGTGTAAGTTGTGCTTCTGCCTGTTAGCAAGGGAGCACTACAGTCCTCGAGATAGAGCACTGTCTCTCCCAGCTCCTGGTTTAATCAGAATTAGCATATTCTGGGCGAGGTGGGGACATGAAGGAGGGTGCAAACTCAATTAGATCATTGCTCTCCAAGTCTCCACCCCTTGACTGTTCCTAATGAAGCCATCTTCCAGCCCTCCGTCCCCCACGCCCCTGCCGGGACGCACACCCTCCTCCCTCTCCCTCGCCAGGCTGATCACCCCGAGAAGGACGGGGCTCTGCGCTCTGCGCCCAGAACACAAGCAGATAGAAAATGAAGCACAAAACGGACCGAAAAGAGAAAACCGTGCTTTCCATAATTGATTCATCTGCCTGTAAATAAAGAGCACTAATGAGAATCAGCCCAAGCTAATCATTAGCAGGAACCCCCTATGGGCTAGGGAGAGGGGAGGGGAGAGCGGGCTCCCGCCTCATGCAGCTGATTGCATTAGCCAAGCAGGATTCAAGGACATTGGAGGGCTTCCTGCCACTCTCCCCAGCCTGACAGCCCCACCTCCCTCCAGCCGGTGAGCATGGATCCACTTCTTGAGGAGTCAGGAGAACTTCCTAAGCTCCTGAAGACCCCCCTAGTTCTGATGCAAGTGGGGGATGACTGAGTGGCTGCTGTGGCCCATGACGACGGTTTTCCCCATTTCTCTTTTGCCCAGATTAAAATGGGTTATGATTCTCCCCGAAACTTCCATCCAGAAGTTTTTTTCAAGGCAGAGCACAACTGTTTGAGGCAGTCATTTCCCCCACTTGTCAGGGTACACTAGACTATGCTGTGATAACAAACTCCCTAAGAACGTGTGGACTTCCAACGACGAAGGGTCATTTCCCACCGTGCTGCATGTCTGTCACGGGTCAGTGACGGCTCTGCTCCAGGAACGGAGCGGAAGGAGCAGCCCCTACTAGACAGCGTCACCGTCGCAACGGAAGGAGAGAGAAGGTGGCCAAAGCACGTGCTGCTTTTGCAGTGTCTTTATTGGGTAAAGCAAGTCACATGGCCATGCTCCGGTTCAAAACGATGGGGATATACAATCCTCCCCTAGGGAAGAGAACCCTAAAGAGGACACCAAGTGTGAGTGAACACGATCTACCGTAGCCCTGGACTCCCCAGGCTTTCGTCATCCTTACGAAACATATGTAAGCCGTCACGACACCACCCATGCCGTTGTCACCCGCGGCACCATAGTTCTCCAACACGCCACCACCTACGCCAGCCTCGTCCCAACTGCATCAGCGTCCTCAACAACAGCGTGATGCCATTGCTACCACCCGTCTTAGCACAGGGTCCCTGCAGAAGACAGCCTGCCCGGGGCAGAAGCTCGCTGGCTAACATTTTACTGGGGAGTGCAAGACCAGGGAAAAGAGAGACCGAGGCAGGGAAAGAGGGGGAGAAAATAGAAGGGGATGTTGAACCAAAGGGATTTTCACAACAAATGCAAGTGGCCGCTCAGCCTTGCAGACCATCCTCTGATCCTAATAGTTCATCTGATACAAAATACAGTTAAGAGAGAATGAATAAGATCTGGCATTCGGTAGCACAATAGGGTGATCATATTTAACAATAATTTATGGTGTATTTTAAAATAACTAAAATGGTGGAATTGGAATGTTCCTAACACAAAGAAATGATAAGTGCTTGAGTTGACAGATTTGACCATTACCCTGATTTGATCATTACACATCGTGTACCCTTATATCAAATCATCGCATGTAACCCATCAATATATAGCATTATTTGCCCATAACAATCAAAAATAAATGAATGAATGAATGAATAGTTCATCTGATGTATCTCTTAACAGTCATTTGTGAAGAGGAATAGAAAAGAATTTATTTGCTGCCTCTTTCCTGGCCCCAACTCCCACTGGTCAAAGTCAACTCTATATAGAGCATTTCCTCTGTTGCTCTTCTGAGATGTGTAAACTGGCCTCTCCAAGCAACCTGTAGAAAAGCCAAAGTTTCTGGGGGTCAAGGGCACCAGCAGAGCTGTCAGTGTGTCCTGGTTACGCAGTACTACCTTCTAGGGTCCTCCATCTGTAGTGGCGCTGACAGCAGTGACAGCAATCTGTCTTTACTGCTGTGGGAACCACAGCGTGAGCTCTTGCTAAGGCTCTTCAGCGAGAGAACAAGGCAGGGTACCAGAGCCGAGGTAGAGGAAGATGTGGCCACATGGACCTGAGGTGGCATGCAAACTGAGTCCAGTACAGTCCACCCCTGGTGCATTTCACATCTACCCATATCCACATATAATATATGGATCTCATTCGGAGCAAGACACCTTCAATTCCTCTCCAAGAGGGGAGATGAAAATCCAGGTATTCAAGGTGGTGGCAAGTTGCATTCTCCTGAAAAGACTTAAAGAGAAGGTCTCAGTTCATTTTCTGCTGCTATAATAGGATACTCCCATAGACTGGTTAGTTTACAGTTCTGGAGGCTGTGAAGTCCAAGATCAAGGGGGTAGCATCTGGTGAGGTCCTTCTAGCTGTGTCATAACACGGCAGAAGGCATCACGTGGTGAGAAGGCAAGAGGATGTCCACTCAGGTCTCTCTTCTTCGTCTTATAAAACCACCAGTCCCATCTAGGGGCTCCACCCTGATGAACTTATCTAATCCCAATTACCTCCCAAAGTTCCCATCTCCATATATAATCAACATATGAATTTGGGGATTATGTGTCCAACACATGAAATTTGAGGGACGCATTCAAAGCACAGCAGAGAGTTAGCAAGCCAAACCTGCCGCATCTATACTACTGTAGCTGGTCCTGGGATTGTTTTAACTGATGGTCATCACTGCCTTCTTCCAGCATCCATTTTGACTGGTCTGTGTTGCTTCTCTGGTGGGATGACCTAGGCCTTCATCTCCAAAGCATCTGAACCCATAGCTTCCTTGACCGTGTGGAGCCATCATCATTAGAGCTGCCCACTGGCACAGCAGCACCAAATTATGCCCTGAGGGACTCCTCTCAGCTCCTAACATACTCTTCCCTGCCCCCATTATGAAGCAGCAAACCTAGTTCCTCATGGTAACTAGAGTCGATTACCCGCTACCCAGTAACTCCTTCCTTTTCTTATTCTTTTTCCATTGGTTTCATCGGCATAAAGACCCCAGCATTGCCAAGTGGTAGCCACAATTTCTAGTTCAGTGGGAACCTTACTGTGCTCCCCAAAAGTCACAATTCCCTTCCATCAGTGAGCTCTGGAACTATGAACTGATTTCAGTCTGGAAACTAGGTGAGGCACCACGATTTTCCACTCTTGTGGATGACATCAACTGCCTGAGTTGGCAGCTCTGACTTTTTCTGCATCTGTTGATTTGTATATATATATATATATATATTGGTTTTTCTCCTTTGTTCTGTTTATATGCTGAATTTAATTTGATTTTAAGGAAATTTTGGATTCTTGAGATAAGCCTCTTTTGGTCATAATATATTATACTTTGGATATATTGCTAGACTTGATTTGCTAATATTTTTCTCAGGATTTGATATTTTTAATATCTTGCTCTATATTCATGAGGGACATTGATAATTTCTTTCCTTTTAATGTCCTTGATCGTGTTGGTGGGAACAAGTTGAGAAGTGTTCCTTTCTCTTTTTTTGGGTGAAAGAGTTTTTTAAAGACTGTTAAATTTCTTCCTAAATTCTTGTTAGAGTTCACCAGTGAAGCCATCTGGGCCTGGAGTTTTCTTTGTGGGAAGGTTTTTATATTTACACAGATTGTTACCATTTCTGGTGCTTTCATTTCTCCTAAAGATTCAAATTTCCATCTGATGTCAGTTCTCTTCAGCCTAAAGAAGTGCCCTGAGCATTTCTTGTAGTGCAGGTTTACTGACAATGAATTCTCTCAGGTTTTTAAATCTGAGAATGCCAACATTTCACTTTTGTTTTTGAAGAATATTTTCACTGGAGGCAGAATTCTGGATTGACCTTTTTTCTCAATTAGCATATTACAGATGTTTTCCCACTATCTTCTGGCTTCCATGGTTACTGATGAGCAGTTGTGGGAATTTCAATCATTGTCACCATGCATGTAATGTATCATTTCTCTCTGGCTACTATCAAGATTTTTCTCCTTATCTTTGGTTTTTAGAAGTTTAGCTATGATTTGCCTAGATGTGATTTTCTTTGTATTAATTCTTGGGGTTACTGATCTTCTTGAATCTGTACATTTAGGTCTTCACAAAATGGAGATTTTCAACCATTATATTTTCAGACTTTATTTTCTGCTCTCTCTCCTCTCCTTTGGGGACCTCAATTCCATAGATGTTAGATCTTTTGATGTTGTCCCATAGGAACAGAACCCTGCTCCATTCTGCTTTATTCTCTTTTTTATTCAATCATTTTTATCTCCCCAATTCAGATTATAGAAATTCTATTCATTTGTCTTCTTCAAATTCACTGACTCTTTTGTCATCTCCATTTTCTTTGGCTATTTTCTATTTCATTGATATCTACTTTTATCTTTATTATTTCCTTTTCATTACTAACTTTAGGTCTAGTTTACCCTTCTTTTTCCAGCTTCTCAAGTTGGAAGCCAGAACATTGATTTTAACCCTTTTTTTCTTAATATAAATATGTCAAGTTATAATGCTTTATCCTCATCCCGGAAATTTTTACATGCATATTTTCACTGTTATTTAGCTCAAAGTACTTTCTAATTTCCTTTATGATGTCTTCCATGACCTATGGGTTACTTAGAAGTATATTGTTTAATTTCTAAATATTTGGGGATTTTCCAAATATCTTACCATTATTGATCTCTAATTTAATTTCATTATACTCACAGAACATACTCTGTACTATTTCAATCTTTTAAATTAATCGAGATTAGTTTTATGGCCAGCTGTATGTTCTGGCATAGTGAATATTCCATGTGCATTGGAAAATAATGTGAATGCATATTCTACAAACCTTGGGTGTATTGTTCTATAATTGCCAGTTAGGTCAAGTTAGTTTATAGTGTTGTTTAGATTTTATATATACTTACTGATGTTTTGTTTACTAGTTCTATGAATTACTGTGGGATGATATTAAAATCTCCAACCATAATTGTACATTTTTCATTTTCTCCCTTTAGTTCCTATCTTAATCCACTGTCTGTTGCTATAACTGAATACTTGAGACTGAATAATTTATAACAGAAAAGAAATTTATTTCTTATAGTTCTGGAGGCTGGAAAGTCCAAAGCTGAGGGAGTGCATCTGGTGAGGGCCTTCTTGCTGAAGACTGTGCAGAGTCGCAAGGTGGCATAGGACATCACATGGAAAGGGGCTGAGCATCCCAGCTCAGGTCTCTCTCTACTCTTCCAAAACCACTAATGCCCCACACCTTTATGACTTTAGCTAATCCTAATTGCCTCCCAAAGCTCCCAACTCTGAAATACAGTTGGCCGTTTATATCCATGTGTTCCACATCCATGGATTCAACCAACCATGGATCAAACATATTTGGAAAAAAAAATTATGCCTGTACTGAACGTACAAACCTTTTCTCTTGTCATTATTCTCTAAACCAGTGGTCCCTCCCTAACTTTTTTGGCACCAGGGACCATTTTCATGGAAGACAATTTTTTTATGGACCAGAGGGTGGAGGGCAGGTATAGTTTTGGGTTGATTCAAGAACATTACATGTATTATGCACTTTATTTCTATTATTATTATTTTGTAATATATAATGAAATAATTATGCAACTCACCATAGGTTGGGGGCCCCTGCTCTAAACGGTACATTATAACAACAATTTACATAGCATTTACACTGTATTCAGCATTATAAGTAATCTAAAAGTGATTTAAAGTATATGGGAGGATGTGCATCAGTTATATGCAAATACTATACCATTTTATGCCAGAGACTTGAGCATGCATGGATTTTAGTGTCCACAGGAGGTGCTAGGATCAATCTCTCATGGGGACCACAAGGGACCATAGTCAGATTTCCCACTCTCTTAATACTGCTACAATGAGATTAAGTTTCAATATGAGTTTTGGAGGGGATACCAGGTGTCCTCAAACTACAGCCCACAGGCCACATGCAGGCCACCTAGCACATTTATCCGGCCCTCCAGGTGTTTTTACCACTGCTGCCTGTCCTGCTTAGCAACCGACTCGTCCCAGGCCCACAGTGCGCACTCTCCAATGGTCTGGGGGACAGTGAACTGGCCCCCTGTTTAAAAAGTTTGAGGACCCCTAGGATAAATATTTAAATCATAGCATTCTGCTTCTGGTCCTTCAAAACTCATGTCCTTGTCACATACAAATATTAATATGTTCATTCCATCCCCATTGCCCCAAAGTCTTAACTTCTTCCAGTACCAACTCAAAAGTCCAAAGTCTTACTTTTGAGCCCGTGAAAACAAGTTATCTGCTTCCAAGATACAATGGTGGGACAGGCATAGGGAATACATGTTCCCATTTCAAAAGGTGAAATAGGAAAAAAGAAAGGAGGAATAGGTTCTAAGTAAGTGCAAACCCTAACATCGTTAAATCTGAAGTTTCCAGAATAATCTTCCTTGACTCCATTGCCTTCTTCCTGAGTACACTGGTACAGGGGTTGGGCCCCCCAGGCCTCAGGCAGCCTCACTCCTCTGGCTTTGCTGGGCTTAGTCCAACCAGCTCACCCAGGCTGGCATTGCATGGTGGTAGCTCTACAGTTCCAGGGTCTCGGTGTGTCAGTCTCATTCCCATGGCTCCACTAGGCATTGCCCTGGTGGGGACTCTCTGCATCAGTTCCAATCCCACATTTCCAATTGGCATTGCTCTAGTAGGGACTTTCTGCAGTGGGTTTGCTCCTGCAACAAGTCTCTGCCTGGGCCCTCAGGCTGTCTAATACATTATATATCTTTTGAAATTGAGATGGAGGCTCCTATGCCTCCACAACTCTTGCATTCTGAATGCTTGAAGAATTAGTACTACATGGACACCACCAAGCCTTACTCCTTGCACCCTCTGGAACAGCAATGTGAGACACATCTGAGCCTGCTTTGGCCATGGCATGGTGCTAGCTAGCTTTACAGTTTGTATCTTTCACAGTATTGGGTCAAGCCACACCTGGAGCTGCTTCAGCCACAGCTGGAGTGGCCAAGAAGTGCTGCACCATGATGCGGGGAGCAGAGTCCTGAGGTGACCCTGGGCAGTGAGCCTGTGGAAGGCAACCCGGGCCCAACCCACAAAACCATTCTGCCCTCGTAGGCCTCTGGGCTTGTGTTGCAAGGAGCAGCTCCAAAGATCTTTCAAAATGTGTTGGGGTCTTTCTCTCATTGTCCTGATGAAGCAAGTCTGGCTCCCTTTTAGCCATATTAATCTCTTTAGCAAATGGTCACTTGGTCACACCCTTGGTTTCCTATGCTGAAAATTTTTTTTTCATTCTCTATCACATGGCCAGGGTGAGAGCTTTCCAAATCTTTCCACTTTGCTTCCTTATGATTATAAATTCCATCTTCCATCATCTTTTCCCTCTTGCAGCTTAATGTAAGCAGTTAAAAGTAGCCATGCAGGCCGGGCGCTGTGGCTCACGCCTGTAATCCTAGCTCTTGGGAGGCCGAGGTGGGCGGATTGCTCAAGGTCAGGAGTTCAAAACCAGCCTGAGCAAGAGCGAGACCCCGTCTCTACTATAAATAGAAAGAAATCAATTGGCCAACTGATATATATATAAAAAATTAGCCGGGCATGGTGGCACATGCCTGTAGTCCCAGCTACCAGGGAGGCTGAGGCAGAAGGATCGCTCGAGCCCAGGAGTTTGAGGTTGCTGTGAGCTAGGCTGACGCCACGGCACTCACTCTAGCCTGGACAACAAAGCGAGACTCTGTCTCAAAAAAAAAAAAAAAAAAAAAAAAATGTAGCCATGCAGCAGGCTGAATACTTTGCTGCTTAGGTATTTTTGCCACCAAATATTCTAATTTATTGCTCTTAAGTTGTGCATTCCCTCAGGCATGGACACATTCTAGCCAAGCTCTTTGATGGTTTATGGTATAGGCCAAAGATGGCCTCTACTCTAGTTTCCAATACCTCATTCCTCAGTTCTGTCTGAAACCTCATTGGAATGGCCTTTACTGTCCATATTTCTATCAGTGTGCTGGACACAGCTACATAACCAGTCGCTAAGGAGTTCCAAACTTCCCTACTCTTCTTGTCTTCTAAGCCCTAACCAGATTGTAAGCTTTTTACAGCCTGCTCCTCCAAACTCTCCCCTTGGATCTTTCATATTTTCAGGTATCTTAATAGCAACAGCTCCACTTCTTGATACCAATTTTCTGCCTAAATCTCTTTTCTGTTGCTATAACTGAATAGCTGAGACTGAATAATTTAATTTGTTTTATTAATATCCTGAATAGATGGTTTGATCTTGTTGATTTCACTTCTTCTGCTGGGTTTGGGGTTGGTCTGTTCTTCTTTTTCCAGCTCTTTGAGTCGTTTCATTAGATTGTCTACTTGTGATCTTTTTGTCTTTTGGTTATAGGCATTTATGGAGATAAACTTTCCTCTTAGAACTGCTTTAGCTGTGTCCCAGAGGAGTTGATAACTTGTCTCTCCATTGTCGTTTTCTTCATAGAATTTTTTTATTTCCATCTTGATTTCTTCATTTTTGAAGTAATCATTTAGTAGGAGGTTGTTTCATTTTCACGTTTTTGTGTAGAAATGTGAGTTTCTGTTAGGGTTGATTTCTAGTTTTATTCCACTGTGATCTGAGAAGGTACATGGTATGATTTCTATTTTTTTTAATTTCTTGAGATTTACTTTGTGTCCTAGGATATGGTCAATCTTAGAGAATGTCCCGTGAGCTGATGAGAACGTATATTCAGTGGATTTTGGGTAGAATGTCCTGTAGATGTCAGTCAGACCCAATTGTTCCAGGGTTTTGTTTAAGTCCATTATTTCTTTATTAATTTTCCATTTGGAGGATCTGTCTTGTGCTGTCAGTGGGGTGTTGAAATCTCCGGTGATTATGGAGTTGCTATTAATCCATTTGCTTAGATCCAGTAAGGTTTGCTTTATGAAACTGGGTGCACCTAAGTTGGGTGCATATATGTTTAAAATTGTTATCTCTTCTTGTTGAAGTGTGTCCTTCACCATTATATAATGACCCTCTTTGTCTTTCATTACTTTTGTTGGTTTAAAAACTAAATCGTCTGAAATTAGAACTGCCACGCCAGCCTTCTTTTGGCTTCCACTTGCCTGGAATACTGATCCCCACCCTTTTACTTTTAGTCTATATGCATCCTTGCAGGTTAGATGTGTTTCCTGAAGACAGCATATACTTGGCCTGCATTTTCTTATCCATTCAGCCAGCCTATGTCTCTTGAGTGGAGAGTTTAAGCCATTCACATTTATTGAGAGAACTGATAGGTAAGGTAGATTACTGTTCATTCTGTTGGGTTGAATGTTGTTGCTTTGATTTCTCTCTTGAGCCATTGTATTATCTGGCCTTTAATCTTTGGGTTTTGGTTGTTTTTATATTTGTGAGTTTTTATTATGGTGTTCCGTGCATAACACTGTTTTGAGTACTTCTTGTAGGGCTGGTCTTGTCTTGGTGAATTCTCTGAGAATGCTTGTCTGAGAATGTCTTTATTTCTCCTTCATATGTGAAGCTCAGTTTTGCAGGGAATAAGATTCTAGGGTGGGCATTGTTTTGTTTCAGAAGAGTGAGAATGGGGCCCCAGTCTCTCCTTGCTTGTAAAGTCTCATTAGAGAAGTCTGGTGTTATTCAAATTGGCTTTCCCTTGTATGTCACTTGCTTCTTTCGTCTTACAGCTCTTAGAAGGGCCTCTTTAGTTGATATTTTGGTCAGTCTGATGACTGCATGTTGTGACGTCTTCCCGTTTGCATTGAATCTCCCAGGGGTCCTCTGAAGGATTTCTTATAGTTCTGGAGTCTGGGAATTCCAAGGTCAATGGGAGTGCATCTGATAAGGGTCTCCTTGCCAGTGGAGACCATTTTGGGGTTTTTTGTTGTTGTTGTTTTGTGGAGTTTTTCTTTTTTCATTTATTTTACCTTCACTTTTGAAAACTTGTTACACTGGATATGGAATTCTAAGCTGACATATTTTTTCTTTCTGATTTTAAATATGTTATCCCATTCTCTTCTGGAATGTTTTTATGAGAAGTCAGCTGTTATTCTTATCATCATTCCCTTGTATGCTGTCTTTTAGATTTTTTATCTGGCTGCCTTTAATATCTTTTTTCTTATCTATTGCTTTTATTAGTTTGACAGTGTGTGGCTTTCTTAGTATTTATCTTCCTTGAGATTTGCTCTATTTTTTAGATCTGTAAATTGCTGAGTTTGATAAAATTTGGAAATTGTTGGTCAATATTTGTTCAAATATTTCCTCTAACCTATGCTGTTGTTCCTTTTATTTCTAGGATACCAATTACATAGATTCTAAACCCCTTCACATTTCTTTCAAAGGTTATTGGAACTCTATTCTTTTTTTTTTCAATAATTTTCTGTGTTTCTGTTCAAATATTTCTATTGACTTGTCTTCATATTCACTCACCTTCTTTCCTATTCTATCCAATCTGCTGTTATTCTTATCCCATAAAATTTTTATTTTTGGCCAAATGCGGTGGCTCATGCCTGTAATCCTAGCACTCTGGGAGGCCGAGGAGGGAAGATTCCTTGAGCTCAGGAATTTGAGACCAGCCTGAGCAAGAGCGAGACCCCATCTCTACTATAAATAGAAAGAAATTAATTGGCCAACTAATATATATAGAAAAAATTAGCTGGGCATGGTGGCTCATGCCTGTAGTCACAGCTACTTGGGAGGCTGAGGCAGGAGGATTGCTTGAGCCCAGGAGTTTGAGGTTGCTGTGAGCTAGGCTGATGCCACAGCACTCACTCTAGCATGGGCAACAAAGCAAGACTCTGTCTCAAAAAAAAAAAAATATATATATATATAATTTTGGATATTTTATTTTTTAGTGTTAGGATTGCCATTTGGTTCTGTATTACAGTTTTTATATCTCTCCTGAAATTCCCTTTATCTTCATCCATTATATCCACCTTTTCCTGTAGATTCTTTAACATATTCGTCACAATTATTTTAAAGTTCTTGTTTGCTAAAACTGACATCTGGACCAACTGTGGGTCTGTTTCTATTGATTGTTTTTTGTCTATGTATGGGTCCCCTTTTCTATGTCTTCTCATGTCTAATAACTTTATTATATCTTCGATATTGTGAATGATATGTTGTAGAGACTCTGGAGGCTATTATCTTCCTTAGAAGAGTATTGATTTTTGTTCTAGCGAGCAGTTAAACTTCAGGAAGATAATCTTGATCTTGTGGAGCCTTGATTTTGAGACTTTTTGAAAAAAAAAAGATATTTTTGGTGTAGGTCTTTTCAGTGTTCCCCTTACCCTAAAGAGTAGTTCTTAGTCCTTGTACATGGTCCTTGCTCCTAGAGTTTGGCCCTTCTGGCATTTTAGCAGAGAGTTTTGTCAAGCTTCTTTAACTTTCCAGAACTCGAACTCTAAACTGTGTGTCCACAGCACTGAGTAGGTACTGTAACATCTGATTAGTAAGATCCTAGAACTTTCTTCTGGAGTTCCTTAGAGTCTTGCCCCATGTCCTCAGAGTGTAGAAGTCAACCAAGGATTCGAGGGAAGATTGTATGCAGGTTTGGGGGCCCCTTCTCATGTAACTCTTTTCTTAGATATCCACCCCTCCAGCCATTCTAGCAGATTAGAACTCCAATCTCTGACTCCTCAGCACCTTAGGAATTCTGCGTTCTGATAGACATTTTTTTCCCCACACATTGATCAGACTGGGAGTGCCTTCGAGGAAAAGACAGATATGTGTGGATTTTAACTGGGGTGTTTCCCTTACTTATTTCATGGGTTATAGCCCCTCCAGTTTCTACTTGGTTTTTTCCACTCAACTGTGCCTTTGAACAATTATTTTCAGTATTTTTCCAAGAATTTAAAATTGTTGTCAGTGGGAGAGTTAGTCAGACATAAAGTCCTCTGTCAATACCTGGAGCCAGAAATCTCTTAAAATATTTTTATTATACAAATCGAGCAACATCCTAGTCAGTTGTCCATATATCTCACCACCGGAAACCCAACCCTCCAGATTTCTGTCATTCATTTAGTACACAACCCAGTATCCTTCCAAGTAAATCCACTTTGGTTTAAATTAGCCCAGGCAAGTTCTCCTGTTTACAAACAAGGGTTATGATTAATATCTAGAGTTTATGCTGGGTGTATGCTGCTCAAATCCCGACGACATGAACAGCTTCAAAGATCTCTTCACAGCCATTGGCTATCTGTGGTTTTCCAGGAAAATATCATCCTAGGTCACTGACACTTTTAAATTTTTTTTTCATTTTTTTAAATTAGCATCTTGGCTTAAAATATTTGAGCTTCATAATGATCATATTTCTGAGTATGGCTAAGTATATCCCTTCTTGATAACATTAGTCCTTTTTACTGCTTTACTGGTTTGGGTGCTGTTTCACGAGCCCCTTACTTTGTGCCGTGGTTGGTCAGTACTGCCTTCCTTTGCATCAGTTCCGAGGGTCTGTCACATCATCACCAGACCATCTGCCTTGCTCTCCACCCCCAGACACGCCAGGCACATGCCCACACACAGACACACACGTCCTCCATAGCCAGCGAAGGCGGAAGCGCCAACTTTTCACACCCTTTCCTCCCAGTGACAAGCAGAGAATCCCAGACAATCAGCAGAGGAGGAGAAGAGATGTATATTTGGAACATGGTGTATGACACCAGAGACAGAAGTCAGAAAAGGGAGTATATTATGAAAGCAGGGAAGATGATCTGGAGAATTTCAAGACATCCTCGTGAGCTCATGCCTTGTCCAATCATTTCCAGAATTCCAAAGTTCTCCACTTGTTAATGAGTATGTTAATGACCCTTTAATTGACTCTGTGAAGATCAAATTCATAAAACATTCATGCTCCATTATGCAGGATTCCCTCTGTCTCTTGGAGGTGAATCTTTCTCCCCTGGGAGAGGCTAAGAATGGAAATGGGCAAAGTTTCTTTCAAACTGAGTTCGTGGAAAAGTGAAGAAGGGATAGAAAGAAGGAGAACGGGTTCTGGTAGTAGACAGACCCAAAGTGAAGTCTCCATTGAGCTGCCCACTGGTTCCATGGCCTTGGGCAAGTCAGCTATGCATAATAATAGCTGATACATATGGAACATTAAGAGTTGTACATTATTCAAACACTTCCAAATCTTTATTTCATTTAATCCTTATAACTACTTATTGAGGCATGTACTATGGTTATTCCTACTTTGCAGGTGAGACAATAGCACTGGAACATCATGTTATCTGAGCCCCATGGAAGTAGACAGCTTTTAGTCATGGTGCTTGATCCCTGGCTTCATTAATTCCGCACACCCATCAGGTGAGAAGCAGCAGCAGGTGTCAGCTCTAAGTATCATTGGGTGGTTGGGCATATCTCCTGGCTGCGTCAATTCTGGCTTTGGGGCTTTCAAGCTTGGGGCCTGGAGCCTCTAGACATCCTGTAAGCTTATTAGTACACTGTATTCGTTTTCTATTGCTATATAACATACTGCCACAAACTTGGTGTCTTAAAACAACACACAGCTATAATTTCACACTTTGCACGGATCCAGGGCCCAGCACATGTTAGCTAGCTCCTCTGCTCGGGGTCTCACTTAAATCAAGGTTTCATCCCGCTGTGTCGTCATCAGGAGACTTGGCTAGGGAAAGACCCACTTCTAAGCTCCTTTAGGTTGTTGGAAGAATCTGTTTCCTTGATGGCCATATGACTAAAGTCCCTATTTTCTTAACTGTCAGCCAGGGATGACTGCTAGCTCCTAGCTACTATGTGTGGCCCTCTCTACAATATGGCAGTTTGCTCCTTCAAGGCCAGCAGAAAAACATCTGCTATTTCTTCTTTTATCTTTTAGGGTATAGTCTGATTAGGTCAGACCCACCTGGAATAATCTCATTTTTGATTCAACGAAGTCAACTGATTAGGGATCTTGATGACAGCAGCAAAATTCCTTTTGTCATATGATGTAACATAATCACAGCATACCTTGTCATATTCAAAGTTTCTGCACACACTCAAAGAGAGAGATTAGATAAAGAAGCATGTATATTAGCGGGACAGGATCTTGGGGGCCATCTCAGAATTCTGCCCATCGCATATACTGTTTTAATTCCCTTTCTGCTTAAACTTGGCAAAATGGATTCTGTTGTCTTCAGTTGAACCCTGAACAAAACAGCAAATAATATAAGAAACAATAATAGATCTTTGAGGAAATGAGAAGATAAGACTGATAGGCTGTCTAACTTGATGAGATGATAATCCAGTTATCCATAAAGGACGTGATATTGCTAGCCTATAACACTTAGTAACAAAATCGGTTCTTAAATATCACCTGTGTCTACCTGAAATGAAGAATGTAGAATGAAGACTTTGGTGGTCAGAGTGGCAGCTTGATAGAACATTATCAGAGGCTCAGGAGTACAAGGCCTGTGGAGTAGACATGATTTATAACTGCACTGGGAAGCTTGAAAGATAAAAATGAAAGGCTGGGTTTTAAGTCTTTGGCTCAAAGTATGGTTAGAAAACAAAGGAATTTCTATGACCACTCAGAAAAATGAATCTCTTATCTCTAGTAGGGCCAATGTAACTAAAATCAGACTCAGAGTCTGGTGCATGGCTGGTTGAATTTGAATTGCACTGGAGGTTGAACTCAAAGTCCTATCATGTCTTTTGAAAGAGCAACTGTTAGGATAAAGTAAGACCCCGAGAACTGGAATAGTGATATTAATATTTCAGGAAAGCCAGATCATTCTTAGTACCCTAATCTCCAACACCCACTGAGCTTCCTCCTTCCCCATGTCGTAAAGCTAGCTCTAGCTTGCACGAAAACCACGTGATGACTTTACCTGAGATAGTTACCTTCTAAGGATTCTCCTTATGACCCTGAGTCTGTCATCTCCGCACCTATATTGAGGGTCGGATCACAGTAATTCTCCAGGAGGCCAATTACAAAGTTACGCCTGACAGAAGATGGCCGATACTTCAAAAGAAATGCAGGATCTTGCTCTTTATGTCGTCAAAAGTATGGAGAGGGAGTTCAGTTTCCAGGCAAGATGGTGGGAGGACACTGTGTTCTGTCAGGTGAACATACATATAAAACCTGGACATCATGCACAGAGCTATTTGAGGTCTCTGAAAAGTAAATGGTAGAAGGTGGGGGAATTACACCAGAACTCAAAGAACCACTGACCTCATGGTGAGTGTTCGAATTTTCCTCTGATATATTCCAGCCTGGACTCAAGAAAGGTGGAAACTCCACAGTGAGCACCAGGCATGGACAGAGCCATCTCAAAGAGGACCTTCTAATTCTGGCTCAAGGAGCAAAAAAGGGAACCCCTAACACTCAGAAATCCTTCATTTTTTTCCTTCCTATTTTTCCTTTTTCTAACCATGTACCCGTGCTCCAACTCCCAGGCAACCTTATGGGGATAGGACAGGGAATGACAGCAGCGGTTCTTTGGACCCCTAAACTTTGAGTAAGGGAAACCTTTGTCTCCAACTGAAGGAGGCATAGATCCAAGAGGGTGAGGCAAACCCTGTAGCTTTTGTGTCTCTCCTTTTCCTTCCATCACTTGGCTCCCGAGGTAAGCATAGCTGTGGGAAGTGTAAGAGTGTGTCTGTGGCCCCAGTTCGCTGGCTGGAGGACCAGAAGGAGAAACACCAGAGACCTGGAAAGGCCCATGAAAATCACAGGGAGGGAACTGCTCAGAAAAGCAATCCTATAAAGTTGTCTGTAAACCCTGGGCTCACCTCTGAGCTTCCCATGTGTGGACCTGACCCCAAGCAGCATACCAAAGACTGAGAACTGGATCATAGGATAGACCATTGCCCCGGTCCTAGACTGGCCTCTGGGTGACACACAAGTGAGATGGAAGCAATTAGTATTGCAAAACCTCTGAAAATCCAACTGGCATTGAAACTACAACTCATGGAAGGCTGGTTGGAACCTGCAGCCTGAACCCAACTGGGTCGATTGCCTGCTGAAACAAAAATATCAACATTCTCCATAGGATTTAAATAAGACCCGGAGTCTCCTAACATGATATTTAAAATGTTCGGAATACAATCCAAAATTACTCAGCACAAGAAAAACCAAAAAAACTCAACTCCCATGGGAAAATACAATCAACAGATGCCAATGTTGAGATATCACTGATGTTGAAAATATCAAAGACTTTAAAGCAGTTATTATAAAAATGCCTAAGAAGAAGGATGTGCTAAAAATAAAAAGATAGAAAACCTCGGCCAAGATATAGAATATCTAAAAATGAACCAGATAAAAATTTTAGAACTGAAAAACACAATTACTCAAATTAAAAACTCACTGGATGGCTTCATAGCAGAATTGAGAGACTCTCCAAGATACAATACTAATGTGAAGGGGATACTCTGTAATTCATCAGGGTGTTCTGTTAAATAATTCGATGGTCTTTCCAGTTGTAAATTTCTATGATATAATACATACTCTTAAAAACAACAACAAAACATTTTGAAAAATAAAAGAATTTAAAATTATTTTTTAATTAAAAAAAAGATAACACTATCAATTTTCCCCAAATTGATGTATAGTTTAATATAAATCTGATTAAAATCCTAGCAGGGCGGGAAGGGCCGGGCGCGGTGGCTCACACCTGTAATCCTAGCACTCTGGGAGGCCGAGGCGGGGGGATTGCTCAAGGTCAGGAGTTCGAAACCAGCCTGAGCAAGGGCGAGACCCCGTCTCTACTATAAATAGAAAGAAATTAATTGGCCAACTAATATATATAGAAAAAATTAGCTGGGCATGGTGGCGCATGCCTGGAGTCCCAGCTACTCGGGAGGCTGAGGCAGGAGGATTGCTTGAGCCCAGGAGTTTGAGGTTGCTGTGAGCTAGGCTGCCGCCACAGCACTCACTCTAGCCTGGGCAACAAAGTGAGACTCTGTGTCAAAAAAAAAAAAAAATCCTAGCAGGAATTTTTATAGATATAGATAAGCTAAGTCTAAAATTTATAGTGAAGGCAAAGGAATTAGAACAATCTAAACAATTTTAGAAAAGGATAAAGTTGTAAGAATTACACTACTCAGTTTGAAGACTTGCTATAAAGCCACCATAATCAAGATAGTGTATTAGAAGATAAGGGGATCTAAAAATCAAAACAAACAAAGAACAAAAAGAGTGGACTATTGGTGAAAGGATAGGCAGAGAGATCAATGGAACAAAATAAAGGGACTAAAATCAACATGGACATAGAGACAACTGATTTTTGACAAAGGTGCAAAAGCAATTCAATAAAGGAAGCATCTCTTCCAACAAATTGTGTTAGAACAATCGAACATCCATGTGCAAAAACGAAAAAATGAAACCCTTTCTAAACTGCACAACTTATTTTTAAAAACTCAAAATGGATCAGAGATCTAAATGTAAAACTTTTAGAAGAAAACTTAAGAGAAAATCCTTGTTACCCAAGTTAGGCAAATGTTTTTTAGACATGACACCAAAAGCATGATCCTTAAAGAAAAGTTGACTTCATCTAAATGACAAACCTTTGCTCTGCAAAAGCATTGTTAAGAGAATGAAAAGACAAGCTAGAGACTGGGAGAAAACACATTCAACTCGTATCTCTGACAAACAACTTCTATCCAGCATATATATTTTTTAAGTCTCAAAAACTCAATAGTAAGAAAACAGACAACCTAACTTTAAAATGCACAAAATAATACCTGGACAAAGAGAATGTGTGGATAGCACATGAAAGGATGTACATCATTAGCGATTAAGGAAACACAAATTGAAACCAGAATGTGATACCACTACACCCTATTAGAATGGTTAACACAATACAGAAAACCGACAATTCCAAGTGCTGGCAAGCATGGCAAGCAACTGAAACTGTCATGCATTGTTGGTGGTAATGCAAAATAATTCACTTTAGAATTATTATTATTAATTATTAGAATAGTTTGACAGTTTCCTATAAAGCTAAACACACACCTACCGCATGACCCAGTAATACTGCTCTGAGGACTGAAATGAATCCTTCTCCAAAGAAATGAAAACTTATGCTCACACAAAAACCTGTGCATGAATGTTTATATAGGAGCTCTATGCATAATCACCAAAATTTAGAAGCAAGCAAAAGATCGTTCAAAGGGTGAGTGAACAAATTGTGGTACATCCATACAATGTAATATTCAGCACTACAAAGGAAAAGACTGTAGGTATTGATACACACCAATGATGTGGATAAATGTTGAATAAAAGAAGCCAGCCTCAAAAGGCCACATACTGCATGATTGCATTTATATGATATTATCAAAATGGCAAAACTATAGTAATGAAGACCAGATCGATGGTTTCTGGAGGTTGGGAGTCGGATAAAGGTGTAACTACAAAGAGACAGTACAGGGAGTTTTGGGGAGTCATGGAATCCTTCTGTGTCCTGATTGTGGTGGTAATTACACAATCTATACACGTGTCAAAAACTCATAGGCCAGGCACAGTGGCTCACACCTGTAATCTCAGCACTTTGGGAGGCCTAAGTGGGAGGATCACTTGAGGCCAGGAGTTTAAGATCAGCCTGGGTAACATAGTGAGACGCCCGTCTTTACAAAAAATTTAAAAATTAACCAGGCATGGTGGCATGTGCCTATAGTCCCAGCTACAGAAGTTCAAGGTTGCAATGAGCTATGATCACACCACTCTACTCCAGCCTGGGTGACAGAGCGAGACCCTGTCTCTAAAAAAAAAAAATTTAAAAATTCATAGAATTATACACCAAAAGAAGTCAATTTTACTGTATGTTACTTTAAAAATTAAAGCCATACTAGTATGACTCTTAGCAGTGGATAAAAATTTTACAAAATTAAAACAATACTTAACGAGGAACATGTGTGGGAATGAAGTCTCATGGACCTAGAACAAGAGAAAGGAACATAATTTTAGATCAGGTTGAATTTTCAATGTGTGAACACCTACCAGAGATTCTAGATTCAGAATATTAATTCAAGCAACTGGGAAGTGTTCTATTTATTTGCTTGGTTGATGGACTGAAAACCAGAGTCAACAGTAACTTCTGTGAAGTTGAAATGCCAGAAAGAACTTGATATAATATAGAGGAAAGAATCCAAAAAAGCTGAAGAGATAAAAAAAAAAAAAAACTTAAGAGCGGATTTATCATGTATTCACAACCTCTACCCAAAAAATAACCGCCAAGAGGGTTCAGAAGACAGTCTCTTCTCCATAGTATTGAGAAATACATAGGTAACAGGGGTACCAGCATCCTTTAAAATCACATTAGTAGCAATGTACCGTAGGTAGAGGATAAAAGTAGGTGATGCTGCCATTACAATGAATTCCTTGATTTAAGTGACAACGATGGAAACTCAGGATGACAAGGGTCTAATAGATTTAGTCAACTACCAGAGGAAAGATACCTGTGGTTACCATAATAAGTATCAGGGCCCTAGTAACAAACAGAATGGTTTTACCTGTAGGGATCTTTGGGGATAATGAAGACTCTATGGCTGAAATAAATGTGCTGCCCCCTAAGGTTCTGCTTGATGTGCATGCAAAAAAAAGAAAAAAAGAAAAAGAAAAAAACGCTAGACTCGGTGAGCAGAAGATTGATTTGAGCCACCGATACAGAGACTCGCTACCTCCCACCCAACCCCCAGACCTATGTGAGTCCACAGAGCCAGAGCTCTCTCACTGAAACGGAGATGGGTGCTCCTGAAAAAGAATTACGTAACAACATCACAAGCATGTAGCTTCTGGGGGTTACAAGTAGGATAAGGGTGTAACTACAAAGAGACAGCGCAAGGGAGTTTTTCTGGGGAGGTGACAGAATTGTTCCATACCCTGATTGTGGTGGTAATTACACAAACCTGTATGTGTGCTAAAACTCACAGAAGTATACATCAATTTTACTGCGTATTACTTTAAATCCTTCACCTGTTACCAAAGGGACATACGAATATTTTTCAGGGTAATTGTACCCTGGAGGAAAAAGAACTGTGGAAGATGACTGACCCTGGCTCTCAGCTAACACTAATCCGCGGCAACGCAGGCTATCACTGTGGTCCACTGCCGTGGCAGGGGCCTGGGAAGCTAGGGTTAGGTGGAGTTGGCTGTGAGTCCCGGCATGGCTATTTCACCAGCCCACTACTGTAGAGCTGAAATAAGTAACAGTCACAGTCAGAATCCCCACGTTTTCTCTATGACCATTGAGTAAAAAGGCTGTTTTGTAGTAAGGGCCAAGTGAAAGTCCCTTTGTAGAAAGATGATCTTAGACAATAATAGTAGATTATTTTAAGTTTAATGACTCTAATTGCAGCTGCCATTCAAAATGTGTTATCTTTTACTGGGTAGTAATTAAGCGTGGCCCCTGGCAAGTGATACGTGAGCCACTGATCTCATATGCGTGCTTTTCTCCCTCCCAATAAACAGAGAACGCCAGAAGTCCTTTACTTTCACCTGGCAGAGAGAGCAATACGCCTTCACCTTCACTTTCCTGTCTCAGGGATAAATCAACTTGAGACTCTAGTCTACAAGGACCTTGAAAATCACATCTTTAGAAAGTGAACAATGTTCTCTGAAAAGGAATTGTGGAGGAAAGAGACTTTATTCCAGTAAACTGTTTGCAAACCCAGAAGCTCCAGTGCGAAGCGAAGGTGTGTTCTAGAGAACAAAGGGTGGGCTCCAGGGGTTTATAGCAAAAGTTCCTGCCCAGATTCCCAAGCAGGTCCGGTTATGCAAATGAAACATTGAAAGTTGCATGGTTCTGATTGGTTGATGCAGCTGAGCCTGGATTGGTCGATTTCCAAGCCCCAAACCAGAAGTCTCTGTCAGCTGGCCAGTGGGTCAGATGGCCGGTGGGGATGGGGTTTCCAGCTGCAGTTTATCTTTGCACCAACAAGAACAGGGTTGCCTTGATCATAGAAAGGGACGCCCTGTGATACTTTTACAGCATCTTTCTGAGAACAGAGTACATGACTGCTCCCACTCGCGGCCATGGCCACCTGCTTCTGTTTTAACTTTGAGCACCTCCATTAGCCATGGGGAGTTTTATCTGTCAGCCAGGGGCATACATTAACACCACAGAACATCACATAGGACCACTACATTAATGACAACATGCTGGTAGCTGGTAAATAAGAAACACCAAGTTCCCTGGTTGTTTTGAGAGACATATACTTGCCAGGTTATGGGAGATAAAATTCAGGAATGTGCTACTCCATGAAGTTTCTGGGGTTCAAAATTTGGGGTATAGCACACAAAAATGAAAGTCACATTGTTGTACCATGCTTGATGGCTCTTTTCAGATTTAGAGGAAACATAACACATTCAATTATACTACCATGTCCATTTACCAAGTAACCCATAAAGGTGCCAGCTTCGTGTGGGCCACAGAGCAAAAGAAGGCTCTGTAGTAGGCCAAGGATGCTGTGAGAAGCTCTGCCACTGGGCCTTCATGACTTGTTAGATCTGTGGCTGACTGAGAGCCTCGTGGAGCCTGTGGCCAGCCCCAATATAAGAACCACAGCTACGGCCTCTGAGGCTTCTACACAAAGCCATGCCCTTTCAGAAGGCAAATGTCCTCTTGAGAAACGGCTCCTGGCTTATTGTTGGCCCCAGCAGAGATGGAATGTCCAGCCACAGTAAAACTGGTGGCCTTGCAGTTGAGGTGCTCATCATGAAGGAGGGATTGTCAGCCAGCATTAAGGTGTATGCAAGAGTGCTCCGTGATCAGATGGAAGTTATATGTAGTTGATAAACTTAGCAGATCCAATACATACAAGAATATCACATGGCTCATACATGTGTCTGTTCCCTCCACATTTCCATCCCTTCTTCAATCCATGCCCATGGCTTAAGACACATTCCATATGACCAGATGACTGAAAAGGTAAAAGCTAGAGCCTGGTTTTTAGACAGTTCTGCACAATATGTAGGCATGAGATGCAAATAGACTATAATAACCACAAAGAGGTTGTCCTACAGAACAGGGAAGAAAAGAAATCTCTCCCAGTGGGCAGACTTTTAAGGGTTTGTGTGATGCTCCACTTTGTTTCAAAAGACAGATGCCCTGGGGTATGCATCTTCTAGGACTTATGGGCAGTGGCTAATGGTTCATTCAGTCTTAGAAGGAACAAGATTGGAGGATCGGTGACAGGTGTGTTTGAGAGGAGGCAATGTGATGGATCTCTCGGAATAAACAGCGTGAGCCTACATTCCTGGGCTCAAGCCATCCTCCTGCCTCAGCCTCCCAGGTAGCTGGAACTACAGGCATCTGCCACAGCATCCAGCAACACTTATTCTACATATAGATTTGTTTTCTGTGGTGGGCTGAATTGTGTCTCCCCAAAATTCATGTGCCGAAGCCCTAAGCCCCAGTACATCAGAATGTGGTTATATTTGGAGATATGGACTTTAAAGAGGTGACTCATTTAAAATGAGGCCATTAGGGTGGTCCCTAATCCAGTCTAATCACTATAAGACTCATTGGTGATCTTATTATAAGAGGACATTTGGACACAAAAAGAGACATCAGGGATGCATGAGCACAGAGGAAAGGCCACGTGAGGGCACAGGAAGAAGGAAACCGTCTGCAAGCCAAGCACAGAGGCCTCGGAAGAAACCAAACCTGCCTAATCTTGGACTTCTAGCTTCCAGACCATGACAAAATAAGTGTCCATTATTTAAGCCATCCAGTCTGTGGGATTTTGTTACGGCAACCCAGGGCAAAGTAATACATCTTCCTTGCCCACTGTATTTCTGAAAACCACATAATTCATGAACTTACAGAATGCCTTATTCAGAATTTTGACACCTGCACAGCAGTGCTTCTGACCAGGGAACTCGAGTGTGGCAAAAGAACTGTGGCGATGGGCTCATGTGCATCACATTCACTGGCTGTCCTGTGTATTCCGTCATCCAAATGCAACTGGCCTTATAGAATGAATAAATGACCCACTGAAGTTATGGCGCCAGGGTGGAGACCACATCTGGTGAGGTTGGGGTGCTGCCCTACAAAAGGTAGCACATGCTTTAAGTTAAGACTTCTGTGTCACCCCAAGAAACAAGAGGTAAAAATGGGGTTATCTCCTCTCATAAGGGCACCTGGTGAATCACTTGCTAAACGTTTGCTTTCTGTGACTTTGGGCTCTCCTGGCTCAAAGTCTCTGAACCAATGGAAGAAATATTTTTACCAAAGGACACAACAATGGGTCCATTGAATTGGAACCTGAGACTCCCACCTAGACATTTGAGATTTATCATGCCCTGTTGGACAAAGTGACTGATCCGGATTATCAAAGTGGACTGCTGTCACCATGTGGGCATAAAGAACTATTTCTGTAAACCAGCAGAGTCTCTGGGGCACCTCTAAAATTGCCTTGTCCGATGATAAAAGTGGATAGAAGGTAACTTTTACCCCATACAGGCAGAGCCATGAAGTATTCAGATCCCCCAGGAATGAGGTTTGGGTCACCCCACCAGATAAAGAATCGTGGCCAGCTGACTCACTTGCTGAGGACAAAGGGAACGTGAGCGGGCAGAGGAAGGGCATTGTTAATGCCAACTACAGCCTCGTGACCCGTTGCAAAAATAAGCTGTGTGGCACAGACATACGCTATCCTCATTTTCTTCTTTGCTTACTGTGCCATGTATATTTGTATACATTTAATTTTATTCTTTATTTCTTCTTGCTTTTCTCTACAATTTTATATTGTCTATGTGAGTGGTAGTCAACCTTACAGTTTATCCACAGGCTACAGAATACCAAGCAATGAACATCACCCAGAACACCTGAACTTGGGTCTGGACACAGCAACTAATGAAGCTTTGGGTCCTCCCTTTGGAGCAGTGCGTTTTCCTTTGTACAAGTGATGGTTGTGTGACATTAGGCAAGCACAGGTTACCGTTACTGTTATGGTGACAAGCATGAACATAGGGTACACACTGACGTTACACAGCAAACGGGTGGACTGCAGTGACATCTCTAATTTTTGAGCACTTCCACATTGCAAATCCCACCTTTCCAAGATATAATCTAAAAACTACATTTCCCAGCCTCCCTTTTCAGTAGAGTATAGACATAAAACTAGCTTCCTTCAAGCAGAGGCATCTGCACAAGACAGAAAGCCTAAGGGACAATAACGAGGTCAAAAGCAAGAACAGTGACTTCAAGCAAGTGTGGGGTCTTAGGCGGTTTTGCCCGAGCTGTAGCAGAAGTTCAGCACAGCGAGGGTCCAGTCTGTGCTTTTGTAGGGGTTGAGCAGCAGGTCCCAGCATCTTCAGGATTTTCAGATGATGAAATAACGTCATCAGGATTTTGCTATATCCACCTGCATTTCCAGACTTTGCTTTCCTCTGCATTAGATTTCTTCTCAAGTAGGTTTTCTCCCTCATGGTGGCTCCTGAAAGCTCCAAATCCAGTGGGAAGAGTTTCTCTTTCCAATAATCAAAACAAAAAAAAAGGTCCCTGGATTGAAGTTCATTAACCCAGGTCGGGTCACATGTTCATCTCTGAATCAATTGCCAGGGCTGGTAACATGCGTACCCTGAGCAGCGGGACGCGGGTGGAGTTTGAAGGGAAGAATGGATCCCTCCCAAGTATTTCACTACCCAACAGCAACTGCCCTGTTAGAATGGAGGAACAACCTACTGAAGTTACGCCACAAGTGCAGAGACAGCACCTGGTGAGGTTGAGGTGGAGCCCTACAAAACATCGCATGTGCTTTAAATGAGCAACCACTAACTTAAGGGTAGTTCTCAAGCCCGGATCAGGATGTTAGCAAAGGAAAAGAAAACGGATGGTGGGCAGGCAGAAACAACAGCTGCCCACTGCACGGGACGGACATTTGGCTCCTCCCTCGGCTGCCAATAGGATGGTGACTCAGGCTGCAGTCGAGTCCCAGATTCCTCTTTCCTTGCGACCCTGGCAACATGTGCAGTTTGCTGGACTGAAATTCACAAGGTCTGGTTTCCAATTCTGATGTCTGTGAAGTTAAGAATCTGTCCCTTAACTTTTGTGGGCCTCCATCCCCTTTTTCCGCTGAATGAAGAACTAATGAAGCCTGCAGTGTGAACAGTCCACAAGATAAAACTCATAAAACTGCTTTGAAATCTGCAAAGCACTTTACTGGAACATCTTTACTGCTCCAAGGAAACCAGGGATGACCGAGCCTAGCTCATCCCCTTGACGACAGGGAAATGCTGGGGAAACTGAGGTAGATGGACGACGGTAAGACAGGTGGAGTTTAGGTTGCAACCACCGTCACATGCCCTTCTCCACACAGATGGGACTGGTCTACCTCTTTCTAGGCTAATCGAAATTTTCTGAGCTCTTCCCCTTCCCCGGATAAGAGTAAAAATAGCCAGAAAGCTGTGACCAAAGGCTTAAACTGTAAATATGTTTGACACGGAATTCCTCACCGAGACAATTTTTTCTAGGAAAGTGATTGAATAGGAAAGCAAGGATTCCTGCAGAAAGAAATTCATTGCAGCAATTATTGGGATAACAAAAGTTTGAAAGCAACTGCTGCCCCGCAATAAAGGATTGATCACATAATTACACAAATTGCGGTATTATCTCTTTAGTGGCATACCAAGAGTAAAATGAGTAAAGTGATTAGACAGATATTATACAAAAAGGTCCAAGATTTAATAAATGAAAAGAACATGTACAATATGATCTTGTTTTTGTCATTCAGTCATATAGATGCATCCACGTGCATAAGGAAATATTGAAAAGAGATACGGTAGAGTTCTGTCATGCACGCGATTCAACTGCTCCGAGTTCAACTTGTACACTCCGCAAGGTGCGGGTCGGGGGCAGGAAGAGAAAGAGAGACAGAGAGAGAACAACTTAAATAGTGCAGGAGATCCGACCCGGCACTCACTGAGCACGAGAGAGATGGGGACACAAGGCTGCTGAGATTTCAGTCCCTCTCAGTTCTCATCTGCCTCCCAGAATGGGAGCATTTGCCCCATTCCACGCTGGCTATGGTGCTAATGCGTCAAGATGTGTATTTTTCATACAACCTGTCCCCTAAATGCAAGCCAACTACTTTTCCTAGGGGCTCGACCAACCAACCAGAGATCGCCAAGTCCAAGCCCAGGAGAAAGTGGCTGAGTCGAATGGACTGGGAGACGGCGTGTCCCGTCCTGTCACGGCACGTTCGTGCGGCATCACCCTGCGTAGTTGTCCTCTTTATGCCTGTAGATCCTGGCCTGTGCCCGTGGCCCACAAGACGCTCTTGCCCAACAAACGTGGACTGCGGTGATCTCTAGGTGAAGCTGCTGCTTTTTTCGTCATGACAATCTGTATCTTCTAATTTCCTAAAACGAACATGTATCACGTAATAAATTTTTAAGGAACACGTAAGAACCCCTGTTCTAGTGGGTACTTGTCTGAGCACCCCCTAGAAAGTTCCACTCAGGGATCCCAGCTCTGCCAGCCCCAGGGCAGCTTCCTGTCCGGACTCTGCAGCGAGTCTGCTCTCTCCCTTCCCTCTCTGCGCTTATCAGCGAGGATCGCGGTGATAGCATTAGGCCCGGCCTGCGGCGCTGGGTGGCTGCAGGGCCCAGGGTGCCAGGCAGCCCGGGGCCATCTCAGCCCATCGCTGCCGGGCTCCATCAGCCCTTGTTAGTCCTCATTACCAGCCCCAGCCCAGACAGGCTGCCTCCACGCTGGGCCCTTGATTTTTCTATTTTGAGAGGGTTACTCGGGCCAAATCAGCAAATCAAGTTATGGCCCTGACGTCTTAGGTTTGCAGCGCTCTGACAGCGCCCCCGCCCCCGCTGCCACCCTCAGTCCCCACGAGCTAGAGAGGGTCCCTCACACACACACACACACACACACATGCTCACATGCTCACACACTCATACGTGCTCACACCCCCACAGGCTCACACATGCTCACACACTCACACATGCTCACATGCTCACACACTCACACGTGCTCACACATGCTCACACACTCACACATGTTCACACGTGCTCACACACTCACACATGCTCACATGCTCACACACACGTGCTCACATGCTCACACACTCATGCTCACATGCTCACACACTCACACGTGCTCACATGCTCACACACTCATACGTGCTCACACATGCTCACACCCCCACAGGCTCACACATGCTCACACATGCTCACATGCTCACACACTCATACATGCTCACACATGCTCACACCCCCACAGGCTCACACATGCTCACACATGCTCACATGCTCACACACTCATACATGCTCACACATGCTCACACCCCCACAGGCTCACACATGCTCACACATGCTCACATGCTCACACACTCATACATGCTCACACATGCTCACACCCCCACAGGCTCACACATGCTCACACATGCTCACATGCTCACACACTCATACATGCTCACACATGCTCACACCCCCACAGGCTCACACATGCTCACACATGCTCACATGCTCACACACTCATACATGCTCACACATGCTCACACCCCCACAGGCTCACACATGCTCACACATGCTCACATGCTCACACACTCATACATGCTCACACATGCTCACACCCCCACAGGCTCACACATGCTCACATGCTCACACATTCACACGTGCTCACACATGCTCACACATGCTCACACACTCACACATGCTCACATGCTCACACACTCACACGTGCTCACACATGCTCACACACTCACACATGCTCACACATGCTCACACACTCACACGTGCTCACACATGCTCACACCCCCACAGGCTCACACATGCTCACACATGCTCACACACTCACACATGCTCACATGCTCACACACTCACACGTGCTCACATGCTCACACACTCACACGTGCTCACATGCTCACACACTCACACATGCTCACACGTGCTCACACACTCACACATGCTCACATGCTCACACGCTCACACACTCACACGTGCTCACACATGCTCACACACTCACACATGTTCACACGTGCTCACACACTCACACGTGCTCACATGCTCACACACTCACACGTGCTCACATGCTCACACACTCACACATGCTCACACGTGCTCACACACTCACACATGCTCACATGCTCACACGCTCACACACTCACACGTGCTCACACATGCTCACACACTCACACATGTTCACACGTGCTCACACACTCACACATGCTCACATGCTCACACACTCACACATGCTCACATGCTCACACACTCACACATGCTCACACATGCTCACACACTCACACATGCTCACATGCTCACACACTCACACGTGCTCACACATGCTCACACCCCACAGGCTCACAGACACTCCCAAGAACAAGCATCCTCAATCACAGTGACCCTGAACACCCACACCCAGGGGTCCTCAGGGGTCACGAGAGACCCAGACCACTCACAGGTTTGAGGTTTTCCAGCATGTTCAAGAATGAGAAATTGCTACAACCACGTTCCGAAATTTGTAGCTGTTTTAAATGTTTACACTTAACAAATTACCACCGTATGTTTAAATGCAATATAATTGTGTTATCCACAGAATAATTATGGGATTTATGAACTATTAATTCTCGGGGTGCGGCAGGCAGTGCGCCTCGGTAATGCGACGTGCTTAGAGCCGGATGATGAATGTCCTCCCCTCGCCATCCTGGCAGCTAATCTCCGGGACGGCGCGTGTGACCTCACTTGGGGACGGTATCGAGAGCCCACATTGGAGGCCCCCTGTGAGAGTGAGGCCCAGCGAGTGACTCCTGTCAACCCTGCACGCACACACGCTGGCGACGCCCCAGTGTGCACGGCGACCCCGCGCACCCACCCCACCTGCCAGGGGAAAAGCCAGTGTCCTGGGTCTCACCAGCAACCCTGGCCACCTTCCGGCAGTCACTGGGATGCCTCAGGGCTGGGACGGACCCTCTCAGAACAGGGGCTTCTCCTGTAACTCTCTGACGGTTGCCACCCCGCCTTGGCTCAAGCCCTTTCAGATCCTTCCTGACTCGGCAGCCTGGACCAGTTCCAACGGGAAGCAAGGTGAAGTCGGCCGTCCCAGAACGTCCACACATGAGCATCCTCCTCTTCTTCTCAGAGCTGCCCCAGGGCAGGAAACGAACGGTCACCACCCTGCTCTTCTCTGGGACAAAGGGATTCTGCTCTATCCACCTGTACCTGGGAAAGGATCGCGCGTGCGCGCACACAGCTACTCACACGCATATACACACTCACATACTCACACCCGCACGCGTACACGCACACTTTAAAAGACTGGCTTCTAGGGCAAGACCCTGACCTTCAGAAGCAAACAAGCCAGAGTCTGAAGCCTTCTTCCCTTCCTTATTAGTGGCGGTTTGCCAAAGTCATCTGGCCTCTGTAAGCATTGGTTTTCCCTGTCTTTAAAGTGGATCCAAAATTAAAATCTGCCTCATAAGTCACTGGTAGGATCTACTGAGATATTTGTACGAGCTCCAAGCAAGTGCCCAGCACGTGGTTTCCTTCCTATCCTCCTGTGCTTTTGGGAAATGCATGGACCGACCACAACCTGGGCCACTCCCACCCAGGGCTGCCACCAAATCAGACACCCAAGCAGAAGGTGAGGTCACCACCATCCTCAGCCTGGCTGGGCATTCGAAACCCCATTGCCACACCGGGCAAAGTAGGGTGCTGGACCCTGCCCACCTCACCTGCCCCCCATTCGCCCCCACTCCTTCCCCGTGGCCTATGTTCAGCTCTCAGCCCCTGGTGTCTCCCTAGGCCTCACTCTGCTGTCTCTGATCAGCATGTCTCCCCGGCCACCTCCCAGTTTCCTCCCACCACCAGGTCAGGAAGGCTTCCTGGAGGAGGAGAGTCCAGGGCTCATTCTGGAGGGATGGGCTGCATCGCCCTCATCTGCCTGACTCCTATTCCCCCGTCCACGCTAGTGCACACATCTTCTCCCCCAGAAAGCCTGCCCTGGTCCCTCCCCTCGAGCTAGTTTAGACGCTGCGTCGGTCACTCTCCTTCGTTCTGATTGCAATGAGCGCTTTGGGGACTGGGGTGGACGTACACACCAGGAGATGGGGTGCACTCAAGCTAGGTCACTCAGAAGAGTTTAACAGAAGGGCAGTTCTCAAGGGGGTTGGCAGGGTTCGGGCAAACCGAAAAGAGATAGCTCCGCACATGGGACCAGGAACAGGGCAGCCTTAGCCAGCGTGGGCCTCACCATGACAACGGGCGGAGCAGCTGGGGAACCGGGAGTTGACCTGGCTGGATGGAGACAAAACAGCAGGGCTTGGGTGGCTGGTGCCACGTGTCAGAATGCTATCAGAATAATAATGTTTGTTTAACGGCAATATTCTAATCAACACTTTTAGTGGATGTTTTAACATGTTTATACCTATTTTGTATTTGAAAGGTATTACGATTTTAGCTTCACTGATTATTTTTAAATGATTTTTAAATACTTAATTAAAAAAAAAAACAGTATTAATGCTAGCACTTCAGCATCCCATAAAATAAGTACTCAAATAGAGCATCATCATTTTGCTGTGATATTGAAAATCAGCACTCTTTTGATGGTAAGTGATAGGAAACCCAGCTCAAACTGGCTTAAGCAAGAAGGGCAGTTGCTACCTCACATGTCTGAAAATTGCAGGGAGTGGCCAGCTGCAGGCCCGGGCTGCTGCAAGGGCTTAGCCAATGTCACCAGGACCTGGGTGGCTCCTCCCTTAGCCTGACTCAGTTCTCCTCCATGAGTCACTTTTATCCTCAGACGGGCAGGGCCTCATCGTGGCAGGGCCTGCAGCAGCTCTGGACCTCATACCCACTGGACTTCACAGCCAGCGGGGAGGAGCCCCTGTCCCAGAAGCCCGCTGAAGCCCTGGGGCCTCGTTGGCTCTGGCAGCGTGCTGTGCCCACCGCTACCGCAGTCTCTGTGTCCTGGGCCGTGAGCCTGCATCTCCCTTGCACCCGTGGGGGGAGCAGCCCTCTCTGAAACTGGAAAGGAAGTTCCGCAAAGCGTAAGAAACTACCCCAGGAAGAGAAAGCTGATGCTGGGTGACAAAACAGCAGACGCCCTCTTCAGATGTGCCCCTCTGTGCTTCCCTGGAGTCCTAGACCTCCCTCTTTAGTGACCCCATTCACGCTGGGGTTTTTCTTTTATTTATTTATTTATTTTTTTTTTTAGAGACAGGGCCTCCCTCTGTTGCCTAGGCTAGTGCAGTGGAATCATAACCTCAAACTCCTGGGCTCAGGCCATCCTCCTGCCTCAGCCTCCTGAGTAGCTGGGACTACGGGCGTGCACCACCATGCGCATATAATTTTTAAATGTTTTTGTAGAGACAGGGTCTCACTGTGTTGCCCAGGCTGATCTCCAACTCCTGGCCTCAACTCAAGCGATCCTCCTGCCTCAGCCTCCCAAAGTGCTAGGATTGCAGGTGTGAACCACTGAACTTACCTAGCCCATTCACACTATAAAAAAAAAAAAAGTCCTTAGATTTAAATTCCTGCAGAACAGGAACCACTATGTGTTATCAATCACTAGGCAATGCCTGGGATTCCACTGTTGCTCCATAACTTTTTGTAGAGTGAACATATGATTAGAAGTTCCGTGTGAGGGTGGCTGGCCTGGGGCTGTTCTGTCTGACGGGCTGCTGGGACAACACCCTTTAGTTGCCTTCTGCGTTCTGAATGTGGATGTCAAAGTGCCAAGGATTGCCTGGAAAGCTTTTGAAAACCTAGGTCTCCCAGCCCCACCCCCAGAGACTCTGATTCAAGAGGCCTGGGGTGGGGCGTAAGACTTTGCATTTCCAGCAAGTTCCCAACTACTGCTGCGGCTACAGGTCCCGGGCCGGCCGCACTTAAGTAGCGCTGCTCCAGGGACCCCACAGGAGAGCATGGGGGGAGCATCGCGCTGGCCACGAGTCAGGCCACCCGTCAGGATGAAGCTACCGTACTCCAAACAGCGCGCCAGTGACTGCGGCACGGACCGAGCATTTTCAAATGGCTTTGCTCAATGGGGCTCATAAGGAAAGGACTAGAATTTTCAGAACTATCTGGCAAAAGCGTTATTCAATTAAAGTGATTTGATTTTTAAAGGTATTTGTCCCTTCGTGAAGGCAAAAGCCATGCTTTTCTAATTAAAGGCGAATTACTGGCTAATATGCAGGTCTCGCCACTCCTGGCATAGGGAGACGGAGGGAGACAGAGCGTCCTGCGGCTGGCACTTCTCGCCGTCCCTCGGGGGCCTGCAGAACGAGGCTCACGCCCAGCGACTTCACTCGCTCAGCAAGCATCTTACGCATTTTTTGAAAGAGGGATTTAACAACATACGTAAGCCTGACCACGTCACTCTCCTGCCATTGAAAGGCTCCTGATTGCGCAGGACGAAGTACAAACTCTTTGACGTGTCGTCTGAGTCCTAACAGGCCCCTCCCCACCTCCAGGCCCCACGTCCTCCCCATTGCTCCCTGACTTGGGCCGGCAGCACCGGCTTCTCTACGTCGGCTGCCTTCGAGCACCAAATGCGCTAGGGACTGAATTGTCAAAATGCACGGGTTGAAGCCCTAACCCCAAATGTGACCGTTTTTTAGAGAAAGGCTCTTTGGGAAGTAATTAAGGTGAAATGAGGGGCCTTAAGCCAATAGGACTGATGTCATTAGAAGAAGAGGAAGAGACACCAAGGGCACACGCTTACAGGGAAAAGGCCACGTGAAGACACGGCGAGCAGGCAGCCATCTGCAAACCAGAGAGAGAAAGAGGCTTCGCCCGAAACCAACCCTGCTGGCACCTTGATCTTGGACTTCCAGCCTCCAGAACTACGAGAAAACAAACTTCTCTTGCCTAAGCCACCCCGTCTGTGTGTGGTATCTTGTGACAGCAGCCTTGCAGAGACACACTCAGAGTCCTTTCCTGCCTGAGAGCCCTCACACATGCTGTTCCCTCCTCCTGAAAGACCTTGCCCCCCTCCCGCTCTCCGGCAGGTGCATTTCCACTCATCCTTCAGGCCTCGCTGAAATGTCACCTCCCCACAGAGACCTTGTCCATCGCTCCCTCAGTGCATTCTTCCCCTTTGGAGAGCCCATCAATGAATCAGATTTCAGATTCCAGAAACACCCAAATACAGGTGAAAAATAAAGCTCATGGTCAACGCAACATTATGAATAAGCAGAACAAAGGATACAGGATGCAATAAATGATGTAGGGGCTGAACTGGGTTTCCAGTTGGAAAAAAAAAAAGTTTGATCACAACCTTATCATTTACAACAAAATAAATCCCTGATGGAAGAAAGTTTTAAATGTATAGAATAAAACTTCAAAAGTACTGGAAGAAGGTTTACCTTCTCGGAGTAGGAAAGGCCTTTTTAAACGTATGATTCAGGCTGGGCACAGTGGTTCATGCCTATAATATCAGCACTTTGGGAGGCTGAGACAGGAGGATCACTTGAGGCCAAGAATTTAAGACCAGCCTGTGCAACATAGCAAAACCTCATCTCTACAAAAAATTTCAAAAGTAGCCAGGTATGGTGGTGTGTGCCTTTGGTACCAGCTACTTGGGAGGCTGAGGCAGGAGGATCGCTTGAGCCCAGGAGTTGGAGGCTGCAGTGAGCTGTGATGACTCCACTGCTCTCCAGCCTGAGCAACAGAGCAAGACCTCATCTCTGCATAAATAAATAAATCTCAGAAACTCTTATAGAAAAGATAGATTATACTAACTTTACAAAAATAAGTTTTCTTTATGACAAAAAACAATAAACAGGGTCATAAGAAGAGTAACAAACTGAGGGAAATATTTACAGTACATATTACAGACAAAAGGCTAATTTCTATAATATATAAAGAACTTCTACAAAATCCCTAAGCTCGATAGTCCGGACAGGAAAATGTGGGAAAGATAAAATAGTTAACAGTAGCTGGAATAAAATGGATATTTTAAACACATAAAAAGATTTGCAAGTTAAAATGAGATGCCATTTTTACCTATTACATTGGCCAAGTTGACAAAGCTTAATAACAGATTGTTGGCAAGAGCGAAGAAACGGACACTCTTCATTCATGGGCGTTCTCAAGGCACGTCACCTACAGGAGGCAATCAACCACAATATTTAAAGTGTGCAGTCTTGCATCCAGCACCAGAAAATTATCCTATGGATATGCTTGCACATACCTCAAATGAATATGTATAAGAATATTCATGGTGATATTGTTAAAAATTTTAAAGACTAGAAACAACCTAAGTACCCTTCAATACGGGCAGCTGAAACAGTTTGTGTACAGCCCGTCCAACTGAATATTGCACAGCCTTTAAAATGAATGAGGCACCTCTACGAACTGATGGGAGCGTGCGCTAAGATATATTGTTATGCGGAAAAGCAAGCTAGTGAAGAGGGCGTATACCATGCTAAATGTGTTTAAAAATAAAAGAATATGCATGCATATACTTATATGTGCATTGATTAACTCTGGAGAGAAACGTAAAGGACTGGTAACCAAGGCCGCCTTCCAGGAAGGGAAGGGAGACTTCTTTTTCACTGCATAATCCTCTGTAACTTCTGAATTTTATATGTACTATGTACCCAAAATGAATTTTTGATTAAGAATAAATGAATTAAAAGCCATTTCACAGTGGGGAAAATACCAAAAGGCAAAAAAAAAAAGCAATAACAAAATGTTACCAGTGATTGTGTGGTGGTACTAGGAGTACCTTTACTTTTTCTTTGTATTTTTCTATATTTAATCCTATTTCTTTCATGAGCATGTACTGATTTAAAACGGAGAAAAGAATGGTTTGTAAACAGCATTGGCAGAGTCACTAATCAGCATCTTTCCTGTTGAGCCGCATGCGTTCTCAGCTGGATACGGCATGAAATCCCCCAACCACAGCTCCTAACCCCAGCCGGCCCCGCAAAGACCCTTCGAGCCTCCGCACGTGGCTTTGAGGACCCAGGTCCTCCCAGCTGCTTCCTGGGTCCCACTCCAAGCAAGGCTGGGGCTGGACCTGTGCTTAAATGACAGCAGAGCCCCAACTCCAAGAGGAGGGGAAGAGGCACCGTGGGCCCCTGCAGACTTGCAAAGACCCCAAAATCCAGTTCGCATCTGAACAGCGCGCTGGAGCCTGCCAAAAGCGTCTTATACAACATTTTATTTGATTCTCGCAACTGCTGTGAGACGTAGCTCTGCTGATTTTCCCCTTTTGAGAGCCAATGAAACTGATCTTCCGAGGGAGAAAGCGACCCATCCAAGCTCACACAGCTACATGAGCTGGGGTCAGGAGTTCCATCCAGATCTTCTCACTCCAAATGCTAAGCCCTTTCCACTTAATTAAGTTGCTGTGGCAGACACTAACTAAATTCACCAGAACTGAGCTCCGCTTTTCCCTGGGCACACAGCTGGGTGACATTTCCCTGCCTTGCTTACAATTAAGTGTGGTCGCTGAATCCATCGTGCCTTTTTAGCCTGGTGCTTTGACACCGAGGACCTCACTGACCCGGGGAAACTGCCCCTCCCAGCGCTGGCAGACTTCTGGAGACAGTGACGGGCTCTGCCAAGAGCACATCTTTCATGAGCAAAGTAGCCAATCCAAAGCCCACGCCCTCAACGTCCGCTCTGATACCCAGGACACCATTGCCCTGCCCTAACCACTGGGGGCCAGGCCTCAGACAACGAGGGGCAGCCCCTCACCAAGCCCCCTTATTCACACCAACCAACCCTAAACCCGCTCACCCTGCCTCGTCCCTTCCTTCCCCAGACAACCGGAATTAAGATGTTCCCCGCCACTGCCCGCACTCCGTCCACCTCCTAACTGACCTGGCACTTCCACACGTGGCCCTGCATGAGATACAAGTGCCCCCTCCTATCGGGAACTGTCACTACTAGCAAACTATCTTGTCAACGGCAGTCGCCCCCGATCTGTTGGCCTCACTATACCCGAATAACCACAAAACCTGCATTTTAAAATAGTGGAGAGGCTGAATTTCTAGCCAGAGGACTGTGAGCAGAATCGCAAGATGCCACTTCCAGGGCCGGCCCATGAAAGCCTCCTGTGCAGGTTTCTCTCCCCCCCCCCCCCCGGCTGGGTATAGAGCATTTGGCAGAATATTTGCAGGTTGTAGGGGATGGCGAAGCTATGAAATGAAAGGAGACTGGGTGCTTGAATTGCTATATGGAAACCACCTGCCAAACACCCATATCACACCCATATCTGAGCAAAGAGTAAATCTCTATCACATTCAGATATTGCAATCTTGAATTTCTCTGCTGCACCAATTGGACTACCCTGACTAATTCGGGTGTCAAAACATATCTTTGGTTACTTCCACCCCCTCCCATAGCCCTGCCTGTCTCTCAGACTCCTGTTCCCCTGCCTCTCCATTCTCCCAGGGCCTCAGGGCTCTATAGCTCCCCGTGGATTGACTAAGGCCCCTTAGAAGAGCATCCTGTTATATTCAGTATATTTTCCTGAATTTAACCCCACAAATGTCTCCTAAGCACCTACCAGGTGCAGGGCACAGAACAGGATGTGAGACAAAGGTCCCAGGCCTATGGGAGGGCTCGGTACCAGCTGTGGGAGGTCAGGAGCTAGGCTGAGTCCAGGGGACAGGGGGCTGAATCAGGGAGCATCTGCCCGCTCGTGTGAGACTCTCCCATCGCTAGGTATGCAGGTTTCAACATCAGAAGAACAGAAGGGGAAGGAGGAGAGACAGAATGAGATTGCAATTATTAATAATTGAAACTCAATGAACCAGGACAAGACTGATTAGGGGCCCCAGGGAGCATTTTGAGAACCTCAGGTCAGGCAAAGGGGAGGCCCTAAGGGCTCTCAAAGGGCAGGTGGGACCATGGAGACAGGCAGCACTCATGTTCCACCCGGTTTTGAAGACACTAGAGCTATTTGCTTTCTGTCCCTAAAGCTAAGCTTTCGTTATGGACACCCAGAAATAGCTGGAGGCTCACCTCTCGCCAGTGTCCCTTCCCGGGTGGGGCTCATTTGTGTGGGTGTCTACAGCTCTGGTCTTGGGCCTCAGGCCTCGGGGCTGCTGAATGCTCCCCAGTCACTGTCACGCAGCCTGGGTGGCACAGGGACGCATTCAGCAAACGTGCAGGGTGTGCTGTGAGGAGCTAGGGGACAGCACGTGTAAGACACTGTGTTAGTCAAGGTCTACTCGGCTGCAAGGAACAGAAACCCTCCTCGAAGTAACTCGATTAACAGAGGGTTGTTTTACTGAAAGGCTACTAGGGAAACTCAAGGGAATACCGAACAGGAAGTGAAGGTAATTCTCACAGGAGCTGGAAAGTCGCCCTGGCTTCTCTCTCCCCCATCTCTGGGTTGCACAATCATGTGTCCAGTTCTCCCTGAAGAGTGGCTTCATCTAGGTACAGTTCCGGTTCATCCATAACAGGCTTGTCATGGGCTTCCATGGGCCAAGCTGACCCAGCTCGGACTCCACAGGGCCTCCTGGCTCAGCCTCCCAGCTTCCCCGCTCATTCCTTAAGGTCTTAATTTCAAATTCCTGGGAGAATTGATGTGGCCAAGGAACTGATCAGATTAGGTCATAAGTCCACTCCCGGTCTAATCAGCATGGGACGGGGAACTGCCCCTCCCAGTGACTGGCAGCCCTGTCGGGTGACTAAGTGGAGAACGTGGGCAGACATGCAAACTCACTCAACACAGCCACCGCAGACCGGCCCCAGCTCTCTGAAAGCTCACAGTCTACTGGGTTAGCTTGCCTTCTAGTAAGCTCACCAAAGAGAAATGGGAGCGAGGCATTTCCCAGAGAGAAATGATGAGTCCAAAGGAGGATGCCCTATGGCAGCTCAGGAACTCAACGGGGTCCCTGTGGAGGCAACGCAGCCCCACCCTGTGTCTCCCACTGACCACCTGAGGTTTGCTCCACCTGAGCGTGTAGCCCAAGGCAAGCTCTCCACCCCCAGCTTGTCATCAGAACCTCCTGTTGGACTCTCATGTGAGCAGAATGCAAACTTAGAGGTGACTTCAGGACCCAGACCAAACAATACCATCCCTGCTCCCTAGGAGCTTATGTGCCAACACAGACCACACTGGTTTAAAAGCACCTGAGCTTTGCAATGCAAAAATATGGAATATAAACCAAACTTGTCCCATGGTGGCAGAAGGAGGGCTGGACCAGAAATGCAGAGATCTGGTTGCTCACTCTTACCTAGAAACTAGCTCACCAAGTGAACCAGCTCAGTCACTTCCTCTTTCTGCACCTAGACGACCTCTATGGTCTACCCTTCCAGCTCTTATCTTCCTTGGCTGAGGGACACCTTGGACAGGGTTAGTGGGGTGCTATGTAAAGGGGAAGATGGTTCACACTTTTTCCTACTTAGAAAATATTCTCTGGATGAGGTCAGTTTCCAGGACTGGTTAAAAGAGGGAAGGGAGAGGGCAGTGGACTACATTGGAAAGAGTTTTGAAGCCTGGTGCCACTTGGGAGAAATGGCTGGGTCACTGACGTAGGACAGGTACATCTGGCTGAGCAGCAGTCTGGTGTCCTGTTGAAATATTTTAGTCCTGATGTTGCTTCATGGTCTTCAGTAGGTCGTGGTTATGCATATGGAGGAGCTGGAGTAGTCGGGGAAGCTGTAAGGTGAATTATTTGTTTTGCGTGGACTTCTCTATCAGGTCTCCAAGGAGCCTACTGGAGGATTTCTCAGGGCATCCTGGTGTAAGTTAGGAGCATTTCTGTCATAAAGCACAGAAACTCCACCCAAATTGTCTTAAGCCAAATGAGAAGTAAGTGCCACATGTAGCTGAAAAGTTCAGAGGTAGGGCTGGCTTCAGACATGGCTGGATGCCTCGTTCTTCATCTCTAAGGTCTGCTTTCCCTCCATAGGACCCATTCTCAGATAGGCTCTCCTGATGTCACCATGAGATGACTGCAGTTCAACCACAGATTTAAGTCCTACAAGAAAGTGTGAGTCTGCTTCCCCATTACTCAAAGAAGCAAAAATCCCAGAATTGAATCTCATTGGCTCTGACTGGCCTGACTTATGTGCTAGTTCCTAAACCAATCACTGCCAGCAGGAGAATGAAATGCAAGTATTGTACAAACCTGAGCCTTATGCTCCAATCCTGGGGGTAGGAGTGGGTCCTATTCAACCTCATAGGCTGAAAGAGGAGGGATGGATCCTCAGATGAAAATGAGGGGATGCTATTACCAGGAAAATGGGGAATGGATGTTTGAAAACAAATAACCCATGATCACTACAGCAAGTTACCCTAAACTGGGAATATTGCTAAAAGTGCATTTCCACTGCAGATGTAAATGCATGTGGAAAAGACTTCCATCACAGCTATATGTTGACATATATAATTCTCCTACCAATGCATCATTCTACCCTCCTCCCCAAAATGCCTAATACAGGGCCTACCTAACACCTGCTTCTTGGATTGAATTGAATATCTGTAGTGGAACTAATCACAATTAGCACTATATACAGCATTTTATATAATTTACCAAACACTCTTGTATCCATTTCTAATTGCATCCTCCCCAAAGTCCTGTAAGAAAGGCATTATTAACCTCATTTCATAGGTACGAAAACAGAAGATCAGAGAAGCTAAGTAACTTGTCAACTGGTAAGTGACTTGTCCAGCTGGTGAGTGTGGGAGCAGAAGCTCACATCCGGCACTTCTCAACCTAAAGTATGGGCTCTTTCATCACCCCTGTGGACAACGGACAGGCTACCAGCACCAGGGTTTGGGTCCCAGCTGCCCTAGCCCAGAGAGATTCAGCCACAATAGATAAACTACTGCCCACTCACTAAGCTGGCCAGGAGAGATAGTCCTGTTCCCATGCCAAATGGCCTGGGGACACAGAGCCCTGGGGGCAGAAATCAATGCTGACCTGAGCACTGTGGTGCCAAAGACCCCCACCCCTGGCACCCTTCTAGCCTCCACTGAGGCTGAGGCCAGAACTGAGCTGAGTTCCAGACCTCACTTATTGACAATAAAATGCAAGGTTTGTTTCTCCAAGGTTCTGCTGAGCCTGTGTTTTTTTAAATAACAACTCCAGCCACTGAAAAACACTCCTGTCCATTTGGTTACTGCCTTCATAAGAATTGATATGTTTCCAGCATTTGTTTACTTAATATTTTCAAATTGAATTTAGAATTTTTACAGCATTGCTATTAAATATGTGTCACCTATTTCAAACTGTATATAAAAGTGTTTACAAGAACTGTGTGCATTTCCCAATATTTATTTAATCTTCTAAATTAACCTTTGAATTTCTGCAAAGTGCCTCATTAAGCATGTCACTTCTTTTTCTTTTAACACAGTGCATAAAAACATTCATAAGAATTGCATTGTTTTTGAGCATTTATCCACTTAATCAAAAATGTGATGTGGTTGTGTGCATTTATTTAATTAATAGAGGATTTTAAATTTTCAGGAAGAGTAAAAATGCCTAACCAAATGTAAGGAATCAGAGAAGCCACAGAGGAACTGCCTTTTCCACTTTAGAGAAGTGATCAGATAACCTCTAATGCTAAACTGAAACAGTCGCAATAAAGGTGGCAGGATCCTGAGGGTGTAGGAAAAAAGACTAGAAATGGGAGACAAGAAAATGTTGCTGAACTGACTAGACAAAGAGATGTTCCAGGCATAAATCATCGATATGTGATAATCAGCATGGTTGGGGCCCAATGTAGGAACTATGTAACAACTATGAGCACCACAGTGAACTCGGACACTACACACCTCTCACTGCCCATGTTGCCCTCCATATTCAAAAAAAAAAAAACAGGTTCCCGGTTTTCTCAGTGATCAGCTGTAAGCCCCAGAGGAAAACTTTTGACAGAACTTCAAATCCTGGAGAATGACATGCTCTGTCAAGAGTTTCATCACTGTGCTCGTTAAGGGCTGTATTTGAGAAGAATAAGATTAACTGTTCACAATGAAATGGATGGAAAAAGTACAATTTTATCAAGAACAGGTAAGAATTGTTGGAATGAAGTGTGTCGCACTAGGCATAGCTCATTTCCCATCAGCCCCTGCCCCTGGGGCTGTTCTCTACCCTGTTGGTCCTCTGACAGATGTCCTGGTCCATGCCACTCACTGGACTTGAGGAAAGGCCAGCCTGGCATGATATCCAGCGTGCTGGGATTATGTACGACATTGGACTTGGTGATTTGGACTCCTAGTTAATTAGTTTTTCCATGTGCACATGTGCACACACATGCACACACAACCCTGGAAACCTCTGCTCTTTCTCTTCTCCTCACCAAGAGATGTCATCCTGTTTGCACTCAACGGAGGGCTTGCTATGCTCCAAGCACTTAAGTCACTGGAGGACTGCCAACTGACCACCAATGGCCTTATCAATCAGATTCTTAACATTTTTCCGAATAAAACCATTATTTTTGCTGCTGGAAGAAGAAAAGATATCCCTTTCTGGGAGTAAATATTACCTACTTCAGTTTCTACTGTTCTTTTATCCACAACATCTAGCTTGTAATCCAAAATTCCAATAAACACAAAGAAGAATGACAACTATAATCAAGACAAAAAACAGTCAATAGAAGCAGACCTACAGATGACCCAGATAATGTAATTAACAGACAAGAACTTCGAAACAACAACTACAAATATCTTAAGTTACTAGGAAGCATAAACGTAATATGTAAAAGGATAGAGAATTTTATCAGAGAAGCAGAAACTCTAAGAAGAATTAAATAGAAATTTCAGACTTAAAAAAAATAAATATCCAGAATGAAGAAGTAACTTAATAATGAACTGGACAAAGCAGAAAAAAGGATCAGTGAACTCAAAATCAGGTTAATAAGAAAAGTAGCAAAAAGAGAGAAAAAATATCAAAAAAAAAAAAAACCCCAAAACCAATGTAGCAGCAGAGTGCTGTGGAGGAAGAAAAATCAAACAATGTAATATAAATAAAATTGGAATCCAAGAAGAAGAAAAAGAAAATTGGGGCAAAAGAAGTATTTGAAGGGATAAAGACCCAGAATTTTCAAAAATTTATGAAATACATAAACCCACAGATCCAAGAAGCTCAGTGAAACCTAAGTTAGAAAAATACAAAGAATACTACATATAATCACATGATACTCAAACCACTGAAAACCAAGGATGATGAGAAAATCATAAAAGCAGGCAGAGAAAATTTTTTTTAAAAGCAGGCAGAGAAAAAAGAGACTTTCAATTTAGAGGAATAACATAAGATTTACAGATTTATAGCAAACTTCTCAATAGAATCAATGGAATTCAGAAAATAATAGAATGACATTGTTTAGATGCTGAAAGAAAAAAAATGTCACTCTGTAAGTCTATATACTGTGAAGCTCTATAATTCTATACACTGTGAAAACATAATTGAAAAATGAAAGCAAAATAAAGACATTTTCAGAAAAACAAAAGAAGAGAAGAGTCATCACTCACCAGCAGACTGAACAAAAGAAATAGTGAAGGAAGCTCCTCTGGTTGAAAAACAGAATGGGGCCTGATCTTCATGAAGGAAGAAAAAGCACAGGAAAAGAGTAAATACTGGTGAATACACACACACACACACCTACTGACAGTTGAAAGCAAAAAAATAGTAACACTGAAGTATGGGGCTATATTCATGTCTAGCTGCCAAATACATGAAAAATACTGGGGGGAAAAGTAAAAGGAATCATACTGTATAAGATTCACACATTGTTTATTAAATGATACAATACTAATTAATGCTAATCACATAGTTTATTAAATGTGGAAAGTTAAGGATCCATATTAAAGTTTCTAGAATAAACATTTAAAATAATATAAAGAAGTACAGCTTAAAAGCCAACAAAGGAAAAAAATGGAATAATAAAGAATGTCTGATTAATTCAAAAAAAGCCAGAAATGAGGAACAAATACATAAAGAGATGGGACACAGGGTAAAAGGGCAGCCTTAAACCAAATCATATTCTTAATTATACTAACTGTGAATACACCAGATGCTTAAATTTAAAAGAGAGAGAGAGAGAGATTATCTGTTTGGATAAAGAAACAAGCTCAAAAGTTTGAGCTTTTAGCAAGAGATACACTTATTAAATACAAGTATACAGTTTGGAAGTAAACAGATGAAAAACATACCATTTAATACTAATCAGCAGAAAGTGTGGCTATGGCCGGGCGCGGTGGCTCACGCCTGTAATCCTAGCACTCTGGGAGGCCGAGGCGGGCGGATTGCTCAAGGTCAGGAGTTCAAAACCAGCCTGAGCGAGACCCTGTCTCTACCATAAAAATAGAAAGAAATTAATTGGCCAACTAATATATATAATATAAAAATCAGCCGGGCATGGTGGCTCGTGCCTGTAGTCCCAGCTACTCGGGAGGCTGAGGCAGGAGGATCGCTTGAGCCCAGGAGATTGAGGTTGCTGTGAGCTAGGCTGACGCCACGGCACTCACTCTAGCCTGGGCAAGAAAGCGAGACTCTGTCTCAAAAAAAAAAAAAAAAAAAAAGAAAGTGTGGCTATATTCATATCAGACAAATAGACTTCAAGATAATGAGTATTACTAGAAATAAAGGGGACATGTTATAATGATAAAAGCGTCAATTCATCAAGAAGCCCTAACAATCATAAATGCATATGCATGTAATAACAGAGCTTCAAAACACATGAACCAAAAAACTAACATAAGGGAGAAATAAATCCACAATCATAGCTGAAGATTGTAACACACCTTTGCAGTAATGGATAGAACAACTAATCAAAAAATCAAGAACTATACAGAAGATTTGGACAATACTGTCAACCACCTTAACCTAATTGTTATACATATAATACAATATTCAAAAACTACAGAACATAATTTTTGTTAAATTCACATAGAACAGTCACCAAAACAGCCCATATACTGGGACTATTAAAGCAAGTCTTAATAAATATCGAAGGACTAAAATCATACAGAGTATGTTCCCTGACCACATTGGGTTTAAACAGAAATAACTGCTAAAACATAGCCTAAATAAAACATATACTACAGATCCATAAAATACAAAATAATAATAAGATGCCTCAATTAACAAGGAAAACGGAGGACAAGGAATTAAAAAGGAACTTTATAAAAGAAGATATTAAATGGCCAATAAATATATATAATTTTTAATCAGGGAAATGCAAATTAAAACCACAATGAGATACCACCACATTCCTACTAGAATGGCCACTAGAACTCTTATACGTTACTAGTCAGAGCATAAATTGATACGACCTTTATGGAAAATTGTCAAGTTTCTAACAAACTTACCTATCTTATGGCCCAGCAATACCACTCATGTATATGTATCCAAGAGAAACGAGTGCACGTGTCCACAAAAAGGACTTGTCATGAAGGTCCTTAGGAGCTTTATTCACAATAGCCAAAAAGTGACAACAATCCAAATATTCTTTAATGAGAGCACAGGTAAACAAATGGTGGTATTTTGTACTACTCAGCAATAAAAAGGAATGAAGTGCTAATGCAAGCAACATGGATGAATCTCGAAAGTATTGAACAAAAGAAGACAGACACAAAAGAATACAGACTTTAAGAATTTATTCATAGGAAGTGCAAGATCAAGCAAAGCTAATTTATAGCTACAGAAGTCAGTGGTTATTTTTGTTAGGGGGCAGGGTGGCTACTGACAGGGAAGGAACACAGGGGAAATTTCTGGGTAGTGGAAATGTTTCATATCTTTATATGTATGGTGGTTACCAACCAGGATGAGCATTTTTAAAATGTATGTATATGTAAAAATTCATTAAGCTTTATGTGCTTTACTGTATGCAAATACATCTGGTTTCTTTTGAAAACATAAGAAAACCAGGCAACATGCTCTCACGTGGCCACAGTTGGCTGGGGGAATGTATGTGCCACTTTACCACAGACCCCGCCACTCTCTATTGTTTTCCTCCAACCCATCACACCCATTTCTGCCGCCTGCCTGGCTCCACACTGCCCAGACCCAGCCACCTTGGCACACTGGTCAGGATGGAAGTCCTGAGCGAGGGTACCACAGCAGCCGCCAACTCAGACCACCACCTAACAGGCTATCAGAGTCTTGTTGTTGTCTGCCTGGCATTTGGAAATAGGTCTACTTGCTTCACACTGAGCCAACAACAATGCAATGGGGCAGGAGGCCTCAAAAGAGAGATCCTGAGCTTCTGAATAATAAAAACTGTTCAAGCAATTAATTAGAAAAATAAAAGAAACGTGATGGTATTTGCATTCCCAGCTGGTGAAGGAGGTCATATTGATTACACTTTTTAATCATTTAAGCAAGTCATGTGCAAACTCTATTTTAACCCCCATTGCCTCTGTCCAGCGTCCAGATACAGGGCTTCCAGCCGGCGGGGGACAGTACAGGGAGGGAGTGTCACAAAGTTGCTGACAGCAGTAGTTTGGGCATCACACCCAAAAGCCAGGACCACTCAGCGTACTGACCTGGCACCATTTGGGCTGCACACCTGTGACACTCAATTTATCTACTGGTCTGGCACAGTCTTGACCAATCAGGACTGATACCAGCCAAATCATGGAGCAGGGTCCTCCAGAGTCTTCCAGTGAATGGGTCAGTGGGAGGTCTGGGAGGATCACTAGGGCGGGGGCCACGGTGAAGAGAGTAGGAGGAGGACTCCCAAGGCAGTGGCTATTTACCTACCAGGATGAGCATTTTTAATATTGATTAAGCAGCCTCATCATACCAGTGGATACTGGGCCAGAGCTCTTGAGCAAACTGTGTTTACCTCTTCCCAGTTCTGCATTTAGTGACACGACAGTGGTGGCTCAAATTCAGCCATGGTGAGAGTATTTATACCATAGAAATCGGCAAGTGCTACGAAACAGCACTCCACCACCACCACCACCCCGCATACCTCCTATTTCCCAGCACACTGCTGGTAAGGACTAAATATCAACTATAATCCCACTCACACTCAGGACAGTCTCTGGACTCAGGGACCCTGGTGACAGGCAATCTTCCAAGGGCTAAACATGTGCACTCATTTAATCCTCACAGCAACCCCACAAGGTATATCCTATTAGTATCCCCATTTCACCAATCAGGAACTGAGCTACAGAAAGGTCAACTGACTTGCCCAAGGTCACACAGCTACTGAGCGGCAGAGCTGAGTTCAAACCTGACAGGCTGGAACCTGAAGGCACTTGCTTCACCCCTACCTGACACTGCACCTCTTCTCCTCTTCCACCTTGAAAAGCCCCAATGTGCTGTGGACAGTCTGGCAGCCACGAATGCAGAGCCCCAATTACCGGCTACAGAAAACGTGACTTCCCCTTCCTCGTGGGCAGGGAAGGCCCAGAGCTTGGGAAATATGCCCCATTGCCCACGCCTCACTTCTTCAGGAGGATGGAGATATATGCATCTAATCTTGAGAAAAATACCCCCAACCCCAACCCCAGAAATGTGCCTAATGATGCTTCCTAAAATGCAAGGTTAAATTTTCATTAAAAAAACAGGTGGACCATCCACATGCAGTATTATTGGCAGTGAATGGTTTTCCGCATCCCTGCTCTAGCTGCCCTGCCCTGCCCTCCTCTCTGATACTGGGGGCACAAACCCTTCTGGCCTTCCAGGCCCCTTGGAGAGTGCTGGCCTGGCCCCAGGCATCACAAGTACATCCAGCCCTGGCCACAGCCCTGCACGAGGGCCTGGGCAGCCTCTGGGAGGTCCTGGCTAGTGGCATCGGGACCAGATGGCTGGGGAGATTACTACAACTTGATTCCACATAATCCATAAACTTGGATGAGCTCATGTTTCTTCACATGCATTATCTGGTAATCCCGGGAAAAGCTGTGCAGAGCAAAGAGCGTGGTTCTTCCCGCCTCCGCAGGCCCAGCGTGCTGGGTAATCCCTGCTCCAATGGACGAGGCTTCCGAAGGCCAAGGAGCTCTGCCAAGAGGCTGCGGAGAGGCTATCATAGGGCAGCGTTGCTCCTCAGCAGCCTGGTATTTGAGGGCGGGGGTTGGGTGGGGAAGGCCCCAGGCTCCAAGCAGACACCAGGGATCTCATGCTGGGGCCAGACAGACCCCACATGGCATCTGGGCAAAAGCCCAGGTGGGGAGTCAGGACTCCTTCCACTCTGTGTGTGGTCTAAGGCAAGTGACCTCCCTCTCTGGGCCTCCTTACTCCAAATGCAAAGAGTGAGGGTGAAAGCAGGTGATTTAGAGAGCCCACCTTGCTTCTTCACCCATTGCCACCTGTGAGCCCAAGGCCAGCACTGCCTCCCTGTCTTCAGGAGCTGCTAGCCAGATAGGATCACCCAAGGCCACCCCAAGGCAGGAGCCCCACCCCACTGACTGTCCCCGGTACTCAACGGTATCCCTTCAGGACCCTGGCCCCTAGCTCACGAGGACTGGATTTAAGTCCCAGCTCTGCTACTGCCTAGGAATGGAACAGGGTCCTGCACGACGACACTTCCCCAGCTTACCGCCCCCCTTGTCTGTCAATTATGAATACTTACATGACCCTGGTTTCCCCAGGCATCCTGTGAGGCACAAAAATTAGGACACTGGACTACAGGGAGAATCTAGCGCATCAGTCTGCTCAAAGTAAAAATATGTTAAATTTAATCAAATGCACGGCAAAATGCTTGGATGTTGGAGTTATCACCTTTTTCTTCCTGGCTCTGTCTGCCCTTTCAAATTTTACCTCTTCTGAATCCCCACACCCTCTTCATGATTCTGCTTAATCCTATTAGCTCATTCGAATGTGTTAATGACTTGCTTGGCGACTTCTGGCCCCTAATATAGCTGCATGTTTGCAGTGGCCTTCAATGCCTTAACTCAATTTGTAATAGGCAGATGGCCACTCAGTGGTACTCACATGCCAGGCGGCTTTGGGGCAGGGGAAGGGGGGGGGGCTTTCCCACCAGCAGCACAGCTTTGACCTGCAGCGTCTGGGCTGTGCGTACATTTGTGTGTGGCGCCTCCCTGTGGACACCACATGTACTGCCCGGGACCCACCCTCATCACCAACCTCTATCAGCCCCCCGCAGCCCTCACCAGGACTGCGAATCCAGCTTTCTTATGTTGCCAGGGAGGAAACCAAGGCCCACACAGGGATGGGCAACTTATTCAAGATCAAACAGAAATAAGTGATTGGTAAGAGTACTTCATAATTCTATAAGCAAGAATGCTGAAGCAAAGAGTGGCCTGCCCAAGTCAGTTTCGGAACTAGAGATTTAGGTTTGGGGTACTGTACTCAGATATAAGTGCACCTAAATCTTTAGGGAGAGAGAAATAACCTCATCCTTTCCTGTTTACCCCAGGCAGTGACAGTCCCCTTGCTTCTGAAGCCGCATCTCACCTACCGATGCAAGACCCGGCCATGCGTGATGCCCACTGAAGTTTCCAAGGCCTGACTTGGCTGAGGACTGTTCACCCTCCACTCTCCAAATGGCTCTGCCGGGGATGACCAGCGCCGCCACTGTTGTCATTTGTAATCCATCTGGAGAGGGCTGAAGATGACCCTGGACCACGCAGTTCAGGGATTCAGCCATGCAACAAGCTCCATCCCAGAAAAATCCTTGGGTGTGGGGGAGGGTTTGCCACTGTACTCATTCATCCAACAGATACCGAAAACCCTGTGCCGGGACTTGATCCAACAAAGATCTGACCACAGTCCAAGGAAAGGCTGTAGGTCAGGGATGAGAATATTCTTAGGTGAGATGTGGGTGTTACCTGAGCATCAGTCAGAGTCCAATTAGGAAAAAGTCACCCATGCCTGGTAGTTCAGAAGAGGGAATTTAATACAAGGAACTAGCTACAAAGGTGTTGGAAAGACTAAAAAATGAAAATGGGGTGGTGAGGCAACCCACAGATAAGCAAGAGCAGAAGCTGCCACCACCCCTAGGGTGGGGGGGGGGAGGACACAGGAATGAGGCAGTATTCCCAGAAGCCTTGACCACCCTGCAGGAACGTGACTCGTGAAGAAGGCTGCCAATGGCAATGGGACCACAGAGGTGACGCTGGGATTGCCACCCAAGCAAAGAATAAGGAAAAATACCTGACTTCTCCTCCCTTCAATCTCTTGGTATCTCTTGTTGGCCAAATCCAGCTGGCTGACAAGAAAGTTTGAGAAATGTAATTTGCAATGGCCAGCACCCCTACACACGTGCACGTGTGCACACATACATGTGCGCGTTACAAAGCTCAGCAGGGGAAAGCTAGGGAACGGATCTGACAGCAACAGGCAAATGACCTAAACTGGGTGAGGTGAATATTCTAGAGTCTACATGGGATGTTGCTCAAGAATGTGCAGTGTATCGTGATGTCGGTTTCAAAGGTGTGTTTACCAAGTGTGCATGTGTGTGTTTGGTGTGACCGCTCCAGAGTGTACATGTATCAGATGGATACCAGGGGCTTGTGCCTGTGTGTAAGAGGGACAAACACCACAGGGCTCATGTGATGTGAACATTCAAGGCTATGTGTATGTGTGATGAGAATATTTAAAGCTCATGGTGTGTGTGCTATGAATGTTCAAGGTGTGCTTGTGACATGAATGTTCAGAGCTGCGTGATGTGATATTCATCCAAAGCTCTGTATGTGTGTATGAGGAGAGAGAGAGAGAGAGAAAGAGAGAGAAGAGGGAGAGACATGTGACAGACTGGTGAGAAGGACTGGGGTTAGAAGAATAGAGTGCACAGAAATGCTCCCTCTATACCTAGTAGAAAATGTGGCCATGTGTCTTCATTGGCGACGATGAAGATCTCTATGCTAAACTTTTCATGCTCACACATGCACACAAAATAGCTGAGGATGGTGTTCAGAAAAAGCTGCATAAATATATATAAGAAACAAAAAATTTGTTTTAACAAACCTACTTTTTCATCCAAATGAATGTCACCTGCTTCGAAGTAGTAGCCTTAAGAAGTTAAATTCTTATTTGATTGACACAGCCATGGCCCGGTGAGTTTTTTGGACCTGCTTTCAGAGTCCATCTATGTGCCAGACAAGAAGTCGACAATCATTATTACTCAGATTCACATATTCTTATTGGCTGAGGTTAGAATGACCCAACCTAATCACTTAATCACTACCATCATTGGCTTAAGAACTTCTCCAATACCCAAATCTCTCTCTTTAAAAAAAAAAAAAAAAAAGCTAATGTATCACCTTTGAGGCTAAGTCAGCTTCCTTTGGGTACATGGATTAAAACCCAGGCTTCACTGCTTGACAATTAGCTGTTTAGACGAGAGTGTGCAGGGAGCAACAGAAACAACTGGGAACCAAAAGAATATTGTAGGATCTGTAGAATCACATTTTGTGCACATTTGACTTTCATGAATTCAAACTATTATACTTGAACTTGACTTTCATGAATTCAAACTATTATCCTTGAACTTGTAAAGGTGAGACAATAATACTGTAAACAGCACAGGCATTTTCATTCACTGTTCTCTCCCATGGGCTCCTGCTCTGGAGGGAGTCTGAGATGGCTGAGACGCCGCCAGTCTTGGATCCTCAGTGTCTGTCTTTGTGTGAGCGTCACATGTCACCTGGTATATTCAGAATCCTCTTCATTTTCTCCCCAACTGCCCCAATTCAGGCCTTTGTGGGAAGTGCACTCAACTGCCCCTCCCGGACAGACAAAGGAATCTTAGTATTTTATACCTCATGGCCCCTGAGCATAAGCCAACTGGCTAATCTGCTCAACCAAATAAACCACGATCAGTTCCATCACTGGAGGAAATCATGCTGGGTTCCCCGAGAGCCCTGGGCCAGTCACCAGCGTGGTACCTTCCCAAGGGATATTTCCATGGTAGCTTTGACAATATGTGGCTTGTGACTTACACGCTCACTTTAGAAGCCAGCCCCCAGGAAAGATGTGACTTCACACAGGAGATCATGCAACTCATTCTCATCCTTTCAGACAAAACCACTCTTAAAACTGTCCTGGGCAATTAAGAACCTAGAATATCAAAATAATTCCCACATGCTCTGCCCTCCAGCCCCACAGAATTTCCTTGCTTTCCCCTGGCCCCCTCCTCCTGTTCTTCAGATCTCAGCTTGCCCACGACAGTGGGAGGCCTGCCCTGGGCCCCCGTGGCGGGGTGCACAGCACGCGCCCCCCCGGCCTGTCGATGGGGCTGTTTCTGCCCCACCCTCAGCACTAAACCATCATGAGGACGTCGGAAAGGAGTATTCTCATCACCATTTCACCTCCGGTGCTTGACTGTGAAACAACCTCCTCCACAAGTATTTGCGGAAGGGTAACTGGAAAGTTTCAATTCACTTTATTTGAGGTTTTTCCTTGTCGTGAGCATTTACTGTCTTTGAGAAAAATGTGTTGAGGTAACTGACAACCTGAAAGACTAATCCAGTGGACTACTTAGAACTGACTTTATTTTTAATGACATTTGTCCTTATTTTATTACTTATGGAGATTTCCACCCACGGTTACCAGTTAGCTTTCCCAAACTGTGCTTTAAATGTTGATTTTTGTATTAAAAAGTAGCGTCAAAAATTCTCTTCAAAAAGAAAAGAAGAATTCACTTTAATATTTAATAATCCTAAATGTCAAGAAATTCTTCCCATGTGTAACTTCTCAAAATTCCTACTGCTGGAATTTTAAGCCTCATTCCTCTCATCCAGACACAGATGACTCATCAACACCCCTGGGTGAGCAACACACACACTCCGACCATGACTCCTGTCACTCTGGTCTCCAGGCTCAGTAACTTCGACCCCTTCAGCCTCGTTGTTCTCTACTTCAATCCCCTCCATGTTCTTGCAAATCGTCCCAGCACGGGCCTTTCCAGGGGTACCTGGGCCTGCAGTAGTTTGCCCCTCGATAACTGGCTCAGGAATTCTATAAATGTGGGCGTCCAGACAGCGTGGGACAATGGGTGGCTCTGAAATACATAGCTCTGGCTCCACCACACATTGACTATGAGACCTTCACGGATTCTTCACCTCCCCAAGGCTGTCTGCTGATCTAAAAACGGCGAGATTAAAATTGCCATGCACGGCTGCGGTAAGAATTAGGTGAGGCAGATTACGTGGACAGACAGGCCTATCACACGGATATATGAAGTGGCCCCAGAGCATGGGAGTGTGGGTCCCCTCCCCTCCCCGAGGACACAACATCTAGCTGTGGCACTTCCTGGATCTGATGCACAGAGGCAGAGATGGCCACCGTGCCCCACATCTGTCCTGACTGGCTGCATGGCAGCTTCCAGCTACCCCTTAGCCTCAGAGGACACAGGATTCTGCTCAGCCTGAGGTAAGACACTTCTTCAAGGGCAGCAGCCTAAGGCCAGGTGCAGTGAAGGTTTCCAGGGACGGCCCCTCTACTTCCAGAACAAAGTGGATGCCAGGCAGATTCTGCCACCTGGTGGTACGCATGTGTATGAGCCCAACCCAGCAGTCAAAGCCCTGCCTGGCCGCCTCAGCCCCATCTGGCTTCTTAGTCTGGGGGTGTCCTCTCTCCTCTTCTCCGCCTGATCTATCCCAAGGCTTTCTGACTTGGAAGTGTCCTCCCAAACGCTCTCGTCCCAGGGTGTTCTGAACTTCGTCTATCTGCTCCAAAGGCCCTGGTCTGGCCGCAGGGGTCCTCATCTGACTATATTAGGACAATTTTCCCCTGCTGAGCCAAAGGAGAACCTGGGGGTCTCTCACAACCCAGGCCGGTTCCTCAGCCACTCAGCGGCTACTTGGGACCTGAGTATCTGATACTTCAGCAATCGATGGTGTGTCTGTACTGCCAAGGCCTCGGAACAAACCTCGTGCTAGCTTTGCTGGCCCACTTCAGAGTGGCTTAGGGTAGGCTAGCTGGGGTGTCTGTGCACCTGTTCCCTGCACTGGGCTAACAATGCCCTCCCTGGCCATGCCCATCCCCTGGCTCACGGGGGACCTCCCAGCCCGACCCCTTCAGCTGCAGCAGCGACTCAGCTGCCTAGACCTATCCCTGGGCCTTTACCAGCACATATTCTGGAAGGAAGGAGATGAGCACTTTTTCCCCAAACCTTCTGTCTCAAACACTGAAATTTCAAGGCAGGTGAAAGGTGACCAGTAGTCTTAAGAGACTGGCCATAATCCAGGCTTGATGAGCTTCTAGAAAATAAAGCAGAGGGGCGGGAGCTGAGGCTGCTCTGAGATTTCAGGCGAACGGGCTCTATCTTGCTGTGTGCGCTTGCAGCTTAGCGATCTGTGAGCTTTCCATAATTGGGTTGCTGACCTTTCAGCTGCACACCTTCTTCCCCTGCTGTGGTAACAGAATGGGTCAGCAAGCCTATTCTGTTTTCAGTACCCCAGAAGCCTGCGCCTAACAATGGCTCTGGATTTCCTGGCCCAGGGTGGGACAGGGCTAACATGCCCAACCAGCGGGATGTAGTTCTGGGGCTAACCTGCCACACACCCATTTTGAGATCAGCGGATGGAATCCATTAATGTCCAAATTACTCAAGTCCCTTTCCAAATAGGTCAGAAATGCTTGGTTGCCACAATGTATAACCTAGAAAAGGTGAGAATGGGAGTTGTAAAAGCTAAAGATGACACAGCTCACTTCAGGAGCAGAATTTGGGAGCCTAAATACGGTGGAAGGAGGGAAACATTTACTGAGTGTTTATGACAAGCCATGCATGGTGCTAAGTACTTTCACATAAATTATCACATTACCTGAGAAGTAGTATCATCTTCATTTTACAGATGGGAAAGGTAAAGTTAACAAAAGTTAAGGACTAGCTTTGTACACAGGTCTGGGTTTGAATTCTGAACCAGCAAGTAACTCTAGCAAGTTAGCGAACTTCTTTGAGTCTATTTTCCCATATACAAAATAGAGATGAGCTGGGTGTGGTGGCTCGTGCCTATAATCCCAGCTACTGGGGAGGCTCAGGTGGGAGAATCCTTTGAGGCCAGGAGTTCAAGACCAGCCTGGGCAACATAACAAGACCCCATCTCTGCAAAATACAATTTAAACTTAGCTGGATATGGTGGTGCATACCTGTAGTCCCAGCTACTTGAGAGGCTGAGGTTGGAGGATCCTTTGAGGCCACAGTTGCAGTGAGCTATGACCATACCACTGCATTCCATCCTGGACAAGAGAGTCAGACCCTGTCTCTTTAAAAAAAAAAAAAGTGGGGAGAAAGGCAGGGATAATGATGCCTGCCCTGCTAGTTTGAGTAAAAATGTGCCTTGTAGGTAAGTAAGAGACCTTGCACCATTCCTGGCACCCAGCAGTCACTCCACTGTCATTAATAGGGACAGTAGTCATAACTGAGGTCATAAACAAACTCAAACCTAGGTTCTCTGACCTCAAATTCAGTGCTCATGGGGAAAGGAGCTGACTCACATACATATGAAGTTTAGTTGGATATAGGGGCCAAATTAACAGCTAATTATCTCATAAAGTGCTAAGCGTGGAAGCACATAGAAGGTGCAGAAATGGCCCAGCAGGAGGTAACCCTTGAGGATAAGTTACCAGGAAAACAAGTTTATAAGCAGGGCAGTATTTTCTCCATGGTACCAGCAAAGGTGAAAACCAGGAGACTGGAAATCCTTTGGGAAAGCAAGGACCAAGGGTGGGGAGGGTGTTACCTAAACCTCTGGAGGGTCCTTGTAGGTAGCTGGGTGGTGTTTTACATGTTACACACACACACACACACACACACACACATGCACAGTGGCATTTCTCTTCTTAGGTTGCACAAACACACCTCAAACTGTAACTCCTAATCCCCACAGCACCACACACATTACACACTACTCTCTCCTCCCACGCTGAGAACATCACCTCATACTTTGTTCCCTGGCTATCATCCCCCAAAGGATACACTAGAAACAATTTTTTGGTCATGTTTGGCAGCCAGTGGAAGATTCAAGCTGGCACTCAGCAAATACAGTCATTTCTACTATCATGCTAAAAATACTGCATCCTGAATTATCATACTCCAAAATATCAGAAAAGGGGGTTGGGCAGACCACACAAAACCTATGGAATTTTGTGGCCAGAGCAACAACAAAACACACCCAGTGATGCTGCTGCCGCAGTTAAACCCCCACCAACGCCGCCGCCGCGTGACCAGGCCTGGCAGCCTTCACTCCTGGGCTCACGCTGCTTCCTGAGATGGAGGGCAGCAGAGATGAGTTCCATCCAAAGTAAAAACGTGATCCAGAATGGGGCCTTCCTTCTTCAACATTTTTTAAAAACAAAACTGGGCAGGGCATTGCCACAGCTTCTTTCATTCTACTCAGTTTCCCCAGATAGCTGAACATGGTGGAAAGACTAATAGTGATTCTTGAAGCTACTAACCCAGCCTTACTTGCAGTAAGGAAGGCACTTCTATAAAATTTCCAGCTTTTCTTCTTAAGTTATTCAATCTTGTCCCTGATTGTTTCAAAATATTGATGCTCTGAGGAAAATCTCACATGAAAATCTAACATAATTTTGGTTCATCTTGACACCATTTCTCTATTTACTAATTGCATATATGCTATTTCCCACTAAAGAAACAATGTCATAACAAACAGACCATCTTATTGCAAGGTCATGAAAAGAGTCACCACTTCACCCTGGCCATTCCTTCTCTTCTCAGTTAGAGGTGCCCAGGAAACCAAAAACATGCAATGTAGTTCACACAAAAAAAACCTTACTCAAAAACCCAGAAAGGGACAGTGCATCCTGGCCCCATGGCTGCACCCAGGCTTCACTCCAAAGGTGCCACTGCTGCTCACGATCAGCAAGCCCAAGCTAGGGGACAGCTGCCCTCAGTGACGAGGGAAAGAGAACACACACAGGAGGAAAGGGCAGGGAGGAAATGTCAGCACTAGGTGCTTCAATTTTGATCACAGAAAGCAATTTCCCTGACCCTGGGCAAGAACACAGGGCTACATCTAATGCAGAAACCTCATTCACAAGTTCACATCATACAGGCTAGTCTGTTTAACCCAGAAGGCTGTCTGAGGGAAACCAGGAAGCATCGGATGGGACCCAGGACTGCAGACTTACTGCTGAAACCACTATTCCAGGCACAGGGGCATGCCTGAGTTCATCACTCTCTTCTGCTCGCTTAGCAAACTGAGTGCCTTGTGTGTGCCAGGCACTGGGGACCAGCGGTAAACCAAGTGACACACTGCAGAGGCAAGAGCTGCAACCCAGAGACAAGAGCCCAGCACCACCAGGGATGTGCAGTATGGCACAAGCCACAGCCTGGCCACAAACCCTCTAGTACTGTTTCAAAACAGGGAAGATAGGATTCAATTCTTTCAAAACACAAAGCGCTTTTAGGAGGGAAGGAGGGAGGGATTATTTCCTCTTAGGAGGGAAGGAGGGAGGGATTATTTCCTCGGCTAGATTAAAAACACTTTCATATCAAGTGGAAAGAGAAGGGGAAAAAACTGGAAAATGGCTAAGAAACTACACAGAACTAGGTTTTTCTCATGGGCCAAGTAGCTTTCACAGAGCTCAAGGTTTTTAGGTTGACTCATTCCCACTGTTTTTAATTCCTGAGCCAAGTCAGTTGATTCACTACAATACAATACCATATTCAATTATCACCTTGGGGGGAAAATGGAAAGGCACCCTAAGAGATGGCTCTCTCTCCATTGGGAGAAGCCAGTAGACCTCAAAGGGCAAATCAGCTGAGACCAACACAACAAAAGACTCATTTATTTCTCAGAATTTAGTCTGCTGCTTGGTATTACCTGCAAACGTGGGGCAATCACACATGTCCTTGAAGCCCTAATCCCAGACTTGTCTGAGCACTGTCCGCAGGCAGCTCAGTCCATCAGAAGTCCAAAAGAAATTTCCTAACCTGGGCCAGGTATTTTGGTTTCAAATAGTCACCCAGCTCCTCCTTACTGACCCACACATGATGGCCCTTCTTCCCGGCCTGGGAAAAGTCTCCAGTTAGTAGTAGTGCTTTGAAGAAGAATACTTTGGCCCCGAGGTTACTCTCTGTCCGCATTGCCTGGGGGAACTTGAACTTGTAGTGCCCACAGGGTGCATTTCCTAGAAATTTGGCTTCCATGTTGTTTTCTGAGAGGAAAAAAAAAAACAGAATTGAAAGATAAGGACACATCCATCTGCTTATTCTGGCTCTCAAAATCATAGAGGGTCTCTGTGAGATCCTCAGGAGTGAGGATTAGAGCCATTCCTGAAAAGAGCCTCCTCCCCTCTCAATCCAAATGCTTCCTGGCCCATGGAGTCCAGATTCAGTGGGCTTATTCCCAAGTGCCAAGTTACTGATTTTAGACTAGAAGTCAGAAATGCAGTTAAAATAACACTACCTGGAAGAGCACCTAGCTTCTACATTCAGCCTAGTCATCATCTGTGGATGAAGGACCAGCACAGTTGGCCTATGAAGCAAAGTTCATCCACTTTTAAAAGGGGTATCGCATGGCATGCATTAAAAGGACTCCAGACTTGACTTCTACAGGGTGAAAATGTTATAAACAAAGTTAAAACACAAAGACAGATGGGTAGACAATATCTGTAATCTATAACTAAAGGTTAATAATCTCAACCCAGCATTTCAAAGGGGAAATGATGGATTAATTACTAAATGTCATTTGAAGAACTGGCTAACTGAATAGGAAAAATAAAGCTGGACCCTATGCTCAGTTCTTACATCAAAATTGATACCATATAGAACAAAGATTGAACAATAGAAATTTTAAATTTTCATAAAAGAGTTGTTCATTCAGATGGCAATTTCATGGGCATTTAATATTTTCTGAATTTTTCTGTATTTTTTTTTCATTAAAAAAAAAAACCTTAAGAATATTAGAAGAAAATGTGGGATACTTTCTTATACCTTAAAATATTGAGAAGGACCTTTCTAAGCAAGAAACAAAATTCAAAAGTCCAAAACAAAAAAGATTTATACTTGTCTATATAAAAATTAAATCTTTCTGCAAGGACAAATGAAGCACCAAAAGAGTCAAAGACATAATGACAAACAAGGAAAAATATTTTCAACACATTCAACAAAAGAATAACATCTTAAGGTATAAGAAGCACTTAGAAATCAATGAGAGAGGCCAGGCGCGGTGGCTCATGCCTGTAATCTAGCACTCTGGGAGGCCAAGGAGGGAGGATCGCTCAAGGTCAGGAGTTCAAAACCAGCCTGAGCAAGAGCAAGACCCCATCTCTACTAAAAAAACAGAAAGAAATTAATTGGCCAACTAAAATATATAGAAAAAATTAACCAGGCATAGTGGTCCGTGTCTGTAGTCCCAGCTACTCGGGAGGCTGAGGCAAGACGACTGCTTGAGCCCAGGAGGTTGAGGTTGCTGTGAGCAAGGCTGACACCACAGCACTTTAGCCCGGGCAACAGTGAGACTCTGTCTCAAAAAAAAAAAAAAAGAAAAAAAAAGAAAAAGAAAAGAAAAAGAAAAAGAAAAAGAAAGAGAAAGAGAAAGAGAAAGAGAAAGAGAAAGAGAAAGAGAAGAGAAGAGAAGAGAAGAGAAGAGAAGAGAAGAGAAGAGAAGAGAAGAGAAGAGAAGAGAAGAGAAAAGAAAAGAAAAGAAATCAATCAATGAGTATACTCAGGAGGGAGGATCACTGGAGCCCAGGGGTTTGAGGCCAGCCTGAGCAAGAGCAAAGACCCTGTCTATACTAAAAGTAGAAAAATTAGCTGGGCATCGTGGTGCACGCCTGTAGTCCCAGCTACTCAGGAGGCTGAGACAGGAAGATCATTTGAGACCAAGAGTTTGAGGTTGCTAGAGCTAGGCTGATGCCATGGTACTCTACTTAGGGCAACAGAGTGAGACTCTGTCAGAAAAAAGGGAGGGGAGGGGAAGGGAGGAGAGGTGAGAGGAGGGGAGGGGAAGGGAGGAGAGGTGAGAGGAGGGGAGGGGAGGGGAAGTGAGGAGAGCGGAAGAGAAGGGAGGGGAGGGAGGAAAAAACAACAAATTAAAAAAAGAAACAAGCACATGAAAATAAATATCACTGGCTTATTATAAATATATTAACCCTTTGCACTTGCCTGCTTTTTTCTCGATTCCTTTATTCTACTCGGGATTTAATTTTTTAAATACCCCAGATTTTACAAAGCGCAGCAGTAGAATAAAAAACTGGAGTTTCTTTTCACACAAACTTATTTATTTGGATTTTTTTATATTTCAAATTATTGATACATTCAAAGAGTAATTTTAATCTCTATAATTTTTGCTAACCGTGTCGAGTCACACTTGACATCCAAGTGCAAAGGGTTAAAAGGTATTGAATATTATTAATAATTAAAGAAACACAAGTTAAAATAACAATAATATATTAGTGAAGTTTAAAAACTTTGAGCTGTACACTGCTTATGAAGGTTAAGGGGAAAATTGGTACTTTCATACATATTGTGGGGGGTATACATTAGTATAACTGCTATTAATTAGCAAGAGGTATCAATCGTACATACCCCTTGACCTAGCAACTCTACTTCTAGAACTTTATCCTACCAGATATACTTATTTGCCCATGTGAGCAAAGATGAGTGTCCAAAGATGTTCACCACAGCTTTATTTATAAAACCAACAGACTGGCTAAACTGCAGTACAGACCTATTTTAAACAGTATGCTGATGTTAATAAAGCTTAAGATAGGTCTTTTACAGGCTAATTTGGAAAGATGTTTAAAAGCTTTAACAGTGTGTATGTATATATACATACACACCCACCCATTATATGGAAAAAAGGAAACATTAAATAGTCACATATTTGCATATTCTTGGAAAATTTCTAAAAGAATACACAAAAAAACTGCTAATAAATGTTGCCTCTAAGAAGGGAAAATTACTTCTTACACTACATTTACTAAATATTGTTTGATAATTTTTCACCATATACATAAACTGCTTTTCTGATATTAAAAAAACACACTAGCATTAAATGAAGAATTTATAAATGGTGTGAGCTCACATACAATACAAAATGTTAGTGGTGGGTCTCTATGAGTGGTAGAATTATATTAAGATATTTCTTTATACTTTCTTGAATTTTCTAAACTTAATTCAATAAATGCATATTACTTCTCTAAAATCTGGAAAAGATGGGTTTAAAAATATAATAAAAGAAAAAGAAAAACAGCTCATTACAAACATGAGCAAAGGATCTGAACAGGCAGTTTGCAAAAGAAGAAATACCAACAGCCAATAATCATATGAAAAGATGGTCGCTCTCGTTAGCAAACAGGAAAATGCTAATCTAAAAGAGATCATTTTTACCAACCAGACAGGAAAAAATTAAGAAGGGACTATCTCATGTGTTGGTGAGGTCTAGGCAAACAGGTACTCCCATCCACCACTCCTGAAAAGGTTAATTGTTAGATACATTCAGGAGGACAACTGGGCAGTACCTACCAAAAACTTAAGTGTGTATACCCTTGACCCATTAATTCCAATTCTAGAAAATCCATCTTGTAGAAATATTGGAAATGTGAAGCCAGTGGGGAGGAAAAGAATGTACTTTTTAACTTTTTTATATACAGTATATACTTTTATATTGCTTGCTTTTGTATTTTATTTTATATTATTTATCATTTTAATAAGTTTGCAATAAGTCAATACATTTGTAAATCAGTATGTTTTGTTTTATTTTATATGCATTAAACAAAAAAAATCATTTAATATCTTCTGTATATTTCCTTTTATATTTATTTATGATAGGAATGTTAAAAGGAAGAAAACATAGTGCCAAGGTAGAACCCCTGCCATGTGCAGATAGGAGGGGGAGCTGAGCATCAGTCATAAGGGTTTGACGTGGGGGAGGGCAAGCACCTGAACACGATGAGCCTGGCAAGAAACCCAGCTGCCAAGGCCTACCTATGTGATGGTTGAGGAGACAGAGAGCAGCAACACCCCCCACCTGCTACTCTGTGTTGATGTCTCTCCTACAGGCCACACAGGCTCCTGGGGGAAAGGCAGCTGACATTTTGTTAGCAGGCACTTATGCTAGCAACAGAGCCAGTAAAGTGGCTATGCACCACCAAATCAATTTACTCAACATTGGGCAAGTACCTACTATGTGCCAGGTGCTTTCTGAGAACTGGGCTCATGGAGAGGAATAAATACTATCTATACCTTCAAGGAAGTCAAAATTCTGGCTGGGGAGAGAGACATGTGTTAATAACCAATTACAGTGCAACAGCCTAAGTGAAAGAATGCACTCCCCACTAGCACATAAGCTCCTATTCATCACTGCGACCCCACTGCCTAGAGAGGGCCTAGCAAATCGTGGGCACAAAGTAAATGTTTGCCGCATAAACTGAATGACACACACAGTGCTATGAGAGCGTAGAGGGAAGAGTACTCTCTCTATCTGGAGGCCTGGGGAAGGTTCTGACACAAAAAGTATAACATTTGAGCTAAGTCTTAAAAACTGAGCAGTCAGGCCAGGAAGGAGTAAAGCATCACACCAGGGACCAGCATGCTCCAAAGCAAAATCACATGAAAAACCACATTATTGCAATAATGTACACATAGCACTTTTGCATAATGCAAAAGGTTTGCTGGGTTAGAACTTGGCGTATACATTAATGAGCAGTAAGAAAGAATGATGAGCTCGAGACCACAGCAAAAAGGATCTGTAGGCCATGTTTCAGAGTTTGAATTTTCACAGGAAACCTTCAGGAGGCTCATTTTAGCAGCTTTGAAGGGTATGACATAAAAGCGAGGGGGAACTTACTTGGCATCCACCTCAACAGTCTGGTGTAGTGGTTCTCAACCACTGTAATTTGCTCCCCAGGTAATATCTGGCAACATCTGGAGATATTTTTGGTTGTCACATTGGGGTGTAGGGAGGGTAGAGGATGAGGTAATGCTACTGGCATCTACTGGGCAGAGGCCAGAGATGCTGCTAAACATCGTATAATGCACAGAATAACCCCCCACAAAGAATTATCTGACCCCAAACATCAATAATGCCAAAGTTGAGAAACCCTGGGTGATCTAGTGAAAAGTAACAAGGGTCACAGCTAAAGCTGTGGGAATAAAGGGACTATTTAGAACAAAACAGGTAGGACTCAAGGACTTACGGATATCAGAATGAGGTCAAGCATAGCTCTCAGGTCACTAGTTAAGTGAACCAGTAAGCAGTGGTACCAATAAGTAGGCTGAGAGAATTGTAGAAATATCAATTTTGAATGTACTAAATTTAAAAATCTCATTGGGACAAAGATAGATTCTCACCTGGTCAAAGGAAAATCGATACCTACATTTTTCTAACTGAAATTTTTACAAACATCAAAGTTTCTATTAACCCTCCCACCCCTCCCCTTAAACCCATGCCCATAGCAGCTTGTAAATCCTCTGGCTGAGTCTCAAGTGAATCTTGTGGGATTTAGAGGAAGGCAGAGAACTCACCTGACAGTGTGGCCAGGGTTCGCTCAGCTGTTCCTCGAAGGGTCTCCCCAGGTTGCCACTCTGCCTGGGGCAGCATCCAAACATCCTGGTCTCCAAGCTTCTCTCTGACTAACAGGATAAGGTTCCTGTCTAGCTTCCGGTGCAGTGAAGTTCGGTCATTCTTTTCATCAGCTTCTACAAAGAAATGGGACCAGAGGAAGCAAGAAGACTGTGATGTGTCAGAATGAAGGAGCTTTGGGTTTTACAATCTTCTATCTTCCTTTAAGAAGAGCCACAGTGCTTTCCTTCAAAGGCCTTATAACTAAATTATAACTCTGACTCATCTCTGTGACCTCTTTCAGGGAAAAGTCTCACAATCTTGAGGAAACTCAAAGGTAAAAAGAGGAAATCAAGAGGTGAACTTCATCTTTCAATAGCAAACCATACTTTGAGCCTTTGAAAAAGAAGCAATGCCCATAATGATTCAAACATTGTATCATTGGTTTTGATACTATATGACTTATTACTTATACTTATTACTGACTTAACTAGCACCACTTTCTGTATTCTTCAGTCTTCATCGGTGAAACAAAGACAACAGAATTCAGCTTCCTACTTGAAGAGGGATTTCAGATAAAACTCCGGAACAAATGGAAAAAGGCTTTCCTACACTCTCAGTCCCAAACTAGGAGTAAACACAGATAACATTCACAAAGTTGAACTGAGAGAGAAAAGGCTATTTCAATACCCTTATCTCCCACTCAAAAATAACACAGGCCGGCCGGGCGCTGTGGCTCACGCCTGTAATCCTAGCTCTTGGGAGGCCGAGGCGGGCGGATTGCTCAAGGTCAGGAGTTCAAAACCAGCCTGAGCAAGAGCGAGACCCCGTCTCTACTATAAAATAGAAAGAAATTAATTGGCCAACTGATATATATATAAAAAAATTAGCCGGGCATGGTGGCGCATGCCTGTAGTCCCAGCTACTCGGGAGGCTGAGGCAGGAGGATTGCTTGAGCCCAGGAGTTTGAGGTTGCTGTGAGGTAGGCTGACGCCACGGCACTCACTCTAGCCTGGACAACAAAGTGAGACTCTGTCTCAAAAAAAAAAAAAAAAAAAAAAAATAACACAGGCCTTTTAAAAGTTATATGACATTAGATGTGAGCAACAGGGAAAAGAATTTATTTTTCTTCCACCTGAAAAAATTTTGTTATTTGAAATTATTTGTTACTTAAAACACAAAGCAGAGGCCATGCAACTCTCCTGTATTTGGAAACCAGACTACTCCTCTTTCATTCTGGCCTAAAAAGATTACAAACCTGTTATGCGAGCTCCAGGTTTGAACTGTAGGAACGTCTGCTCCCACATGTCTTCCAGATCTTGCACCAGCAGTATATCATCCCGGTCATCATCTTCATCATAGGAGTCAGCTTTCTTCCTTTCCAGTCGCTCACTTTCTTCCAGGGCACGAAGTTCATGATCTGAATACAGGCTTTTCTCTATCTCAATCTGGGAAAATTAAAAGGACAAAACACTACCTCAATTCTGTGAAAAGTAAAAGGAAAAAAAACAAAAACAAAAAATATAATAAAACAGCGCCATAGCACACTGGAAAAGCTCAGAAGTTTATCACCCAACATAATCAGACATACAATCAAAACACCACACAGAGACAGGAAAAGGCCAACTGCACTCTGAGCTTGAGTTACATTTGCCAAAAGGTGAGAATGTGACTGGGGGTCAAAACTGATGCAAAAAACAGATAGCTAAGACAGGCACTGCCTGACTACTTTCCATGCTCCAGTCATGTCAGTCTTTGATCAGAATGTCACTCACCAAGAACTTCCCTGCCTCAGGAGCTTTACAGATGCTGTTCCTTCTTCCTAGAATGTGTTTTTCATGTTCTTTCTCCTGGGAGATTTCTACTCATCTTTCTGATCTTAATTTAAATATCATTTTCTCAGAGAGACATTCCTTGACACATTTTTTTTTTTTTTAGAGACTGGGTCTCGCTACATTGCCCAGGCAACTCTCAAACTCCTGAACTCAACCAATACTCCTGCCTCAGCCACCCAAGTAGCTGGGATTACATGCTTACAAAATCATAAAATCATAAAAATCAAAATTAGATGTCCATGTTAAACATTCTTATAGTATCCTATGTTTTCCTTTACAACACTTATCAGAGTCTGCAATTAGTCATATGATTATTTGGTTACTGACTTCCTCCCTCACTCCACCAGACTGAAGCTCTCTGAGAACCTGAACTAGATTTGTCTTATTCATAACAGCATTTCTATCGCTTAACACAGTGTCTGATACATAGTATATATTCAGTAAACATCTGTTGGGTGGGTAATGAACATTCGAATAAATGAATAAATGGAGCAAAAATCACAGTATAGCTCTCAGTAGACCAAAACAAAAACATCTCAGATTCTAGGGAAACAAACACCCTTCAGTTACTACCTATGGGGACTTATCCTCACAGCCATTACACTCAGTTTTGCCCTTTATCACAGGCATCGTGCAAATGTAACCCCGCTGCCTCCTGTACTTCCTTCTTCTTAATACTCATCCCATCACAGACTTTCTTCCCTCCAAACTGTGAGCTCCTTGTGACGGGCTGATTCTTGTTCGCCACCAGATCCCTACTGTGTTACGTGAACAAGAACATCTCCAAATATTCGCCTAAGGTGATGACAAAGCCAAATGAATAAGGAACTACTTTTTGTTGAATACCTACTATGCACCAAACCAAGTCAGTAAGGTAGGTACCATTTTGCAGGTAAGTACTACATACCTAAGTTCAGAGAACTGAAATGACTCGCTCAAGGACACACAGACTAATTGGTACTGAAGTTGGGTTCGAACTCAGCCCCGTGTGGTGCTACTGTGTCCTAACGTCACCCTGAAGCCCATGTCCCAGTCCCACCTGCTGTAGCAAAGCTGCCATCTCTTCCTGCAATGGGGTCAACGGCTTGGAGACTACCGGAGGACGCTGCAGGCACAACGCGCCCAACAGACGCCATGGGGATCCTTTGTTTGCGGGTGCAGCCGCAAGGGACAGGCTGCGAGAACTCAGGCTACCAGCCCAGAGCCTCTCAAACCGCCGCCAGCCCCTCGCCACCCCTAACAGATTTCGCCTTGCGGGCGCCGCCATCTTTTCGCCCTCCCACAATGTACCGCGGCTCCCAGCGGGGACCTCAGCCAATCCCATGTTCCCATAAGGCAGCGCGAGGGAACTATTCCAATATGGAGGGGTGGATGAGGATCTCAGAACGTTAAAAAATAGGAAGGAATCCGAGGAGAATCTGCAATTATAGTTTTTATGTCGCATTTAAATTGAAATAAAAATATCCGTTGGACCTTATCTGAATATCAGTTGACTTTTCCTTCTGTACCCTCCCCCACAGGCGCTCATGGTACGGGCGCCTCTCCAGCAATAGCTGCCGAAGGGAGCTGAGTGGGGTCAATTTCAGTCATGCAGGTCGTAAGAAACGCGGGGTTTTGGTTCCTCCGGTCCTGGAGTTGGCCCAGAACTAGGTAACAGTGATTGCCCCTGGAGCCCACGGCCACGCTAGGGTCCACGCCCCTTCCCATGCCGATGAGCCACTCGGGCCCCAGTGGCCGCCAGGCTGTGGCCCTCAGTGAGCTTTGCCTCCATGCAGGGTCGTGGCTGGGTCGCCGGCCGGGACCATCCACACTGGCGCGCCAGAGCTGCAAGACGCGGTGGCCAAGCAGGAAGTTGAGGAGAAGGCTGCAGCTCCGAGCCACAGCCCCTTCAGGTGAGCGCCACTTGGGTCCAGCACACGAGAGACCTGCAGCCTGTGACTCTTCTCCGCCACCCTCTAGAGTCAGAATGAGTGCATTCTCAGCCCTCTCACTTGCCATCTGTAAAACGTTATGCAAATCAATCTCTAAGCCTCAGCTTTCTTATCTAAAAATGAGGATAATGCTGAGAGTGGTGGTTGTGAGAATCAAAGACGAGCCCTGGCACAAAGTAGATGTTTACTGAACATATGTTGAATGAATGAGTGATTGTCAAAAGAACGTAATATATATCAATTTTTCCTTCTTTCTGAGACAGAGATCATGTCAGATTAACAACTTCCCTGCCTAGGACACAAAATGGGAAGCTGGGGGCCACTATGCTATGGAACAAATTATCAGGCACTTTTTAGAGAAGGTTCAGGGTGGGTTTTGTGCTAGGAACTGGCATTTTCCTTCCCACCCACCAGTGCCACCACCTCTGTGTGCGAGTCATGTACACATCCACCTTAACTTCACATTCATTTAACAACTCTCTACAGAGAATGTATATGCCAGGCAACATGCTAGGTGCTGGGAATACAAATACAAAGATCATTCCTCCCCACAAGTAAATCACAGTCTTTCATGGAAAACAAATATGTGAACGTTTTCAGTGTAATTTGATCAATAGTATAATGGAGGTGAGAACTGGTTAGAAGTGGGAAAGAATTAGTGTCTCAGTCCTGAGGAAAGAAATCAGGCAAGACTGCAGAGAAAAAAACGTGGAACTCAAAAGTAAATTAAATGGGATTTCAGCTGGACAAGATGAAAGTGGTCATGGGAGGCAATGGTAACAGCCTGTGTAAAGACATGCCACGTGAAACAACATGGTGTATTCAGGTGTGTGTGATGCAAATGAGGCCAGTAAGACAAGCAGGAATAAGAATGCTGAAGGTGTTGGCTGTCACACTGTAACTCTTTTTTTTATCTTTTTTTATTCTCTCTTTTTTTTTTTTGAGACAGAGTCTCCCTCTGTAGCTCACAGCAACCTCAAACTCCTGGGCTCAAGCGATCCTCCTGCCTTGGCCTCCTGAATAGCTGGGACTACAGGCATGCGCCACCATGCCTGACTAATTTTTTCTATTTTTTGTAGAGATGGGTCTCACTCTTGCTCAGGCTGGTCTTGAACTCCTGAGCTCAAACAGTCCTCCCGCCTCAGCCTCCCAGAGTGCTAGGATTACAGGCTGTGAGCCACTACACCCGGCCCACACTATAACTTTTACACTGTACACACTGCAGGCAGTGAGCAGCCGCAGGAAGGAATCTAAACGAAGATCCTGTTGTAGTCATTCAGCAATGCCAGGCACTGTTGAAAGCATTGGGGATATATCCCTCACCAAACAGACAAAAAGCCCTGCCCCCATAAAACTTAAATTCTAGTGGGTAGGAGACAATAAATAGAAAATTAGTAAAACATGGGTGTATAACAGTTGGGGGAGGGGAGGGTACAGCAGGCTTTCTTGGCCACATTCTGTAAGGTTTTGTAGGCCATCTTTAGTTGTGAGGACTTCAGCCTTTTACTGAGTGATATGGGAAGCACTGGAGAGTTTTGAGTAGAGGATTGACATGATCTTGCTTGCATTTTAAAGGAAGTTTCTTTGGCTGCTGTGTTAATATTAAACCATAAATGAGTAAAAATGGAAGGTGGGAGAAGTCGTCTAAGCAATTAGAAGAGTGCTGAAATAATCCAGTCAAGAAATGGTGGTGGCTTGGAGCAGGGTGATACCAGTAACAGTGGTATAAATATAAATGGTTGGACTGATACATTTTGAAGGAAGAGCCAGTGGGATTTGTTAATATAAAGTGTGAGAAAAAAAAAAGAAGTCAAGGAAGATCCCAAAACTTTTGGCCTAAACAACTGGAAACATGGAGTTGTCATTTATTAAGATGAAGAAGACTGAAGGAGTTTGAACTGGAGTGGTTAAGTTTGAGAAGTTTAATTAACATGTAAGTGGAGATACATACAATGTAGACCAGGGGTCCTCAAACTTCTTAAACAGGGAGCCAGTTCACTGTCCCTCAGACCGTTAGAGGGCCGGACTATAGTTTAAAAAAAACTATGAACAGGCCGGGCACGGTGGCTCACGCCTGTAATCCTAGCACTCTGGGAGGCCGAGGAGGGCGGATCGTTTGAGCTCACGAGTTCGAAACCAACCTGAGCAAGAGCAAGACCCCGTCTCTACTATAAATAGAAAAAAATTAATTGGCCAACTAAAAATATATAGAAAAAATTAGCCGGGCATGGTGGTGCATGCCTGTAGTCCCAGCTACTTGGGAGGCTGAGGCAGGAGGATCGCTTGAGCCCAGGAGTTTGAGGTTGCTGTGAGCTAGGCTGACGCCACGGCACTCACTCTAGCCTGGGCAACAAAGTGAGGCTCTGTCTCAAAAAATTAAAAAAATTAAAGAATAAAACTATGAACAAATTCCTGTGTACACTGCACATATTTTATTTTGAAGTAAAAAAACAAACGGGCAAAAACACCCACATGTGGCCTGTGGGCGGTAGTTTGAGGACGCCTGATGTAGACTATAAGAAATAGAGTTCAGGGGACAGATCTGGGCTGGAGATATACATTACATTTAGGAAACATCATCATATGAATGGTATATAAAACCATGTGACAATAGGATTATCGTTAGAGTATAGATGAACAGAAGAGGTCCAAAGACTGAACCCTAGAGCACTCTGATATTTAGAGATTTAGGAGATAAGGAAGAACCAGAAAAAAAAGATAAGGAACTTCTTATCACTAAGTCAGTAGAAAATCAGGAGTTTTCTTGGGTTTTTTTTTTTTTTTCCGTTTGTTTGTTTGTTTAACTGTGTTACAAGGTGGGGAGGTTAGCTATGTCAAATGATGCTGATATGATAGGTCAATAGGCCGATGACAGAATTGCTCATTGGATTTCACAGAGTGGAGTTGGCTGGATTAGAGTGCTTTTGAGGGAATGGTGGGAGCTAACATCTGACTGGAGTGGGTCCAAGGAGAATAGAAGACAGGAAGAAACAGCCAGTATGGTCATTTCCTTAAGGGGGCTGTGCTGTAAAAGGGCATAGAGAAATAGGCAGTAGATCAAGGCAGCGGTGGGTTCAAGAGGTTTGGGACATGACAGTATGTTTTGCTGATGGGATGATGCAGGAGAGGGAAAGGACGACGACACGGGAGCGATGTCCTTCAGGAGCCAGTGTTCAAGTGGAGCACTGCAACAGGAGAGACGGCAAAGACTGTGGGCACAGATGTCTGGTAGTGGGAGCAGGAAGAAAGTCTGATTGCTTCTATTTCTCTGAGAAGGTCAGCAGCTGGCAGTAAGGAAGCAGAAAGGAGGTGGAGGTTTGAGGGACAAAAGAAGGTATAGAAGAGTCATCCTAGAGAATGGAAGGGTAATTGGACTGGGGATGTGCTGTGTGATTGCCAGGCCGTGCTGAGGGCCCACTTGATGCCAGAACTCATTAAAATAGAGCAGTGGTTCTCAACTGGGAGCAATTTTGCCTCCAGAGGACTTGTAGCAATGTCTGAAGCCATCTTTGCTTGTCACAACTTGGGAGATAGTATCTAGTGGGTAGAGGCCAGGGATGCTACTGAATACCTTAGCATTCACAGGACAGCCTCCCACAGCAAAGAATTACCTTGCCCAAAATGTCGGCAGCACTAAGGTTGAGAAATGCTGACAGTAGGGAAAAACCAGTCAGCACTGCTGTGTATTGTTCTTTAGCCAGCTGTGCAGGTACATGCACAGGCTCAGAGTGGCTGGATTTAGGCAGGGTTCGGGGTTTGTCAGGAGAGTACAATGAAGTAAAGGGAAGGGGGACGTGCAGAGAGTTAAGGCTGTATGCAAGGGGGTGATTATCATGATTGACCATTAGATGTAGTCTGGCTGAGGAGAGGAGTGAGGCCATGAGGAGTGTGAAGGATAGTAGAAAGCTGGTAGGATCGGTGGTGATAGGTCCTTGTGGGATTGACGGGCTCCTGGAGTGGGGGTAGTACAAGGAGCAAGTGGGTACACCAGGAAGTGGTGGTCGGGGAGTATGGCGCTTGAATTCTAGGCTGTGATGGGGTTGCAGGTATCAGCAATGACAAGGGCTGGGTATGACCATACAAGTAATTAGTCAAGGTAGGACACAGGACCTGTGATAATTGAAGGAAAGGAGGTTAAGCAACAAGCGAAGGGGTTGGAAGAATATCACTGAAATCACTAGCAATTAAGACAAGAATATTGTAAAGGGAAAGTAAACCAAGAAATACGATCTTTACATTTTTCTGCATGTATTTGCAATTTTAAAAGTTGTCTCTAGCAGCAATTAGAGAATGGGTTGTCTGTCTACATTTCCATGGTGTGAGGCTAGGTGTGAAGAGAGCAGACCAGTGCCAGAAAGTTTTGTCTTTCCTTTTTCTGGCTTTCTTGGGGTGAACTACTTGGTTCATACATCAGACCTGGAAAATTTAAAGGCCTGATCTTGGGTTTCTTCAATTAATGGTTCAAGCTGCAAATCCTTCCTAGTTCCAAACTTTGATATACATAAAGGCATTACAATGGTTACATTCCAACTTGTGTTTTTTGACTCCCAAGTCAGTAGGGGAGATTATCAATGGAGAAATAATCATCTTTTAAACATCAGTGTCATCTAAGAGACTCATCCACTTTCTATCTGGGCATTATAAACTGATAAGCCGACAACTTGATGAAGTTCTAAATCATTTCTAAAGAATACACTTGTAACCTTTGAATACCACTGTGGGTTTTTTGTTTTTTTGAAATACCTGTAGGAAAGCAGGTAGGGAAGGGGCTGGTAGGGAGATAGATTATAATGTGTTTTCTAAAATGGAATGCATTGTCTTTCAGGTGGCTGTGGGGGGTGCGAACATGAATCTGATTTTTGTGTGTAGGCCAAGTGCAACAGCAGGTTCATTGCCATCTCCAAAGCTGAAGGATGATTGTGTTTGAATTTAAAAAGAAAGCATAGCATCATCAGCTAAGCTGTGAACTGAGGCAGATCTGTGGGGTCCAAGGGTTGGCTGCCTTTGCTAACCCTATTTCCCTATTCCCCCCTGATTTGCTCCATCTGAAAATAAAGAGGCTTACCTAGAGATAGCCAGAGAACAGCTTGGGCTAAGACCGTGGAAGATCCTGAACTCAGTACAATGTGTTCTCAACCTTAAGTTCACATCTGATTCTCCTGGGTCATTTGAAAGGTAGGTTCCCAGTCCCCATCCAGAATCTAGGGTGGAGCTTACGCATTTGGATGCTTCACAGCTGGCTGGTGTTCAGCCTGCATTGAGAGCTACTGGTCTAAGGTAGGGGGTGGCAAACCACCAGATTTTTATTGGAACACAGCCACACCTACTAATTTACTGTTGTCTGGCTGTTTTTGTGATACATCAGCAGAGTTTAGTAGTTGAGACAGAAACCTCTTGGCCAGCAAAGCCTAAAATATTTACTCTCTGGTCCTTTACAAAAAGTTGGCTATCTTCTATTTGAAGGATGCTTAATTTTTTTATGGTAATGATACTATGAGTATTAAAATATTATATCTCTTTTTTATAAAATAGAGTTAAGACATTATCTGTGGTTGATGAAACAAGAAACACAGGTTTGACCTTATTTTTTAAATTGCAGAAAGAGTGGACTGTAGACCTGCGGTCCCCAACCCTCATCAGGTCCCCAAGCCCCATCAGTTCCCCAGCTCCCATCGCAGCCTGTTAGGAACAGGGCTGCACAGCAGGAGGTGAGCAGCTGGCAAGCCCGAGATCCGCCTCCTGTCACATCAGCAGCAGCATTAGATTCTCACTGGAGCGCAAACCCTACTGTAAACTGCGCATGCGAGGGATCTAGGTTGTGCGCTTCTTATGAGAACCTACTGCCTGATGATCCGGGGTGGAGCTGAGGTGGTGATGCTAGTGCAGGGAGTGGCTGCAAATACAGATTATCATCAGCAGAGAGGTTTGACTGCACAGAGACCATAATCAGTTGCTCACAGACTCATACCAAAACCCTATCTCATTGAGTGGCAGGTGACAACTAAGCTGCATCTGGTGGCAGGCTTTTGTCAGAATTCAACACCTAGTCTGTGCATGGCCCGCCCATTATTTATTTACCACTTCTGTCTGTGCCTCTTTCCCACGCTGCACACTTGTCTCAGTCACAGTTTTGGTAAGCCCACAAGCTAACCCTAGCAAAAATGAGTAAAAAACAAATATCGCTGGAGAGTTTCTTTGAAAAGGGGGAAAGATCCAATGATGAAACAGCAGAAGCTTCCAACAAAACGAAAGCTGTATTGAAAAGAAAATACCAAGAGTCCTACTTAAATTACAAGTTCATTGCAACAGGTGATTCACATACTCCAAGCCTGCTTCGTATAATATATGGCAACCAGCTATCCAGGGAAGCCACGAAACCTTCAAAACTGCTTCACCACATGGAGACCAAGCACCCTGCATTAAAAGACAGGCCTTTGGAGTTTTTAAAAAGCAAAAAATGTGAACATGAAGAACAGAAGCAATTATTGAAGGCCACCACTTCATCAAATGTGTCTGCACTGACAGCATCACTCCTAGTGGCTAACACATTGCTAAAGCTAAGAAGCCCTTTACTATTGGCGAAGAATTGTTCCTGCCTGCTAAGGGCATATGCTATGAACTTTTAGGAGATGCCACAGTTCAAGAGATGGCACATATTCCTCTTTTAGCTAGCACCATGACTAGATGAATTACTGAAATAGAATTGAGGCACAATTGTTAGGATTAATGAGTCACCATGATATACAATCCAGGTTGACAAGTCTATCAATGCTAACAACAAGGCAACAATGCTTGTTTTTGTGCAATATATTTTTCAGGAGGAAAAAGGAGAATATGTTATGTGAGGATATGTTATGTGAGGATATGTTATGTGCACTCTTGTTGCCAGCCAACACCTCAGCTGCAGAACTATTCAAATCTCTAAATGATTTCATATCAGGAAAACTGAACTGATCATTTTGTGTGGGTACATGCACTGACAGAGCGGCTGCCGTGACTGGACGGCTTTCTGGTCTCACTACTCAGGTCAAAGAGGTCGCTTCTGAATGTGAGTCTATGCACTGTGTCATCCATAGAGAAATGCTGGCTGGCTGAAAAATGTCACCTGAACTAAACATTTTCTAGGTTGTGATTAAAATTGTCAACCACATTAAAGTACATGCCCTTAACTCATGTCTATTCACCCAGCTCTGTGAGGAAATGAACACAGAGCACACACATCTTCTCTTACACACAGAAGTAAAGTAGCTTCTAAAGGTAGATCAATGGCCAGAGTTTTTGAGTTAATAAGAGCCGCTCCAGAGATTTCTTTTAGAAAAACAGTCACCACCGGCAGCACATTTCAGTGACACAGGATGGGTCACTGAAACTTGCTTACTTGTGTGACACATTCAGCCTGCTCAACAGACCAATCTGTCACTTCAAGGGAGAATGACAACTGTGTTCAAGTCGGCAGATAAAGTAGCTGCATTCAAAGCCAAACTGGAATTATGGGGGTAATGACTGAACATTGGGATTTTTGACATGTTTCCAACTTTAGCAGAGATTTTTAAAAAGACTGAGCTAAGGCCTTCTTTCTCCCAGCTGGTACATGATCACCTATCTCAGCTTTCAAAAGAGTTTGAACATTACTTACTTCCCAAACACAAAAGATCCCTGAACTGGGAAGGAATAGATCCCTGACCCATTTGTGATTAAGCCAGGTGAATTGACTTTGTCCATGCTAGAAGAGGGTGAACTGCTTGAGATCACAAATGACAGTGGCCTTAAAAGTATGTTTGAGACAACTTCAAATCTCCATATGTTCTGGATTAAAGTCAAGGTGGAATATCCTGACATTGCCAGAGAAACACTGAAAAGCCTGCTTCCATTTCTAACACCTTTTCTTGTGAAGCAGGGTTTTCTGCAGTGACAGCAACCAAACTGAGATTACAGAGTAGACTAGACATAAGCAACACACTTTGGGTGTCACTGTCTCCCATCACCCCCAGATGGGACCGTCTAAGCTCAGGGCTCCCACTGATTCTGCATTGTGGTGAGTTGTATAATTATTTCATTATATACTATCATAATAATAGAAATAAAGAGCACAATAAATGTAATGTGCTTGAACGATCCCGGAACCATCCTCCATGCCACCACCAGTCCATGGAAAAATTGTCTTCCATGGTGCCAAAAAGGTTGGGAACTGCTGCATAGAGGACTTGAAAATAGTGATATGACTATACTAGCAGGGACAAGGAAGATGCAGAGTATGAATGCAAATCTTCTTGTAGCAGAAAGTCTTAGACTTGTCTGAGACTAGACATGTCTTACAAGAAATACCCTCATCATCACAGTGGTGAATCACAGACATGGCAGTAGCCAGAAGGATATAAAAGGAATGGTGAGGACAGCCACCTCAGGAACAGGATGGGGGCAGAGGCCTGTTGTTTTTCATTATGGATTCATCTGTACTATTTGATTTTTTTAAAAAAAACCATGATATATTTCTTTGATTTTAAAAAGTCACAATTTTAAATAAAATGTTTTTTTCTAATTGCAGCATTTACCCTCCCGTTCCAGGAGAAGAGAGCTCTTTGAGATGGGCAGGAAAGAAATTCGAGGAAATCCCAATCGCACACATTAAAGCAACCTACAACAAGTGAGCAGGAAGCACCTGGGCAGGCCTCCTGTGGGTTTCTTTCTGTTGCACCAGGAGGTCCCCATGAATACCCCTGGGGTAGAAGTTGGGGTGCCCGAGTGCTTGCATGGTGGTGCTAATGTGGCGGTTCCCCCGGGCTCACTCCTTCTCATTCGGGGAAACTGCCTTCTGTCTTTATAAAGTATATTCAAGTTTCATGAAAATGTGAAATAGTTTGGGCCTATCACATCTATGCAATTTCTTTGCTTTCCTTTGGAGTAATGTTTCCTGGTTTTGCTCAAGAATTGGAGAGAATGTACTAGGGGCAGATGAAGGCGTGTATTTAGTGTTGCTTCTTCCCAGTAACTACCTTTACATTATGGAGCTCTCTAGATTAAGTGATTTTTTAGGGGAGGTTTCTGACCATTCCTGACACTTCCTATAGGAAGTGTTCAAAACACGTTCATTTGAGAAGCTCAAAGTGGAAGCAACTGAATTTCTTTTTCTTTCTCTCCCAGACTTCTCAGGGCCTAAGTTAGCGTTCCCTTATTTCCCTTACAATAGTTACATCCTGTGCCTCCCCTGCTTTTCTCAGCACGCAGATCCAGGTAGTCTCTGCTGCTAACCAGTCCCTTGCCCGTACTTCCTGTGGCACGGAGGGATTCCGGAACGCCAAGAAGGGCACAGGCATCGCGGCACAGACAGCAGGCATAGCTGCCGCAGCAGTAAGTGTTCCTTCCGGTTCCCTCCGTGGCGTGTTCCACCTTCCGCACGGCTGATCACTGTGTGGAGAATTCTCATTAAACTAGCCATTCAGAAGCAAGGGGCTTAACCCTTGTTAGATGGCCCAACATTGGGGGGTGGGGGGGGTTGAAGCGGTCTGAAAGGGTTTCCCTTTTTCTTTCTCTCAGCTTCATTAGAGGTGGAGCATTTGTTGGTTCATGCTAGAATCCTAGCAGGTAAGAGCAAGGTACTAAAGGCTTGAGAACCAAAGCCCACCTCTGTTTAAAGGTGGGCTGGAGCTGGTGATAATAGGCTATTTGGAAAGAATGTGGTATGGTGAGGATCTCATATGCTACCAGTTCCAGTATGAATTGTTGCAGACCTTTCTAGAAGCAAACTGGCTGTGTGCTTTGGTATATTTATGGGGCATCTACTATGTGCCGGACATTTTATATTCATTGTCTTGAATCTTCAAAAGACCTTGAGTATTGCCCATGTTTTGAAGAGCCAGTTGAGATTCTGAGCGTGCAGCTTGCTGAGAGGCACGCAGCCAGTTCAGTTCCCTGCTCTGGACTCAGGTTGGTCGGGGGCCGAAGCCTGCATACTTGCTGCTGGAGCACAGGCCTTACAAATGTTCAGACTCTGCCAAACCAGACATGTTTCCTGAAGGAAAACTTTGACCTTCAAACAAAGGAAGACACCCAAAAAATTGACTGCTATGTATTATCATCAAAAACTAAAATGCTGTCAACACCCAACGATGGCTAGATCATGTACCATTAAAAGAAACATATCAGTGTTCACAGTGGGTTCTGCATGGTGGGTCATGAGTGACTTCTGTGTATTTTCCAATTTTTTTTTTTTTTTTTTTTTTTTTTTTTTTTTTTTTGAGACAGAGTCTCACTTTGTTGCCTAGGCTAGAGTGAGTGCCGTGGCGTCAGCCTAGTTCACAGCAACCTCAGACTCCTGGGCTCAAGCGATCCTTCTGTCTCAGCCTCCCAAGTAGCTGGGACTACAGGCATGAGCCACCATGCCCGGCTGATTTTTTATATATATATATATATATTAGTTGGCCAATTAATTTCTTTCTATTTTTATGGTAGAGACGGGGTCTCGCTCAGGCTGGTTTTGAACTCCTGACCTTGAGCAATCCGCCCGCCTCGGCCTCCCAGAGAGCTAGGATTACAGGCGTGAGCCACCGCGCCCGGCCCTATTTTCCAATTTTTATGATGAGCAAATGTTTAGGTTTGCCTTGAAGTCCAGGGTGGCCCTTCACAGTCTGAAACTGTACATTTGCCCACCTGAGAAAAATCCAAGTGATATTTAGAGATCTCCATTAGGTGGCGGTGCAGGCCTGGGCTAAGCGGATCACAGTCACTTTAATTCTGTGGCTTCTGAGGTCTCTGCTGGGCATGTCCTGCACTGCTGCCATCTGTCCTTTGCTTTCCTCCCTGCTCACCTCTGTGGGTGCCCTTTCCCTGGGGCTCCAGGTGGCAGCTAGAGGTTTGGGTACAGTAGTTCTCTCTCTCTGGGACACTAACCACCTGCTGCTTCTCTCCAGAAAGCTACAGCAAAGGGTGTGACTTACGTCCGAGTTGTGGTCAAAGGCCTGGGGCCGGGGCGCTTGGTAAGTGACCACCATTCTCCCCAGTTTTTGTGCTTTCTTCTTACTTAAAGAAGTTGGGGCTTGAAAGCCAAGTACAGAGAGTGGAAAAGCAGTCTATAGTGGATTTCCATGGTGGCTCGAAGTTTCTTGTTCCTATAACCTACTAAGCCCCTCAAAGCAAGCCTCGATCACTTAGTTTAATTTGTCAGACACTTACTGAGTGCCTGCTGTGTGCTGGACACTGGGAATGGGAAGGTGGTGCAGATCCCTCAGGACATCCTGCTGAGTGCAGTGGTAAAGCCTGTGCCCAGGGTGCTGTGAGCCCATTGGAGGAGCCCGAACCCAGCAAGGATAATCTTTCCCAACGATCGTTAGCTGGGATGATCTCTAGATTCCCCAAAGAGGTGACATCTCTCTGACTTTGCAGGAATAATAAGGTTTTGGAGGGGGGGAAGAGGGGGTACATGCAGGCAAAGGGAACTGCTTCAGGAAAGCTACAGAAATGGTACTTAAGGTATGCCAGGGTCCACAAGGAGCTTTGTTCTCAGATCATAAAGCACAAGGTGAAAGTGGGTGGTGCGGTTTGAGAGGGGTACGTTGTGAGAATTTGGTTATGGGGTTTGGGTGGAGACCTTGTAAGAATAGGATGGGATTGGGGTTGTAGGTATCAAGCCAGGGGGCCTCCTGCTCTCCTCCCTTCCCCACCCCACCTGGCCCCTCTCCGAGCCCTGTCTGGAGAAGCTGGGCTGTCATTTCTGGAACCATGCCCTTCTACTCTTCCTTCTGCTCCTTCCAGTCTGCCATCAAGGGACTGACCATGGGGGGCCTGGAAGTGATCTCAATCACAGACAACACCCCCATCCCGCACAATGGCTGCCGCCCCAGGAAGGCACGGAGGCTGTGATGAGAAGGAAGCTTGACCTCAAGTCTCAGCCTCTACTTGGACCTTGTAGAAAACTCACCGTCAGAGCGGTCTCCAGAGCAGTGCTTGCTGGAGATCCTTCAGGTGTAAGAGAGAGCGCTGCCTCCTTACACAGTGGCCCTCGCTTGTGCTTCCAACTGGAGATGGTGTGTCCCAGAGGTGCGCTTCGCCTTCATAGACGTGAGGGATCTACAGGGGCAGCATGGCCCAGGCTCCAATGTCTGCTCTGAGAGAATAAAAGAATACCTGGACATACCGTCTGTTGTAATTGTTAGTTTTTTGCTTCTAGCATTACTAACAGCAATCCCCACAGCCTCCTGAAAAAGAGAAGTGAGACCCAAGGTGGAAGGGTCGAAATGTAAATGTCAGCTGCTATTTACCTGATATCCTCTTTTAGGTTTTAAATATTAATATTTCTTTGGTAGCCCCTTAACTAAGGTTTCCAAAGCACCTTTTCTTAATAACAACTTGTAATTTGGCCCCAAATCAAGAGCTTTTTGCTACCTACCTCTGCATTCTGATAGAGGATTTCACCGTTAGTTGGCATGTTTAAAGTTAGCCCTAACAACACAAGAGAGTTTTCTGTGAGTAGACAATCAGAGATTCCTCACACTAAGGTGACAGTCATCTTTTACACTCCATGGGCTTGGCAGTCCCAGGATCTAAGAGGGAATGGCCCTAAAGCGGGGATGATAGTTGTACAGAACAGGATTCTCTAGCAAATAGGGGGGATGGGGGATGGGCTTGAGTAAAGCCCAAATTAGGAAATGCAGGAAAGCGAGTTGGTGTGGAAGCTGGATAGTGCTGACAGGTAGGCACAGCTCAGGGCCCCCAGGCAGGACTGGCTGCTCATGTGGGGCTCTGAGGTCCCTGGAGCCAAAGGTGAAGGCTCTAGAGACATGACAGGAGAGACCCCTCTTCCTCAGACAGAGAAGGCCCAGGGTGAGAGTCATACCAGAGCCTGAAAAGGAGTGGCCAGGCACAAAGGCATGCTCCTCCCTCCGGGGCATGTGCAGAGAAGGCGCTGTGGAGCTGTGCATGGTGCCCAGCCAGCCACGCACGGAGACTTGCCTAAACTGGGTGTGCTGACATCCACAGATGCCCCCTAAATAGGCAAGAGGCTGTGTTAGGGCTAGAGAAAGAAAGATTATGAACCCAAACATGAGTTTAGAAGAAAAAGTGCCTCCCTGCTTGCTCCTTCACCCTTAGCAGGGCTTAGGCAGGCTATCTTTTGACCAGTGACTACAGCAGCCCAACTGGACTTGGTGTTGGATGCCGGTGTTGGAAGGGGTTACACCATTTCACCATAAAACTACATAAAAACCACAATGCATAAAAACATGGAGCTCTTGAGAATTGCACTTTGCGATTTGATATGGTATAGCCTTTATTCAGGTGGTCAGAGGGCTTGGAGCAATTGGACAGTTCATCAGTCAGGGCCTGAACAAGAAACAGTTCAGAAGGTTTAAGAGAAAAGCTGAGTGGAGGTTCTTTCCAAAGGGGAGGAGGGTTGAAGGAATAAACAAAGAAGGTGGAGCGTGTAGCCCCTCCCACCAGAGAAGGGGCAGTTCCCAGAACCTGGCAGGAGCTACCAAAACCATGGCCTGGGGCAGAGGGAAAGGGGAGGAATGTCCTGACTATTCCCACCCTCTGGTTCCTAGCTGGGGTCACCCTTGGCTGAACCCAACAGGAAGCAGGCAGGTGGGGGAGCCGGTGGTGTGGTCCCTGGGGGCTCAGGCTCCCAGGCTAGAGTGGGTCTGCAGGGGCACGTGGAGAACAGCCAACTGCAGGAGGCTTCTATGATGCCTGAAAGTGAAATCCTCCAACACCACAGTTTGAGGAATTTATTTTACTCACAAGAAAAGGAAGGCCCTGCCCAGGAGAGCCTACAAAGGAGAGCCTACAAACACAGACAGGACACGGATGACCCTAAAGGATCAACAGTCTTGGGCCCAGAAGTGGACGCCTGGCATAACCCCCCAAGCTAGCTGGTGTTGACATGTACTGGAAAACGCAGGCTCCTTTGCAGGCTCCTTTCTTGTAAGCTCTCCCTGAGTTATTTCCAGGCTCTGGGTGGCCAGTTAAACTGGTGCTTCCTTAAACTGTATTATCTCTTAATCATTTATCTTCTCAAAGACTGACACCCCCACCACCTTGGGAGACAAAGGCATCTTCACCAAAGGCTGACCAATTAAGGTGGTTATTGTTTACCTAAAATCCAAAATCTGGGGCCACCACAAGCCCTCTCAGCAGCAGGTCTCTGCTTCCTAAGGAAACAAGTGGGTGGAATGTGTGCTTGCACTTCCCCCAGGCAGAGAAAGGCAGAGCCTAGCATTTGGGTCTGCCTAGTATTTGCGTGAGCAGGGTGTTGGCATCAGCTTGTATGACAGGCTTACTTGTTTGCTGGCAGCAGGGCCTCAGATTATTTCTATGGATGCATCTGTAGCTTTGCTTCTGAAGCTGGTTGCACAGGACTGGCTACGGAAGGGAAGTCCATCCTCTCCCACGCAAGCAAAAAGACAAATGCAATTTCTTTCCTTTCAGCAGAGATGTGGTGTTTTCACATCTTCCAGTCAAGGCCATCACCTAACACCAAGATGAACAGTCACTGCCCAAACAAGCCTGTTTAACAGTAGAGTCCCTGAACGCTAGCAGAATATAACTTAGTACTTTGGGAGTAAACCATTCCTCAATTGTATCTGCCTGCAACCTGGCTCTGACATGTCCATTACAAAAATGCATCTATACCTTCCCCCAGGCTCTTTTATTCTTTTTTTCTATTCATTTTTTCCCATTCTGGAAAGACACATTGCTTTTTAAATCTGGGTCCTATCAGCCCAAAGTGATGGAACGGTCACTGCCAAAGCAGAAATTGCCCATTCAACCAAACTGAACCAATATGGTTTAGTCCACAAACACGGAAGCAGGCAGTGGGAACAGCAGTCTGGAGATGTCACTACCTGGAGCTTACAGTCAGTCTAAGGAGGTGGGACAAGTATGTGGCTGAGATAGAACGAAGTTCCATGAAAGAGGCATGAATGTTATTTATGTTTGCATGAAAGAGTGATCCCCTCAGCTTAATGGAGGGAAGGGAAGGCTTTGCGTAAGAGATGGCACACAGGACAACCAAATTGGTGCATGGATGTCCTTAGGATGGGAAATTGGCAAAGCAGGCAAAGTTAACTGGGAGAGAGATGATCAGGTTACTGGCTATGGCTTAGATGGCATGATGGGTCATGGAGTTCAGACCAGATAGGGAGAAGAATGGAGGTAATAGCTTACCAAAGGATTAGAGGGAAAGAAAGGGTCAAAAAACTTGCAGTCATGCCAAGGATGAAGAGCAGTTTCAACAGATATGGAGAAAGGGAGGTGGGTGTATAGAAGGCTGTGGTCAAAGAGGAAGTTCAGAGTTAGAAATTTTAGAGATAGCTCATTTGCAGGAGATGAAGTTAGGTACATAGGTATCTGAATGAAGTCAAAATAAAAGTCACTGAGGTTTAAGTTCAATAATTACGAGATGTGGACAAAGAAACTTATCTGGATGCTGAAGCCCCAAAGTGGATGTCAGGGAAAGGGACAGAGAAGTCTACGAGATTCAAAGTCCCTAAAAAGAAGTGGAGTGGCCCAGAGCAAGGGAAGGACAGTTTAGGAAGAGGGAAGTGATGGATAGCAGGCACTTCAGAGGAGAAGCACTGCTAAGTGGAACATGTCTGGGGTGCTGAGGAGTGGGAGCACACCGACACCCATCCCTGGCGGGGCGGGGCCTAAAGCCCGGGAGCCATGAGCTGGACTGGAATCTATTTAACATCTAGTACCTACTCCACTAACACCCTGCCTCATGAGGGAAGAAAGACATGGCAAGAGGTCAAAAACCAGGACAGGATGTTCAATTTTACTAGTAAACAAGGAAATGGAAATTAAAATGGGTTGCCATCATTCCCCAAATGTAGAGATCCAGTCAAAGCCAGGGTCGGATGCAACAGCCCAGGAAAAATGTACAGAGTGAGGAATAGAAGACGCCCAGGCTGGTACACGCTGTGAGGAGGAGGCAGGCAGAGGGCTGGGAGGCTGGGGGTGTGGCGTCTTGGAAGCCAAAGGGGCCAGCACTTCAAGAAGGAAGGACAGTCAGAATGTAGGATCCTGCCCAGAGGTCAGGTAGGAGCTCTGCAAGATAAGGACTGCCCCTAGAGTTTGGCAACATGGAGGTCATGATGACATGGGGATTGAGGGACAGGGGCAAGGGGAGGAGGGGAGGAAATAGAGATTGGGCCAAGTGTGCTGAATTTTCCTGTAAAGCCTGTCTCCTGGCCATGGGAGATAAATGTATGAGAAGATTAGCACTTTCCCCTGCAATGTCTGCAGCTTGCAGAGGAGAGGGGCTTACAGCTGAGCAGAAGCAGACCTCAGCCAGGTGGCAAGAGGCCAGGCCTCAGAGGGAGACAGCACTGTGCAAGCCCAGGGACAGGCGTGCCCACCGTAAGTTGGGAATAGCAGCGTCTGGTGTGAGCCACGTGGGCACTGACAAGGAAACAAAACGTCCTTGGAATCAGTACGCAGAGAACGTTTCTTGTTCTTTCCAACATTCCACACAATTGTTCTGAAACAAGAGCGTGCTCTCCCTCAGCGCTTAATAGCTACAGCCTCTTCAGAGGGAAATGTGGCGACGTCTGTCAGTGCTCCAGATAACACAGCCCTGTGGTTTCGTGATTCCCTTCTAGGAATGTATCACGGTGAGAGCCCAGTGGAAACGTTCTGCATCTGCGCTGCCAGGGTGGTAGCCACGGCCCCATGTGGCTCTACAAATGTGGCTAGCCTGCCCCAGGAGCTGAATTTTACATTTTACTTAATTTGAATTAATTTACATTTAAATCGCCACCTGGGGTTGGGGGCTACTGTATTGGACTGTGCAGCTATGGATGTTCTTTCCCGTGTGTCCCAAGCATGTGAGTAGTGGACTGAATAAAGAGATTACAGTACAGAACACCCACCTAATGGAAGGTTAGCCCTGAAACAAGCCAAGAAGTATCGTGCAATGAAAAATAAAGGCATGGGGCAGAACAACGTGCATAATGTAGTCGCTAATTTTGTGGAAAAGGAGAGAATATGTGTGCATGTATGTTTGTATACACATTAAATATCTGGAAAGACACACCCCAAAATGGTAGCATGCTTAGCTCCAGGGAGAGAAACTGAGCCTAGGTAACAGACAGAAGGATGACAACTTTTTACCTTTTTCACCTTTAAAAGTGGGTGCCATGTGCATGTTGTTACTTACTCAGATTAATTAATGAACCACTCATATTGAAGATAGAAATAAAGAACTTTTTTTAAAAAAATGTATAGAAGCTATAGTCAGGCATTACATAAATTATCTGCTGAAACATGTGCATAACTTTTTAGTATATATTTTGACAGCCATGGAGCCTGTAATACCCTCCACCCCAATTTTTGGTCCAGAATTTGGGGGAAGACATCTGACTTGGCTCTGAAATTTGGTCTAGTGATTAACCTGGCTTCTCCCCTTTGCCCGCCTGGGGTTCGAATCCAATTGTGCAAGTGCTCTCGAATTAGCATAACAAGTCTTGCCAGAAAAGTCAGCCTCAGAGTCATTATTGCTTGGCTGGAGGGAGGCAGAAAGAGCAGGTCACGCTGTTTCCATAGTGCTGGGTAACAGCTTAACCACCTTGGATTTGTGTAATCCCCTTGAACTGAAAAGAAATGTCAACTAAGGGGCAGAGTGGTGTCACAGGGGGCCCTGGCGGGGAGGACACCTGTTTTCTAGACCCAGCTTGTGCACACAGGCTGTCAGGCTACATTCCCCTTCCCCCATCAGACCTCAGACTCCCCCAGGGACAATGAGTGGGACAGCAGCCCTGGCATCCGGAGAAAGCCAGGGTCCTGACTCACTAGAGCAAGCTGGGGAGAGCCTTGAGAGTGTTGCAGAAGCCAGAGTGGCTGCCCCCAGAAATCCACTCAGTGGCTTTCCCTGGGTGCTGGGCCAGTACCCACCCCAACCCCACCCCCCACCGCCAGCTGCCCACTTCTTCCAACCTGCTGGGGTGAGAAGGCCCTGGGCTTTGGAGTCACACAGACCCAGGCCTGAATCTCAGCTCTGCTGTGTGACCTTGGGGGAATGACTGCATCTCTCTGAACCTCTGCTGCTCCCACCTCCACTGGGCTGCTGGGGGATTCGCTAAGTTACCTGTGTACTCAGCTCGTACCCAGCAGGTGTCAGCCAGGACAGCCTTGCCTCTCCTGCCCTCACACTGCTAAGGTGGCAGCTTCCCACCTCACAGAGCCTGGGCTCGGTTCTGTGCAGGCCTGGCTGGGAACACCGCGGTGAATGCAAACGTGTGCCCATCGTGCTGCTGCTATTATTATTCTCAAATATTTTCCTTTCATTTTAATCAGAAAATATTCTGTGGAAGCCAATCACCCATGGTCCTACTCCCTTGAATCCACCAACTCTACACTAAGCCAGACTGTTAACAATTTGCAACCAAAAATGAAATTTCATTAAAAAGCCAAATGATTTGAGACTCTATCCCTCAAGAGTCTTCCCACCCTACCCTTTCCCTGAACATCTACTGATACTCAGACACCAGAGGTCTGAGCCATGGCAACCGTCCTGGGCAGCTTAGAGGCTAGCAGGGGAGACAGGTTCAGAAGAAATCACTTGTAATGCCACAGTGTGCTCCCTGTCCTTGTGGGTGTGGGAGTGCGAGTGAGTGTGTGTGAGAGAGAGAGAGAGATGCTGGTGATGAGAAGAGGGATCAAGGAACACTTCCTAGAAGAGGTGATAAGAGCTCAACATCAGAACGAGTTAGGAGGCAACTGTGGGGGCCGAGGTGGGGAGGGGAGTGTCCAGCAGAGAGGATGGCCTGAACAAAGGGGAGAGTGACCATCTCTTTGGTGAAGTACAGACAACCTAGGCACAGCATGAGGTGGGGAGAGTGTAGCAGCCTGAACAAAGGCCCCAAAGATATCAGGTCCTGACGCCTGGAACCTGAGAATGTTACTTTCTATGATTTTGCGGGTGTGATTAAATTAGAAATAGTGAGATGAGATTGTCCTGGATTATCTGGTGGGTCCAAAATGCAATCACATGTACCCTATAAAAGGGAGGCAGAAGGAGATGTGCCCACACAGACAGGAGGGGAGAAGGCCATGTCACCACGGAGGCAGAGACTGGAGAGGTTTCAGACACAGGTGAGGAACAATTCTTCCCCAGAGCCTCAGAGAGAGCACAGCACTGCTGCTACCTCGATTTCGGCTCGGTGACACTAATTTTGGACTTCTGGCCTCCAGACCGGGGAAAGAACAAAACCCTGTTGTTTTGAGGCACCAGTGTGTGGTCATTTCCACAGGAAATCACTACAGAGGGGTAGGAGAGAACGCTGGAGAAGGCAGTGAAGGTGGAGAGAAGTGGGTGGTGGGTATTTAAGAGACAGACGGGGGAGGTTCGGGTGGGTTACAGGTGCAGTGAGAGAGCAGAGGTGGCCAGCCATCTGGTGGCCTGGGAACATATGAAGAGCCCCACACCACTGGGGGGCCAGGAGGGCCCTCTGCCACCTGTGAGCAATAGGAGCCCTTGAAAGATTTTAATAGGATCAAAGCATGGTCGGAGGCACGTTGTATGTCTGGGCACGTGACGGAGGAAGGATGGTGGGAAGCACAGAGGCAGGGGCACCCGCAGGAGGCTGCAGCCAGGGGTCAGTGGGGACCCAGGTGAGAGATGAGTCTGGCGGAAGGCAGCAGCAAGCAGGACTCCCAGCAGGGACGATTCTAGGGCGCGGGGAGGCTGTCTTGGTCTGTTATATGCTGCCATAACAGAATACCACTGACTGGGGAATTTATAAAGAAAAGAAATTTATTTCTTACAGCTCTGGAAGCTGGGAAGTCCAAGGCTGAGGGGCCGCATCTGGTGAGGGCCTTCGTGCCACATCATCCCATGGCGGAAGGGCAAGGCAGAGGGAGAAAAGGAGAGAGAGCAAGAGAGAGCAAACGAGCTGGACTCACTTTTATAACAACCCACCCCCAAGATAATGACATGCATCCATTCATGAGGTCAGAGCCCTCACGACCTAATCCCCTCTTAACAGTCCCACCTCTTCAAACCCCCATAAGAGCAATTCCATTTTCACATGGGTTTTAAAGGGGAGGTTCAAACATAGCAGAGGCAGGGGTGCCATTCCTGGGTGGAAGGGGGTGAGAATCAGGGAAGCTCCCACAGGGAGTGCCTGGTGGCTCCTCCCAGACGCCCTGGCCCAGGAGGGCCTGCCTCTGAGGGACGGGACTCCCTGCCTTGCCCATGGCCAGGACCCCTCTCCAGCCCCCTCGGCTGTGCCAGCTGAGCACAAACCCACATCCAGGAGAGGACAATCAGGGGATCCCGACAGCCATGTCCCTGGGGGCAGGCAAAAGCACATTTTTTGTCCTGTTGGGATTGGGATAATTGGGGCATTAACGGAAATGCATTTCTCACCTATTTTCTGTCTGATTGAAAAGTACTTTGCAGTCATTTAGAGCCCTCACACTTCCTATAATCACAGCACACTTTGCTCAGACAGAGGCAGAAAACTGGGTCACCACGTGGACTCCAAAGCCTCCCAGGAGGCGATGAGCAAAGAGTGCAGGCCTCGCCCCCCCTCCCTGCCACCCAAGGACGTGAGCAGTCTGTGCAGCCCAGCCCCCAGGAACAGGCTGAACTCCAAGTACTAACAGGACACCAGTCCCATTGCTGCCTCAAACCTGCTGCATACGTCTCCCTTTCCAGACCCCTAAAGCACCATGTCAGAAGATTCCATGGCTTTCTGGTTACCTTTCATTCTAAGAATAAGTCCCATTTGAGAGTTACACCTCTTTTTCGGGGATCTAAAAGACAAGTCTATAACAAAACTGCAACGTCACGGCCCACTCGGAGTGTCTCCCCTTCCCCCATCTGCTTCCCCAGCACCATCTTCAGACTCTGCCAGGGCTGATGGCAGAAGATGGAGCTGGGGGCAAGCGCAAAGGCCGTCTTGCTCAGCGGGCTCTGTTGGCCAACACTGGCCATCATGCCTCCCTTACTGACAGGGTGGCCTTTTCATGGGCCCCATGGTGGGTTCTTTGGACACTTGTCCCCACCCACTCATCCATGCAGAGACCTCTATCCTGGGCTTTCCAAAGGTGTTGGAGTTACCATGGAGTTACCAGCCCGACCCTCTCGAGGAAGGGACTGTGGCCCAGCTGCTGAGAGCACTGTCAGCACCAGGGAACCTCTTTGCCCAGGTCACACCCTTCCAATATCATGTCCTCCAAAGAATGATGAATGCCCAACAGGGGGCAGCTCTGACAGGCACTTTCAGCCCCAGCTAGGCCCCGTGGGACCTGCACAGCCCATCCTCTTCCTCTGCCCCATCTGCCTCCCCTGCCTCCCCTCCATAGGTGTTGATCGTGAACCATTCCTTAATCTTGAACACAGAACCATCTCAGGGTCTGCTCCCGGGACAGCCCTTCACTGACAACTTGTACACACTGTGGCTGCCCACTCCTCACCGGTCCCAGCTCCTGCCCCTGTGGCCCACACCATCCAGCCCTTTGCTGTGAGCATCCCTGGACCCATTAGGTGAGTGGGGCACCAGCAATACTGGCTCAGGGCCTGCTCCCTCCACAGTGCCCACCAAGCCACAGGAACCTCAGGAACCCCTTACCCCTCTCCTTACCCCCCCAGCTGCCAGCAGCATGGCTTACCTGGCCGCTGCCCCTCTCTCCAGGCCCTGCCATGCAGGCTGCTCCGCTAGCCTTCCACTCCCAGGCCTCTCCTGGCAGGAAGCAGGCTCCATTCTCTTCCTTCATGGATGTGTCCCAGCCAAGCACTGTGAGGGACCATCAATGTTTTGCTCCCAAGAACTCTCTTGTAAAACCCTGCTTTGGAGGTGGCACGGAGCAGGCTGATGGGTTTTCTGCAGCTCAGCAAGCCTCGAGCCAGAGCACAAGATACCACTCTCCCCTTCTGATAGGCTCTGTAGGCCATCTCCCCTTTGCTTGACTTCAAGGCAGGAGAAAGCAGCTGTGGCCACATATGAAGTCTCACCAGTTGTGCTTGCACGAGAGTTGGAAGGAAGATGAGAGGCAGAGACCATCCCAGCGCCCCTCCCCAACTCTCACCCACTTTGCTTGGGGAGATGATAGACTTTTCCACAGCAGCTTTGCAGGTGTTGAGAGGGGGTCGTGGCAGCAGCCACGTCAGCCTCCCATCCTTGAGTCAAGGAGAGGCAGTGGTCTGAAGGTCACCCGCCCCCACATTCCCTCCTGGAGCCCTGCCTTCCTGATGGGAAGGTGGCAGCAGCCTAGAGTGTCTGCAGGGATGTTGCAGGCCCTTCCAAGGATACTGTAAACACATAATTTCCAGTAATAAATCCTTTTCTGCCTGAAATAGCCACGGTAGTTTCTGTTACCTACAACTGAGAGGCTGACTGGCACAGAACATCTCTTTGAATTTCAAATCTCTTACTTGGCCTGGATTGGGTGGCTGCTATTGGATTCGTTTTGCTGTCCTTTATTAAATCCCACCTGGAGGTGACTAGCCATTCTCTTTACCATCCCTTATCCTCCACTGCACACACAAATCCTCAGGAACCATTGTTAAAATGCAGGTTCTGTTTCAGTAGGGGTTGGCTGGGGCCTGAGAGTCTGCATTTCTAGCAAATTCCAGGTGAGGCCTTTGCAGTCACCCTATCCCAGATCTGCTGAAAAGCATAAATTCCTTCTCAGCCTCCAAGAGCTCAACAGTGAGCTGGCTCCCAACTGCAGACAGAGCCTGGTGGGCAGTAAGAACATGGGTCTCCTGTCTTCTCTGCACCTTGTGAATGAAGAAGTCCAGCCTCCCAGGTACAGGGGCACCAGTACTTCCTGGGGGACTTGGGATTCCTCAAAGGACGAGCACTTATTTTTTCCCCCAGATGGGGTCTTGTTATGTTGCCCAGGTTGGATTCAAACTCCTCCCGCCTATTACAGGCACAGGCCACTGTGCCTGAGGACCAGGGCATGGCAGTCATTGTGCTAAGGGCAGGGGGCAGGAGGAAGGCAGGGACCAGGGAAGGAAGTATCCTGAGGGAAGCAGCTGCTGAGCTGGTCTTTGCAGCACTGGCTGGGCAGAGGGCATGGTGTGGATAACAGCGGGAAGACAGAGAGGCGAGCTGGCTATGCTCTGGAAACAGCCCTCCTGAGTGACTGCAGGACCAGATGGGTGAAGTCCGAGCAGAGCAGACTCCTTTGCATGGCACTTCCCAGCCTGGCCTTAGCCCAGTTTCCAGTCCTTCCCCTCGGCACACCCAGCACTTGTTGAGGGCCTCACTGCACAGAAGAGCCTGAGCCAGCAGCTGGGGTTGGCCCTTACCTCTCACTGTGTCAGTTACCTGGGGATGTCCTGACCTGCCCACGATGCAGAGGAGCAAACAGCCAGCTCCAGACTCAGCCATGTTCCAAAAAGTACCATGGAAACACTGGAGGGCATTACAAAATGTGATTTTTAACATGGTTTTCTAGAATGTTTCTGGAGAAACACTCAAAAACAATAAATGGAACGACTCTGGATTACCAACAAGATGAATGACTAAAATGATATATTGGGGTGGATTATACATTGTTATATAGAACTCAAAACATTAGCCAGTGTCTGATTCTGAAAGGACACCATAGCAATGTCTCCAAATTGTGAAAAAAGAGTTTAAAAGTCAAAAGGGTGAGAATATTTCTTTTTAAAAACTAGGCACTTAGGCCGGGCGCGGTGGCTCACGCCTGTAATCCTAGCTCTCTGGGAGGCCGAGGCGGGCGGATTGCTCGAGGTCGGGAGTTCAAAACCAGCCTGAGCAAGAGCGAGACCCCGTCTCTACTATAAATAGAAAGAAACTAATTGGCCAACTAATATATATAGAAAAAATTAGCCGGGCATGGTGGCGCATGCCTGTAGTCCCAGCTACTTGGGAGGCTGAGACAGAAGGATCGCTTGAGCCCAGGAGTCTGAGGTTGCTGTGAGCTAGGCTGACGCCACGGCACTCACTCTAGCCTAGGCAACAAAGTGAGACTCTGTCTCAAAAAAAAAAAAAAAAAAAAAAAAAAACTAGGCACTTAATATTTATTGAATGAATCAATTGCTTATGTAATGTGCAAAAGACAATATGCCCTAAATGTCATTCTTAGACACACTGGAATGGTTCCAGAAGCAGTATTCTGAAAAGGGGTCACTAAGAAATCCTGGCATTCCATCCACCTCAAGTAGCCTACCTGTATATTCCTCTGGCCCCAAATTACTCAATACTTTATTGTCCTGTCATTGTGGATATATTTTTGAGAGCTGCTTCAAGTCCTTTGTGAAATGAGGCAGGAAACAGAATGCAGACAGAACAAATGAAACCGGCAGACCCAAATCAAAGGGGATATAGAACACATGGAAGGAGGAGAATTGAGAGGACAGAAGAGATACCACTCACTCCAGTTACATTTTTCTAGTTTTACATCTTCCTTTCTAAAAGGGAGAATATGAGGAGGCTCTCTGATAAGTTGAAAACTCTTTCACCCTTCCAGCTTTTCAGATTAGGAGACATTTGCTGGTGAATCACCCAGCCACTGAGAGGTGGAAGATTCATGACTTTAGTGACTGCTCTGTCATCTCTGCTGCCATGGGGGAGATTAGCAAGCTAAGCACCCAGGAATCGGAGTTGCTAGAAGGCCCAGCCAGAAGGGCCCACTGTACATCTCTACTCAATGGTCACTGAGGTTGCTGGGTACACCTAATCCCACTGTCACCATGCACTTGCCACAGGGGCACGTGGGCAGCTCTGCCCTGCAAACAGCAGCTGGTCAGGGCTGGGCTCCATGGCTGCCCATCTGCCACCTGTCCTCCCTGTCCAGAGATGCAGAGGTGCCTCTAAGACAGCCCTTATCCCTCAGAGCATCTCACCCAGTCCCTTCTGGCTTGGATCTGTGGCTCAGATGGGGATTTTCTGTTCTTCCCACATGGCCACTGCCTGCGTGCAGTGTGAGTCCCAGATATGCCGTCTGCCCTCCTCTGCTCCATGTCCTTCCCCAGTGCCCCTCACCACATGTAAGGGTGAAGAGAACGCTGAGCTGCAGACTCTGAAGTCCAAGTTTGAACTGTGGCTCCAGCTTTGTGACCTTCAGCAAATAACTTAGCTTCTCTGTGTCTGAGTTCCTCATCTGTAAGATGGAGACAGTAACAGTAGGCACTGCAGAGAGCCGAGCAGATCAAATCAGTTAACATACACAAAGGATTCAGCACAGCATCTGGTTCAAGTGCCCAAGAAATGCTTGCTGTTCTTCACTGTCCTGCGCTTCTCTGGTACTTGAAGCCCCAAGCAGCAGACACCCCTTCAACTCAGCCAGGGCCCCCAGCTCCATCTGTTTGCACTCTGATAGGAAGAGCAAAAGAGCAGCTTTGCAACCCTCCTCACAAAGTATCCTGAAACCTACAAGTGGACCTTAAGAATCTAGGGGAGGCCGGTTGCCATGGCTCACGTCTGTAATCCTAGCACTCTAGGAGGCCGAAGCAGGAAGAATTCTTGAGTTCAGAAGTTCGAGACCAGCCTGAGCAAGAGCGAGACCCCGTCTCTATTAAAAGGAGAAAAATTACCCAGGCATAGTGGCGCATGCCTGTAGTCCCAGCTACTCAGGAGGTTGAGGCAGGAGGGTTACTTGAGCCCAGGAGTTTGAGGTTGCTGTGAGATGGGCTGACGCCGCAGCACTCAATTTAGGGCAATGGAGTAAGACTCTGTCTCAAAAAAAAAAAAAAAGAAAAAAGAAAAAAGAATTTAGTGTAAAGGCTGTGTGCTAATTTTGGCCCTTGCAGTGAAGTGACTCCCTTGCTCTTGCTCTCTTTGTTGGTTTTTCACTCTGTCAAGTGGGAGTCATTTTGCCTAACCTTCATCACTCCAGCAGTAGATTCTCAATAATTTTTATGCTGTTTCCAGATGTAAACAGGAAAACTCAACTTTGATACTAAAATATGAGTGTTGGGGCCACTGCCCTAGAAAGGGAGCTCCCAACGCCAACCGTCCTGCATAGCTGGCTCGGGAAGTCTGGCACGGGTGGGCTGATGGGCACATCATCAGCTGCAACACCCTGTCGGGGGCGGCGGCCTTTGCTCCCAGTTAGAACTCATAATGTGCAGAATGGCACAAACCCAGAAACAGCTTTGAATGTTGGGGGAACCAAACAAATGACAGTGTCACTCAAAGAGTATGAAAAGTAGAACTTTTAGTGGGGGTGAGACCACTGCAGTCACTGTAAGGGTGAATGGAGGCCTTCGACTTGAAACTGTTGGGAGCCTCTGAAGCAGATGCCCTCTCAACTCTGCCTCACTGTGAGGCTGAGTGTAAGATGGCCTTCAGCTCTGTGCAGCACTGAGTGGCCCGAGCCCAGCCACTCCCTTGTGTTCTCTGGGGAAGGTGTGGCGAGGACACAGCCTCCCACAGCCTTCCTCTGCACTCCCACCCCAAGCCGGCTTCCTGTTGTCCTGTGGCTCACACAATAGAGAATGCACACACCTAGAAGGTGACTGCAGGCTGTGACAGGCCATCCTTGCTTGCACAGTGGGGGAACTCAGAGGTGGTGGCTTTCTATTTTCACTTCATCAATAAGGAGCAGCTGGAAGGGAAGCCAGAACCAAGGTCATCATCTCCTATGGCCTCTCCAGAAACAGAAAAGGCTAGTTCTTTCTCACCATGGTAGAATGACTTGAACATGCCATGTTAACCCTTCAAACACCCACTCGCACCCACCCTCACCAGATGAGGGGCTCTCCAGAAGGGGCTCCCCAAGCTGGTGCTTGACAAGTGCTTTCTGCTTGGATAGAGCACTAGTCACATGGCAGACACGGGCAGACGTGCAGTCCCTCATTTCATCCTTGGCAAAACCCTCAAAAGTCAGTATTATGCCTCCTTATAGCTGAGGAAACTGAGGCTGAGAGGGGAAACACAATACGGTCAGATAGCTGAGAAAGCATGAAGTCACTCACCAGCTTCCCTCTCTTGGTGAGAGCCTGATGAATTCTGTCCCTCTTGCCCATTCCTTTCTGCTTCATCTGGGTGTCTGGTCACCAAACCCTCTGCTTCAGCTTTGCATGGGGTCCTTATCTCTTTCGCTATCTAGCCTGACCCTAAAGGCAGCATGTGCTCATGACAACAGATCAGGCATCAGGATCAAATGGACTGGATTTAAATCCTGACGTTCCATCGCTGTGTGCGTTATTTAGGGCAAGTCTCTGGGCCTCAGTGATCTCATCTGAAAACAGGAATATTATCACCTCTCTCACAGAGCTGTCATTTAGGTTGGTAGAAATGTCTGACAACCCCCTAGGACAGGTGCCCAGAGAAGGCAGTGATGGAGGTTTGTGATGGTTTCCGACAGAAGCTTTGGAAGCAGAGACCACTCTAGCTCAAAAACCTAGCTCGAAGACCACCTAGATCAAAGACCTCTAGCTCAAAGCCTGACTCTTCCACTCAGTGACTAAGTGCTGCAGAAATGTCTCCTAATCTGCTTCATAGGGTTGCTGTGAGGAAGGAAGGAGTTAATAAATGTAGAATGTAAAGACCAGGCATGGCACATAGTAACTGCTCAATGAACTTAGCTATTGTTACTATTTTCTTCCAAACAAAGCACTCTTGTGATAATAGTGGCATGCTTTAACCTCTGGCTCCTCAATCTTGACCTCCAGTCTACAGCACTGGCTCTCCAGGCTTACAACCCACCTCTCCTGCTAACGTCCCACCGGATGTCCATGAGCACTGCCAATTAACCGCATCCAGCACCCTCCCTTCCCAATTGGCCTCTTCCTGGCTCCCCAGTCTCTGTTGGGCACCACCTACCCTCACTTGCTTACTGATCCCTGAATCTGCCCTTCCCTCATTGTCCCAAGTACAAGTGCTTGCTCTTCTGCATCACACCCATCCATCCCATCCTCTCCAGCCCTGGGCCATGGCCAGCCCACCAGAACTCCTGGCCATCTATCTCCCATAGGCCATAGGCACTGAGGCCTGGTCAGGTGTGGAGAGCCAATGCCCTGGGCTGGACAGGCGGGCACCAGAAATAGTGCTAGCACACAGAGAGCTCCACTAGAGAAGCAGCAGCTTGGAGAGAGGCTGAGCACTCAGCCAGCTGGGAGTGTGGCAACAGCTGTCACTGACAGAGTGCCCACTCTGCCAGCACTGCCCCAAGTCCCCGCTGAGCTGGTCAGGCTGGGAAAAGAAGGAACAAAGCAGACCGGGGGGGGGGGGGGGGGACTGGAAAGAGCATGGGCTGGACGCAGAGGCCAGGGCAGAACTTGGGACAGTTTCTGCCCTCCGAGAGGAGGTCTGCTCCCTCTTCCGTCAGTCCCATTGCCTACCGGGTGGGAAGGAGAAGTTCAGGAGTCCCCTGAACATAGACAACTTCTTTCCTGCATTACTGCAATGGCCGCTTTTCTGGATCTCCCTGCCTCCTGCATCAAATCCATTTTGTAGCCCAAGTAATCAGAAAACAAGTCTGACAAATGGCTTCACGGGTTAAACTCTACAAGGGCTCTTTCAAGGCTCTCTCTCTTGCTAGCCCTCAGCAGGCCAGCAAGGCTCTTCCTGGTTGGCTCCCACTACCTCCTGGCCACCCCACAGGCACTTAGCTTTAGGCAGCTGAAGGTCTTGTTTGCTGGTCCTCAAGCATGCCAAACTCTCGCATGCCTCCATGCATCTGTTCCTCACCCGCCTCTGGCTGGAAAACCCTTCTCCTCCTATTTCTCCTGCTTTCCCCTTGGGTCACCAAGCTGACTCTTCTCATCCTTCCACATGCTCAGCTCAGGCAATTTCTTTGCCAGAAGCTCCAGTCACCCCAGGTCTATGTGCTCCCTACCACCTGTGCATCCCGCCTGTCTGTCTCCCATCTGGTCCATGGGCTCAGGGAGTGCACAGACCACACCTTAGTGGTCTTTTTAGCCCAGTGCTTAGCTCAGGGTCAGATACTCAAAAGAAGCTCAATAAATGTTTGTGGAATGAGTGGATGAGTAACTACGAGATAGCCGTAGAAGGGCACACAGTCAATCTGGGCCACTGCAGGGGATGGTGGGAGCTGGAGAGCACACAAGCCCAGTCTAACGGGGCCCCTCTTGATGGCCACAGGAAAATGCAGGATATTCTAGAAAATTTCAAAACTGCACAAACACCCTACATACCAAATAAACATGTCAGCGAGTAGCACCTCAACTCAAAGGCTCCCTCCAGTTTGCAACCTCTGCAGAAGCAGCACTTGGGAGGAACCAGACTGAAGTCTAGTCCACAAAAAGCCATCTCTCAGACACCGTGGGGAATGGCAAATTCAGACTCATAGCAGTCAGTGGCTGCTGCAGACATCTGCCTACCCACTCCCTCTTTCCAAGGCCCCTGGAAACCAAGAGCAGTGAGCAGACCATTGAGGCTCCCCTTGGTTCTCCTGCTCAAGGTGGTGTGATGCCAGGGCCTCCAATCCCCACCCCAGTCCATCCTGAAAGACAGGCTCTCCAAAAGGGGGTCCGAAATCTCTCAGCTGCACTTTAAAATACCAGCGGACTATTATTCTAGGCCATGTTGCTCTGTGTTACAGTTGGTGACATTCTTTCTCCTTCAAATCATGAACCTGAAGGAGAGGGTTGGTGGAACACCTTAACCACCAATAGGCAGCTCAAGGGTCAAGAGATTTAGTACCATAGCTGGCAGGAATAACAAGTTCAGATCACTCACTTCCTCTGGAGAATTAGTCCCAGACCAAGCACCAACCCCCTCCGCCCCTGCCCCCCGGCTGTGACAGCAGGTGAACTGGCCACCCGCCTCATCTGGAGAGAAAGAGCCTTAGAGCAATCAGACGTGAGTGTTTCATGTTGCTAGGGAGCAACAGGCAACAGCTGGCTGAGAAATAAGTCGTGTCCTTGGGAAAGCATGTTCCTGGCCACTAATTAAATGTTGCTGCAGCGTATCTTCCTTCAGGGAGCTATAGAAATGTGCTGAATTAATGCAGACGGGAGCAGCCAGTTCACAAGCCTGCTAAGCCTCCTCCTGTTTCTGGGCAAAGGAAAGGCTCACGGGGGCAGGATGAAGTTGCCGAGCCCTGGGAGGCTGGTCAGAGAAAGAATCCTGGCCTCAGACTCCTCAGTTCAGTAGCCCACAGAGAGCCTAATACTGCCCCTGCTACAGGTGAATTCATTGGTTAAATACTTTTTTAAATATCTCATTATATTCTACTTCTGAGTATATATCCAAAATAATTGAAGGAAGGATCTCCAAGAGATATTTGCACATCCCTTGTTCATAGCAGCACTATTCATGATAGCCAAGAGGTGGAAGCAACCCAAGTGTCTATCATGGATGAATGGATAAACAAAATGTGGCATATAAACACAACGGAATATTATTTAGCCTTAAAAAGGAAGGACATTCTGACATAGGCTACAACATGGATGAAACTTGAAGACATTATGCTAAGTGAAATAAGCCAGTAAGCCAGTTGCAAAAGGACAAATACTGTATGATTTCACTTATATGAGGTGCCTAGAGTAGTTAAATTCATAAGGACAGAAAGTAGAACGGTGGCTGCCAGGGGCGGTAGGGAGGGAGAATGAGGAGTTGTTGTTTAATGGGTACAGAATTTCAGTTTTGCAAGATGAAAAAGTTCTAGAGATTGGTTGTACAACAACATAAATATACTTAACACTACTGAACTGTACACTATACTTAGAAATAGTTAAGATGGTAAATTTTGTAACTTCTTTTAAATACAATTAAATTTTTTAAAACTCATTTAAAAATTTTTTAAGAAATACATGTTCACAGTAAAAAAAAAAAATACAAAGATAAAGGGAATAAACTAAAACAAAAATGCCCACTTTCCCAAGGTAACCACTGTTAATACCTTCCATAGTCTTTCCAGTGTTCTGACTCTACAAGCATTTATGTATTTATATGCATGTGACTTCAAGTTTAGTAGTTATTTTTTTCTTCACACAAAAAATAGCACCACACCAAACATAAGTTCTTCCATTAATTTGCCTGAGAGCTTTCCAAATCAATACATACATGTGCCTTGCTGTGTCATCAAACTGCATTTTATGAATGTTTTGTAATTTTTTAGTCTGTTTTCTACAGATGTACATTTAATAGTTTTAACTTTTTCACAATTAAAAAGTTACAATGAACATATGTCTTGTTCACAAACACAAATGTTTTTGCCTTGACACATATTTAGAGTTAGAATTTACTGGGTTAAGCTTGTGTGCATTTATTAAGATACTGCTTTTTAGTCTTCAAGAAATCTTAATCAACTTACTCTCCCATCAACAATGGGTCAGAGCACCCACATCCTTTCCAATAGTGGGTCATCAAACATTTTTAACCTGGGCTAATCTGATGGATAAAAATAAGCAGTTTTCATATGGTTGTTGACCATGTGTATTTATTTCTTCTGTGAACTTGCTTTTTGCCCATTTTTTATTTTAGATTGTTCCTATTTTTATTATATATTTATAAAATGCTTTATACTAAGGAAATCAATCCTTTGGTAAAGATATTGTCATTTGACTTTGTTTTGGTATTTTTTGCCACGTGTAAGTTTTCATTTGTCTCAAGTATTCAATTTTATGGGTTTTTCCCCCTTTCTTAGAAGGGGCCTTTCTGACTGCAAAATTATCAACAGAAATCTAGAACACAGTAGCACCTTGGCCATTATAGGTCCATTTTCCATCATCTTTCTCTGACCTGGGCTCCTGCTGCTTGCCCCTCCCCAAAGCCTTTCACTGTGAGACAGGTCTCCTGAGGCGCTGCACACGCTCCCTGCAGAAATGTCCCGAATCTTGCTCTAGTTTTTCCGATTCTGCCTTTTTAGGAAATTCAACATTTTTCTAACACAACATTTCTCAACCTTCTAAAACTCATCCCCACATAGTAAAATCTCACATCCCTCCAAAATTTTGAGGGGATATGTCCCAATTATGAATCACTGTCTTCTGCAGAACCTCATCAGGCAAGATTTTTTTTCAAACTCTCTGAAATTTATAATATGAAAACTTATACATTTTTCATTGTTCCAATAAAAATGTACTACTATTTTTTCAAAGGAAATCCCTCTCAAGATTCTGCTATACCCACTAAATCAATCATACCCTAACCTACCCTGAGAGTTGAGAATCACTTTTCAGATAAAGTTTATTTTTAACTAGAATGACATTTTTAAAAAACAGGATAGACTTGAAGGGAAAACAATCCAGAGGTAATATATTTTGAGTAATACATCCCTCCTTAAGGACAGATTCTAAACCTCATAATCCCCAACAAAAACTTTTAAAGACTAGGGCAAAAAGAAAAAGTTTGAAATTACCTTTCATTTGCTTCTTTGTTCCTGTTCAGAATATTTCTTTTCTCTAGCTTTTCCTTTCTTTTAGTAGAAATACAGGCCTCTTGTCACAACTATTGGGGTAGGGGGGTGGCTAATGGAAATAATACACACACACACACACACACATATATATATATATATAGAGAGAGAGAGAGAGAGAGAATTAACCTAAAATTAAGAGACAGTCTCTTCTTCTAATCCTGGAAAGTTAATGACTACACTTAGAAGAGAAACAGTAGCTGGAGATCAGAAGCTCTTGGCTCAGGAAGCAGACAGAGCCAGGCCAGGAAGAGCTGCTCAAGATGCAGTGGAGTGGGGCCTGGGAGCCCTACTTTTGCTCATTAGTTAATGTGTGCTATTGCCACACAGCAACTGCAGCCAACTCTCTTGGGATGCTGCAAATGCTCCCTGTAGGAGGTGGAACTTCAGCATCACATTTACTGAAACATAACGTGGACAAGCAGTGGGCTTCCACAAAAAAACAGTCCAACATTCAGCTCCTTCTTGGTAAATTGACACTCAACAACTGGTTACCTGGTCCCTTACTGATGGTGGGACAGGGGAGCCAGAGAGAGGGCAAGGTGCCTTTTTCTTTCAAAGAGAGGGAGATAGGTATTCAGAGATGTTACAAGACTAGAAACTCAAAAGTTAGGGCTGTGATTTACACATTCTTATACTCCTAGTCCTTGGCACTTAGTAGGACCTCAATAAATGTTTAATTTAATACATTAATGAACAAATAAGCCAACTAAAACACTAGTGTTAAGGAAAAGAAAGAGAATGCATATGGGCTATATTATCAACTATAAAAGATACCTCTGTTGGGTCAACCCGCTACAAGGAAGGTGGCAGATAAAAAGGCACAAAAATATCAGAATTCCCTATTAATGTTTTTTAGAATCAGTAAAATGCCAGTTTAGATCTAAATAAATTCAGAGATCTACATGAATTCTAACATAGGCTGGATTAAAGTTTACTTGCTATTAACTAGTAGTGTCACTTGGAGCAATTTGCTTAATCTCTCTGAGGTCAGCTTCCTTATGTATAAAATAGGAATATTGCATTTTTCAAATCTAAGATGCCATATTACAAAAGACACTGTTATTTATGTGTTGGTTATATATTGATATATAATAAATTACCCCCCAAAACTCAGCAGCTCAAAATATTTATTATCTCACACAATTTCTAAGAGTCAAGAATCTGGAAGTGGCCTAGCTGGGTGGTTCTGGCTCAGGGTTTCTCAGGAGGTTGCAGTCATCTGTAGGCTTCACTGAAAGCTGGAGGATCAGATTCCAAGATGTCTCACTAACAGGGCTATTGGCAGGAAGCCTCAGTTCCTTGGTAAGTAGTTCTCTTCAGGTTGCCTAAATGTCCTCGTGACATGGCAGCTGGTTTCCCCCTTTCAGTAATTCAAGCGGGGAGGAGTGGGTGCAGAAGCCGGGCCTTGAAAGTTCTTTTATAACCGAGCCTTGAAAGTGACACATCATACTTCTGCTATATTTTATTGGCCACACACACCAACCATGATACAATGTGGGAGGGGACTATACAAGAGCATTTTACAGGAGGTGGGGTCACTGTGGGCCATCTTGAAGGCTGGCCACAATGTGTCACTAAGAAAAATTAAACCATGACAATGCTTTTTTATTACTTGCAATTATTTTTTACTACATTAGCCATACCTTTTGTCTTCTGATGCTTTGACATCTTGGGGCCATGCTGACCCTCCTGGACTGCTCCTCCCAGGGTTTGCTAATTCCTAGAGATAGCAAACAACTTACCTGGGAACAAATCTCTCATATACAAACCAACCAATCTAGAGCCCATGCTCCCCAAGTACCTCTTTAATAGGGCTCTCACACCCTGCCCTAATCACTTCAAGGCCAGATACCAGACAACTAGGGACAGCCCCTATACCCCAATGCCCACCAAAATTATTTAAATCATCCAATCCCTAACCAGTTTACCCTGCCTCACCCACTCCTTTCTGCAGAAACCACAATAAAACCTCATGCCCACATTTTCCCCTGGCTCCCTCTGCCTCCTGACCCACCCAGGCACTTTCCCATGGCCCTGTGTGGCATGTTGTGCCTCCCATTTCTAGGGACCCATGAGTGCAACATGCTTCCTCCTTCATGACAGTCATTTCCTGTGTGTATGTTACCATAACCTGATTAAGACAAATCCTAGTAAACTTAAAACATACTTATTTCAAGAGCACTTTAGGTCTTTTTCAGATTTGGGGGCATGCTGAAGAATACCCAGTTTCATCAGCATTTTCTATTTGACTTAAACTCTAGTTTCATTTTTTTCTATATTGAATCACATGTCCCTGGAAGTTAATCAGCTCCTGTTTAACGTCAACAGGAAGATTCTAACAAATTGATTCACACCTTAATGATTAGTCCTGTGCTTTTCATGAGTTGGTGACACTAGGCCTCTCACTGCATTAAAACTTATTCCATTTATTACAAAGGATGGGACAGTTTCTCCTTCATTCAGTTGCCTTGTTGGGTGTTTGGTAGGAATCCTCTTGCATGAATCTTAGCATGACAGTAAAATTTCATTTACTAGTAGATATCTTTCTTTCTTTCTTAGTTCCAAAAAACACTTGCTGTTCTGTAAAAAAATATGGCCTCATGTTCATTCCTCTAATGGCAAATCTGTGCTTCACTATTACCAAAATTAACCCCACTGCTCTGCTTCTGTGCCTTTCTGAATACAAAACCACCTTTCGTTATAATACCAAATCATAGTATTATCTTTTTGAAGACAACTTAAAAAGCACTTACACTGAACACATGTGGTATCAACAACGCACATTACTCAATAGAAATGATGACAATGGGAAGAGCATGCCCAATTTTCACATGCACAGGTGATGACAGCAATAATGTCACAACTGCTGCCTGGCTGACAATGATAAGACATGAATTTTAAAATATACTCCAATTTCAAAAAATGCATTTCAGAATCCATAAAATGCAGTAAAGTCCTTCCCATATAAGGTGCTTAGCATAGCATCTGGCTACAAAGTGGGTTAAGGATGTCTTGCTCTTCTCAGACCCAGGTAGGTTGGGGACAGGGTATGGCAGCAGAATGGCACCACCTCAGATGCCACAGTCTCCTGTGGGTGGCCAGGGGTTGGGCCTGGAGAAGGGGTAAGCTTATATCACTTAGTCACCAGGGAATGAAGAGGTACAACCAGGACTGGGAGCAGACTCGATGACACACTAAAGAGGCAGGAGAACCTCCCACACAGGCTAAGAGATCTACAAAGAACGGAGTTAGCATTTATTGAGTACTTATTGTATTAAGAGCTTTAATTAATACTCATTTAGTGTTCATATCATCCCTACAAAGAATTACCCCATTTTACAAAGGAGAAACTGAGACTCCCTAAAATTCTTTTTATCAAGCCCAGGGTTAAATAGTTAGTAGATAACAGGGTTTATATCAGGCCTCACATGCAGGCCTGAGCTCTTCCTATAGTTCTATCAGGACACGAATCTGAGTCCTACTAAGCATCTCTCTGCCTCCTACAATGGTAATCAAACGTTTAATGGAGAGTCTTCAGAATTTTTTTTTTAAACAACAGAGGGTTATAGCTATAAAGGGTATATTCTGAATAGATTAATATTGTGAACAAAATTGCCCCCTGGAACATCAAAACCACTTAATATGCTCAATTGCTTTCAAAGCACACATTGCAGAGAACTGTTATGCTGATTACCAATAATTATAATCTACTCATTAAGGAAAGTCCCCAAGGGCTTCTACAAAGGAACACTTCATGACTGAGTTTAAGTTACTCTGTGTACTTATAAATAATGAAGCTACCGTTCTTTTAAAAATTATCTAATTTAGGCTTTTCACTCATTGATACTGTGTTCCTCCACAAGGGCTCCAAATGAAAGAGGTTTTGCTATATTTAAATGGGAACTTTCTCTCAGAGGTCCAGAGCAGCTTGAATTGATCGTTGATCTGCCAGCTCCCTGCCAAGTAGGGATGAGATCTTCAGAAGGTCAACTTCATCCTAAGGCGGATTCTTTTTGAGTATGGTCATAGGGTGTTGGATAATAGAAATGTGGGCCACATGTTTCCTCACTGACATTCTCAAAAGAGAAATGTTCCCCAGAAATCTTTATGTCATTGTACCACTGACCTGAATTAAGACACATGACATTCCTAAACTGACCCCTTATGCAGACCGGTTTTGGATCCTGTTCTAGTCACTAGCAAAGAGTACGGGACTACTGTGACTGGCTTAGACACTGCTCAGGGCATATCCCTAGAGCGAAGTCAGATGTGTGGGGGTGGGGAGTATGGAGGGGGAATGCAAAAAGGAGAAATCAAGAATAATTCCTAAGTTTTTGGCTAAAATAAATGGGTAGATATTGAAACTATATCTTGAAGGGGAAAATCTTGAAGGGGAAATATGTTGGAGGTGGGGGTAAGAATCAGAGTGTTGTTTTCGACATGCTAGTTTTAAAATACCTATTAGATATCTGAATAAAGATGTCACATAAGTCATGAGATATATAAATGTGGAGCTCAAGAAAGGGGTCAGACTGGAGTTGTAACTTTGAGAGGCATGAACATATAGCTAGAACTTAAAACTACAGGAATGGACGAAATCAACTAAAGAAAGACTATATAGAGAAAAGAGGTGAGGCTCCGAGACTGCATGCCAGGGTACTCCGCCAGCTAGAGGTGGAGCAGAGGAAAAGCCACCAAAGGGGACCAAGAAGCAACAACCAGTAAGGCAGGAAGAAAACCAGAAGCACATACTGTCTCAGAAAGCAAGAGAACCAACTGCTTCTTGCTACAGAGATAAATCAACTATGTCCAAAAACATTGGGTATTAAAAGAGGGACAAGAAGTGACCACTGTGTTGGCAACATGAAATCATTGGTTGACCTAAACAACTACAGTTTCAGGAGTGGTAGAGGGAGAATCTTCTCTAAAGTGGGTTGTGGAAAAGTAGGCCGTAGGAAAGTAAAACCATTTAATTTAGACAACTCTTTGGAGAAGTTTTTCTGTGAAGGGTAGTAGAGAAATGGGCAGTAAGTAAAGGAGAACAAGGGGTCAAAGCAGGATTTTTAAAGACAGAATATCCTTGAGTACATCTATGTGTTGACAGTAATGGCCTATCAAGAGAAAGATGATACAGGAGAAAGAAAATAATTGTGGAAACAAAGACCAAGGTCTTTCGAGCAGTCAAAAGGAGATGGGATTCAGTGGACAGGTAGAGAGGCTGGTCTTCTTTTAGAGAAACAGGGATATTTCATTCACTAAAATAGGAAGAAAGCCAGAGAACGAGCACAGATCCAAGTCACATGGTTGACATGGTAAAGGAAAAATGAGGAAATTCTCATCTGATTGTTTCCATTTCTACCACAAAGGAGGTGGCAAGACGACCAGCTGAGAAATTGGAGGAGGGGTTTTGAAGAGAGAGGTGAATGTGTAAAACAGCAATTTCAAGGAGTCAGAAAGTAAACAGATAAGGGAAGTACATGAGGATTCCTAAGCAGTCTTGGGTGCATATTTTAGGCTTATTGTCATAAATTTAAGGACAGGATTCTTCTGCAGTTATTTTCAGCTATTCAGACATAGATGCGCACAGAGTTGAGGTTTTCCTAAGTTACCATGAAGGAGGCGGAGCAGCAAGAAGGTTAAGGGTAATTGCAAGGGAGTAATTATAAGTGTTAGAACATTCAACCTGGGCTGAATAAGGTAAGAAGAGGGCCGGGCGCGGTGGCTCACCCCTGTAATCCTAGCACTCTGGGAGGCCGAGGCAGGCGGATTGCTCAAGGTCAGGAGTTTGAAACTAGCCTGAGCAAGAGCGAGATCCCATTTCTACTATAAATAGAAAGAAATTAATTGGCCAACTAATATATATAGAAAAAAATTAGCCAGGCATGGTGGCGCAAGCCTGTAGTCCCAGCTACTTGGGAGGCTGAGGCAGGAGGACTGCTTGAGCCCAGGAGTTTGAGGTTGCTGTGAGCTAGGCTGACGCCACGGCATTCACTCTAGCCTGGGCAGCAAAGTGAGAGTTCTGTCTCAAAAAAAAAAAAAACCAAAAAAAAAAGGAAAGAAGAGAAGACCTGAGGGGAGGTGACAGCTAGTGAAGATGCTAGTGTCCCAACGATGGCCAGCTGTCCACCAAAATCCATTATTGCTTCTTCTGAATACAAGAGTACTTGGCACACAGCTGGCCACATGTACTGCACTTCCCAGGCTCCCTTGCTTGGTGTGTGGCTATACGGTGCAGACCCCTTCAATGGAATGTGAGTGGACGTGATGTGTGCTACTCATAGATAGGGGCCTTACTATCAGGTGGAGCCTCCTCCACACTCTTTCATCCTCTCTCCAGCTCAATCCAGGACACTGCCATAGGGAACAACAGAGAAACAAGAGGGAAGACACTTGGTTCCTTGATTGGGTCCTTGAATGGCTGTGTGTGGCAGCACCACTCACTGACTTTGAACATCTGCCTTGTGCTGCAACCTGAGAGAGAGAAAAAAACAACCCCCTCTCCTATTTGAGCCATTGTGTTATGGGGTGTTTTGGTTACAGCAGTTTACCCTTATCCTAACTAATCCAGGTTGGGTCAGGGACTGGAGGCTTCAGTGAGTCTAAGGTCCTCTGTAATACGGATAGTACAGCAAGTAAGGAGAAGGCTGCAAGGAAGTGGTCAGAGTAGGGTATATGACATTGAGACTTCAGAGGTGAGCAGTCAGAGGTAAGGAAAAGATCTAGGATAGGATCAAGTGAATGTGTGACTAAGGTGGAGGGAAGTACAAATTAAGTCTTAGAAAAGCTAGGAGATGGCCCCATGATTACACAGTGAATGAGCAGAAAGGCCGGGATTCACAGTGAAGCCCAAGTAACTTCATACTCCATGCTCTTTCCCCTCTGCCAAGTCCTCAGGGACAATCAAGCAACCTGGTTCAAAGAAAAACTGTACGTAAAGTGTTTCTACAAGGAAAGGTTAGTTCAGCCCCATGAACATGACAAGACTTCTCCTGGGATAATGAGTAGTACATTACAAGAACACAATTATAGATGGTCCCCAACTTGACGATGGTTCAACTTACAATTTTTTCACGTTATGATGATGCAAAAGCGATACACATTCAGTATACTCATGATGGGGTTATATCTGGATAAAACCATCATCAGATACTCTCAACTTATGATGGGTTAATCCAGACATAACCCCATCAGCATCTGCATTGTTAATACATGATTAGAATCACCAAGCTTTGGGACCCTATATTTGTCATGATCTACAAAGTAGTTCATCCATCCAGAGGCCCAGTGACAGTGTTCAAGCCATTCTCCTTTGATGACCACCAGTGACTCACATCTGGCCTCCCTCTCTCTATCCCCTCCAAGCCATTTTCCAGACAGCTGAAAGTTACCTTTGGGAGCTCCATATTATGCCTCCACTACATAAAACCCTAGCACCGTGCATAAGAACTCTCTTTCTGATATCCCCTCAGTCTACTGCTTGGCCACCTCCACTCCAGCTTATGCTATAGCCATGTCGGCTTATTTACCATTTCACAACATGACAGCTCTTTTCATGCTTCTGTGCCTTCACACGTCTGGGCCTCTCCCAGAAATGTCCTCAACGTGGGACACATGACACACTCCCATTTACCCAATGCCAGTGTTCCTTCCTTCCCCAGGATACTCGTCCTTCTCCATCTCTTCTTCATCTCCCTCCACTGTCCCCAAAGAGACACTATTAGAGCTTTTACTATGTTGCAGTATGATGATTTCTTTGTCTCTTTTTCTCCTCACTCTAAGCATCTTGACCCAGTGCCTACCCTGACTCACATAAGTGCTCAAAGCCTGTGTTGAAAGCTGAATGAGACTGAATTTCGCTGTTCAATTTTGAAAATGCTGAAATTAGCTGAATAGTTTTTGGTGGGGCTCAGCATCTCACATCACATTTCTTATATTCCTTAAGGAAGTCAGCCTGGATGGCGGAGGGAATACAGGATCCAGCTGTCTGCATCCATGGCTCCTTTCACAGCCTGCTCAGGAACTCAACATTTCAAAGCTACCTCCAAAGTCAGATGTTACTAAACAAGCCTACTATATTTCTGGTGGATACATTATGCAGATGAAACATAAACAGTCTGGCAAGAGTTGAGAATGTGACAGAAGGATATGGCTGGGGCCGGCAGGTGTTTGTGGGATGGCTGTGATGGCTTGGCCGTCCAGGAACAGTCTAGTCTCTGTAGGGACACCTGCAGCTTGCCAGCTCCCACTACCCAAATTACAGTACGTGCTACACAGTGTTTGTTTCTGCTATGGCCATCAAGAACTGCTCGCTCCTCCACCTGCATGACACAGATGGTACAGATGGGAGCATGCTTCCACATGAGGATGTGCAATTATGCCCAGTTCCTCCAGCTGTGACAATTACCAGGAGAAAACCCTAGGGAAGGAAACAATCCTGGCAGACAACTGTCTTCCCTGCCAGCACTCACCACTTAGTTCTCCCAGAAGCAGCTGCTGTATCCATGACCTCTCATCTCTTTCACTGTCCTTCCTGGAACCCAAATACTTGCAAAGCATTGGGTGTGATATGAACATCAGGCAATCATCAAACGGGATATATTTAAGTAAGAAAATACCAAGGCTTTATTTTTTTCTTATAAAGATAGCCCTGCTTATTGGCTAAGTGGAAAAGATGCATATAGTTCGCATGAGTAAACAAGATTTACCTGCTTCAGGCTGCAAATCATAATGCCAAGGAAGTGACATGAAGGGGGTAAAGGTATAATGATTTCATCTTCACAGCAATAAAATGCAAAGTAAAGCAAAAATGAAATGGGCTTAATTAATGCTTGGCATTCCCACAAGGAAAAGGCAAAAGGACTTAGACTTGATCAGTAGTAGTATTGTATACAATAAAAAAATTCCAGTAGGTTGAGCCAAGCTTGCTCCTTTCTCTGGCTCTTCCCCATCTGAGGTATACCAGGCTGGAACCAACAAAGCTGGCAGTCAGAAGCTTTTGCTTCAGAGTCCACTGAGATAAGAAGGGGGCAAAGTCTTGGAAGACCAGATAACCCAGCTTTGTGAGGCACCTATGTGCAGCAGTGTCGCATATGAAAGTTGACAACATACTCAGCATTAGTCCTCTGCACGGAAATAGCAAAAGGCTCAAAAGGGTGAAAGGTGAAGGCAACAAGGCGTCGGACTGTGTGGTTGATGGGGCGGCCCAGTAAACCTGCCTGGATCTCAAACTTGAGCAGGCCAGAGTCCCGGGCATAGAACCTAAACAGAACAAGGAAAGAGAGAGGGAAAGAAAGAGAAAAAGAGAGAGAGAGAGAGAGAGAGTATTGATATTCACAACCAAATTGAAATCCAGATAACAAGGGAATGTTGCAACTCATTATTTCACCTTATTAACGAAATCGCTTACATCAACCCCAGGTTTTCAGAACTATTATATAAAATCACCTTGGTCTGCTCACCTCATTTTAGGGGCAGAATGATAATGAATTTTGTGATGTTGTATTGAGTCATTGGTCATCTCTTACCTAAGATGATCCTTAGTACAGCCTTAATTACACTCCCTCCCATTTCCAGAAGTTCCTGCCTCAAGGTTGTCCAGGCTAGGGCTAGAAATAAAATGTAAGCCACATGTGTAATTTTAAATTTTTAGGTAGCCACATTAAAAAAAGTAGAAAGGTAAAATTAATTTTAATATTTTACTTACTCTAATATAGCCAAAATGGTCATTTCAACTTATAATCAATATAAAAATATTAGTGAGAGATTTGATATTTCACATTTTCTTTTTTCTTTTTTTTTCACTAAATCTTTGAAATCTGGTGTGTATTTGACATTTGAGCACATCTCAATTTGGCCTAGCCACATTTCAAGTGCTCTATAGCCACATGTGGCTAGTGACTACCACACAGGACAGTGTGGACTCAGGTCTATCTTTGAGTTTTTCATTTTTAAAAATAAATTCTTTTGGAAGAGACTTCTTTTTCACACAAATGCTAAGTGGTTTTTAATTTTTCACCTAATACAGTGAGACTAAAGATGCATCCATCTTCTCAGTACTTAAAATATCTTTTCTCATAAGCAAAATAAATGCCCTGTGATTTGGGAAACTAAAGATAATTAGCAGGATAGGGGCGGAATTGGGAGCAAGTCCTAGAAAATAAAAAACCCTGAATTATAGAGCTCTATGATTTCCCTTTGGAAAGCAAATAAATAAGCAGACCTAAAGATATTTATACCCTTTGACTTGATCACATTCACAAGAATTTAAAACCTCAGAATTTAATTTAAATGAAATAATTGGTGACATGAATAAAGACGGCAACTATGGCATTCATTCTAATGTAAAATGCAGAAAGAGAATAAATGCTCAGTGACAGAGGAATGGTTAAATAAATTATGACACATCTACTTGATGGAATAACATGCCATCATTAGTACTGTAATTGTGAGGACTATGTAACAAGATGGAAAAACGTTTATAAAATAAATGGTGGTCTAGAAAATATGATGTTCACCACAATTACAACTGTGTAAACCAGGCATCCCAAACGGCCTGCGGCACAGGTGGCCCGCCAAGTGTTTTTGCTGCCTCTGCCTGTCCTGCTTAGCAGCCTACTGTCCTGGGCCCACAATGCACATGTGTGGAATGTGCACCGCCCTCTCCAATGGCCCTCCAACCACCTGAGGGACAGTAAACTGGCCCCCTGTTTAAAAGGTTTGAGGACCCCTGGTGTAAACATAAACATGTTTGACAAATGAAGTAGACTAGAATATACCATAGAGGTGTAAGAGCATACTCTCTTCAAATGCCTTTAATATCTTTACCATTTTTCATTTTAAATTAAAAATATAAATAAGAATTACAAGAAAAATAAGGGGCAAGGGCATTTCCAAGTTTGTTTTACATTCATCTTTTCAAATTAGAAAGGTAGGGAAGTTAGAAAGGAGAGGAATGTGTGCTACTTGACTCATATCAAATGAGGCCTATCACATGCTTTTATGTGTTAAAAAAATGCATTAATCTTCCCCACACACTCCCCAACACACACCAAGCTTATAATTTAAAGTGAGTAGTTTGAGCCTCTAAAACTAACAACCAGTTTACAGGAAATTTGGGGGAATGAATGAGAAGTATGGTAAATACTACCCGAGGGATACAGTGAGCAAAATCTAGAATGTGGAGAACACTAGAAGACAAACAACCTGGTTTCTTCAAAAGTTTCACTGCAAGGAAAATAAAAGAGGGAAATAGAACCTATAGAATAAAAAAAGGCTTAAGGGAGTAGTGACCAAGTGTAATGCATGAACTTTGTTTAGATCTGATTGAGTCAAACAAATTACCTGTAAAAAGAATATTTACAAAACAACAGGGGAATGTGAAAACTGACTAGATATTTGCTGGCCTTAAAATTTTTTGTTAATTTTCTTAAGATGTGATAATGGTATTAAGGTTTTGTTGTTGTTTTTTTAAGTCCTTATCTTTTAGAAATTCATACAGGGCTGGGCGTGGTGGCTCCCGCTTATAATACCAGCACTCTGGAAGGCCCAAGGCAGGAGGATGGCTTGAGCTCAGGAGTTTGAGACCAGCCTGAGCAAGAGCATAACCCCTTCTCTACTAAAACTAGAAAAATTAGCCAGGTGTGGTGGTACGTGTCTGTAGTCCCAGCTACTTGGGAGGCTGAAGCAGGAGAATTACTTGACCCCAGGAGTTTGAGATTGCTGTGAGCTATGATGACGACACTGCACTCTAATTGGGGCAACAGAGCAAGACTCTGTCTCGAAAAAAATTTTTTAATTTAAATTAAAAAAAGAAATTCATACAGAAATACTTACGGGTAAAATGCTAGAATAACTGGGATTTCTTTCAAAATAATCTGGCCAGTGGTAGGGAGGGAGGGAGCAGTGGTGGTGGTGGACATAGATGAATAAAGACTGGCCATGAACTGATAACCGTTGAAGTGGGTGATATGTACATGGAGGTTCATTATACTCTTCTACTTTTTGTATATATTTAAAATTTTCAGGCCAGGTATAATGGCTCGTGCCTATAATCCCAGCACTTCGGGAAGCTGAGGTAGGAAGATCACTTGAGCCTAGGAGTTGGAGGCTGCAGTGAGCTATGATCATACCACCAAACTCCAGCCTGGCAACAGAGTGAGATCCTGCCTCAAAAAACAAAAAACCTTTACACAATAAAAAAACACTTTAATTGGTTTTTGGAATTTACAACTTCCCAAAGGAAATTTAAGGAATGGTGATTAATTATACAGCATATGTAACATAGACCCATTTAATATACAATGAAGCTGGATGATGAAATACATCTCTTATAAAGACCTAGCTCCCACTGTTTCTAAGTGAAAAAGATCTTCTAAGCTGCAGCTTAGAGCTCCAGGAACACAAATCCCTTGAGTCAATCCCACTACTGACAGTGGTGCTGGTTCCTCTCCCTAGTACCTATTACAGCACACAGAACAGTACAGGCTCCAGATGTGGAGAGACAGATGGCTCTGTCAACTAGATTTCTGTGAGGGAGGGATTGCTTATAAGAGGTTAGTTTCAAGGTTCCAGCAATAACACAGTAGACTACATTACCAAATTCCTGCAAGTGAGGGAGCATGCATTTCCCCTAAACCTGCCTGTTCACTAAATTGTCTCTGCTATCTTTTTTACTAGGTAACATGGGAGGATAAAATAATTTGTGGGTTTTTGTTTTTGTTTTTTTAAGAGACCAGTCTCACTCTGTCTCCCAGCTGTAGTGCAGTGGCACAATCATACCTCACTGCAGCCTCGAACTCCTCAGCTGAAGCGATCCTCCCCACTGCGCCTCCCAAGTAAGTAGCTGGGATTACAGGCTTGAGCCACCACAGTGGGCTCAATTTATGTTAGATATTCATAATAATAAAGCCTCAACTACAAATATTATGGAATGGTATTAGATTATTAAATGGAATAGTACAGTTTCCTTCTCTGGATACCTTTAAAAGGGGACAACACTTATCTGAATTAGATGTTCTGATGAGAAGCAAAGAGTAGGAGTAGTTAATTTATAAGACTAGTACCTAAATGATCAAAGCACTCACCACATTACAGAAATAGCCTGCCCTTTCAGTCTAACCATTGAGTACAAATAGAAAGTCACAAGGAAATGATACCCAGGAAGAACAGAGAGAAAGCAGGCCATCTTTAGCCCTTAAGCAGTCTATATCTGTAGCAGTGACATTGTACCTGATAGGGTGATCTCCACAAGTCTTGGGCCGCTCCATGACGGACACCCACTTGTCATCATAGCTGAAGAGAGACAAATCCAGGTAGGGGCTACCGCTGTAAGACTGAGCACTGATTGGGAGCTGACCCAGCAGCCGGCGTACTGCCTCTGTATGCCCTCCATACTTAGCATTTATAATAGTGTCTTTGAACCTAAAACAAAAGACCAATGAGGAAGGCTTTGTTAGTGGGTACGCAAAGCTGTCTTGGATTTTAAATTAACTAACATATGTCTAAAAACAACTCATTTTCTAAATAAAAATTCAAATCTAGATATTGAATGAAAGCAGAATTCTCTCGCACATCACAAGTCTAGCTAGCTACAAATAATCTTTAAAAGCAGAATTAGAAATGGGGAACATGAATTATAAGTTAGAAAAGACTCTACAAACAAGTTTAAAATGACTATAACTAGTGTATAACAACAATTATTTCTGCTCATTTGTGATAACAGCTCAACTAGGGGAAAAAGTTCAAGAACTTACTTTCCCCAAATAATAACTTCAGACTGAATTAGTTATGAAGAGCAAAGAATCCTGAACAGAAATAGGCTCTCTCTGATTCTTCTTGAGAAGCTAACTTCCACCAAATATTTTGATAAATTACTCATTTTTAGTTTGTTTAAATAAAGTTTGGGAACTAGCTTCCATACTCCTGCAGAAACACCAGTATCTAGAGGAATACTCACACAGAGTCACATATATGACTTATCTTTGAAAATAATAACAGAGCAGTTATTTCTGATAACTGTAACAAATACTAAATTTAGTACTCTTTGACCAAGTATTTCTATTCTTCTGGAAATTTACCCTAAGGAAACATTCCTACATGCAGAAAAATCTCTGTGCACATTCAATACAGCATTGTTTATGACAATGAAACATTGAAGGAAAAGTTTAAAACCTAATGGAAAACTAGAATTTTCAAAGATTATATGGTAATAGGAGAAATTTTTATCATAATGGTAAGTAAAAGAAGTAGACTACAATACTGCCTATATATTATAGTATGGTTAAAAACAAAGGAAAAAATTACACAAAAAAGACGACTAGCAGAGATACATCAAAATGTTAATGGTTGCTTGTATAATGACATTTTGGATTTTTTCTTTTTCACTTTTTTAGAAAGAATGTCAACTATTAGTAAGTACTTTTAAAAATCTCTGAATCAAATCATATCAGATGGTTTAACAATTAAGGGGAAATAAATAAAATTTTTTTAGATCGGGGGGAAAATATAACATCTCATCCCTGAAACCAATGAAATAAAAAACCTGAATGTTCTTAACAGTCATGAGACCAGAAAGATTGATTAGTTGGGACTGATTTTTATTTTCACTGTTAACCAGTGGTACTGAATGGACATGAACACTGCTCAGCTCCCCCAGAAGGAAACCTAGCTATCAATGCTGCTTTTCCATTACTCCTCTTGACAGTTTTCACAGCCTTAGTGTAAATCATAAAATTAAACTTTGGGCCAAAAAGACCTTATTTTCTCCCTTTCATTTGAGCTGGAATCAAAGATCCTTTCATTGGACTCTTTGGTTTTCAGCAAAGATCTTGCACCACCTCGTAATCCACAACCCTGCCTGGCTCACTGGCTTTCCCGCATAAAACAGTAGAGGCTAGCCCACAGCTTTGGGATGATCACAAATCAAAGTATGTGTGACCATCTACAGGCTGGAGCAGTGCCTCTTCCTCTGCAGCACCCACCACCTCCACTCTCCATACTCCCCAGTGATGAAAAGATGAAGCAGTCCCTCCCTCTGACATCTTCACCACTTTAGCTCCTAGCTTAGTATCACTCTATCCAACTTTGCTTCTCTTAATTCTTGCTGGTTTCAAAATTCTCATGACGATCCTAACACCATGGCCTCCTAGTTCTCGAACTTCTCTCAACTGACTCCATGGCCACACCCTCAACCTCGCCATTACCATGCCTGCAACACCTCTGTATCTCAGAGCAGACCAATGCATTCTCCAGCCATCTTCTCTCCCATCTTCCCTGCTCACTCCCTCTAATCATCTCAACCCTTCAGCCCCCATGGGACCTACAGTTCACTGATTCTACCAACTTTTTGCCATCCACACCTTTATCAAATCCTCTCTTCCTTCCTTAGCCAGCTTTTGTTCCTACAGTCAGTCATGAAAATTGCTCCATTGTATTGATCTTCAACAACCCTGAACTCTCTTCTTTTGTGGTACTTACTTGAAAAACTATAAGTCTAGTTAAGCTTAACTCTCCTATTCCATGCCTGTATCCATTTGGTTTTCTCCAAGGCTGGAGAAAAACCATACAACAATGCTCACTTTAAATTTATAACCATGAACTTCATGTGGGCCCTAATGTTGTAGGGTGATCATGCTACATTTCCATAGACCTGCCAGACTCCCACTCTCTTCCATGGCTATTTCATGCCCCTACTCCATGCTCACTCTCAGCTAATGGCACTGCTTGCTTTGTTACTGAAAAATAGAAGCAAGGAGAAGAGAATGTTTTAAAGCTCCCATCAGCACACCTGTCCAACATCTGAACCTACATAACTATCTGTGCTCCTGTGTAAGGCCAAGCCCTCCACCTGTGCAATGGATCCCATCCCCCCTCATATACATAGCAGTTCTTCCCCTACTTTTCTAAACTGCTTCCCTCTTCTCTACCAGATCAGTACCATCTGCATTCAAACATACCATTTTTCTTCCCATTTAAAAAATAACAGAAATAAAAATTTAAAACCACTTGCCCCTCCAGCTAATGCACCACTTTTCAGCTCCCCTTTACAACAAAACTCCACAAAAACACTTTTTCATACTATCCAACTTTTCTCCTCCCATTCTTTTGTAAACCTACCCCAAACATGCTTTCACCTCCACTGTCTCACTGAATCTACTCTTGTCAAGTCACCAATGATCTCCATGTTGCTAACTCTAATAGTTAATTATCAGTTCTCATCTTACTTGACCTGTCAGGAAGCTCTGGCACAGATAACACTCCCTACTCTTTAAGAAAGTACTAGATGTCTCTGCTCATACAACTTCTGATCTTCTCTCCTGAACCTGTACCACTCACAGGTTCACTGTCACCGTTTAATGGTGACTCTCTCTTGCAAGTTCATCAAGCCATAAATGTTAGAATCATCTTTGACTTTGTTCTTTCACAGCCCATATTCCCATCCTCCCTAACTTGTGGGCTTTACCTTCAAAATACATTGAGAATACAATTACTTACTACCCCCAATCCACTTTGCTCTCCAAGTCACCATTGTTAATCAACAAATAATTACAGGCGACCTGGTATGTGCCAGGCACTCTTCTAGGTGTTTAGGATACATCAGTTAAAAAGAAAAAAAAAAGAACCTAAATCCTAGTGGCAGGAAACAGAACGCCATAGTTTTATTTATTGGATCACTACAACAGTCTCTTAACTGGTGTCTCTGCTTCCACTCTACCCCTTATAGCTTACGCTTAACACAGCAGCCAGATTCTGTTGAAACATAAGTGAGACTACACCATTCGTCTGTTCAAACACTACACAATCTATCTCATCTACAGGTAAAACCAAAGCTGTAGAATGGCCCTATGCATCTGGCCCCCCAGGTCTGGTCTCTGACTCTATGTCCAACTACTCTGTCCCTTACTCATGCCAATCCATCTACCCTGTCCTTCTTGGTGTCCCTGAAATGCATCAGACCCACCTCAGGGCCTCCAGATTTGCTGTTCCTTTTGCTCAGTATATTCTTCCTCCCATTACCCACATGACTTGCTCCCTGACCTCCTTCAAAAGCTTTGCTCAAATATTGTCTTGCCAGTGAGACCTATGTTGACAACTCTACTAGAATAGAATAAACAATCTTTCCTTCATACACTCAAACCCACTATACATTCCTAACAATTTAATTTTTCCCTTGGACACATCCCTCCACTCTCCTGCTTCCATCTCCTCTAACTGGTAGACAACCATCATTCTGCAAATTTGCTTTACCATCAACCTTAGAATTCTCTTTGCCTCTCTCAGACTCAGACTCTATTTCCTGCATATCATTCTATTGGTATAGTATATCTTGCAGAGGCTTCCTTAGAAAAAGTATATGGGAGGTAATTTTTGAGACTTTACAGGTCTGAAAACCTCTTTGTTCTACCCTATTATTTGGATATAGAATTCTAGATCAGAAAGCACTTTTTTTTTTCGATACAGAGTCTCACTCTGTTGCCTGGGCTAGAGTGCCGTGGCATCAGCCTAGCTCACAGCAACCTCAAACTCCTGGGCTCAAGAGATCCTTCTGCCTCAGCTTTCTCAGTAGCTGGGTCTACAGGCATGCACCACTATGCCCGGCTAATTTTTTCTGTATATTTTTAGTTGGCCAATTAATTTATTTCTATTTTTAGTCTCGCTCTTGCTCAGGCTGGTCTCAAACTCCTGACCTTGAGCGATCCTCCCACCTCGGCATCCCAGAGAGCTAGGATTACAGGCATGAGCCACCACGCCCAGCCCAGAAATCACCTTATTCATAGAATTCTGAGGGCATGATTTTAATGGCTTCAAACTTTCAGTGTTGTTAATGATAAGTCCAATGTCATTCTAATGACTTTTTAACATGTGAAATGTATGTTCTTTCTGAAAGTTTTTGTAATTTTCTCTTTATCCCAGTGTTCCAAAATTTCATAATGACATGCCTCAGTGGGGTCTTGTTTCATTGACTGTATGGGGTACTTGATGGATCCAGTACTGTGTTGGTAAAGGTTTAATTTTTCTCTGGGGAAAATAAAGCCATGATTTGTAGTGCTTGCCAATTTCTATGGTGTAAATCTTCCTGCTGTGGCCAATTTCAAGGTACCAATGTGACATCATTGAACACAGATTTTTCAAGAGATGAGCAATAGCACATCATTAACACCATATAGATAAAATAGATACAAACAACCACAAAAGCATATGTAGTAAAATAAATAAGAAATAATTAGTAAATAATTAATTTTTAATAATGACTGTTTAATAATTAGCTTACAAAATTCCTGAAAGTTTAACTGTCAGCTCTAAAACACCATCAGCAGGTCCCGCCAATATGGAAATTTATGTCCTTCGGTACTGGACAACTATCCCATTATTTCTTCCCCTTCATTTTCTCTATCGCTCCTTCAGGAATTAGCCAGACATTGGACCCTCTGGGTAGATCCTCTAATTTTTTTAAAAAAATTGTTTCACTCCCATTTCCCTTCTCTTATCTTTTCATTCTACTTCTTGGAGAGTTCCTCAACTATATCTAACAAATTTTAAATTTCCAAGAGCTTCTCGTTCTAGCAATGTCCCTGTTTTTATACCTGCAATTGTTTCAGTTAATGTAATACTGTTTCCTGAATCTTTACTCCTTATTCTGTTTGTTTTGGTCTCTATCTTTTAGGATAAAGGCTTTCATTAAATGACTCATGATCTTTGGTATCTGTTGTTTTCCTTAAACATTTATTCTAACTCATGAGGGACTCATTTGTTTTCATTTTTTACCAAAAGATTATTGGGAAAAGGTTATTACAAAATTTTGCATTTAGAGACATGTATTCATAAGAAATAAAAAATAATTTCAATTTATATGTACATTATATTTTCAAAGCAAAGTATGATAAAGTATGTTAACAAAATATACTACATTAAGATATAATTCTATAAGGGAAATGGAATAGATATATGAATTTGAGAATAAGAAGAAACAATGTAAAATTTCTAACATTATTTCCCACAGTAAATAATTTGCTCTGAACTTTTTATATCAAATATTTGAATACCAATTACTATGGTACTTAGATTCCTCTGGCTATATTTAAAAGAGTGTTATAATAGTGTTATTTTTAAATGTCAATGTTTAATATACATTGAAAATAGCATCCTAGGCCAGGTGGGGTGACTCACACCTATAATCCTAGTACTCTGAGAGGCCAAGGTGGGAGGACCACTTGAGCTCAGGAGTTTAAGACCAGCCTGAGCAAAGGCGAGACTCCCATCTCTACTAAAAATAAAAAAATTAGGCAGATGCAAAGGCTCTCACCTATAGTCCAAGCTACTGCAGAGGCTGAGGCAGGGGGATCACTGGAGCCCAAGAGTTTGAGGTTACAGTGAGCTACGATGATGCCACTGCACTCTAGCTGGGGCAACCAAGTAAGACTGTGTCTCCAAAAAAAAAAAAAAAAAAAAGGAAAAAGAAAGAAAGAAAGTAGTATCCTCTACAACACTTAAATTTAGTAGTAATAGTAAAAAAAAATTCAGAGATCAAATTAAAAATATGTGAGAATATATACAGTTTTTCAAAATCTTTTGATGGTATGAAATAAAATTTTGAAGATCACTGAGCAGGAATATATAAGCTTTCCCAATTCTTATTTTCTCCTCCTAAGACTTTTAGCAATTTTGCTTAATTCCAGATGCATTCCAAAATAATTTTTTGAAAACACAATTTCCTCTAAATTTCTGGATAACTTCACTTATTCAAGAAATACCTAATGAGCTCCTCTCACATGACAGACACTGGCCTTGGTGTTGTAGATACTGCAGTGAATATATTATAATAGACCAAAATCCCAGCCCTCATGGAACTTGCCTTCCAGTGACTTCTTTGAGGTTTTGACTGAGTGTACCCATCTTTTGCTATTGGTTAATGATCTGCTTAATTTTAGAGTTAATTTTAAAAGAAGAAAATTCATTCCAAAATGAAAAAAGCAAATGCTGATCCATGTTCTGCATCTAAAATTCCTTCTATAATGAATAGAGAGGCTAATAAGGCAGAAAATTTGTGTGAACCAGAGAAAAAGGAAAAGGTAAGCCAGCCATCTGAAATAACTATCCATCTATTTCCAATTGAGTAGTACTGTCCTTTATAGAAATACGATGCCACTGCATTAAGATATCTACTTTGCATGTTTTTCCCAGTGGCAGTAATGCCTGTTCTTATTCATCCACTCACTGTAGTCTGATCTGTCTTGGGACTTAAAACAGCTATTTTCCATTATTGGCTAAGGTAAGGGGAACAATTTAGATATGTGAAATCTGATGAGATACTGTCTGACTAGAGTAAGATTTAGCTTGGGCTCTTGGTCCGAAGGAACCATTCATTACATAATAATGTGTTAAGATAATTATTAGAAGCTCTAGTTCATACGAGGGCCTTGGTGTAGGATGATCTAAGTGTTTTGTGAGGGCATTCCAAGTGTCAATATCTGTAAGTCTCTTCTTTGGGTTGGTCAGTTTCCATGGGGAAGGATCTCTAATCTCCAGCCTGGGGAAGATAAGTCTAGATGCCACATCTGGGAAGGGAGACAGGAGTTTTACCCTTCAGTATGTCAACTTTCACCTAATTGCTGTTTTTAGCATGACATGTCTCATTCCCTACTCTTAGATATACCTCATGAACCTGAGACCAGAGATTTTCTGGTTCAATTTGTCCAGAGAATAAACTTCCAGACTTTTGTGGAGGTGGAGAAAGACACAGTAATTGGGCTATGTAGGCCTAAGGAAGGGATCTGGAAGGTCTGGCTGCTCCTTTTAAGAACTTCACCAATCCTCCTGATGTCAGCCTACCTCACAGGTACTTTCAGAGGTACCTAGAGCCTCCAATGTCCTGACCTTTTCCAGAGTTCTCTGGTGTAAGGCAGGCTTGTTTCTTGATGATTAAACTCTGCAACTGTAAGTTTTTACTCTCTGAGGTATGTTAAGTCAACTCATGCACTGGCTTTTCAGCTCCTAAAACTCTGTTGATATATCCTGTCTCCAATTGTCTCCTCTCCCATTTTCTTTGTTCTTACGGGTTTAAAACTCTTATTCCTTTATTATCATTTTAGTAGGGTTGGGAGGTGGAGCAGAAACAAATGCATGTGTTCAACAGACCACTTTTTAACCAAAAGTTCTAAAATAATTTCCTTAATAAAGCACTCAACAAATATTTAAGGGCTTGACAGTACACTTCTGAAGATATAACAATAAATAAAAACACAGTCTTTACCTTTTTGTAGCTCACATACAGTCACATACAATGATTCATGTACAGGAAGAATCACAGACAGTGCACAAATAATTATACAGATGCTGAGAGACAGAAAGGAGAAGTTCGGGATGACTCAAGGGGTTACAACAGGCAGACTAAACCAAGACCAGGTGCACAGAGAGAATAAGGGAAGCTTTCCTGGAAGAAACAGCTATGGGCCTAACATCAATTTTTCTAAAGAAAAATAAAGCCTTTTGAACCAGGTAGAACAGCTTACCGGCGCTGGATCTGCCTTGCAAAATTGTTGCTAGAAGCTGAGCAGGGAAACTGGACTTCACTGTGCAGGGTAGCATTACGGAAGAGGTCACAGAAGTTCTCAAAGAGCTCCAAAAGCTCATCTGATGTATTCTCAAACACAGCAATCACCTCTGTTGTCACCATATTGTACACCACAAAGAAAGATGCCTGCAGAAGAAGAGAGACTGCTATGGGACAGTTAAGCATAATGCCATGCCTAGGAGACTTATCACTTGGCTGAAAAATCAAGGCACCCAAATAAAACAAGCAAACACCTCAGCTGTAACACCCAGGTGGAAATATGGCTCCGAGTGTTTCTGGTAAAGGAGGAAGCATCAGTGGGATTTATTAATTAAGAGCCTCAATCTTGCCAGATTTCCTACTGTATTTGTGCTGCTAGCATTACTGAGTTGGCCAGCATATATGTACAAAAAGGTTTTCAATTTTCATTTCAAACTGTGAAAATTCAATATTTTTCCTTCCAAGTATTTATTCCCTACTTGCTCCCTAACCCCACCCTGAGATAAAAAAAACATTTTTTTAAAAAGCCAGATTTAATTTTCTTTCCTGCTGAGAAAGTGATTTGCAGCCTGGGGCTGCCTGTTGGCAAATTCTTTTCTCTTGTATGTGTACAGCTGAAAGTTTAATTTGGGGCATTTATTTTTCCTTCTTAATATTTCTAACATGCAGAGAGACACCTTAAGTACATTGTGTTCTAAAACTGCCCAAGCTAGTTGTATCTAGGCAGGGTACTGCTGCTGAACAAATGAAAAATCAGAGAGGCATTTTTCCATTTCTTTCTTCATAAGTGTTCTTGCAGCCAAAAGCATCTGTAAAATACATTTGAGATTTGTAACAATTAAGATCAGAGGGGTAACCTGAAAAGCATTCAAATGCCATAGGTGGCAGAGTTACTGCTTTTTCTGAATGGGCCCCTAGGTGACTAGCCCTCTTCCTTTAAACCTCCAGGGTTCTGCTCTGCCTAACAAGGAAGCTCCAGGAACTTCTAGTTTTTGTCATAGTGAATATAGCAGTGTGAATTAACCTGCAAAGCTTCTAACAGGACTCTAGAAGTTTACAGGACACCATGATTAGCATTTCAGCCTCTTATAATTGAGTTTAAATCTCCATTACCACTTTCTGGAGCCATTTGGCCCACCAGTCATACTAGTAATTAGTCCTTCCTAGAGCTTATATTACATGGCTTTTGTGGTCACCTGGAAATTAAATTTGGCTGTAAATTAAAGAGGCTGGAAGGTAACCTAAGAATAATACCCTTAATATTACCAAGGCTTTGTGTTTGGATGCACTTTTTACTCATTAACTTTATTGGAACCTATCAAATTAAACTGGGGGAGGAATAAGGAGGACAACTAGGGCAGACAGATTGGGTTTTGAGTTACCAATTCTGTAAGCAAGGGATAGAGCCCTAGTAATGTTTCTAGCTACAACTTATTATAGCTACCAGAAAAAAATAGGTCACCTTTTTGCAAAGGAAAAAAGGATAATCTCAAATGCAGCAATCATAGGTAACTTATTCCCTCCAAAATAAAAAAATTAATTATAGCTCAAACCTAAATAAAAGATTGACTCACGCCTTTTCTATACACTTGGACAACACTTTGATTATATCAGGGCTTCACCAGGATGTTTCATAATTTTATGAATATATAATTACACAAACATTTGCTAGCCTTGCCTCCAGAGCAGACTGGGAAATAAAGAACAAGACAGTAGAGAAGTCAAGGACTTCACCACCAATCTCTCATGACACATAAGATGAACTAGATGCTCACCTACGATGCCTCAATGGATGACTTCACTGATCGGGAAGGAAAAGTATCCAGAAAAAAATTAACTCCAACCATATTACTCCCTTTTTTTTTTTTTTTTTTAAAAGAATACACACAGCCGGGCGCGGTGGCTCACGCCTGTAATCCTAGCTCTCTGGGAGGCCGAGGCAGGCGGATTGCTCAAGGTCAGGAGTTCAAAACCAGCCTGAGCAAGAGCGAGACCCTGTCTCTACTATAAATAGAAAGAAAGTAATTGGCCAACTGATATATATATATAAAAAAAAATTAGCTGGGTATGGTGGCACATGCCTGTAGTCCCAGCTACTTGGGAGGCTGAGGCAGGAGGATCGCTCAAGCCCAGGAGTGTGAGGTTGACGCCACAGCACTCACTCTAGCCTGGACAACAAAGCGAGACTCTGTCTCAAAAAAAAAAAATAAGAATACACAAACTATGCTTGAGAAGATATTAGGAGATATTTTGCCACAGGTGGCTTGTGAGGTCTTAGGAAAACAATGCCCTGTATGATATTTGTTAATGGCAGAATCAGCTGCAAGTCAATAAGATATCAAAGTCAGCTGACTTCATGGCTTACTGGTTTGCTGGCTGTTCTGAATTTCCAAACTAGTATCTAAGGAAACAACCTAGAAACAGGAGAATGCAGGAGCAAAGATATAAAAGGTAGGTCTCTTATTTGCTCAACACCAAAGTGGAGAGTTTCTCAAAGACAAATGCCCAAATTACCCTGAATTTCAACGTGGTGTTTCAACCCAAGAATCTTAGCGGTTTCTGTGCTCTTTACATCGCCTTATCCCCTTCTGAGAAATGCCTCTTCCCCCTACCAACATCTTTCACCCAAACCAAATAACCGTTAGGACCCACAGTCTTGATGATTCTCCTGGTGGATCATAAGTTTTGGCTTTCTTTTGATCTTTTCACTGCTCTACAACTCATGTCCCAGCACGTGGGAAAGGTCAGGACAAAGCAAAAAACTCCCTCAAATGAACTTAACCTCTTAGATACCTTACAAATAGGACTCTGTGGAAAAGTACATTGACATTAACCATTTAAGTAGGAAAGTGAAGTTAGATTTTTTAGAAGATTTTCTTTTTTGTATGGTGTGCTCATTCTCATTGCCAGAACTACAGCAGCCAGGCCAATAAGCACAGCCTTACAAAATCAAGGGAGGATTACCCATAGGTAGTCCAAATCTAGACCTTGTGTAACATTTGAGCTTCTATCTCAAGAGTACTAAAAATACTCTGTAGAAGAACTAGGATACTAGACACAGAGTTGATTGTCTACCAGTCAATATCTTCATATTTAGCTTCCACATGTCCAGATGAATACATATGGCCAGAGGAAAACAGAGCTGATTTTAAGTTTGAGCCCTAGGATAGCAATTCAGACTACATAAAATGTGTATTTCTGAGGGTTCGGCTATAGGCAAACAGAGAGACCTTCCCATTCTGCCACGGAGACTGGAAGGGAAAATGGCAGGAGAGTTCAGCTCATACCTGTGATGGATCTGTGACCCGTAGTGTTACTACATCCTCACTAGTATACTTGATAAACAGATGGTTTTCATCCAGAAGTTGCATTTTCCACATGCGCAGCTGCCGCAGTTGGTCAAAATACTGGAAGAAGCGCCTCTTAGCCATTGCACTACCATCCTGTTCTGCACGGCGCCACAAGTATACCAGGAGCCGGTGCTTGAGTGAGTTGATGAAAGGATCCCGAAAAGGATTGGCCATGCCTGTCTGACTGTCCCGCTGTACCTCAGGGAAAACGGCTGACACAGTGAGCAGGTCATCCTCATAGCAGAAGCGTCCAATGGTCCGCACATCAATGAAAGTGCCTTCAGGAGTTACCTGGAAGACATGGATGGTCTGCTGCTGCACTGACAAGATGGCCAGGATGTTTTTGTACAAGTAGAGCCCTTGGTTGTGTGACAGAACCACTTTATCACACTTGAATGTGCGTGTATCACATAAGCGGCCAGTGTGAAGGTCAATGATGTGGAGGGAATAGTCCTCTAAAGGGGACCGTGGGTTAGGGGTCACTGATTCACTGTTCCGATATACCTCATAAAAAGGAGGGTGAGGCTCATCTGGGAGGTAGGCAGCTGAGCCCACGATGACACACCGGCAGTCATCAGTGAAGAGGCTGCACTCCCGGTTCAGGTGCTCACCATTGGCTGCTACATTGGTAATGTGTAGCAAGACAAAAAACCGTTCAAAGAGCCGGCCCCGGACGTTGACTGACCGCTGGTCATTGCCATTGGACAGGATCTCCCCCTCATATCCCTGCAGTAGGTCCTCTGCTGCCTGACAGCCCTGGTACTCATAGATTTCAAGAGATGTCTGGTCTGAAGAAAAAGCAATAAAGTACCGTCCATCAGGTGAGAATTTGCGCAAGAAACAAGGTGGCTTTTCAACGTTGACAACTGTGAAGTTGGGGAAGACATTCTGGTGGAACACTCGAACCTGGTGCCAATGGGTACCTGCCTTGCCTGAACTGATCCGCCGGCGTTCCAAGCGGTGAATCACATTTTGGTTCTGGATTCTTCGAGGCTTGATGGTAGAAACATAATGGTCCATTATCACATCTCTGCATGGAAAAGTAGAAGTTAAGAAAATGAAACAAAATTCACCAAAACATAAATATACAAGTCAAACAAATTTTCCTTCTTATATCCTAAGTTTAGGAAAGCTCCAGGTGATAGTGACTGGCATTCTCTTTCCCAGATTATAGTCAGGAAGTGGTCCTGACATTCCTAAGTCTAGAAACAGGTTTAAGGGAAGGACCTCGTTCACTAGTAATACCTTCCAAGTATTCTCAGCTATTAGGAATGTTCAACAGAATAAACCCATAACTTCATCAAATATGAATAATACAAGAATCACATTTAATGTGCATTCACTCAAACAAAAATATTTAATGGGCTGTTAAGGTTCATATTACCCAAAACAATCTACAGAGTCAATGCAATCCCTATCAAAATCTCAATGGTATTTTTGGCAAAATAGAAAAATCATCCCAAAATTCATAAAGACTCTCATGGGACCCCAAATAACCCAATTTGGAAAAGGAAAAACATTGGAACACTCAGACTTCCTAATTTCAAAACATATTACAAAGCCATAGTAATCAAAAAAGTATATACTGGCATAAAGACAGACATAGATCAATGAAATAGAGAGCCCAGAAATAAACTCTTGCACATATGGTTAAGTGATCTTCCACAAGGTACCAATACTACTCAATTGGGAAAGGGCAGTCTCTTCAACAAATGGCATTGAGAAAACTGGATATCCACATATAAAAGAAGGAAGTTGAACGCTTATCTTACACTATATACAGAAATTAACTAAGGACAGATTCAGGAGCTAAACATAAGACCTATAAGATTCCTAGAAAACAACATAAGGGAGAAGCTTTATGACATCAAACTTGGCAATGATTTCTTGGATAGGACACCAAAAACACAGGCAACAAAAGCAAAAATGGATAAATGGGAATACATCACACTTAAAAATTTCTGTGCATCAACGGACACAATCAACAGAGTAAAAGGCTTCCTACAGAATGTGAAAAAATATTTGCAAATCATATACTGGAGAAACGGTTAATATTCAGAATATATAAAGAACTCCTATAATTCAACAATAAAAAAAATCATACAGCCCAATCTAAAAATGGTCAAAGTACTTCAATAGACATCTCTCCAAACAAGATATACAAATGGGCTGGGCACGGTGGCTCACGCCCGTAATCCTAGCTCTCTGGGAGGCCGAGGCGGGAGGATCGTTTGAGTTCAGGAGTTCGAAACCAACCTGAGCAAGAGCGAGACCCTGTCTCTACTATAAATAGAAAGAAATTAATTGGCCAACTAATATATATAGAAAAAATGAGCCGGGCATGGTGGTGCATGCCTGTAGTCCCAGCTACTTGGGAGGCTGAGGCAATAGGATCTCTTGAGCCCAGGAGTTTGAGGTTGTTGTGAGCTAGGCTGACGCCACAGCATTCTAGCCCAGGCAACGGAGTGAGACTCTGCCTCAAAAAAAAAAAAAAAAAAAAAAAGATATACAAATGGCCAGCAACCATATGAAAAGATGCTTAACATCACTACTCATCAGAGAAATACAAATAAAAACCACAGTGAGACATCCCCTCACATCCATTAGGATGACTACTATCAAAAAAACTGAAAATAACAAATGATGTTGAGCTTGTAGAGAAACTGGAACCCTTGTGCATTGTTGGTGGGATTGTATAATGGTGTAACTGCTATGGAAAACACCAGGAAGGGTCCTCAAAAAATTAAAACTACCATATGATCCAACAATACCACTTATGGATATAAATCCAAAATAACTGAAAGCAAGATCTTGAAGAGATATTTACACGCCCATGTTCACATCAGCACTATTCACAGTAGCCAAGAGATGGAAGCAACTCAAATGTCCATCAATGGATGAATGGATAAACAAAATGTGCTACATATATACCCAATGGAATATTATTCAGCCTTAAAAAGGAAAGAGCCAGACATAGTGGCTTGTACCTGTAATCCCAGCCCTTTGGGAAGCCGAGGCAGGAGGACTGCTTGAGGCGAGGAGTTCAAGACCAGCCTGGGCAACATAGCAAGACTCTATCTCTACAAAACATTTAAAAATTAGCCAGATGTAGTGGCTCACATCTGTAGTCTCAGCTACTCAGGAGGCTGAGATGGGAGGAATGATTAAACACAGGAGTTCAAGGCCGCAGTGAGCTACAATCGTGCAGTTGTACTCTGGGCTAGGTGACAGAGTAAAACTCTACCTATAAAATTAAAAAAAATTTAGGCCAGGCACACAGGCGCATTGGCTCACACCTGTAATCCCAGCACTCTGGGAGGCTGAGGCAGGAGGATCACTCGAGGTCATGACAGAAAGCCTCAGCAAAGAAAGAGAAGATTTGTTTTTTTAAAGAACCAGATAGAAAGTTTAGAGCTAAAAACCAATAACCAGAATAAAAAAACTAACTGGATGGACTCAAGAGCAGAATGGAGTCAACAGAAGAAAGAAAAAGTCACCTTAATGACAGATCAATAGGGATTATGCAATCTGAACAAAAGAGAAAAAAAGATTTAAAAAAGTGAACAGAGCCTCAGGGTTCTAGGAAACATAAAAAAGTCTAAGACACACCCTTGTCATGAAAGTTCCAGAAAGACTATAATGCTTAAAAAAAAAAATTGAAGAAATGATGGCTGAAAACTTCAAGACATAAACCCCAGATTCAAGAGGTTCAGAGACACCCCCCCCCAATCTATGAAAAACCCAAAGAAATCTACACCCAGACACATCATAGTTAAACTGGGAAAAACTAAAAGACAAAGTAAAAATCTCAAAAGCAACCAGTTAAGAATAACGCATTTCCTAAAGTGGAATAACAACTGAAATGTCTGTAGATTTCTCATCAGAAACCATGGAGGCCAAAAGGAAGTAGAATATTTTTTAAGTGCTGACAGAGCTGCCTGTTTCATCCTATAAGTGGCAGCCAAAATAGTCACTCTTCAGAAGTTTTCCTGACTACCTCACATCCATCCACATAAATCTAGCATTTCATCCTATTTTATTTTATTCAAGGCCTTCATCACTTTCTGAAATTATCCTATTTGTTTACCTTTTTATTATCTGTCCCTCCATGCCAGAGAGCAGGGAGCTTGTCTAATTCCTTGCTGTATCCCCAGCACTTAGGACAAGGGACAGGAAGTCTTCATATGCATGCTGAATGAATGGAGCAACATTTGACATGGGCCTTGAAGGATAAAGAATTCACTGGGCAAAGTAAAAAGATGCCTAAAAACACACTTGAAAAGAGCATGGCATGGCACAACTGGGAAACAAAATAATTCCAAGTGGTTAGAACACAGGAAGCATGGAGTGAGTGATAAAAGAGAAGCCCAGAAAAAACTGCAAAACAGAAATGACTGGATCCAAAATGTATTTTAGAAATAAAAACATATAAATAATGAAGTTATTTACTTACATTCTGTCTCCTAAAATAATTTCAAATGTCTTATATAAGTATATATAATATCTACTCCAGTTAAAAATGTGCAGACTTCTATGACTGAGCAGACCAAGTTTCGCAAACTGCTGCTAGTCACACCTTATTAACAGGGCCTTGAAATCAAAACTAGAGCATATTCTTGCTGACATGAAATACAATAAAACAGAAAATATCAAACTATCACATATAGTAATGGTAAACCTTATTTTGTAAAACATTTGTTTCAATTATATATGGACTGGGTATGGATATAAAATGTATGCTGATCTAGACTAGAGCAAAAGTCTGCAAGCTATTGCCCTCAGGCCAAATCTAGCCCACCTCCCTGTTTTGGTGAATAAAGTTTCACTGAACACAGCCTCACCCATTAATTTACCTATTGCCTATAGCTGGCTTTGCCCTACACAGGCAGAGTTGAGTAGTTGAGACAAAGACCACATGGCCCACAAGTCTAAAATATTTACTATCAGGCCCTTTACAGAAGTTAACTCTACTGAGTTAACTTCTATTTCTAGTATCAGTTTAATCATCACTTTCTCAGGGAAGTCTCCCTTCACCTCTCTATTAGATAAAAATCCCAATATACTAACCCTACTTCTCCTTCATTGCACTTATGATGCTTGCATCTCTGCCTCTGAATTTTACCCATGTCTATGGCCCTAACTACATGGAAGCTCCCAAGGACCAGAACACAAACACAGTGTCTGACACACAGCAAAACCTCCATTCTTGAGCTCTGAACTTGCCTTATGCCAAGTTCTTTGCCAACTCAGGCATCCACAGGAGCTATTCCCTCTGCCTGGAATGTATTTCCCCTGGCCCTTGCCACAACTTCTCAAGTTGCAGCCTAAGTGTCATCTCTGTCATCTCCTTCCGGAAGTTTCCCTGTTATTTCTTGTCTTCTTCATAGTAATTGCAGCAATTTGCATTTATACTTTCACTTGTACGGTTATGTGTTTAATGTTTGACTCCCGGCTAAACTGTACTCTCCAGACAGGAAGTAACCAGGTCTACTTTGGTCATCCGGTAGTCTCAGAGCCTAGCACTGAGGCTGGCACACAGCAGGCGTCTGGTACGTTATGGAACCGAAGAGGTAAGAAAGCCTGGACCGAATCGGGCCACTAACTCACTGTGTGGGCCTAAGTCCTTTTCCCTTGCTGGGTCTCGGTTTCGCCATGGGGAAAGGTGCCCAGTCCCTCAATTCCTTGTGACGGCCTCCACAACGAGAAGGGAATGCCAAGGGGCGGGCACACATGCCCAAGGGGGCGCCCCCGGAAAGAAAAGCCCGGGGCGGGGCCTCCCTGGGAAGAGAGTTCTGACAGAGGGCGGGCGGGGGCCGCCGCGGGGCCTCTGGGCCGCAGCGTCACGCGGGGAGGAGCCTGCCGGGGAGGGTCTGCCGAGCTTGGAGGCTGGGCCAAAAACGAGAGGTCCTCACCTGTCTGGTCCGGGCTCAGAGAGCCGGGGCGAGGGATGCCCCAGTCGCCTCCGTGCACGCCTCCCCCGGCCCCGCCCCCGCCATGCCTCCGGCCCCCAGCGCCCGCGGCAGCGGCTCCAGCTTCCGGCAGCCACCGGAAGTGAGGCACAGCGAGAAGGGAAGTAGGGGAGAGGGTGGCACTGTCCAGCTAGCGCTAAGAGGCGGTACAGCGCACCCTGGCGCCGGGAGGAGGGGTGGAAGCCAGAGGCTCAGTGGCTGCCAAAGGAAAATTAACCCGGCGCTCTGCGCAGAGCACCTCGTGATCGCCTACGGCTGCGTCTCTGCACCTGCTGGGCGCATTTGCAAGAACATGAGTAAGAATTAATTTTTTCACTTCTTAATTAGACGCTCCATTTTATCAGCTGGGAAACTATCAGCTTTCTGTTACCTTTGAGATCGCGAGCACCGTGAGGACTGGAATTGGGTTTGTCATCTGTGAATACTCTGCCCAGTACAGTTGCTGGCACACACTGGTCGCACAATAAAAGCTCCTTGAACTCATCTCCTTAAATTAATCTCGAACCCGTACTTGCCTTTCACTTAGCTTGTCTCATTTAATCTCCTACAAGCTGCTTCCTCCCTTGAAAACTTTGTCCTCTCTCTGGGCAGCCTGAGCCCAAATTTTCCAGCACCAACCTCCTTTGGATCATTCGGGTCTCAGCGCAAATGTCACCTTTCTAAAGGGCTTCCCTGACCTCTCTCAATCCATCCCATCACGCTGTTTCTTCATAGCACTCACCACTGATCTTTCTTCCCTTTGTTTCCTCGGTCTGTCTCCCACGCGCCCCACCCCCACCCCCAACTAGAATGTAAACTCCGTGAGAGCAGGAGTTTTGTCTTGTTTTCTGTTCTGTCCTCGCCTAGAACCGGGTTTGACATCTTGTAGCTGCTCGATAGAAATTCAATAAACGAAGGAATGGCTGTGCCCACAGGCTCCACAGCAACCGTGAGGCAGGAATATTGGTTTTATTATTTATTTTGCAGATGTGGAAACTGAGGCTCAAGGAGTACAAGCAGCCCGGAGGTGTGAGGTGGCTGAGAGGAACAAACATTGGTTTCTGGCCCAGTCTTCTCATTTCCAAGCTGCGTGTCCTCCGTTACTGGCTTCGGGGGTCTCCATTCCCTCTTCTGAGAAACAAAGATTAGACCTGCCTTGCACGGCTATTGAAAAAATTAGAGGTGTTATATTAACACTGTGAGTGCCCGGCCCAGAGCCTGGAATGTGGTAGATGCCCAGTCAATTATTATTATTGTAATCGCCCAAGGACAAGTCCCTTACCTGCCGATGATGAAATTGAGACCCTAAAAGGGACTGGACTTACACAAGTTCATGGGAGTGCCAGAGCTGTGACTATGACCCACAGTTTCCATCTCCCTTTTTCCAGGGTTTTCTTCCCCGGGTTTAAATCCCTCCATTTGGTTGCCTGCGTGATTTTAGGCAACTCACTCGCCCTCTCCAAGGCGAGTTTTCTTATATCTATTTTCTTATATCTAAAGTTTTCTTATATCTGTTTTCTTATATCTAAAGTTGGACAATGTTCTGACTTGGTTACCCAAGAGATCAGATAGGAGAATATGGTTTAAGTTATCAAATGCTACCCAAATGAAAATGTTTGAGGCCCACTCCCTCAGTTGTGGCCCTGGGGGTTGAAACTGGAAGCTCTATTAGCATCAGCTGCTAAAGAACGAACAAGTACAATGTCATTCCTGTGCGGTTTTGCCCAGGGTGGGGTGGGATTGGGGGACCAGCCTCAAAAAGAAACTCTACCCCTATCTAACATAACGTAGAAAATTCAACTCAAAATTAAAGACCTAAATGTAAGAAAATTCTTAAAAGAATTCTTAAAAGAATGTACAGAATTCTTAAAAGAAAAGTATAATTATTTGTGACCGTGACTTAGGTAGTGGGTTCTTAGATATGACACCAAAACTGCAAGCAACCAAAAAAAAAAAAAACCAGGTAAATTGAAATTCACCAAAACTTTAAAAACTGTTTTACTTCAAAAGACATTTACAAGAAAGTGAAAAGACAACCCAAAGAATGGGAGAAAATATTTGCAAATCATGTACATACGATAAGAGTACCAAAAATATAAAGAACTCTTACACCACAGCAATAAAAAGACTCTAATTGAAAAATGGACGAAAGACCTGAATAGACATTTCTCCATAGAAGATATACAAATAACCAATAAACACACGAAGAGATTCTCAACATCGTTAGTCATTATGGAAATGTGAATCAAAACTACAATGAGATAGTTCATACTTACCAGGATGTCTATAATTTCTTAAAAAGGAAAATATTAAATATTGGTGGGAATGTGGGGAAATTGAAATCCTCATACATTGCTGGTGGGAATGGTACAGCCACTGTGAAAAACAGCTTAGCAGTTCCTCAAAAAGTTAAACATAGAGTTACCATGTGACCTAGAAACGCCTCTAGGTAATGAAATGAAATGAAAACTTGTCCACACAAAAACTTGAACATAAATGTTCATAGCAGTAGTATTTAAAACGTAAAAATGACGCAAGTGTCTATCAAGATAGACAGAAGATAGAAGAGATAGAAGGGGGTTCATCTGTACAAGAGAATATTACTCAGCATTAAAAAGGAATAAAGCACTGATACAGGCTGCAACATGGATGGACCTTGAAACATTATGCTCAGTGAAAGAAGCCAGACACAAAAGCCCATGTATTGTATTACCTACCCCATTTGTGTAAGACATCTAGAACAGGCAAATCCATAGAGAAAGAAAGAGACAAGTGGTTGCCAGGGACTAAGGGAAGAGGGGAGTAGGGGAATTATTGCTGGTGTGTGTAGGATCTTTTTGGGGTGACGAAAATGTCCTGGAATTAGATAATGGTAATGGGTATACACTTTTGTGAATATACTAAGGACCACTGAATTGTGTATTTTAAAATAGTGCATTGTATGATATATGAATTACATCTCAATTTTAAAAAAAAGAAAAAAAGGACCAGCTCTAGCCAGGCATGGTGGATCATGACTATAATCCTAGCACTTTGGGAGGCTGAGGAGGAAAGACTCCTTGAGGCCAGGAATCGAGACCAGCCTGAGCAACATAGCAAGACCCCATCTCTACAACAAAATGGAAAACTTAGCCAGGCATGATAGCTTGTGCCTGTAGTCCCAGTGAGCTGCGATCGCACCACTGCACTGCAGCCTAGGCAGCAGAGCAAGACCCTGTCTCTAAAAAAATTTTTTAATTGAAAAAATAAATTTTAACATGAATTTGTAAACCAAATAAAACATGAGCACATTTTTAATTACACAAATAATACACAAACATATTGCTCTTGTAAAACTGCAAAGAACTTAGAAATAGAGTACAAGTGGAACTTCTCCTTCACATCTCCAATCCCGCCCCCACTGGAATAATTTTGTGTCTATCTTTCCTGACCTTCCTACACGTTACTGATAAAAATGTGTGAACACACAGAGCTCCATAAATGGGATTTTGTTTCACTAGCATAAATTTCTCATCCTTTAATCATGCCTTTATTTATGAGAATCTAGGTTTCTTCCAATTTTTCACCTTTAAAGGCTGCCTCAATGAATAATCTTCTATATACATCTTGGAGCACAGATATATGACATGCATATTTAACGATAAAATTACTAGGTCAGAAGTTAGACATTTAAAAAGTTTTAATAGAGAGTGCTAAGTACAAAAAGATTGTGCCAATTTGCACTCTCATTTCTCTACCTCCTTGCCCATACTTTATGTCATCAATCTTTCTTATTTTTGCCAGTTGCATTAGCAAAACGTAATATTTCATGGTTTCAATTTGGATTTTCCTGATTACTAATACTATTGACTATTTTTTTTCCAGATGCTTACTGGCCATTTACATTTCCGCTGTGAGTTATCTCTGCATATCATTTGCCCGTTTTTGAACAGGTTTATTTTTCTTATTGATTTATAGGGGCCATTTATATATTCTGTATATCGATCCTTTGTTAAAACTGGAAGCATTTTTTTTTTTTCTGTGTGAGGCTTGTCTTGTTTTTAATCTGATTAACAGTGAAGGCTTTAAAAAGCTCTGACCTCCCTTGCTATTTGTCAATTTACTGCAGGGCCCAATGTGGGGAGCCCCTCACACTGTGCCTCCTGAAATCTGCTGGTGGTGAACGAGGTCCACGCTTGCCTTCCCTTGCTGCCTCCTCCACAAAGTGGATTTTATTTCATTCCTGCAGCTCTTATTGTTATCACAGCATGATGGGGTTAAAGAGGCACCAGAGGCAAGACCATCACTGCGTTGTGGGGCACTGCAAGGACTTTGCCTTCAGTTCGGAATGAGACAAGGAGAGGGCTTTGAGCAAACAAAGTAGCAGGAGCAGATGTATGTTTCAGAAGGCTCACCCCGGCTGCCATAGGGAGTGCTAGTAAGAGACCAGGCTGGATGCAGGGAGACCAGCCAGGAGGCTACTGCGATAGTCCAGGCAAGAGATGACAGTGGCCTGGATTGGGCTGATGGAGAGGGAAGTGGTAAGAAGTGGTCAGATTTGGGATCTATATTGAAGATAAAGCAACGGAACTTGCCAGTGCATTAGATACGCAGTGTGAGAGAGAGAGAAAGAAAACACAATGTCTGAAGTTATTTGGCCTAAGTAACTGTGGATGCTTTTGCTCAGAGAGTAATAGAATATTTAAACTGGGCTAAATGTGAAGTCAGCTCCACAGATCCAGGAACTATTCTGTTTTGTGACTACTGATCCCCAAGGCCTAGCACAGCGTCAGGTCCATAGGCACGCAGTCAGTATTTGTTGGATGCTGAACAGCGGTCTTTTGTACAAGCGTCCTGTGCACTAGCTGTGTAGTCTTCAAGCAAGCCAGATAACACGTTTTATTTCCACAGCCTTCAGCCTGCCTCTCCCAGATGGTCTGACTTCGAATTCCCTGCAACTCTCTTCCATCGTCCTCTCCCTAGAAGCGCACTAAGTCCTGGCCCCTCCCACTGCACCCCCAGTCTCCTGCCTCCTCCGTCCCTCTCAGGAGCCCCCAAATGCACAGGGTGCCGCGGTGAGCGGGAGCAGGGCCAGGACAGGCAGCAGGGCCTGAAGGACTTGAGAGCTTTCTCTCCGCTCACTCCGGTCCTCCTGGGTTGTACCGCCAAGGCTTTTAGCAACTCTGCTCGCGGTCTGCATTAGCCCCGAGAGGAGAGGATGAGAACAAAGGCGGGATGAGAGGCTCTTCTTTCTCTCCTTCTAGAAGAGGCTGGCCGAGCTCTTCTCACCTCGACATTCAGTAGAAGACATGTCTCACTTCAAGTGTCATACCACCCCCACCCCCATCACCATCATCATCAATCCATCATTCAAAATAATTGCATTCATCATTTAGTAAATATTTACTATATGCCAGACCCTATGCCAATCATTTCACCTACATTATCTCATTTAATCTTTGTTGACTCTGTGAGGTAGGTATTATTATCCCCATTTTACAGACGAAGAAACTGAAACTCAGTTTCACTTGACTCCTTTTTGAACCCGCACCCTATTCTTGCTTTGCAAGGCTCACCTCTTCAGACTAAGTCCTTTATTCCTGTTTGCAAAAGAATGCTCAGTTTCTTGCTTGCAGTTCCTCAGCCTATAGATTTCAAATCTAAATTATTTTTTTTTTCCTTAAAGATGGGGTCTCACTCTGTCACCAGGGCTAGAGTACAGTGGCATCATCATAGCTCACAACATCACAGCAACCTCAAACTCCTGGGTTCAAGTCATCCTCCTGCCTCAGCCTCTGAGTAGCTGGGACTACAGGTGCAGAGACAGGGTCTCAATATGTCGCCCAGGCTAGTCTCAAACTCCTGGCCTCAAGAGATACTCCCACCTCATCTTCCCAAGTAGCTGGGACTACAGGCATGCACCTCAAATCCAAACTCAACTGTTTGAAGACATACCTTCCTTCCTTGACTAAATGGGCCCCATCCCAGGACAAGCTGTTCTCTCTTTTTTTTTAGACAGAGTCTCGCTTTGTTGCCCAGGCTAGAGTGAGTGCTGTAGCGTCAGCCTAGCTCACAGCAACCTCAAACTCCTGGGCTCAAGCAATCCTCCTGCCTCAGCCTCCCAAGTGGCTGGGACTACAGGCATGCGCCACCATGCCAGGCTAATTTTTTTTTCTGTATATATTAGTTGGCCAATTAATTTCTTTTGATTTATAGTAGAGATGGGGTCTCACTCTTGCTCTGGCTGGTTTCAAACTCCTGACCTCGAGCAATCCTCCCGCCTTGGCCTCCCAGAGTGCTAGGATTATAGGCATGAGCCACCACGCCTGGCCAAGCTGTTCTTTATCTTTGGCAACCTGCACCCTTCAGTCTTTCTCAGAAACTCTCTTCCCACTGCCGCTGGCAACTGTTAGTTAGTTTCCAGGCAGAGGGGTGAGTTTCTTTTGCATAGTTTTGGGGTAAAAGAATAACTTCTGGATTTGGGTCAAGAGGAACATCGTAGCTGCTGTTTGGGACTTTTACTATTTTATCCGCTTTTTGTTAAAAATTCACACACACACACGCACACACACACACAGAGCTTTCTGTTAGCTTGAAAATGTTTGGGGATCACATTGCTCTTGTTCACATGGCAGAGAAGAAAAGTGTGGGTTTCAGGTGGCCCTTGTCGTGCCTGAGCTGGGTCACCTGGCCCAAGGCGTGAAAGTTGGAGCTGAAATCTATTTCTTATTCAGCCAAGCCCTGGGACCCGACCCAGGGCTGCATCAGCCAGGGAAGATGTGACTTTTCCTAATCAGTCCTCCCAAAGGACTTGCCTTTTTGCAATTCATCCACACGAGTGTGCCTTAGGTTAGCAGCAACCAAAGCTCACGTTTGCCCCGTGGTAGCAGTAGCTCTTTACACAAGTGACTTCACCTACCTGTTCTGTTCACCCGATAGTTTTAGAGCCCTGACCCTGTGGCCGGACCAAAGTGAAGAAGTCATGTTTCCTGCCTCAGTGAAGCCTGCAGTCTAGTTCGAAAGACACTCACCAACAGCTCATTTCAATATGATGTTGTGAGTGTTCAGCTAGGGGGCTGCACAAGCCGGGTGCATGGCATTTAACCTGGCACTCTGAGGACAGATGCAACAGAAGATGCTGAAGGAAGGAACGGTGAGAACGGTCTCTAGGCAGCAAGAGCCACATGAGCAAAGGTACTGAGATGCGAAACAGCAGCGTGTCTCCGGGGCACAGAGCGCAGCTTGGCATTACTGAAGCACAGAGGGCAAGGTGGGTGATGGCAGAAGAAAGGGCTAAAAGCTCTGAGGCTCAGGAGAGCGCAGCTATGCACACCTGTGGTCCAGCTGCTTGGGAGGCTGAGGCAGGTGGATCACTTAAGCCCAGGAATGGGAGGTTGCAGTGAGCTATGGCCATGCCACTGCACTACAGCCTGGGTGACAGAGACCCTGTCTCTATAAAAAAAAAAAAAAAAAAAAAAAAAAAAAAATCCAGTACCTTGAACAGTACTGGATCTGATTAAGTATTCAACACATAGTTGTTTCTTCTATGTCCAAGTAGATTTGAAACTACTCGAAGGCTGTGTCTTAAAATTGCGTCTATGGCAGTGTACCCCACCTGGACGCTGTGCTGAGAATAACGTCTGTGTTAAATAAGTAGTTTTTGATTGTCTAGTGCCTTGCACATATTAGAGGCCTAATAAATGTTTGCTCGATGAATGAGTGAAGCCAAACCTGAAGCTGGTACTCACCTCCTCCTAGACGTGCCCGAGAGACGGTGGTGGAGGAAGGTCTTTGGAGAGGAATGAGAAGGAGAAAACACATCTGCAGCTCTTCCCAGTGGCAATAGCTGCTTCAACCATGGAGCAGAGCCCTTGCCGCGTTTTGCCTGAACTGGGGGTCCTCAGGGTGCCTCCGCTCTCCACTCCTGGCCCTCAGCGGCAGGACAAGGGAGAACAGGTGAGGTGTGGGGGTCGGGGTGGGGGTGCAGGCGGAGCTGCTCGTGTCACTTGCTGGATGTGCAAGGACAAGGCTGGGGGCTGAGGAGGCAAAGCCCAGGGAACGTGAACAATCGGAGCTGCGGGAAAGCACTCTCCTTCCCAACGAAGGCAATGCAATTAGAGGTGACTGTGAGACACAGAGATTCGATAAAACCTAGGGAGGCTCTCAGGTGAGGGGCAGCACTGGCTGCAGGGATAGAGCAGTGGTTGCTCCCCTCCAGCGCCAGTAACAGCCCCTTTGTTGTGGGGATTGAACGATCAGTCCTTCCTGGCCCCACACCAGCGCTGCGCTGGGACACCACCCCACTCCGGGGGAGCCTAAGTACCAAGGGGCTTGGACTTGCTTTGGGGGCAGGAGGCTACGGGGGTGGGGGAGGAGGGTACGCTAGGACTGGCCTCTCCACCTGCAGGCCCACAGGCCACCAGAGGCCCTGGGAGGAGCCAGGGGGCAATCTGTGGGTGTTGAGGGGCAAGGCATCCCCACCTTCCTTTCCCCCTTGCACCCTCATTTTCACCCACTGAGGACACAGTGGTGAGTAACTCACACCATGAAATGGAAAAGGAAAGGCACAGATGCTGGCTGGGAGTGCTGGGCCACGTGGGTGCACACTGCGCCCAGGTATCCTTAGAGAACGTCTTCAGGAAGAGGTCTCTAACGAGGCCTGACCCAGGGCTGCTGGTAGAAGAACTGGCAGAGAGACACAGGTGGAGAAGCACAAGGCCAGAGACACCTTCTAGAAAATGCAGTGCACTTTGGGAGGCGAGTTTTGCAGGAGGCTGCTGATGAGATAGAAAAGCAACCTGGAGAACAGCACCATCACCCTGACCAGGATTGACGATTCCTAAGGGGCTGGAACCACCCACAGTGAAACGTCCATCGCAACCAAAATGTCCTCCCCCAGGGAATAGCTCAGAAACCCCATACAGCTCCTTGGGGGCTTTAAGCAGCTGCCAAAACCAGTGGTCGTGAAAACTAGTCATAGCATTTTGTAAGTTTATGATGAAATACATGCCAAAGTGGGACCCAAACTGTATAGACACCAAGTCCAACATGTCTTAGCAAAAACACACGGGAAGAGCAATGCCTAGAAGGAAATATTACAAAACAGTTGTGCTTAGATAAGGGATTGTGGCTGTTGTTTCTCTTGTTCATGTTTTTCTCATGAACTGTTTTTACCATTTGCATTTTCCATGTTATTTTCACAAACTGAAAATCTTATAGCTAACAATAGGAACAACTTAGCCATGCATCATCAAAGGGAACCTGGTTAAATCAGTGAAGGTACAATACCCGGCAGTGTTTAAAAGGTGTGAGACGAGCCTGTGTTCCTGGAAAGAATGTTCATGATACGTTGACAAGTGAGGAAAGCAGTGTGTAGAGTATGAGGGGAGAAAACTTTACATGCCATTTTAATTCAGGCTGCTGTCACCAGATACCAATGGACGGGCAGCTCAAGCAATAGAAATTGATCACGCACAGCTCCGGGGGCTGGGAAGTCCAAGATCAGGATTTCAGGAGACTCTGGCCCTGGTGAGTGTCCAGTTCCTGGATATGTCCTCACCTAGTTGGGGAGGGGGGACGGGGAAACCATCTCTCCAGTGTCTCTTCCTTTTTTTTTTTTTTTTCCTGTGGCCCTACGATTAATAGTATCTCTTCTTAATAAGGGCACTAAATACTGTTATGAGGGCTCTACCTTCAGAATCTAATTACCTCTCAAAGGCCCCATCTTCTCTGGGAGGACACGGACCTTCCTTCAGTCCATGGCACTCGGGTAATAAAAGGCCAGCAAGTTTGTCACTGCTCTGTTGACAGTGGCTATTACTGAGAGGAGCAAAAAGAAGAGATTCACTTTCTGCTTTATACACATCCCTATTTTGCTTTTAATTTACAATGAGCTTGCTTTATTTTATTAATTGGTAAGATCAGTACAGATATTTATACTTAAAATATTTGAAATAAACCATGAACAGCAGCCCAAAGTCGTAGGTTTGGAAGAATGCTGAGTTTTCAAGCTGCTTATAATTTCCCTTCTCCCTTAGAACCACACCGTTTATGGCCAGAGCATCTCAGCAAGGAAAAATTATGTTTCCTTTAATCTGCAGCCAGAGACACTGTGTTCTGCTACACTCAGCTCGGCTCAGCAAGCCTCCATGTGAGCATCTTCTGTGCGCAGGTCACCTGGAGGTGGGGTTGTGGGGAAGGAACACAAGGAAGAACAGGATGAGCCCCAGCCTTCGGTTGGGAGTACAAGGTTAGGGGAGGGATTTGGGTTGGAAAGAAAAAGGTGGGAATTTTTTGGAGAGTCTCTGTGCTAGAACTTGGTCTGCAGGGACCACAGGGGAAGGGTGTGATGAATTCCAGTTGGTCCTTAGGAAGATCATTCCAGGAGCAGTGGGAGGACAAGTAGGGAGGGTGGAGACAGAGAGAGGAGTGAACCCAGAGGCTGGTGAGGAGGTCCCCAGCCGGGGAGGGACAGTAGAGAGTGTATCTGAAGAGCCCTCCTATTGACTGGCAAGCTTCTCTTAAGGGTGGCACCCGGGGGACAGAATGCTTCACCTCCTCCCCAATGTCTGAAAGAAGAGGTACTCCAGGGCCATGGTTCCCAACCTTGGCTGCCCAATGCACTCAACTGGAGAGCTATAAAAATACTGAGTCCTGGGTCCCCTCCCTAGATGGTCTGATTTAATGGGTCTAGGGTGCAGCCAGGGCATTGGGATAGTTCAGAGGATTCTCTAATGTAGTCAAGAACACCATCACACACACCAGGAGTCCAGGGTCCCACCCCAGACAAGCTCTTCCACCTCTTCCTAGAAAAGATGCCAAGCAGGTGGTTACTCTCTTTATTGGACTCTGAATTTGAGTTTTTTGGGGGAAGTGACAACTATGTCCTCCGCAGTGTTGAAAGTATTCAGCTACTTTGGCTGGGTGTTAGCAATTACTCTGCCTTCCTCTTTTCCCTATCATCACGGGTCTGCTTCCTTCTGTCCGTCCCTGCCTTCACCATGGAATCTTAATGGGGTGGCAGGAAAGCACATGTGTTCAGGGTGCCATCTCGACCTGCAAGCTCCCTTCTGTCTTTTGTGGGAGCAGCAGTCCTGGCCCCAGACAGCTAGGATGGGTATTTGGAATAGAAAGTTGGTATTGTTGATATGTAACTGATAACCGTAGTAGCTGGATGTGAAGTTTGGCCACCCTTCCAGGGTGGGGACATCCAGAGTTACTCTCTTTTTCCCTCCAACCCATTGAGCATCTGGGAGCTGACAAACTAAAAAGCTGTAGGTCTGGGTCCAGCACATGAGGGCAGAGCAGCCAGCGTGACCACAGTGAGATCAGTAACACGACTGTAACGGGAATATCCACGTGGCCAGCCAGCCCGGGGGCACTTGCCACAGCCTGTTCCCCTCCCACTCTGCCTGTAGCTGGCAAGCTTGGGAGGCAGCCAAGACCCTGCTAGGGGCCTGGCCAGCAGCCCCTTCCAGGGATCTGGTGTGATGGGAACCGAGTGACAGTAGGCAGCCGAGAACCACTGGATGGCCCTCCGACCAACCTGAGGCAGGTCACAGAGATGGGTGGAGGGAAGGGAAGAGAGGGGACACCTTCCTCTGCCACCTTCGAAAATCATTACTGTCTGCTGGGGGCTGGGCCCCACGGTGCATCTGATAAGGTTGTCAGGTCAGCTGGAACACCTGCCCGGCGGCCATCTGGCACTTTCGTCCTCTAGACAGGCCACCCAGGCCTCTTCCCCCACCTCTTCAAAGGCAGTGGGCTGCATGGGGTCCCAGAACACCTGCTGGGGACAGTGGGAGCCCCCCACCCCCCAGGTGCTGCAAGGCAACATTCTGGGTCCCCAGGTGACACTGCAGAAACACTCCTTTGCCTCGGCTCCCTAGCAGTGCAGTGGGGGTGGGGGGAAGCGCCGTCCCCACGGCTCCCCGCTGAGATAACAGAGCAAGGCGGTGGCGGGGCTGGAACAGCGGGAGTTTAAACAAGGCTTTCTCCTCGCCATATCAGACCGAATCAGAGCAGCAGCCCAGGCATCATTAATCATCCCAAACGCTGGGCTCCAGACTCTTATCTGCAGTACAATCACCTCCCCTCTTCGGGGCTCTGGAAACCACAGCATTTGAGGAGAAAACACGGCAGCATCTGTGTTAGCAGATCTTGTTAGGCCCTATCCAGCAGCACACGGCCCATTAATGTATACATTTAGCTGTTCCAGTGGAGTTCTGACCTGTGTCGAGAGCAACGCTCTGTGCCCTGGCCTGGGTGACGGTCACCCAGGTGCGTGCGTTTGTAGAACGTCCACCAGCGGTACGCTTTAATGCCCTTTATCCACGAGCTCTCTCCTTCCCTCACCCCCTATTTGTAAGTGTAAAAGAAAAATAAATCTATAAAGAAAGACAGGAACAATAGAGTGACCCTAAACTCTCAGGTGTAACAACCCCTGCCCCTCCAACCAAGGGGCCCAGGCTGTGTGCACAGCTGTAGCCTTAGTGGCTGGATCTCTGAGGGGTTTGAGTCCAGGCAGCAGCAAGGTCGAACAGAGGTGGAATTTGGAGGAGGGGATATCTGGTTTTGCATCTTTTCTCTGCCACTTCTTGAGTCACTCTGAGACTCCTAGTGCCTCAGTTTCTTTACCTGCGAAGTGGGGATGATGTCGCCTATCTTAGTGGTTGCTGTGACGATTAAAGATGATTAGATGGCCACACCTAGCACAGCACAGACACGCCCCCCAAATGTCAGCGCTCATTGCTGTGTAACGGCTGGTCCCCCAGAAGCTGGTTCCTCCCGCCTTGCCTGACCTCTCCCTCGTCGGACAGGCCAACATCTGCAATGACATTTGCCATTGCTTGGCACCCACCTCCCTCCACCTTCTCTTACTCACTCCACAACTTTCCATTCCGTGTTCCAACTGCAGGATTCCTGCTTATATCCCTCGGCCTGTCCCACGCTCGTGCTGCCACCTGTTCCAGCAAGAGTGGGTCCATCCTTTCCACTGTCCCTCCTTCGAGACCACCCCATCCCCTACTCTGTGCCCCCAGCAGCAGCCCCGGCCACACCAGCCACGGCCCCAGTGGTACCTATGGGTTCAGGAGGGCCCCATGGTGATTCCTGTGCATGAAGAGGACACTGACAGATCGGCAGCTACCCAACACTTGCCAATGGAGACCAGAGGGTGGCAATTCCCCAGGGCCCAGGCCATGGGAGGGTGGTATGACCTGAATGTTTGCGTCCTCTCCAAAATGTATATGTTGAAATCTGATTGCCAATGTGATGAAACTAGGAGGTGGGAGCTTTAGGAGGTGATTAGGTCACGGGGGTGCAGCCCTCATGAGTGGGATTAGCGCCCTTGTAACAGAGGCTCCGGAGAACGGCCTTGCCCCTTCCAACTCGTGAGGACACGGCGAGAAGGCACCTTCTGTGAACCAGAGTGGAGCCCTCGACAGATGCCGGATCTGCCACCACCTTGACCTTAGACTTCCTGGCCTCCGGAACTAAATTTCTGTTGTTGATAAGCTAGAGATTTTGGTATTTTGTTATAGCAGCCTGACCAGACTAAGACAGCAGGGCAGATGGAGTGCCCGGAGCTATTTGTGTCCAAACAGGAATGCAGACGCATCCAAGCCGAGGTGTCACAGAGCCTGTCCAGGCTGGACGGACCCACCAGGGGTAACAGTCTCGCCCGCCCGCGCACGCCCTTTCCCCAGCCTGCGTGCCTGTGCTGCAGTGAATTCACGGCTGCGCCAAGACAAACGCTTCCCGTTATGAACCACTTGCACTTTCAAAACCACTCCCTCCTGATGAGCCCACGTTCGCCAACTAGAACCAGTCTGATCCCCTTTCTGCACTTTCAGCTTCCAAATATTTGAAGACGGCCATGTCTCCCATCCTCAAAAAGAATCTTCTGCAGGTTAAAGATCCCCTATCTCTCCAATCACAGCTCAGATATGAGCCTAAAAATGCCCCCATGCTGCGCCCCACCCCAGGCTCCATCGTGGAGACAGTAAGAGGGCAAATTACGACTTTGTCTGTGGGTGACTTTCAGACGCAGACCCCAGGAGAGCAGGGCCATTATCACACCGGCTCCCAAGCGCCCATTGCCAGCCGTCCTCCGTGCTCGTCACGCCCTTCCTCCCCTCCAGCGCCAGCCCCACTCCCCCCACCACCATCGATTCCCGGCTCACACTAATTAGGCCTCGCCTGGACCCTAACGGGAACGAGAGCTTTGCCATTTTCTTTAAGAAAACCACGTGAGAGGCCGACCTGCTGGTGGTTGCCTGGCAACTTGATGATCCTACAGGAAAGACAAACTCGGAGCCGACAGGGCCAGAGAGCCTAGTTAGCAGCTATTGAATATGATCTCTGCTCACAGAGAGGTGCGAGAAAGTTCTGGCTGGCGACTGCCCTGATTACGCAAAGGGGGGGTGTGTGTGCACGTGTGCATGAGTGCCTATGTGCAAGGGGGGGAGCTGGGAAAAAGTCAAGTCGTGTAAGTCTTTCAGGTAGAATAATAATCACAAACATGGCGGCAGGAGAATATAGTGGAATATCCCTTTTTACCTATTAGCATCTAGTTTTCTTTCCAGCCTCCTCAGTTCCAGTAGCCGGGCAGAACGTGCCATTCCCCACCTCCGAACAGGAAAGAAGGCAGAAGCCGTCGGCTGTCAAGGCCCTTCCCCTCTTGTGCAAAAATGTTAAGCCACAGAGCAGAGACTATGTGAGGAGTCTTGGAAGGGGAGGAATGTGATGCCGGAGAAGTGGCATTTCCTGGGGTCTGGGAAGGAGTCAGAGGTCTGTGGGTCTCCGCCACTCAAGGACCCGGACACTGTCCCCAGCAGGGCCCTTAAGGAGATGGTGAGATTTGAACTGGGTCTGGGCCCCTGGGCTCCCAACCTCACCAAAGGGTTCCTTGACCCACTCGAGACACAGGGTATCCTAAAGACAAGGACCATGTGGCCAGCATGGTGCACAGTCCCAGGAAACGCGTGGATCTGGGGAGCCACAGAGGGGCCACTCTCACATTTTGGCAACCAAAACAACCCTGCACAGCCCTGATGGGTGGGAGAGGAAACAGTGGCTTAGATTGCACTTTCCTCATGCTGACGCAGGACGGGACTCAGAGCAGGATGGGTTTCATGTAGAGCAACTAAAGATTTTTAGGTGGAAGATTTGGTATTATCTGCCAAACCTTAAATGTCACCCCCAATAATTCCACTTGTAATAAGAAGTAACATTTATTTGACTTTTACCATGTGCCGACAATGTTCTAAGAACTTCACTCGCTGTACTTTCGCCAACAACACGTGAGAGGATCCACTTCTCCCACACACTTGGCATCACAGACTATTATCTTTAAAGTCTGCCAATTCAATTGTGGGGAAAATGGCATCTTATTGTTGGTTTAACGTATATGATACTGAGTAGTGATTTTTCACTTGTATTTTGGTATTGTTTGCTGTTGTTGTTGTTGTTGTTGTTGTTGTTGTTGTTGTTGTTGAGACAGGGTCTCACTCGGTTGCCCAGGCCAGAGTACAGTGGTGCAATCATAACTCACTGCAACCTCAACCTACTGGCTCAAATGACCCTCCTGCCTCAGCCTCCTGAGTAGCTGGGACGACAGGTGTGTGCCACCACCTGCAGCTAATTTTTCTATTTTAAATAGAGATGGGGTCTCACTCTTGCTCAGGTTGGTCTTGAACACCTAAGCTCAAGAAATCCTTCCTCCTCAGCCCCTCAGAGTGCTAAGATTACAGGGGTGAGCCACTGTACCCAGACTAATCTTTAAATGTTTTGTAGAGGCAGGGTCTCCCTATATTGCTCCGGCTGGTCTCAAACTCCTGGCCTCAAGTGATCCTCCCACCTCAGCCCTTCAACCATACCCAGCTGTATTGTTTGCATTTTAACAATAAGAGTGCATTGTGTATTAACTTGTGTATAAAATTAAGTAAATAAAAACCATGAATCTGTATGCATTTAAGAATATGGCTATGAAATACATACAGCAAAAATGGATAGAAAAACAAAGTAAAATTACTAAATCCACATAGTAGATTTTTACCATATCTATCAGATATCAATCAATCAAAAAGTAGGCAAAAATAAGTAAAGATTTGATAACATAATTAAACTTAATTATATAAAAATACATTACATATACATATATGTATACATGTATATAAACAGGTATATACATACATATTATGTGTACACATATAACATATGTATATGCACACACATATGCGTATATATTGCTATGGTCTGGATGTGTCACCTCAAAATTTATCTGTTGAAATCCCAACCTCCAATGTGATGATATTAGGAGGTGGGGCCTTTTGGAAGCCGATTAGGTCAGGAGGGCAGAACCCCCATGAATGGGGTAGTGTCCTTTAAAAAAGGCCCCAGGGAGCTCCCTTGTGTGAGGACAAAGCGAGAAGTCACCATCTATGGACCAGGAAAGGGGCCCTCACTAGACTTCAAATTTATTAGCACCTTGATCTTGGACTTCCAGGCTCCAGAATTATGAGAAATAAATTTATGTTGTTTATAAGCTACTTAGTCTGTGGCATTTTTATAGCAGCCCAAATGGACGAAGACATATATATATATACACACAAACCACACACAAATCTAATAAAATGATATGCATGCACACAAATAGTATATAGGGAACAGCCTCAAAAAATTGATCCTGCTGTAGGCTGCAAAGGAAAACTAGACAAATTCTAAAAACCAAAAGTCATAAACAGTGCAATCTCTGAACACAGTGAAATAATATTTAAGATTAGTAATTCTAAAGGGATAACCAAAATATCATCTGCTTAGAAAAATAATTAAAATGTTCTCCTAAATAACTCTTAAGAGAAAATTTAAAAATCAAATTACAATTTATTTAGAATTGAAAGACAACCAATCGTTTTAAGATTTAAATGTAAAATATCTAGGTAAATTATAGATATTAATAATTTTTTTAAATCCTGGCATAGGAAATGCCTTATTAAATATGACACAAACCTCAGAAACCCCAAACAACCAATCATTCAACCACCCAAGAATTTTTCTGAAATGTGACAAAAACCATCATAGGCAAAGGCAAATGATAAACTGGGAAAAATATTTGAAACTTCTATCACACGGGGCTAACTTCCTAATATATAAAGATCTCCTATAAGCCAATAAGAGTATAGACTTATATAGCCCAAGAGAAACATTGCTAAAGGATATGAACAGAGAGTTCACAGAAAAGGGAATTTAAGAAATAGCTCCGAAAACATAGGACATGTTATTTCACTGCTCTCGAAATTAAACATAAAACAGGGTTCACTGAGATATTGATGAAAGAAAAAGACACACAGGATGACTGCATTTCTATAAAGTTTGGAAACAGGTAAAAACTAATCGAAGGCATTAAAAGTTGGGATAGTGATTATCTTGGGGGATAGGGAGTTGGGGGTAAGGGGGCTCTGGGTGCTGGTTAATTCTGTTTCTTTATCTGAGTGCTACTACACAGATTAATTCACTTTGTAAAAATGAATGATGCCGTACGCTTATTTGTACATATTTCCACATGTATGTCAATAAAAATTTGCTTTAAAATAGTACATTGAGATATCATTTCTTGCCTATTAGGTTGGCAAAGAGCAAATCATTTGACGATATATTATGTTAATAAGGGAAAAGGGCTTCTCTCATGTATTGCTGATGAGCGTGCAGATTTATAAACCTCAATGGGGAGATGATTTATTAATATCTGTGGAAACTATAAATGCGCATGCCCTCTACCCAGCATTTTTACCTCTAGGAACTTACCCTACAAATAATGCTTGCATCTGCATGAAGATATAATACATTGCCACATCACCAAGAGACCAAAAGAGTGAAAGCTAATTAAACATCCATCAAGGGGGGACTAATTAAATAGTCCTTGCAATTAAAATGCTCTGCCACCATTAGATCTAATGAGGAGACATTTTATGTACTAATAATGGAATGATCTCCAAAGTGTATTTTAAGTAAAAATATAAATTAAAGTGCAGAACTGTATGTAAGGTATACTACATTTGTGTTAAAAAAAAATGGAGAAGCTTATAAATATAAATAGTGCTTTAAATGCATAGATATGCCAGGGTGGATAGTCCAGAAACTGGTAACATTTGTTGCCTCTAGAGAGAGCAAGGGTGACTGAGGAAGAGGAGTAGGATGGAGATTTTTCTTAACATACTTAAAAACAGGCCTGGAAAGGTACTGTGTGACAGATACTGCCTCTGGGCTGGAAGCAGTCCTGAGTGACAAGAAGCGAAGGGAGCTTTAAGTTATATTCTGTAAACTGAACATGAGACTGCATTTATTGTCTATGGCCATACGCCCTTAATCCACCTGATCTCAGAAGCTAAGCGGGGTTGGGCCTGGTTAGTACTTGCATGGGAGACTGCATTCATGTACTACATGCATAATTTAAAACACTGTTTCATGCAATAATGTGCCAGGAGTAATAATGGTTGCAGACAAGGTAGCAGCTAAAATCTTGGGGACAAAATAGGAATCGAAAGTTTGAGGAGAAACAGAATATTAGCATCATCTTAGGGTATCTCTCCTAAGATATTTATCAATCACAGGGGGAAAAAAGAACTTTATAGTGGAGAAGCCCGGCAGATGCCACTTAACCAAGTGACCAGTAATAAGATATGAACATTACGTACCCTCTGACGTGATGCCCCAAGAAGGACACAGCATCTCTTCTGTAGTAGCCTTCCCAATAATGCATGGCACCAATCTGATCAAGGAAAAAACAGCACGCAAACTCAAACGGACATTCTGCACAATAACAGACCAATGCTTTTCAAAAGTGTCAAGGTCATGAAAGAAAAGTAACAAATGAGAAACTGCCACAGATTGGAGGTGAATGAGATATGACAACAAAATGTAACATGAGGCTCACGCCTGTAATCCTAGCACTCTGGGAGGCCAAGGCGGGCAGATTGCTCAAGGTCAGGGGTTCAAAACCACCCTGAGCAAGAGTGAGATCCTGTCTCTACTATAAATATAAAGAAATTAATTGGCCAACTAATATATACAGAAAAAATTAGCCGGGCATGGTGGTGCATGCCTGCAGTGCCAGCTACTCAGGAGGCTGAGGCAGAAGAATCGCTGAGCCCAGGAGTTTGAGGTTGCTGTGAGCTAGGCTGACGCCACGGCACTCACTCTAGCCTGGGAAACAGAGAGAGACTCTGTCTCAAAAAAAAAAAAAAAAAAAAAAAAAAAGTAACATTAGATCCTAGAACAGCAACAACAAGAAAATGGCTTTAGGAGGAAAACTAGTAAAATGCAAATAAGATTTGCCATTTCATTACTAGTACTATATAAAGATGCAAATGTTCCGGCCTTGAAAATTGACCTATGGTTATGTAAGTAGCAGACATTAGGGGAAGCTGAGAAAGACATGTGAATTCTCCCTACTAGTCTGGCAACTTTTCCAAAAGTCTAAAATTATTTAAGAATAAAAAGCTAGCCAAGCCAGGTTGTTGCGGCAAAGCATCACAGCTAATGTTACAGCTCTCGACTGTTGGAAAAAACTGAGTGGCACACGAAGAGTCGGAGAACAGTCTTTATCCTTCGGGCAAGCTCAACCCACCAAGTGTTACAGCTCTCTTCCTGTCTTCTGGTCTTCTGACCCCCTTACTTGGTCTCCTCCTGCTTTTACACCCTTGGTAGGGCTCAAAAAACATCCAATCAACTACAAGCTTTAACATCCAATCAGCAACAGTGGGATTGAAAAATTACCCAATCAGGATCATGCAAGCAGCTCGGCGGGAAACAGGTGGCGGCAAGCGGCCCAGGCGGCTCTCTGCTGAGCAGCGTGCCCTCCAACTGGCCAGGCGCAGCACTGGCCCTCTGAGAGGCAGAGCGACGGGGAGGCAGCAAGCGGCCCGCGCCCAGGCACCGACATTTTCCATGTCAAGGTGACTCACGCCTCTAATCCCAGTACTTTGGAGGCTGAGACAGAAGGATAACTTGAAGTCAGGGGTTCAAGACCAGCCTAAGCTGCCCAGGCACAATCAATGGCTTACACCTGTAATCCTAGCACTATGGGAGGCCAAGGCAGGAGGTTGCTTGAGCTCAGGAGTTCTAGACCAGCCTGAGCAAGAGCAAGACCCCATCTCTACAAAAAATAGAAAAATTAGCCAGGAGTGGTGGTGCATGCCTGTAGTTCCAGCTACTTGGGAGGCTGAGGCAAGAGGATCACTTAAGGGCAGGAGTTTGAGGTTGCTGAGATCTATGATGATACCTGTGAATAGCCATTGAGCTACAGCCTGGGAGGCAGTGTGAGACCCTGTCTCCAAAAAATTAGGTAAATAAATAAGATAAAAAGCAAAATAAAGAAAAAAACAGAGTCAACAGAAGGAAGGTTGGTGAAACATTAAAAAAATGAAGAAGAAAGGAAATAAGTCAGAGAAAAGCAAAATTTGACAATGCCTTAGGTACCTGTGTCTGGTGAGCAATGTCCGAACTGCAGGAAATGGCAGCCTGCTTGGGAGTTTCATCCTACTGTGGAGATAAATGCTCGGGCAACTTAATGTTGATTTCTTTTCAGAAAGCTCCATGTCTTTTTCAAAACTTGCCAACCAACCATATAACCCACATACAGGGAGGAAACGTCCTGACCTGGCAGATCTCTGTGCCCAGTCTCCTTGGAAGTTTTATGTCTCATGAATCCATATATTTTCATCAGCCTCTAGGGGCTCAGTTAACGAGTGACCACATCTGAGGTCTAGTATGATCTGCTTGCTATTTGCCAAGAAGTCGGGGTTCTGAACCCGCGATCGCCAAGGTAACGCCCGTGGTGCTGTGGATGCCTTTGGACATCCCCAGCCCCATTCATTCGTTCAGCATCCAGCAAACATCCATCAGTGCAATGCTCTGTGCCAGGCACTAATATGTGCTGGGAATACAACGTGGAACAAAACAGGGAGAACCCCTGACTTCACGCTGGCTTCGGTCCGGCTGGGGACACAGACTAGTAAACAGGACAGTTAAGCACCACAGACCAATGTCTCTCATGAACGTAGATGCAAAAATCGTCTACAAGACGTTAGCAAATGGAATCCAACGATGTATAAAAAGAATTACATCAAGGCCACGTGGGATTTATCTCAGGTACACAAGGCTAGTTCAATATTCAAAAAAATCAATGTTATCTATCACATCAACAGGCTAAAAAGAAAAATTACACAATCATATCAATAGATGCAGAAGACACATTTGACAAAATCCGACACCTTATTCATGATAAAAACTCTCAGCAAACTAGGAATAGAGGAGGAACTTCCCCAGTTAGTAAATAGCTTCTACAAAAAACCTATAGCTAACATCGTACTTAATGACAAGAAACTAGAAGCTTTCCCTAACTTAAGACCAGGAACAACGCAAGGATGGATCTTCTTTTCACTCTTTTTCAACATCATACTGGAAGCCCAAGCTAATGCGATAAGACAAGAAAAGGAAATAAAAGGCATATATACTGGAAGGTAAGAAATTAAAACTGCCTGTGTTTGCCAATGGCGTGATTGTCTATATAGAAAATCTGAAAGAATGGACCAAAAAAACCTCCTGGAATTGATAAGCAATTATTGCAAGGTTGCAAGATATAAGGTTCATAAGCAAAAGTCCACCACTTTCCTATATATCAGCAATAAATAAGTGGAAAAACACAGTATCATTTACATTAGCACCCCTAAAATTGAAATATTCAGGGATACATCTATTAAAATATGTATAATCTATATAAAGAAAACTATAAAACTCTGATAAAATGAGAAGACCAGCCACAGACGGGGAGAAAATATTTGCTAAAGACATATCTGCTAAAGGACTGTTATCCAAAATATAAAAAGAACTCTTAAAACTCAACACTAAGAAAACAAACGACCCAATTAAAAAATAGGCCACAAACCTGAACAGACACCTCATCAAGGCAGATATACAGATGGCCAATAACCATGTGAAAAGACTCTCCACATCGTATGTCATTAGGGAAATGCCAATTAAAGCAACAATGAGACACCACTGCATGCCTATTAGGATGACCAAAATCCAGAACGACATCAATTGCTGGCAAGGATGTGGACCAACAGGAACTCTCCTTCATTTCTGGTGGGAATGCAAAATGGTACAGCCACTTTGGAAGGCAGTTGAGCAGTGTCTTACAAAGCTAAACACACTCTTACGTACTCTTAACCACTGTATGATCCAGTAATCATGTTCCTTAGTATTTACTCAAAAGAGTTGAAAACTTATGTCTGCACAAAAACCTGCTCACAGATGTGTATAGCAGCTTTATCCATAATTGCCAAAACTTGGAAGCAAACAAGATGTCCTTCGATACGTGAATGGATAAATAAACTGTGGTACATTCAGAATATTATTTTGCACTGATAAATAAAGGGCTAAAAGAAGTGAGCTATCAAGCTGTGAAAAGACAGAGAGGAACTCCAAGTGCATATTAGTAAGTGAAAGGATCAATCTGAAAAGGATATATACTGTATGATTCCAACTTTATAACATCCTGGAAAAGACGAAACTATGGAGACGGTAGAAAGGTCAGTGGTTGCCAGTAGTTAGGGGACAAGGAGGGATGGACAGGTGGAGCACAGAGGATTTTTAATACATTTGCCCAAACCCCATAGAATGTTGAAGGAAGGCCAGGCGCGGTGGCTCACGCCTAGCACTCTGGGAGGCCGAGGCAGGCGGATTGCACGAGGTCAGGAGTTCAAAACCAGCCTGAACAAGAGTGAGACCCCGTCTCTACTAAAAACAGAAAGAAATTAATCGGCCAACTAATATATATAGAAAAACTTAGCCGGGCATGGTGGCGCATGCCTGTAGTCCCAGCTACTCAGGAGACTGAGGCAGCAGGATTGCCTGAGCCCAGGAGATTGAGGTTGCTGTGAGCGAGGCTGACGCCACGGCACTCACTCGAGCCTGGGCAACAAAGCAAGACTCTGTCTAAAAAAAAAAAAAAAAATAGAATGTTGAAGGAGTGAAGGATGTGTCATCCCAAAATATGCTATGCCGATTATTTTGGGCAGAAAACATTGGAGAAACTGCAGTTTCAGAGACGTCTAGCTGACCTGTCTCTTCCTGCATGCAGCAAGCCGTAGAGATTCCCGTGGGAGGGTCACCGTCTCCACACCCCTTAGCACCAGACTGGGAAGAGGGGGCTGCAGTGGACCCAAATGAATGTACTTATTGAAGTAACCCTTGTCTTCCTCTGGTTTTTATACCCTACATATATCTGCTAGTGACTCCCCTAGAAATGTACTGCCCCTGGCCAGACCCCCTTTGCCCTGTCGTTTCTTGTCAAATGTGTCACCGTTTGTCTAAGAAATATAAAAACATCTTGCTCCAGACACTTCTTTGGACTTTCTTTTCCTTTCTTACGAAGACCCCCATGCACACGTAAAACTACTAAAATGCGTGTGCTTTTCTCTTGTGAATCTGCCTGGCGTCAGCTTGGTTTCCAGATCCAGCTGAAGGGGGGGTTGGAGGTGACCTCTGGCTCCCCTACAAGGCACGACATCAAGAGTGAACCCTGGTGTGAACCGTGGGCTCCGCGGGGCACTGATGTGTGGATGTCGCTTCATCCAGGTAACAAACGTACCCTCGAGGGCAGGCTGTTGGCGGTGGATTAGGCTGTGCCTGTGCCGGGCAGGGGTACATGGGAACTCTCCGAGCTCTCTGCTCAAGCCTGCTATGACCCTAAAACCGATCTAAATAATAAAGTCCATTTCAAAAGAAGAAAAAGATTTACTGTCATTTACTGTTGTGCATCTACTGCTAATTCTGAATTGTCAGATGGCGGCACTGTCGTCATCATCACGGCAGGAGTCCCCACCTCATCTGCTAAGAGATGGCAAGTAATGAGGGGACAAAGAGGGAGCAGAGGGGACGGAGCAAACCGCGTCTGTGTGTGTGATTTGACATAAATTGCCGAGCTCCAGTTCACCCCTGGGTCTCCTGCAGTCAAAAGTTCATGAAGGTCTCTGAGCCTCAGAGCCTGGAGCAATAAGACATTTTTTACGGAGAGGAAATGTTATTTTAGAGTAAGATTCTAGCCAAGGCTGCCGGGGCTTTAGAACACAAACCCATAAAACTAAGGGTCCTTGGAGCACTTAACAAGATTTCCAACTGACAATGGGAAAACAATGATTTTACTGAGATTTTCCCCAGGAAACTGGTTTCTCCCAATCAAATTGAAAGACTGGGATCATTTTAGTAATAATAGTGAGGCTCAGCAGCGATCTGTCTTTTCAGGACAGCCCTGCACCTCCTGTGCATATTAATTAACTCATCAATTACCTTCCCCAGGGTAGGAGAAGCTGAGCTGCTCAAAGGTGAGTCTTGGAAGTCTTCCTGTCCCAGGAATGTCAAGATCTTACCTTTATCCCCTCTCAAATGATTTGCCTCAGTGACAAACTAACTGATGACTTGTACAAGCTGCTTTGGGTTGCTGCCTCTGGCATTTTCCACTAAAAGGCTTCTCTGATGGATAGCATGGTAGACTGCCAAAGCAGTGATTTATGCTCACTGTTAAGCCCGGGACCTTCTCACCCCACTCCATGGGCCAGCAGCCTTTATCTGCACTGCTTAGAACACCCTGGGGAAACATGAAGGGGAAATTGAGTACCTCCTCTTTATCTGTAACCTAATTCAAAATTAGTGTGAGCTGTAGTTGTAAATCTCAGATTGAGCTGTTCTTAGCTCATTATGCTTCTGCCATTTCATTTTATGTGATAACAATAGTATCACGCATTAAGAAGAATTTATAGTTTTCAAAGTGCTCTCTTGTGAATGAGCATATTTGATTCTCACCAAAAGCCTATCAGGTAGAAAAAGAAGGGTCACTATTCCCCTTTGAGTAAAGAGAACGTGTGAGACAGAGGTTAAATGACTCCTCAAGATCAAACATCAATTTCTACCATCAAACAAAGCAGAGATTGTGTCTCTTTTCTAAAATAAATTATTAAATATTTCAAACTTATACAAAATACAGAAAATATAAGAAGATAGGTACGTATCTACCTCTCAGTTTTAACTGTTAACATATTTGCTTCAGATGCTTTTTAGCAAGAAATAAAATGATACAGATAACAGTTATCACTACCCTGTTTCCTCCCTTCCCTTCCAGAGGTGATTACTATTCTGAAGTTGAAACATATCCTTCTATCCATGTTATTAAACATTTACTACATCTGTATGTACTCATAATATCTATGTTAGTATTATGTGTACTTTTCTTTTTCATATTCATATCATAGTTCGTGAATCTTTTTGTGACTTGTTTTTCTCATTGCACAAGATATTTTCTATATATCCAAGTTAATACATGTAGAGCTACAGTTAATTGATCTATATATTTTTTCACTGAACTATAGTGTTTTATTGCATAAATAGGTCACAATTTATTTATCCATTCTCCTACCAATGGATATTTAAGCTGTTTCCATGTCTTACTATTTACAAGCAGTGCTGCCGCGAACCTTCTTGCTCATGGAATATTATTCCATATGACCATGAGAAGAAATATTATTCCTGGTGGCCATATCTGAGAACTTCTTTTGGGTGTGTACCTAGAAAAAGGGTTGCTGGGTTGAAAGGTAAGCATACTTCCAAATTTATTGCCAAGTTATTCTCCAAAGTGACTTCAACAATTTGTACTTCCAACAGCAATGTCTAAGAATTCCTGTTTCCCCACATCTTCACCAACACTTGGAATTATCAGTCCTGTCAATTTTTCCAATTTGATAGGTGTGATTTGTTGTTATAATTATTTTCATTTGCGTTGCCCTCATGATTAGTCACTTTGGGGTCTTTCATAAGTTTATTGGCCATTTAGGCGCCCTTTGATATGAATTGCTTGGTCATATCCCTTACTCAATTTTCAATTTTTTTTGTCTTTTTTTTTTTTTTCTAGAGATAGGGGATCTCAGTCTGTCACTCAGGCTGGAATGCAGTGGCATGATCATAACTCACTGCAGCCTCAAATTCCTGATTAGCGATCCTCCTGCCTCAGCCTCCTGAGTAGCTAGGACTATAGGCATATACCACAAAACCCAGCTAGTTTTTTCTTATTTTATTTTTAGGGACAGGGATCTCACTATGTTGCCCAGGTGGGGTTTTTTTTGTTTTGTTTTGTTTTTTGCCTTTTTAAATTGATTTATACAAGTGCTTTAGGTATTCTAGACGACAGTTCCTTGTAAATGATGTGCTTTGCAAATATCTTTCCCAATTTTAACTTGATTTTAACATTTTTATGTTTATGTCTTTTGCCCCATTAAAGTTGTTAAGTTTAATGTTAATTGATCTTTTTTATTTGTGCTTTTTTGCGTCTTGTTTAAGAAATTGTTCATTATCCTGAAGTCATAAAGATATTCTCCTATATATTTTCCAGTTCTACAAGTTTTTTTACACTTTTATCTTTAACCCAAAATGTGAATTTACTTTTGGATATGGTATGAGGTTAGAAACTATTAATAATGTTTTTTGATTTTCCATGTAAATGTTTCAATTGCCAAATACCCATAGACCAGTTTCCCACATATTCATGGGCCCGTTACTGGGCTCTCTATTCTGCTGTTAGTGCATTTTAACATCTCTGTGGCTGTTTCACATGGTATTAATTACTACAGCTTTGTGATATACCTTGGTATTTGTTAGGGAGACTCCCTACTTAGTTCTCGTAACTCCCTTGGCTATTCTTGTCTCTTTATCTTCATGTAAGGCTTAAATCAATTTGTCAAGTTCACACACACACACAAACCCTGGCTTTCTATTAGAATTGCAATAAATTCCCAAATCCATTTTAGGAAAATTAACATTGTAATGTCATTGCCATAATCCACAAATATGTGATGCCTCTTCATTTATTTAGGTCTTCTTTTATGGCCTTCAATAAAATTTTAGAATCTCCTCAATAAGTAGCAAATCATTATTAGATTTATTCCTAGATACCTAAGAGTTTTCCTTGATGTTGTGAATAAGTTCATTTACTAAATTATCTTTTTAATTAGGTGTTGCACAGGAATGCTATTGGTTTTTTTAAATTGAGAAATAACTTACATGCCATATAATTCACCCTTTTAAGGTATACCATTCAGTGGTTTTCAACATATTCACAAGGTTGGGCAACCATCACTACTATCTAAGTCTGTATCCCTGAGAAGTCATTCCCCATTTCTTCTTCCTCCTAGTCCCTGAAAACACTGATCTTCTCCCTGTCTCTATAGATTTGACTATTCTGGGAATCATTTCATATAATGGAATCATACAGTATGTGGCTTTTTGCATCTGACTTCTTTCACTTGGCAAAATGTTTTCAAGGTTCACCCAGTAGTAGCATGTATCAGGACTTAAAATGGCATTCGTAAAAATGGCTGAATAATATTGCATTATGTGGATAAATATTCATCCATTTATCAGTTGATGGACATTTGAGTTGTTTCTACTTTTTAGCCATAATAAACAATGTTGCTATGAACATTTGTGCACAAACTCTTGTGCAAATATATGTTTTTAACTATTTTAGGTGTGTACCAAGATAAGAGTGAAATTGTTGAGTCTTATGGTAGCCCTACTTAACATTTTGAAGAACTGCCAAACTGTTTTCCAAAGTGGCTACACCATATTACATTCTTACCAGCAATGTCTGAGGGTTTCAATTTCCCCACATCTTTACCTATACTTAGTTATCATCCTTTTTTTTTTTTTTTTTTTTTTTACTGTAGCCATTCTAGTGGATTTATCTCATTGTAAATTTGATTTGCATTTCCCTAATGATGAGTGACTTTGAGCATCCTTTCATGTGCTTGTTTTGGCCATTTGTATATATTAGTTGGAGAATTGTATACTCAAATCCCCTTTTGAGTTGTAAGAGTTCTCTGTATATCCTGAATTAGACTCTCATCAGTTATATGGTTTTCAAATATTTTCTCCTATTCTGTAACTTGTCTTTTCATATTCTTGGTAGTGTCCTTGAAACACAAAAGTTTTCAGTTTTGGTTAAGTCTAATATTTTCTTTGCTTGAGCATTAAATGTTATATTTTAAAAACCCATTGCCTAACTCCAATTTCACAAAGACTTACACCTACATGTTCCTCTATGAGTTTTGTAGTTTTAGCTTTTATATTTTGGTCTTTGATCCACTTTGAGTAAATTATTATATATGGTGTAAACTACAGGTCCAAGTTCATTCCTTTCTATATGGATATCCAGTTATCTAGCACCATTTATTGAAAGAGACTCTTCTTTCCTCACTGAATTGTCTTGGCACCCTTGTCAAAAATCAATTGACCACAGACGTATGAGTTTATTTCAGGACCCTTAGTTCTATTCCATTGATCTACATGTTTATCCTTATGTCAGTACTACACAGTCTAGATTACTGTAGCTTAGCAATACATTTTGAAATTATGAAATATGAGTCTTTCAACTTTGCTCTTCATTTTCAACAATATCTTGGCTATTCTGGGTCCCTTACATTTCCATATGAATTTTAGGATCAGCATGTCAATTTCTGCAAAAACAAAACAAAAGGCAGTTGAAATTTTGATATCATGTTGGGATTTAGGATTGTATCCAATCTGGAGATCAGTCTGGGGAGCACTGCCATCCTTACAACATTAAGTCTTCCAATAAACGAACATGTGATATCTTCCATTTATTTAGGTCTTTAATTTCTTTCAGTGATGCTTTGTAGCTTCCCATGTGTAAGTCTTGCACTTCTTTCATTAAATTTATTCGTATTTTATTTTTTTGATGCTGTTACAAATGGAATTGTATTCTCAGTTTCACTTTAAGATTATTCATTGCTAATATATAAAACTAGAACTGATTTTGTATATTTTGTATATCCTGCAAACTGGTGGATTTGTTTATTAGCTCTAATAGTTTCTTTGTGGATTCCTTGATATTTTCTATATACAAAACCATGTATTTGCAAATAGAGAAGTTTTACTTCTTCCTTTTAAATCCTTTTATTTCTTTTCCTTGAATATAGAATAGAATACAGAATTAAAGTCATGAGAATGTACATCCTCTTCTTGTGTCTAATCTATGGCGAAATTTTCAGTCTTTCACCATCAAGTATTATGTTAGTTGTGGGGGTTTTGCAGATACTTTCTATCAGGTTGAGGAAATTCCTTTCTATTCTTAGTTTGTTGGGTGTTTTTGTCGTGAAAAAGTGCTAGGTTTTGCTAAAAGCTATTTCTTTTCTATTTAATTGATTGTGTGGGTTTTGTCCTTTATTCTATTAATATGGGGTGTTATTTTGATTGATTTCTAGACTTTAAAACAGCCTTTCATTTCTGGGACAAATCCCTCTTGTTCATGGTGTATAATTTAAAAAAAATATTTTCTTCTGGATTTGGTTTTCTGGTATTTCATTGAGGATTTTTGCATTTATATTCATAAGAGGGCTATTGGTCTGTAGTTTTCTTCTCTTGTGATGTCTTTGTCGGATTTTGATATCAGGGTAATGCTAGACTCAGAAAATGAATTTGGAAATGTTTCCCACTCTTATTTTTTGGAAGGGTTTGTGAAGGATTGGTGTTAATTCTTTTTGAAACATTTGGTAGAATTCAACAGGGAAGCCATCTGGACCCTTGCTTTTCTTTGCAAAAAGTTTTTGATTACTGATTGAGCCTCTTTACTTGCTATGATCTGTTTATATTTTCTATATCTCCTTGAGTCACTTTTAGTAATTTGTGTGTTTCTAAGAATTTGCCAATTTCATTTACGTTATCTAATTTTTTAGCATATAATTGTTTGTAGTACCCTCTTACAGTGTTTTTTATTTCTATAACGTTGGTAGTAATGTTCCCTTTTTTACTCCCAATTTTAGTCATTTGAATCTTCTCTTTCTTTTCTTGATCAGTATAACTAGAATATTGTTAATTTGGATGTCTTTTCAAGGAAACAACTTTCAGTTTCACTGATTTTCTCAGTTGTGGTATTGATTTTTTAACACTGATATTATATCAAAAAACCTTTTTATAGCACTTGTCTGTAGATTCTCTTAACATTTTTAGTAGATGATTTTATTATCTGAAATGAGGACAACTTGGTATCTTCATGTTCAGCACAGTACCATGTTGATTACCAACAGTCACATTCCTGACTTCAGAGAGAACGCTTCTCATATTTCAATGTTAAATGTGGTGCTAGCTATGAATAGTATCCTTTATTAAGGACAGGCAATTTCCTTTCATTCAGATTTGCTAAAGGTTTTATCTTAAATCAATATTGAATCTTAGCAAATGCTTTTTAGGTTTATTCAGTGCCCATAAGATTTTTCCCTTTAATCTATTAAAATTGAACTAATTTACATGAATGGATTTCTAAATGTTAAAAATTCTTACATTTCTAGGATAAGGCTTACTTGCTTATTATGTACATTTGGCTTACTAAAATTTACTTAGGATTCTTTATATCTATGTTTATAAATAGATTGGCCTATACATTTATTTCCCATATTCCTTGTGATTTGTTGTTATTTCTATCTTTTCTTTTTTTATTGTCATGGTTGCTTTGTAATATAGAGATATTCTCTTCCTCAAAGTTGTAGAATTTGTGTATAAAAGAATCTAAACCTGATGTTGTGTGTGTTTTAGGGTAAGGGTGGTAAACTTTTATTAAAGATTTACCAATTTTTTTCATGTTTTTTTTTTTTTTTTTTTTTTTTTTAGAGATGGGGTCTCACTGTGTTGCCCAGGCTGGAGTGTAGTGGTGTGATCATAGCTAACTTCGAACACCTGGGCTCAGGTAATTCTCCTTCCTCAGCCTGCCAAGTAGCTGGGACTACAGGCATGCATGACCATGCCTGGCTAATATTTTTTTATTTTTGTAGAGACAGGGTCTTGCTATGTTGTCCAATCTGGTCTCAAACTCCTGGCCTCAAGTGATTCTCCCATGTTGGCCTCCCAAAGTGCTGGGATTACAAGTGTGAGCCACCACACCTGGCCAAATTTACTAATTTTAATTGTTATAGGCCTATTAAGATTTTCTACATCTTCTTGAATCAGTTTTGTTAATTTGCATTTTTCTATAAAATTGTCCATTTTGTCTAAATTTTCAAATGTACTGGCACAAAGTTTTTCATTGTAATTTCTTATAATTTTTAAATCTTTACTCTTTCTATACATATGGTCTCTTTTCATTCTTAAGATTGTTTATTATTTTCTCTCTTCCCTTCCCCCTCCATATTTTCAGAGATTTATTAATTTTAATAAGGTTATCAAACAATCAGCATTCAGCTTGGTTGATTTTTTTATTGGTTCTTTGTTTTTTATTTTGTTAATCTTTATTGCTAACATCATATCTTTCTATGTTCTTTGAGTTTATCCTAGCTTTTAAAAAATTAATTTAATGATTAGGCCGGGCACGGTGGCTCACGCCTGTAATCCTAGCACTCTGGGAGGCTGAGGCAGGAGGATCACTTGAGGTCAGGAGTTTGAGACCGGCCTGAGAAAGAGCAAGACCCCATCCCTACTAAAAATAGAAAAATTAACCAGGCATCGTGGTGAGTGCCTACAGTCCCTGCCACTTGGGAAGCTGAGGCAGGAGGATCGCTTGAGCCCAGGAGTTTGATGTTGTGGTGAGCTAAGCTGACACCACGGCACTCTAGCCCAGGCGATAGACTGAGACTCTGTCTCAAAAAAAAAATTTTTTTTTAATTGAATAATTAACTTTGTATTTTTAAAAGTTTTTACTTTAGCTTTCAAATATATGGGGTACTTTTTTTTTTTTCTTTTTTTTTTTTTAAATCCACAAGATTCTGAAATATGGGGTACTTTTGTTATATTTTTAGTCTTGAGTTCTACTTTTAATGCTGATTTTTAAAATTTTATCTAAATAATATTGATTCTTTGGTATTTTTTTGAGATTTCCTTTATGATGTAGTATTTGACAATTTTTACAAATGTTCTACGTGTGCTAGAAAAGGATACACATCTTGTATTTGTTGAAGGCAGATACACACACACAGATGTACAGAGGAGAAGGGAATAATTTACTGAATGTTTTGTTCAAATAATCTATATTCATACTAATGTTTTTATGCTTTGTCCATCAGTTTCTGATAGAGGTGTATTAAAAATATCCCAATATAATTGTGAATATTTGGGGTACATGTATCTATACAATCCTGCCTATTTTTCTTTTTTATATTTTGATGCTGTGCTCTTGGTCTATTCAGGGTCAGAATTGCTATACCTTCCTGGCCAATTACTCCTTTTACCATTAAGATCATTAATTCATGCCTGCATTTAATGCTTTTTGCTTTAAATTCTAATTGCTTGTTACACAAGGTTTGTTTTGGTTAGTATTGCCTGCTATATTTTTTCTCATCTCTTAACTTTCAATGTCTATGTCCATGGATTATATATATATATATAATTTAGTAACATTAAAATTATTTCTGCCATTTTATTTATTGTATTCTATTTACCTTTGCTGTTTTTTCTTCTTTTTCCTTTCTAGTCTTCCACTTGATTGATCTCATTTTCTTTTCTTTTTTTTTTTTTTTTTGAGACAGAGTCTCGCTTTGTTGTCCAGGCTAGAGTGAGTGCCGTGGCGTCAGCCTAGCTCACAGCAACCTCAAACTCCTGGGCTCAAGCGATCCTTCTGCCTCAGCCTCCCGAGTAGCTGGGACTACAGGCATGTGCCACCATGCCCGGCTAATTTTTTATATATATATCAGTTGGCCAATTAATTTCTTTCTATTTATAGTAGAGACGGGGTCTCGCTCTTGCTCAGGCTGGTTTTGAACTCCTGACCTTGAGCAATCCACCCGCCTCGGCCTCCCAGAGAGCTAGGATTACAGGCGTGAGCCACCGCGCCCGGCCTCATTTTTTTTATTCTTTTTTCCCCCACTGGTTTGGAAGTTAAAATTTATATCATTTTAGCTGTTTTCTTAAAATACTAACATAAGCACTGATTTAGGACAACATAAAGTTAATATTTGTAAAACATACTGAAATAAAACAAAAAATTGAGAACTCAAGCTCTACAATCACATTTTCCAAGTGGTCTATAGGATACAGATTCATCAAAATTTCTTAAGATTTATTGTCTTATTTTGGGCTCCGCCTTCCAAATTAGATATTATTATTAATAATATTATTGTATTTTATAGTCAGTGTTCTTTGGATTTATCAATATATTTTTCAATTTTTACTCTCATTGTTTCTTTCACCTCATTCCTTCCATTTGGGTTCAATTCTCTTGCTGTCAAAGACCATCCTTTTGTGGTCTTTTCTTGCAATGAAAAAGAATGTTAAACTCTATACTTTCAGGCTATTTAAAATTGTCTTTAAGGCCCAGCGCGGTGGCTCACGCCTCAAGGTCAGGAGTTTGAAACCAGCCTGACCAAGAGGGAGACGCTGTCTCTACTATAAATAGAAAGAAATTCATTGGTCAACTAATATATATAGAAAAAATTAGCCGGGCATGGTGGTGCATGCCTGTAGTTCTAGCTACTCGGGAGGCTGAGGCAGCAGGATTGCCTGAGCCCAGGAGTTTGAGGTTGCTGTGAGCTAGGCTGACGCCACGGCACTCACTCTAGCCTGGTCAACAAAGCGAGACTCTGTCTCAAAATAAATAAATAAATAAATAAAATTGTCTTTATTTTGAATCCACTCTTGAATTATAGTTTAATTGGGTATGGAATTTTGGGTTGACATTTCTTTCACTGTGGCATTTTGAAGATGTCATCTTGACCTTAACTGTGGCTAGTGAAAATCAGTAACAATTCATCTATTAATGTCTATTATTAATAATAAATGACATACCCAGCATCTCATATGAGTAGAATCATACAGTATTTGCCTGTTAGTGATTAGCTTATTTCACTTAGCACAAACAAGGTTCATTCATTTTGTAGCATGTGTCAGAATTCGCTTCCTTTTTAAGGCTGAATAATACTCCATTGTATGTATATACCACATTTAATCCATTCATCCATCAACGGACAGTTGAGTAGCTTCCATGTTTTGGCTATTGTGAATAGTGCTGCTGTGAACATGAGTGTACAAATATATAATCACCTTCTTTTTAACTTTTAAAAAATCTCCTGATTAGGTGCTGAGCATGTGGCACATGCCTGTAGTCCCAGCTTCTTGGGAGGCTGAGGCAGGGGAATCACTTGAGCCTAGGAGTTCAAGGCTACAGTGCTCTGTGATTGTGCCTATGAATAACCCCTGACTCTAGCCTGGGCAACATAGTGAGACCTCCCCCAAATCCCAAAAAATCTCCTGATCATATAACATGCACAATTTTATGCACTTGGCACAAAGGATGAATTTTTCATTCCTTGAGATGATTACATTATTCAGGAACACCACCCCCCCATCACTTTTAGAATCTCTCAGATGAGTTGGGCCATCAAACCTACCCCATGAACCAACGATCAAATATATTTGTAATTCTTCATTATTGGATTTTAATTTCTCAGAGTTAAGTATAGTCTAAATTCTAGAAGCACTGCCTTCTGAACTGGTGTCACTATTGCCAAAACCATGTTTTCCTCTTAGAGAACAGTCTTCTGTGATCTTCAGATATGATGAAATCCACCAGGCGCTGGGTTAGTCCTTGAAATCAAGTTTTAAAGCTCTCTTGGTAATCTGGCAAGGGTTGAAAAATGCTTGCTGCTCCATTAGGAGGAAAGATGAGAGACCTGAACTTCCTTGAAATGCCCCACACATGCGGGAAGTGGCTGCGATGACCGTGTCCACTACACTGTTCTCTAATTCCACATTTGGGGCGTGCGATGTTGGCATGAGACTGGTGCCTCCTTAGCCACCCACCGCAAGCAAGTCTCTTAGTCCAATTTCCTTTCCAGAAAAGCTTTATTCTGTACTGTCAACCATCTGGAAATTCAATAACACCTGCAAAATGCCTGACCCTCACAGAATATTTTGACATCTGGTCCAGGGTTTGTAAATTCTAATAAATAAATGGGTGAGAATATTGAGGAAACTGGCAGTGCCCAGGATTATCTTTATTTGGCTAATGAGGATGTGAGCAAGGTCAGCTGAGCTGCCAATCTGGCCTCCTATCAAATTCCAATCTGAAAAAGAATTGTCATCTATAATGAAGCTGCCCCTTTCCTGTAAAGAAGGAGTGTCTAGAAGTCAAATTATGGATAGATCCACCACTTATCAGCTGTATGGCTTCCAGAAAGTTACTTAAACATGAACAAAAGTGGAGAAAATAACACCTATCCTCACAGGGTTGTTGTGATAATTAAATGATGCAACGTTGAAGTGTTTTGTTGTTGTTGTTGTTTAGCAGTAGTTGTTATAAAGTTATGTAAAACACTGTGAGATTCTATAAAGGTAATAAATATTAAAAAAATAAATAAATAAAAAAATAAAACACTGTGAGAGTACAAAAAATATGAAGTACTATTAAAATGTAAGGGAAATAAATATTATTATTATTATTATTATCATTGTCATTATTACTTTGTGTTTGGAAGGAAGCATGGTTTTAGGAAGTGGATGCTAGGAACAGAAGCAAGTTTATTGGAGAAAAGGACAAGGCCAGCTGGGCTGATGATGTATCAGAGTCGACGAACAACCAAATGTCCCTTATCAGCTCTTTACTGATAAGCTCAAACCATCTCATGGTCACCTAATACTCCAGGCAAGATCTGAAACAGCCTGCACAGGCCTGAGACCCAAGCTCCACACCTGCCCCAATTATGCCCATCTGGAATGGTGCCAGGTAAGCAATAGATGCCTAGTAAATACCATCTACTCCCATCTTTGCATCATATTACATTTTAATTATAGAAACTACATAATCACATTGCAGAAAATTTGGTAAACATGATAAAAAGAAAAGATTTAAAAGCCACCTGTGATCTCTTTACTTTAGCAGAAACGATCAGATTTTGATTCACCTATATTCTAATTTTTTCTATGTGCATAGTTTTTATTTATTTATTTATTTTCAGCATATTATGGGGGTACAAATGTTAAGGTATATTGCCCTTGCCCCCCCCCTTGAGTCAGAGCTTCAAGCGTGTTATATGCATGGTTTTTAAAGCCATTATTTTAGTTGTAACTGTAAAGGCAGTTTTATATTCTGCTCATTTCCTTCCTTAATATTATACCATGAGTACTGTAATTTTTTTTTTTTTTTTTTTGAGACAGAGTCTCACTCTGTTGCCCGGGCTAGAGTACCGTGGCGTCAGCCTAGCTCATAGCAATCTCAAACTCCTGGGCTCAAGCAATCCTTCTGCCTTAGCCTCCTGAGTAGCTGGGACTACAGGCATGTGCCACCATGCCTGGCTAATTTTGTCTATATATTTTTAGTTGGCCAATTGATTTCTTTCTATTTTTAGTAGAGATAGGGTCTCACTGTTGCTCAAGCTGGTTTTGAACTCCTGACTTTGAGCGATCCACTCACCTTGGCCTCCCAGAGTGCTAGGATTACAGGCATGAGCCACCACACTCGGCCCCATGAGTACTTTCTTTGCTCATGTTTCAGCATAAACATACATTTTAGAGTTGGTAGAACATTCCATTCCATCCATTCAATAGATGATGTGCTATTTCCCTATTATTGGCCATCTATGTTGCTTCCATTTTTAAAAATATTATGCAATGTGACAATGGACACCTTTATGTATTTAGCATTTCCTGTATTTAACATTATTTTATTAGGATACCCAGAAGAAGAAAACCTGGACCAAAGGGTGTGAACATGTTTTTGACTCAATACAAATTGCAAAATTGCTTTCCAAAGAATTTAACCAACTGCAACCTTCACTAAGTATGAGTGCCTATTTCACTCCATTCTCTCCGGCATTGGGAAGTAGGCTTTGTTGTTGTTAATTCAGTATGTGGAAAATGGTGCTCCATATTGTGTGATTTACATTTCCATTTCAAATACAGCAGGAAAAAAGCCCAAGTGTTTGTATATCAGTTATTTTTCTACTTGTGTAAATTATCTGTTTAACTCTCTTAACCATTTGGTAAATAATTTTGATGATCAGATAAGAGCAACAATGGGTCTTTTCAGCAGAAAGAGCACTGGTGGCTGGGTGTATTCCCAGCATTTTGGGAGGCCAAGTGAGAGGATTGCTTGAACCCAGGAGTTCGAGGCTGCAATGAGCTATGTTCGTGCCACTGCACTCCAGCCTGGGCAACACAATGAGACTTTGTCTCTTAAAAATTAAATAAATAAAATCAGGGGAAAAAAGAGAAAGAAAACAAAGAACACTGGTAACTCAAGGTGAAGTCTAAGCTTTGCTTCTTTGTCTATAAAATGGGTAGCTTCTAGAATCAAGTGAGATACACCAGGTAAAATGCTCAGTGCAATAGCAAGTGTCTTATAAAGATAATGAATGGAGCGTTAATATTATTACTCTCATTTTATCTATAGCCTAGAGCTCTAACACTCACAAATGGAATGGCTCCAGAAAAACATGCTGTGTTAAGGGGTAAACCAAGCCGAATGAAGAAGAGTTGGAGGGCTTCACACACTACCTAGAAACCTGACAGTTTCCCACCAAGAGATGAATATGGAAACTTGGCCCTGCCCTTATTTTTCTGTGTGGGCTAAAAAAACAGTCCATGGTATAGATTTGGAGTGGATCTAGTTACCTTTGCTTTCAACCAAAATTTCCAAACACTTAGATATGAGAACAAGTCCATATAAATAACAGCCTGTTTTTCCCTAGGGGGAATTCTATACAAAATAATCCTTTTCCTGTATTGTTGTGTTATGATATTCAAAATGCACATTTAATGACTGACCTGATAAGTGTGACTTTGTGAGAGAGAATGCATGAGATGCCTGAGACAGAACTATACGTCTGGGTTTGTATACGTATTTGTATGTTGGTTGGTTAGTTGTGTTCACAAGAATATTTTTTACAATTGTATTTAAACTGTCAGTAGGAAAATGCAAAGCATTGTTATGAATGTATTTTTATATTTATGAATAAGGTATTATTCCTTACATTTAAAAATGTAAAGAATGTTCTGTGTGATCAAATATATAGGTGATATATGAAAAATATGGTATTTAACACATTGACTGCCACACTAGGAAAAAAAATTTCCTTGGGGCCACAGTGTTTTGTTATGAAAAATAGGATGAAAACTTTGAAAACAAAACAGTCCTTTCTAATTTAATGAAAAATTTACTGAAAAATAAAATGTATTGACTTCTATTCATTTAATCCCTGTTTTTAGAATTAATATGTCAGTATTAATTGTAACAATAAGAACATCAACAAGTAAGATTTTTAAGAACCAACTTCAGGGTTTTGCCCAGGTTTTGCTTCAGGATGGCCCAGGGCTCAAAACTAGCCTGAGTTTAATACAACTCACCTGGCGGCTAATGTGTTAAAATGTTTCCAAATACCTGTATATTTTGAAATGTGAAAATGGAAAAGGAAAGAAACAAAACCAACTAACCTTCCTACGAGGAGATACTGCGCTGCCTGTGTTGTCCGGATATGGACAGCCCAGATGTTGGTGTGTCAATTCAGGGCTGGACCCGCAGGTCATCAGCCCCCAGGGAAGCAAGAGTTGCAGCCCGCCTGCTGCCATTACCTGTTCCTGCCGAACAGAGTGGGGGGGCCCGGGGGCTCAAAACTCACATGTTTACAGGGCCCCACAGGTAAAAATAATGAAGTTAGCATGTGACGCGGGGACAAAATATTCACTTTCTTTTTTACTATAGAAAAAAGAGAGAGAGAGAGAGAAAGGAAAAGGATAATAAGGTTGATGACAAATGGCCTTGGTGGCATTTACAGAAAGGAGAGGAAGGCCCAGGTGGGCCTGGACGCCCGTCCTTGTCCCCAGCGGTCAGGGCTTCGCAGCATGCAGAACGCTGCCCCTATTCAAGAGACGTGGAAAATCCAGGTTTCTGTGTGACCTCTCCCAATCTTCTCGACAAATACTTCAAAATTTTAAAATAGTGTGGGAGCGCAGTAAACCCCTCTGTGTCCCATTCAGTTCGCTGGCCACTCGTTTTCGACCCTTAGGTGTGCACCAGATCCGCGGAGGGTTTGTCGTTTTCTCGTCAGGCTGGCTGTTTTCCGAAGCACTGGGGTAGCTCTGGAGCCTCATTTTTGTCTGTGTATACGGCGGGGACCCGGGCGGATCCCGTGTGGCCGCAGGCCGGGTGTGCACGCGTCGGGGAAGAGTGGGGGAGAAGCGCGCTCCCATCCTCGAGTTCAGGGAGAACTCGTCCGTGTGCGGGCAGGTGCACCGGGTCTGACCGGCCATGGTGGGGTGGCGGGAGAAGAGCAAATGTCCCAAGGTTTCTGAGTGGGCGGCTACTGTCTCCCTCGGTCGCTTCTGGTCAATAAGCACCCCGCTCCCGCTCGGATCGGCCGGGACAGCGGGACAAGGACGAGGACAGAGCGGGGCCCCGGGACTGGCCCCAGTGCCTTGCCTGGTACCGGCCTCAGCACTTAACGCGCACGGACCCCAGCCTGGAGCGGAATCCCGGCAGGGGAGACAGAGGCTGGGTGGATCCCTCCCTCTACCCGCCTCCCCCACCTGTTGCCATGGCCACGGGGGACTTTTGACGTGAAGCTCAGCTACCGCCCCCTTCTCCGCTCGCCTTCAGGATGACGTCATGAACATCCGTAGCCCTGACAGGCCACCTGTGGGCTGGTCTCCGCTTTAAAGCAGCGGGCTCTTCCCTGGCCCGCACCCGCGGCGACTGCATCTACTCAGGGAGGACCAAGCCGGGACTCTGAACCCGCCTCCAGCGCTGGCGACGGGGCCACCGCTCCGGACACGGCTGGTGGCCCGAAAGAGGCAAGTACTCAAGGGTAACTGCACAAAATAGCTTCCTCAAACCCAGCCCACTCCCCGCGCCCTGCTGTGCAGCCTGCTCTTGCGGGAGAAGCGATGGGCTGGCGGCTGGGTGGTGGGGGAGCTTTCCTCCAGAAAAAAGTGGAGAGCAAGTGGGCGTCCTTCCTGGCCATGGGGACCCAGGCCAGGCAAAACCCCGGCCAAGTCCCCCGTCCAGGCCTTCCCCCAGGTCAAGGGCTCGGGATGGGAGGAGCAGCCACTGGAACTAAGATCCGAGAGGCTGAGCCTGGGGCTGCTTTGCAGGGACAGGGAGGGGCGGCCAGGCTGGCTCTCGCCGAGGGGACCGTGCCTGCCGCCTAACTGGAGAGGCCAAGGCGGCTCCGGACCCGCAACTGTGCGCTCCGGACCGGTAGCTGTGCGCTCCTACTGCGTGCTCAGCCGGCTCGAGTCCTGGAGGTGTCTGGCTCTGGTTCTGTACCCACCTGTGGGCGACGCCAAAGCCCAGCTTGCAGTTTGTCTCGTTTGGTCCGGAGTCCCCTCAGAGAAAGGGGAGAGCTGGGTGTCGCGACCAAGCCGCCAAGCCCGCCACAGCCGCCGCGTCTCCGGCGCCGCTCGCGGCTCAGATTTCAGACTCAGCAGACCTGTTGCACGCAGAAGGGGCCGGATCCGGCGTTCCAGGGCTCTCCTCCCTGCTTTGGGCTGCCAGATGCGGGCGCCAGGAGTGTGGGTTCCCTGCTTGCGAGCAGCCAAAGAGCCCAGAGCCGAAGGAAAAACTGTGGGCCGTGCCAGCAGCCAACTGGGTAATCACCCCAGTGTGAAGGGCCCTTCTTGCTCCCTATTCGAATGCGGCAAATGGTGCCAGGGAAGGGGAGAGGAGCCGGGGATTGCGCCCTGAGGGAGCCCGATCTACTGAAAAAGTGCATCTAGCGCAGTTGTGTCCCAGCCTTGCCTTTCCACCCAGCGTTCCGAGCGCGTCCCCTTCCGTTCGCTACTCCGCTCAGAACCAGGCTACGGAAGGTCCCTGGAGCGAATCCGAGCCTCCGGCTTCAGCACCCCGAGGCTGGACAGCGCCTCCGCCGGAGCGAGCCCGCGGTCGGTGCCGAGGTCGGTGCCCACTGTCGGGGCCCACGCGCGGCTCCGCGTCCCAGCCCCACGCCGCGCGCGCCCCCAGTCCCTCGGACCCCACGTGGAGCAGGCGACAAGGTGAGATAAGGAGGGTTTCGTTTTCCCCATTTCTCCAGGGGTTTAGGTGTCAAGTTCTAGGAGGGCATTCTATCTCGCCTTCGGAGACAAACTTGGCGCCAAGTGCGGGCAGGACGCCGGAGGAGAAGCAGTCTGCACAGGTGAGCGGTCTGCACAGGGGCCAGCCAGACCCGCTCAACCCCGAGCTTCCCGCGCCGTTTGCCTCGAGAAATCGCCACATCTAAGCCCTGCGCGCGCTCTGCCTCCCCACCTCCCCGCCCGCCCCCAGCCGCCCCCAACCCTCCGCACAACCTCTGTGCGCCTTAATGGGAAGCAATGAAGGGAAAGCGTGAGGTGGAGGGTAAGATATTGAAGCCGAGGTCAGAAGGCCATTTTATCCCGTCCCAACATTTGGGCGTAGAGGAAATCTGTCCAAAATGAACACCAAAGATTCTCATTTTTTACCCAAAGGAGCCCAAAGTGGCCTTTGTCTGAGGAGCAGAGATGATTGTTTGGCCAGGGAGGGAAAAAGCTGCGGAGGGGGAGACGCTATCACAAAAGAGTTAACGGAGGTGGGGGAGGAGAAGAGCGGACAGGACCCCAGCACTAGCGTGGTTTCCAGGCAACCAGTGGCAGCCCCTGCCTCCTGTTGCCTTGGTTACGGTGAGTGGAGGGGCTTTGGCTACTGATTATCCGTGAGCACCTTGATTCTTTAAAATATCTCCCGAGGACCCCCTTCCTTCTCCGGGCTTGGTGGAAGTCACAACCACTCCCGCATAATCCTCCCACCGCCCCCCACCCCGAGAAATCCTGAAAGGTGAATTTTTCCATTTAAGCCAAGGCACATGGCAAAGCAACTACTTTCTACCACTACAGTCCTCCCCAGCCCAGCCTGCACCCCGTCAGAAAGGTGATCATAAGGTACTCTGCCATTTCTCTGGAATTTGCAATTTGGGCTTTTTTTTTTCCTTTTATTTAGTCCTTTATACTGAAAGAGCTGATATTCCAGCTCCGCCTTCTCCCCCTTTTTCCCCCTTTAAATGAGAAAAACACGTTTGCTTTTCTTGGATGAACAGGAGAGAGACAGGGAAATTGGCCCAGAGTGTGTGCTGTAGAGAGAAGCTTTCTCCTTGGTTTGACGGTCACCCTGGGAGAGGGGTCTACTGTAGAGAGGGGGGGGGATTCTGGATCACCCCACTTGGGGGTAGGAGCTGAATCCTGGATCCCCCACTTCTCACCTTGCTCCATGGACCCACTAAAAGCACAGGTAGGTAGAGACATGTCTCCCTTAGCGAATAGCCACTAGCATCACCCACATTTGATTCTTCAAGATTCTCTTTTCTTCCTCCCCAGCTCTGCCTTCGTGATTAGCAGACGCAGCACTTAAAGCTTCTAATCATCTGGTCTTTCCCATTTCCTCTGATTGGCAAATATTGACTCTGCTTTTCACCTGTCAGCCTTGCCCTGCCTGTTTTCATGTGTAACATCTGGGTGGGAAATTATTTTACCCACAATTTTCCAAAGGCAGCTATAATGTTCTCAGAATGATTTGAGAGGAAATTGTTACTAGAACAACCTGTGTTTTGTGCACTATTTCATCTGGAATGCTTCTTGTTGAGGGCCATGAACTTTCTCTTTCCCAAACAAAAACCTTGTTTTAAGCTGACCTAACAGTTGGAGACATGAGGATGGAGAAAATCTCCACTTTTCAGGCAGTGAGTATTGATTATATCTTTATCTGTGATGCCCCTATCAGTAAGCACATGTATCCTTCCCTTACTCTTCTTTGCCTTCTTCCTTCACCCATTGCTAATGTAAGTTGTTTCTTTAAAAAAAAAAATCATTATAATTTCAATCTAAGTTTAAGATCAAAAATGCTGTCAGTGGACAGGCTAGATATAGTTTTGGGGGCATTTACATTAAAATGCTTTTCTCTCACATGTTAACTCTAGAAACTTCCCTTTGGACTAGACCAGGCAGCTGGTCTGCTTTTTGTACTTTTCTTCCCAAAGAAGTGTTTTCTGTTATGAATTCTCTGAGACATCTATGATTGATCACATCAATAATGTCCCATAGCAACAATAGTTTTTTTTTTAAAAAAATTATTATTCCCTTCTGCTGATTTTCTTCCTGTACAAAGGGTCTGCTTTCCCTTCAAGAAGATAACTGAGCTCTTACTTGCCAAAAAGGAAGAAGCATTCTCTCATTGGTTGGCGTGTGTTGCTTTGTCAACCAATGAGAGAATGCCATTTATCCTTGTCTGACTAGCTGAGTGAGCAGGGCACACAGAATGATTGAATCTGGCTTAGTTCCATTCAGTGGCAAAGGACAGAACTCAGAGTCCAGGGCCTGAGACCTGGGATTTACATTGGCTAATCCAGACTGCATTAACTTGTAAGGAGGAACCTTTCTACCTAGCTATTTGCAGCTTTCTTGAGCATATATGCATAAGACACTGTTCTATGGCTTTTTTTTTTTTTCATTTTAGGATGTGTTGGGCAGGTTATTGTTATCAGCACACTGAGCATCTAGGGATTTCTGTGATTTCCCCTAGAAGTCTAGAATTGGTCCTCACTGTTAGGAATTTGGTGAAAACTTTGGAGGATGCAGATGGAAAGCTAGAAGCTGGAAGAGCTGCATTACCTGTGATGAACGGATATCTCCACTTTTGGATTCACTCTGCTCAGCTTTGGTGTCTCCTGGTGTTTTATTTATTTATTTATTGCACTTTCATTCTTCACAGCTACCCTTTTGGCCTGAATTTTCAGTGACAAGTAGAAAGCTAGCTGGCTGGCTGGAGACGCTGACTCTAATCCAGTGTCAGAGCAGACCCCTTGCTCCCCAGGAAGGCCTGTTGCAGGTAAGGTGATGGTGATCCTGGAACTGCAGGTTAGCCCAGTCCTTCACAGAATTGGAATTTGGCAGGTCTGGTGGTGGTGGGTTTCGTTGTTTCATTTCTCCCTCCACCAGAGAGTCCTATCCAGGGATGCTGGCATTGGTCCCCACTTCTCTAAAAGGAACGGAGTCAAAGTTCTTTCCTTTCCAGGACAGAGACTCTCTGACAACAGCCTGGAAGAAGCCTTAATGTGAGTAGAGATCCCCTTGGTCAGCCTTTTCTTAGTTCTTGGCTGGAGGGGATACTGGGAGTGGACAGATGCCTGATCATGATGGTGCTATCAAGAGCCACCTCCCGCCTGTCATCCCAGCACTTTGGGAGGCTGAGGCAGGAGGATGGCTTGAGGCCAGGAGTTTGAGACTGGCCTGGGCCATATAGTGAGACCCCATCTCACTATACAAAAAAAAAAAAAAATTAGCTGGGCGTGGTGGTGTGCGCCTTTAGTATCCTAGCTACTCAGGAGACTGAGGTGGGAGAATTGATTGAACCCATGAGTTCGAGGCTGCAGTGGGCTAGGATCACACCACTGCACTCTAGCCTGGGTTACAAAGTGAGACCTTATCTCTAAAAAAGAAAGGAGCCACCTCCTTGACTAGCCCCATCTGTGTCAGAGTTCACGTTGGGACCGTGAGCCCCCATGCTAGACTATAAGCCCCTCAACATTAGGAGCCATATCTTGTACAGCTTCGACTCTGTAGAGCTCAGCTGTGCTTAGAGTAGAGGCTCAACAAATGTTTGAACTAAATCCCACTGACTAGTATCAGGACAAGTCCCTTAACTTCCTTTCTGCGTGAATGGCGGCTCTAGGCCTGGAGCCCTCCCCCTCCAAATCAAAGCTTCATATTCCCCGGCCCTCTTCACAAAAGATAAATGAAGGCTCAGTTAATTGTTACCATGGTTACATGGAGTGGCCACACTGAGGATCCTGATCACCCATTACTGTCACGAGGTAAAAGAGAGGAGGGGTTTGGGGATCATTGTCATGAAGGAAACCATGGAAACAAGCGTTGCTAAGGGGACGGCTCTAAATTCAGAGGAGAGGAACCCAAGTGGGGAGTGGGAGTTGGTGGGCTCAAGGGCCGGTCATTTTTTCCAGGTACATTTCTCTGAGACTATAGAACCTTCTTTCTTTCTTTCTTTCTTTCTTTCTTTCTTTCTTTCTTTCTTTCTTTCTTTCTTTCTTTCGTTTCTTTTTTTTTTTTTTTTTTTGCTACTTGCATCTTCTCCCAATTCAGACTGAGCCCAGAGTTAAAGAATTTTAGAAACCTGGGGCCACAGTCAGCTCAAGTCCATCTTCATTGGACCTGTACAGAAAAAGCCAATGAAAAGGATTTATCCTGTTCACGCCTCACAATCCTACCCTGTCTCTGAACCTTGCTTCTTTGCCAACCTGTTTCATATATTCGGGGCCAGGCTGTGTGCTGGGCACTAGGAGGAATGATAAGCAAGAGTCCTGTTCTCATGGTGAGCTTACAGCAGGGCAGTGACGTGGGTGGTGGCTTTACCGCCAGGGTTGCTCACGGACACTCCTGCAAGGTGGTGTCCAGAGAGATGCCAGGATTCTCCCCAAACTGTGATACACTTTAGCTTGTCTGTTACTACCGGAAGTTTACTTGCAAGCTCCCTAAGAGAGACCACTCCTGTTCACACCTTTTACCTTAGTTAGCCTGGTTCTCTAATATTACCCTCGGGTCCCTGTCTCTGAAGCAATGCACAAAGAATGATGTGCTAGCTCTCTCTCAGCAGTGGCAAAGAGACACGGGTTCTTATTTTTTTATTTTAAAGGAAATTAAAGACAGCAAATCCATTCCTGTTCCGTGATGGGTTAAATGAGTGAGGGTGGGGTGGGTGGTCTCAGCTCCCTGCAGCTGGCAGTTGTAGAGCCAGCACCCCACCAGGGGGTGGATTGAGGAGGGTCTTAACAGCCTCCGGGGAAAGGACCCCTCTGCCTTACACCCTCCATAAAAGAATTCCTTGGTTTTCTCAGGCCCATGGCAGGACTGTGCCCTGTCTCAGGCTGACAGCAAAAGGCGCCGGGCCTCAGAGCTGGGTCCTGCCCCCTGACTTTGTCCATCTGCAGGCAAGCCCTTTGCACTCTGGACGGAGAAAACAAACCCAAGGATGGAGGGGTGGGCTAACAAGGAAGAGTTGGCAATTAAAAGGAAAAAGAATTAAAAGCAGCACCAATAGGGAAGGGTAATTATCCTTTCAGTTGCTGCAGAAATACAATTAGGGCTGTGCTCTCTGAGCCACCAGGATATTGTGGCTTTTGCTAATTAAGGAGCGGATGTGTCCTGCCAGTGCAATTAGTGGCTGGCCCAGGGATGGGGGGCTCGCCTCTCCTCCCTCAGTGCCATGCCGCAGGGACATTAACCAGGGAGCCCAGTCCCGTGCCTGGGGCGAGGGGGCGACTGGGCCGGGATTCCACCCTGCCCCTGCCCACAACCGTCTCCTCTTTTCCTCTCCTTTCTATTCCGCTGGCCTGGCACTGCCACCCTACTGTGTTCCGAGCTGCGGCTCGGTAAGCACTGGGAGAATTCTCGCCTTGGCCATGACTGTGGGCTTCCAGGGGGCGGAGGCTGGGACCTGGTAAGGAGGGGGCACCATTACCTGAAGCTCTTTCTTCTTTCCTTTCTCCATGATAGTACGTGCTTTATGGTTAATGAAGAAAAGGTCATGAGTTGCCTGCCTGCTTCTCTTTAAAAATAAAATCCCCCTATTATTAAAGGAATCCCATTCAGTATAGAAAATAGAATGCTTCAGAAAAAAAAGCAAAAAAAGAAAATAATGTCCCCGTCTTCCCGAGCAGAGACTCCGGGGAAGTCCGAGGTGAAGGGTGGGGAGAGGGGGCGGACGTGGTGATGGCGAGGGGACGGACGCTGGCTCTCGGGCAGGCCAGGGCAGCGTGGTGGGCGCCACACGCCTTGCAGAACTGGCCTGCGTGCGCGGGGACCGGCCAGCCCCGTCTGGAAGACTAGTGATTTTGTTGTTGTCTTGCTGCGCTCAACAACAAGTCCCAGTCTGCCGCACGGTGCGGGCCACCGCAGCGGGGTGCGGGGGCTCCCCCTCTCTGGCTGTCCTTCCAGGTGTTCCTGTCTGTGTCTTCTGTGTTTCCTAGAAAACACCCCAGGAAAACACCCTGGTCATCCCTCGGCAGACTCTTCCAGAAACCCAGACGGACAACCGTGAGCGGGAAGGGGGGCAGGGTCTCTACCATGGAGGCCCGGTGGGCTGCTTCCACGGCCCACGCCACTGACCGAAGGGCCAGGGGAGAGAACCCCCTTCATTGCTCACTCATTCACCCAACAACCATCTTTGGGCACCTGTAGTGGGATGCGCTTGCAACCCCATACTTAGAGCAGACTCAGGGCCTGGGCTCTGGCCCGAGAGAGCCACCGTGTGTGTAGACAAAAGGGCAGGTGCTTGCGGCTGAGGTGCCCAGGTGCCTGGCGCCCTGGCAGCAAGGTAGAGGGCACAGCTGACCCTGGTCTGCCCGGAGCTCACCTGTCGTGCCCCAGAGCAGAGGTTGTGGACCTGGGCGTATGGAACTTCTCCTTGGCCCCAGAATCTGCCTCCGTGCTGCTGGGTCCAGAGCTGTCACCAAAATGAGCAGAAAGCCCAGTCCCCTGACTGTGCCTGGGGGCCATCCCCTCTGCAGCAGACGCGGTAAAAGCATTTCCCGGCCTTTCTTGATGCCTCTGCCTGTGGCGGGTGGGGAGGGGCCTTGCCCTAAGTTGGGCACCGAGTCCCAATGACGAGACCCTCAGTGGAGATAAATTTTTCAACCAGCAAACTCAAATGCCCTCTCTGTTCTTTTCCAAGTATATCCCCACCCTCCCCTGCCATCCACACAGCAGAGAACACTCACACACCTTACACACTGAAATTGGGTTGGGAGTTGTACTTCAGGGAATGCTGACCGTCAGCTGAGCTCACCCTGCCTCCACCACTGGCTGGCTGTGTGACCTCTGGCAGGGCACTTGACCTCTCTGAACCAAGTCAGCCTTTCACTTCCACCCAGGACTGCAGCTGTGGCTGCCTCAGCTGCTCTCTTTTTCCCCACTTCCAGCCTTTTAAATTTCTCTTTATTCCTGACCCTGCCTGAAGCCAGTGGGCAGCCAGCCTTATTAGAAATCTCATTCACACTTGAAAGGTGTGCAAATTGGTGTCGCTCTGCGGGTGCCTGTCCTTCTCAGGCAGGCGAGAGAGGGGCCCAGGTTGGGCAGGAGCAGAGCTGGAGAAGAGGGGAGGAGGAGAGTGGAGTGCAGGCAGCCCTCAGCATGGGGGCTGGTGTGGGGTCAGGACAGGGGGAGACCCTCCTTCAGTGGACACACCTGGGGAGGGACGTAGGTACACTCCTGACCCGAGAGATGGGTAAGAGAGCCCCTGTTGATACGTAGTGGGGGCAGTCCTGGCTCTGACATCACTCACACCCTGGTGTCACTTGGCTCCGCCATTTACTGGCTGTGTGCCTTTGAAACAGTCACTGAACATCTCTGAGCCTCAAATTCCTCAATTGTGGAATTGGAATTAATCACATCTACTTGGCCAGGTTGTTAGATGGTTAGGCAAGGGAAGTGTCATGATACACAGGATGACAAATGTACACAGTCAGTATTGGTCACGTTGGCCTCTTCTTCCACAGTGTTCACGGTTGTCCACTTCACCTGCCGTGGGCACCCGCAGGTCTGTGTCCCTGAAGGAAGAACGAATGGGAACGCCGTCTTCCTGTTGGGCTCCTCTCTCATGTAGGAGTTTCATCCCACTTCAGTGTTTATCCTCCCCCCCCCAGATCAGTGTTTTGCCCATCTCTGGGGGTGCTCAATATATATAGAAAGAAAGAATATAGGCCAAGTCCCTCCCCATTTAAAAAATGCAGAAATCAAGGCCACAGAGATTGTGACCTCCCTCTAGCTCACTGAGCAAGATAGACAACTTACTACTTCTTCAGGTAACTTTCGAGGAGTCTCAGAACGCAAAAGGATCGGGGAGCCAAGGCTCAGGATATAGGGTCCCCTCACCTGGGCGCGCATCAACCAGGTTTGCGCAGCAGCCGGGTTTGCAGCCCGCGCCTCTTAACTTCAGCAGCTGTGGCTTCCCTGGATGAGCAGGGAGGCAGCGCCCCCTGCTGGACCCTCTAAGGTAACTCTGCTTTAGCCGCAGTTCTCATCCTGGGGGCAAACTACCTCCACCTGGGGAGGAAGTTAATAAACCTCCAGGTTCAAGTCCCACCCAGGCCAGTTAAATCCACCTCTCCAGGTGTGACCCAAGCATCTGCAGTTTTCAAAGCTCCACACGTTCAGTCAAGACTGTGGACCACTGATTTAAGGATTAATTTTATATGTGAAGAAACAGTAGCCTAGAATGGAACAAGCAACAGCAGAGAATAAAATCACCCTGGATCAATTCCCTCCGATCTTCCATTAAAAAAAAGAAAATTAGCTGTGTGAGACTTTACCTGGGCCTAAGAATCCTGGAAATTTTCGAGAGTTGGGAGAAGGAATAAAGGTGCCATAATTTCCTGGTGACAGGCTGTTTCCTGGCAGGTCCAAAGTCTAGCCACAGTTGGATCAAGAGCGGTAATAGAGGGATAGCTGCTCTAATAAAATTAGTAAATTATTTACACTTAGCACTTGGAGCTTTGTCAGCTTCAAAACCTCTAACACAATGAACCTTAAACTTGAGTGTGCATCAGGATCAGCTATTAGTCAGCTGTTAATCAGCTTGTTAAAATACTGCCCGCCCCCCGCAAATTATCTAATTCAGTAGATCCAACAAACTCCCAGGTACTGACTATGCTGCTGGTCTAGGACCACAGTTAGAGAACAAGTGCTCTAAAAATTGAGCAGATCCACACTTCCTTTCAAGTCTGCACCTGGTCCAGCACCATAGGGATAGGGATCCCCAAACACCCCGAATAGTCCTCAATACAGGTACACATGGCAGGCAGAATGCCACTTTGTGACATATAATTTGTAAGTACAAACCAGATCAAGTTCTATGTCTCAAGTGCTTCTGGATGAAAATGTTGGACAGGGGCCAGGAGCAGTGAGTGGCTCACGCCTGTAATCCCAGCACTTTGGGAGGCCAAAGTGGGAGGATTGCTTGAGGCAGGAGTTCAAAACCACCCTGGGACAATGAACACTATTCGAGTAATAGCATTGATGTAAGCATTATAAAAGCTATCCATGTAACAAAGATATTTGTAACCCCTTAATATTAAAAAAAAAAAAAAAGACCAGCCTGGGCAACATGGTAAGATCCCAACTCTACAAAAAAAAATTTTTTTTTTTGAGACAGAGTCTCACTCTGTTGCCTGGGCTAGCGTGCTGTGGCATCAGCCTAGCTCACAGCAACCTCAAACTCCTGGCCTCAAGCGATCCTCCTGCCTCAGCCTCCCGAGTAGCTGGGACTACAGGCATGTGCCACCATGCCCGGCTAATTTTTTCTATTTTTAGTTGTTTGGCTAATTTCTTTCTATTTATAGCAGAGATGGGGTCTTGCTTTTGCTGAGGCTGGTCTCGAACTCCTGAGCTCAAGCAATCCTCCCGCCTCAGCCTCTCAGAGTGCTAGGATTACAGGCGTGAGCCACTGCGCCTGGCCAAAAAAGTGCTTTTAATTTTTAAAAATTATCTGAGCATGGTGGCATGCACCTGTAGTTCTAGCTACTCAGGAGGCTGAGGCAGGAGTATTGCTTGAGCCCAGGAATTCAAGAGTACAGGGAGTGGTTACAGTGAGTTATGATTGTGCCAGTGGACTCTAGCCTGAGTGACAGAGTGAGACCCTGTCTCTAATAAAATTAAAAATAAAAAATAAAGGAAAATATGGAAGGGTAAAGGATGGGGTCCATAAGGTCAGGATTTGGATTGTTGACAGAAAAAAAAAGAAAAAAGAAAAAACCTCTGTAAAATAACTTAAAGAGGTTTATTCTGAGCCATTGTGAGTAACCATGACCAGAAGATACACAATCCCAAGAAGCTTTGGCTCAGTGTGATCTATTAAGCAAATTGATTGCTGGCAGGTGTGACTTGCCCTTTGCCCTGTATGGCCTTAAATCCAGTTTGCAATTATAGGAAGTCCCCAGGTTATCGACAAGGTACATTCCTGAGAATGTCTTTAGGTCAGATTTGTATGTAACTCGGATCCCTGATGAACAGTGCCTATATGGTAATAATAATAATAACAATACTATAATTGCTCATGTGTGGTAATAATAACATAGTGTAATAATAATATTTCTGTACTATAATAATGTTACAGAAACTATTGTGCTCTTTCTTTTAATTAAAACAAAACATAAAAACAAACTCATACAAAAATTTTAGAGAGGAAGTAGATGAATAATATTCTTTTCAAAAAAGGATATTAAAGGTTAACACTCAACTAATGTCTCATCAGTACTAGGCTAATAGGAGTGTTACACTTATTTTGATCTTCTAACCAAGTCAATAGTGACCTTTCCGCTTCAGTAATTAATCCACTATGCTGCTTAGTAATAACTGATGTTTTCACTGGAGTACTGCCTTTCACATGTTCCATTATTCTCACATTATCCTTTATAATTGTCCCAATAGTTGAGCAACAAGCCTAATGCCTTCCCAGTGAATGGTGGAGTCTGGCCTTTCTCTGAATGCTTAATCACTCCTACTTTCACTTCCATCGTAATCACCTATCTCTTGACTGCAGGGTCACCTAGTCACCTAGACTTTCGGGGACTTTCCTTTGGAGGCGTGGTCATAAGGGGAAAGAGACTCACAACATCTAATAAAAAAGTTAAAACAAAGAGATGCAATGTGTAAATGACCGTATAAACAATGAGACTAGCCACTAGTGTAAAGATGCTGCAATAATTAACCACTTATGCCACGAGTGTTTGTTTACATGAGCGGTCGAAATTGTTCCCAAATTATGAATTTAATGATTTAATTATAAATTATCCTTACAGGGAGCCTGTTCAAAAATACAAACACTATAAATTGGGTTATCCGTAGCCCAAGGACTGCCTGTAGTTAGTTTAAACCTCAAATTCAAAGGGGTGTAACAAGGCCTGTCTGATCTTCCTTTCATGGCCTGGAACTCAGTTTTAAGGTTTTTTTTAGATCCCCTTGGCCAAGAGGGAGTCCGTTCAATTGGCAGGGGGCTTAGGCTTTTATTTTTAGTTTATTGTACCTTTTCTTTTATTTCAGCATATTATAGGGGGTACAAATGTTAAGGTTACGTACATTGCCCATGCCCCCTATTGTACTTTTTTATAAAATTTGTGTAAGATCATTTCGCCTAATTATAGGCTACTGTAAATGTTCTGAAAGCTATATAATGTTAAGTAGGCTAGACGTTTATATTAAGTGCATTTTCAACTTGCAAATTATAAAAGGTTTATCAGGATGTAACCTCATTGTAAGTCAAGGGGCATCTATAGTATTAAAGGATATATTGTAAATATGGACATCTTAAAAAATGTGTCATTGAATGAATGCCATGGAGTCTAAATATCATAGAGACTTGATACCAATATTATTCATGGCTAAAGTACATCAAGAAACTCCTTTTACTGACAATGTTGAATTTTACCTCGGCATTGTGCTCCTAGAAAACAGCAATGGTCACCTGCCCCCCATTGTGTTCTGGAAATGACTTAAAGCCAAGAAACGCCCTTCCCCATATGACTGAGATAAACCACATGGATTCCCCGCTACTGGAGTCCCCGCTGTGCCCCGCTGTGCCCTCTGCCCGGGCCAGACACAGACACTCCAAATCCCGGCTCTCTCGCCTCCTAAGTGGTGGGCTGAACTCCCCGGCCCCTTGATCACTTGGGACAAAATGCCTGTTAATCAAACTTTAGTTAAGCTTTTGTCCTTCCCAACGTCCCTGAATTCTGGCCCACCTTCTGCTTAAGCCTGCACAAATCCCTTCCTAAAGCCCTTTGGAGAGAACAGGCTAGCCTCAGGATAAAACACTGTCTGATCCCTGTCCCTTCCTAACCCTCCCACTTCTCCCACTTCCCCACACCCTAGCTCTGTCTAGCCTGGTTAACTCTTCCCAGTAAAAGACAAATCCTTGTTGCTTAATTCTTGAGAGCTTATAGATTTTATGGCCAAAGGGTTCTCCCTATTTTGACAGTCTTACCACCCGTGCTCCACCCACCCCTGAAAGAATCCTTTCAAATAAAATCTCCCCTTACTGAATCTGGATTTGTTTAATATTATATGCAACATTCACTTTTCTCATTGAATTTATATTTCCATTTGGCTTCTGCTATGGCGTTTTATTCAAGCATCATATATGTTCATGCTTGGCAATCTTTTGCGGAGCACTCTACCATACTTTTTGGTCACAAAATTATCTAGATAAATTTGAATTTGTTAAAACTTTAAAAAAAATTGTCCCTGACCATGAGGTTCCCGGTGTTCATTTTTGTTTGTTTGTTTGTTTGCTTTTGCTTTTGTTTTTTGTTGCCTGGGCTAGAGTGCTGTGGCATCAGCCTAGCTCACAGCAACCTCTAACTCCTGGGCTCAAGCATTTCTCCTGCCTCAGCCTCCTGAGTAGCACTCGCCACCATGTCTAGCTAATTTTTTGTTTCTATTTTTAGTTGCCTGGCTAATTTTTTCTATTTTTAGTAGAGACAGGGTCTCGCCCTTGCTCAGGCTGGTCTTGAACTCCTGACCTCAAGTGATCCTCCCACCTTGGCCTTCCAGAATGCTAGGATTACAGGCATGAGCCACTGCGTCCAGCCTTTCAGTGTTAATTTTTTTCCTTCTGGATTGAGATATTGTTGCCATTATTAGTAGTACACATGATCAAAATAAATATATACCATTTCATTATGAGAATCTTTAAACTTAAAAAGTTAATTCCCATTACAAATACCATTGAAAATATATCTTTTAAGGAGATGGATCAGGCCAGTTGTTTTACTATAAGTTTGTAAATCCAGAGACAAATATTACTTTTTGTAAGAATGAGACCTTGATTTTATGGATGTAAGCACTGACAAACATTGTTTACATAAAAAGCAGACAGGAGTAAAAGGGGGTTTATTCTGGCAATGTTTCTCAGTTTACATTTCTAATAATTACCTACACTCAAAAAAATATTTTTAATCACCTATTAGCTAACAATATGATTAGATCTTCCTTGGATCTTAGTGAGAACAAAGAATGAGAAACCTGTTGCCTGGCAGAAGGATTTCTTGCCCAGTCCTCAACAATAACTAACCCGTAATTTAGAATTGCCCTGTTGTATTTCCTCCCTGAAGACTTTTATTTCCCTGGGTAATGTAGCAGAGCAAGATTTAGAATGTGTGTGGATAAAGTGAGAGACAAAAGGTTATAAGAGGGGAGAGGGAAGCTGAACCCCAAAGACCCCAGGCATGCTCTCAGGCCCAGTCCATGGGAGTTGAGGATCTGAATACTGACTCTCTTAAAACTCCCCTTGCCCCAGAGTTGCCTCTCACAGTCTCCATGCCTGAAGACCACTGTTCTATAACCCTTCTCTTTCTGCTTTCTGATAAACACTGCCCCCAAAGTAGCTTTGGAATCTGTGTGGAGCTTTTTATTCTCCTCCCCACCCCCACTCTGGCCACCACAATGTCCCAAATTCCCACAACCATTCCCTAAATCCTCCTCCTCCAGGCCTCATCCATCCTCTCTATGCTGGAGTTAGAATGAGCTTTCCAAAATGCAAATCCACTGGTGAACCATCTCTGGCTCCCCGAAGCCTTCAGGGGTCCCAGTAAAAGGACATACTTCTCGTGGTCTTAATCCCTTGTGCTGCTGCCCTCAAATCTCTACCCCTCCCATCAGAAATAGCTAGCCTATTCAACACAGGTACCCCTGGCTTCCTGGGCACCTTTGCAATGCCACTCCTGCTTGCAAAATGGGAACTTAAGAGGATGAGGCTGCTTAGGTAAGGGTCTTTGGACTCTAGATGTTTCTCCTTAATTTCTTTAAGTGTCAATTTCCTTAAATCTAAAACTGTACATACCTCAGGGTTTTTGTGAAGATTACATGAGTATCTTATCTGGCACATACCTAGTGCTCACACAGTAGATGAACTGCCTATTATTGTTCCTGTTCTTACTCAGGTTGCACTGAATTGTGTTACCTGCTGTTGCACAAGCAACTCAAGGTGTTCAGTGCTTATTCTGTGTATCCCAGTCCCAAGCCTGCAGCAGGCACTTAACACTTAGGAGTATTATTGCAAAAGAATGTTATTGCAGATGAATAAATTAAAAAGTAGCGCTGAAGGAGAAAACCTGACTTTAAAAATCTTTATTTAGTGCCCACTGAATCCTCAGAACAACACCCAAGGAGGCAGGGGCTACTGTTCCCTTTCTGCAGACTCAGGTGTACTCAGTAAGTCACTCGACCTTTGGTGGTACGGAGCGCACAGGAGCCCACATCCCGACCCAGGGATTGGAGCCGGCTGGGGGACAAAAGTGAGAGCGGGGGAGGACAGGGAGCCACGCTCCCCACGGGTCTTTTTAAAATTTCCCGCCCGTGCGGCCGGCAGGGGGCGTAAGCCACGCCCCCTTGACCAGTCCCTCCGCTTCTGTTCTCGCACGCCTTCCCGCAGCGAAGCAAGCGCGGCCAATCAGAGGAGGTCGTGGGCGGGCCCTGCCGTCCAGCGAGCCAATAGGCGGGCGGCCGGAGCTAGGCTCGCCTTGGCAAGTGGGAGCCGCCCGCAGTCCGGACGCCACGTGCGGCCATCAAGACACGCGCGGGACTTCCGGTGAGCTCCGGGACGGCGGGGACTGGGGGGGGAGGGGAAGGGGGGAGGGGAAGGGGGAGGAGAAGGGGGGTCGGGCGGATCGGAGGGCTGGGGCGGGACGTTCCGGGTCGCGGGGATCCCCGGCCTGCGGCGGGGGGAGCCCCGGCTCTGGAGGCCGACGGGTGTGCGGGCCGGGCCCGGGGCACCGCGCCAGCCCTGTCCCCGCCCTGCTTGGGGGTCCCGAGCCAGAGAGGGCGGCGCTGGGCCGTGGGGCGCCGCCGCCGCCCGCGAGTGACCGGCGCCGAGTCCTCCCGGGAGGTCAGGCCGCCCGCGTCGCGCTCGGGAGGACGCGGCCGGCGGGCGCGCGGCTCCCCTCACACGTCGTGTCCCGAGCGCTGTCGGGCCCCGGGGCTCCGCGTCGAGCCCGGCTTCCTCGCGTTTGGGCGATTGGCAGAGTCCCGGCTCGAAGAGAGGGGCGGTCGCGTGTTCTTCTTAAAAACACAGATTCTCGGGCCCGGTTCCCTAACATGGCAGTTAGGACGGTGCGGGCGTGGGTCGGAAAGTCGGCCTGTTAGCAAACGTCTTGTTGCTGGTAATTCGCTACTTTCGGGAAGCCCCAGCCTAATTCAGAGCCCTCGGGACGGCGACTTGCCTCGGGTCATCTGGCTGTTTAGTGTAGGGCAGGGCCCAGAGCTGCCCGCCGCCTTCCTGACCGGCCAGCCGATCGGTGGCCCTGGCCCGCTGGCCATTCTGACCGCGTGGTTCCTTTGGGGCCTCTGTGGACTGTGCTGCTGGGGCCCTTCCTTCAGGCCAGGGACCCCCTCCTGAAAGCCCGGAGTCTGGTGTGCTGACCCCCGGAGCGCTGGGTCCAGGCCGGGGAAAGAGATTTGTACCTGTCCTTGTTGAAAGAGCGAAACTTCTCCCCAGCTTCCCCCAGCTCCATCTGGGTCCCCAAGATGGGGGAGCTGTGCCCTTGATAATTGTTGGTTCTGACTTGTCAGCAAGATCAGGGAATATGTCTCAAAACATGAGGCCACAGAGACTTTTTCTCAGGGAACTTAATTTCTGGCTGGTTTTTTGTTTTTGTTTTTTTTCCCCCCCTTGCTCTGTTGCCCAAGGTGGCCTCAAACTCCTGGCCCCAAGAGGTCCTCCCTACCTCCAAAGTGCTGGGATTACAGGCGTGAGCCACCACACCCAGCAATTTCTGGCTTTAAAACTTTGCCAACAGGGTCAGGAAACCTACTCACTCTGTCCTGGCCTCAGCCTCTCGGAGAAGGGAAGTCCCCCCAAACCAATCAGTAGGGTCAGCATTGATCTTCTTCTGAGGCTGTGTTCTCCCATTGCTGGGCTGAGACAAATTGAGGTCCTGAATTTGTCAGTTCTGAGATAATGAGTTGTCAAATGAGGGAGCTGGTTACAGCTTTTTAAAAGGGGGAGGGTTTCTTCCTGAAGAGATGGGATGAGCAAGCAGTGGGTAGATGAGTCAGGATGGGTCACCGTGCCTCGCCCTGGCCCAGGGTGCTGGGAGTCCTCATGCACATGCTGACCTCACCAAACCTGGCTCTTCATTCCACCTCTCACTCCCTTCCCTATCTATATCTCTTAATCTCTGCTGCTACTGCTCAGGTTCTTCCCCAGAACTCTTCCTATAAGGGAGTTTTGATCCTTCTACCCTCTCCCTAAAACCTTTCGGTGCTTCCCCTCCAATCTCTGGATTAAGCCCAGACTTATACCCGCGTCCAGGAGCAGTTCCCTCTGGCTCTCCTAACCCACCTGTCTCCTCACCCTTCAGCTGCTGCTCCGCACTCCCTGCCCTCCCTGGTGGACACGCTTTGCCTGCTGGGCTTTGTGTCTGCTGTTTTGCTCTGGATGCCCGTCCCTAGCCCACTGCTTCTGCCTGTCCCAGTACGTGACTGAGCCAAGTCGGGTGTCCTTCCTCTTGGTCCCATTGCTCTTATCCTGAGCACACCCTTGTAATTGTGCTGTAAGAGCATGGAGGGGTGAATTTCTTTGCTCCCCAGCCACTTTGTCGATGTCCTGGGTGAGGGCTACTGTGGGATATCTCAGTGACCTCCGTAGGTGCCTGTGGGGCTCTTAGAGATCAGTCTAGGGACACCAGCTTGGGATAGCGGTGGCTTGTGGAAGGGCCACTGGCGTGGGGGGCAGACGATGAAGTGCCACAGAGGAGAAAGAAGCAGTGCCTCCGACCGTGAGCCCCCTAAGGCCCCACACCCAGCCACGTCAGGCTGCTGGTGGCCCCTCTTCCTCAACCCTGAGTTATTCTTTTCAGGCCTTTGCCCCTAACATGGCCGCTGATTCCTCACCCTTCCCCCTGGGGGCCACTGTTCCGCATTCACACAGACTTAGCCTCTTCCAGGAAGCCTCGGGAGAACTGTCCTCCAGATTGTTCTGCCTCCCTAGGACCTCTAATCCAACGCTTAATGCGCTTTCTGCTTCATTTCTCCGTGGTGAGACTAAACTTCATGGAGTCTAGGATCCATCTTTGTAACCAGACATGTGGCACAGAGGGGGCCCCAGAGAGCTTCAGTGTGGCATTGGCCTGTGCCAGCCAGTGGGGTGAAGGGGTTCCAGAAGGAATTGTTCCGGGTGATGGCTGATGTCTGAAAGGATATGTGAGTGGGAAGGGAGGCGAGGGAAGGCCTGCGTTTGGGAGAGGGCATGAGTCCAGTCACAGGCTGCCCTGGCCTGGGAAGAGCTGGTTCCCAGCCACAGGCAAGAGTCTTAACCTCTGTGGGGAAGGGAGCAGATAGTTGTTAAGCTCCTACTATGTATAATGTATGCAGATCCCAGCACACATTGTGTCATTTCCTCTTCTCTCAGGAAGGGAAGTGCTGGGACCATTTTACACGCCGGGAAAACTGAAACTCAGCAGGTTAGGGAACTTGCAAAGAGCAGAGTTAAACCCTGCTCTGCCTGACATCAAAGCTCTGGGGTTTTGGTTTGTTGAAAATGTACAGACTGACTGGGCATAACAAATGAGATGAAGTTTTCCAAGTGAGGGCCTCGGCTGCTGGGAAGATTCTTCCCTTATTATGGGCTTTGCAGACTCCCGCGAACATCAAACGCCCTCTGTGGCAGTGGAGTTCGCCAGCATCTCTTCTCATCCCAGCATCCACGAGAGCTTAGTCAGCTGGGTGGGAGCGCACTATAGAAATCTGCCTGCGCTTAGATCGGGGCTTTCAAATGTTTGTAGATGCTGCTGTGATGAATGAATTCCAAAGTCATTTAAATAAGTTACCTCATTGGTCAACACATAACAAAAAATACAGCTATCGTGGGCTTCCTGTGAAATTTTTTCTCCAGGTTCTGTCGAGCATCTATGCTTTCATATTTCATAAAGGGATTTTTTAAAGGCAATATACTATTTCTGTAACCTTTATTTTCCTATAACCATAATTCTCTCAAAAGTGAGGTTGAGAGTATGGATTCTGGGTTCATATCAGCCTTTGTTTCTTACTAGTTGAGCAAGTTTGTTATCCTTTGTGCCTCAATTTCCTACCTATGAAATAAGGGTAATACTTTGTTCAGGTCGCTGGGAACATTGATTTGCTCGTGGTGTTTATGGCTATGAGTGCGGTTATTAGTGAAATAGGTCACTGACAGCCTGGGAGCCGGAGCTGCCATGCAGGGCTCTAGGGCAGCCCCACAGTGGAGCGCTGCAGGGCGACTCGACGCACTCCTCACCTGTGTGTTCCCTCTGCAGGCTGCTGCCCCATTGGGAGATTATCTACCTGGCTTCCCTTGCCCGCAGCAGTGAACTGACTGGGATGGTACCCCGGGAAGCCGCTGAGTCTGCCCAGTGCCTGTGCCCTTCCCTTGCCAAGGATGTGCTCCGGAGACGGCACAAGAGGAGGAGCCGACAGCACCAGCGGTTCATGGCGCGGAAGGCCTTGTTGCAGGAGCAGGGGCTGCTGAGCACGCTGCCTCCAGAGCCTGGCGCCTCCCCGCTGCCCAGCTCATCGGGGGCAACACCGGGCTCAGCAGCTGCCAGCAGCAAGAGGCAGCATCCAAGGGCTGGATCTGGCAGTGCCCCAGGCAGCAGAAGGCCCGCCCCCACGGAAGTCTCTGGGCCCTCGCCCAGCAAGTACGTGGCTATCGATTGTGAGATGGTGGGCACAGGACCCCGAGGGCGGGTCAGTGAGCTGGCCCGCTGCTCCGTGGTGAGTTACCACGGCGACGTCCTCTATGACAAGTACATCCGGCCTGAGATGCCCATCGTTGACTACCGTACCCGCTGGAGCGGTATCACTCGGCAGCACATGCGCAAGGCCATCCCCTTCCAGGTGGCCCAGAAAGAGGTGAGGCAGGGTCGGGGCTTGTTTGGGAGCTGTGTTGGTCTGGGGAGAGACACCCTGTGAGAGTCGCAGCTTTGCCTCGGGGAGAGACACCCTGGGGAAGTCGCTTGACTGCTCCAAACAGTAGGTTTCTTCTCCATAAAATAGGGTGAATGAAAATCTTGACTCTGCCTCCGTGTGAGGGTCGCTGGGGTGTTACACAGGACGATGTTTACAGAAAGGCTATGCCAATTGTAAGGTGACAAACAGCTAACATTTTAAGTTTTGTTTTCTGTTATAAAAGTTTTTCATATCTATATAAAATTTGTAAGACCCACAGTCCTGTCACCTTCAGGTGTTAACGTTTTGACATATTTTATTGTTTTTCAGGGCTTTGAAAATTAGTTAGTGGTTGGTTGGGACCATACTTATGTACCAGGAATTGCCAAGTGTGCTTGACCACAGGAAACACCTAAAGCCTTGTTAACAATCTAGGATCCTTGTCCCCAGATATCTCCATGGAGACTGATCCAGTGGGTCTGTAGGTTTGGGGAGAGCTCTGATTTCCTAAAAGTCATTACACTCAACAAACCACAGGGCTGAAGGGGAAATGGGGCAGGGGGCAATACTCAAGAGACTTTGGCAGTGACACTCTAATAAAACTGGTAGCACACTTTCACACATGTTAAATGGTTAAGAAATGCATAACACACCAATAAGTGTGGCACTTTACCTTGAAAAAGACCTGAAGTTTGCTTGCGGAGGAAGCAGGGGTCAGAGGGTTGCAGCTTGAGTGAGGTGGTGGGAGGAGTTACTTGAAGTCAGATGGGAAGTGGAAACGCCAGCTGTGAGGGGGTGTGGCTCCTCACAGGGGTGAGCTGAGGTTGCTGGGTAATGGTTGAGGCGTGTGCATGTTGTGTGCTCCCACTTGGCTCAGTTCAGCTGGGTGTAGTTTTCTGCATTCATTTAGTGTTGCCCAAGGAAACACATAAGCTAAGGTGAAATTTGCATTTTTCTCAAAGTATGCCCTAATAAATCAATTGAGTTGGAACAAATGTGCATTTTCAAAACAAGTATTATAACAGAACTACCTTTTAATGTTCCTGGGTTATTCTTGGGATTAGGCAAGTTTGGGAAATACCAGCATACATCATCTAGTGTCCTACTTTTTCACATAACATTGTGGCCTAAGTATTCCTCTGAAATGAATCGGAGATTATTTATCAAGCAGGCCAGTCAGGAGTAGAAGCAACAGGAGGGGAGGTCTGTGCTGAACCCTCCGCTCCTCAGTCCTTCTGTTGATCTGCTGGGTGGTGGTCCCAAGAGCAGGACCACTTTTTGTCTGCCCAGACTGAGCCGGTGTTGGGTGTGCTTGGTCTCTTCCCACTGTATGGCTGATGGGAGGGAAGGGGAGTTTGGCATGTGACCAGTGGCATGTCCCTACCATAAAGTCTTTTTTCTTTTTTTAACCATAAAGTCTTAATGTGTCTTATTTATCCTCCACAAAAGCTGGTTCAGTGTTGAAACACATGTGGCTAGCAGAGGTAGGCTGTGGAGGACAGCAGTGGTGAGAAGAGCCCAAGGCCAGCTAAGAGGGCCGGAGGGGCCCTGTGGGCCCATGGCCCTGGATATGGCCTCCGCGGGTGTGAGGAAGGTGCCAGGCAGAGAGGGAGGGAGGGGCACATTGTGCAGGTGGCTAGAGCTGAGCAAGAGGGCAGGCTTAGAAGGGAAGTAGTCGGTATGCAGAGGGACAAAGGGACAGAATCCTGAAGACAGGGACTGTGTCTTAATACTACTAAGAGCTGCCACTTACGGTGTGTCTACCAGTGCCAGGCATGGTCCTGTTGACTTCACCCAACAGGTCTTTACTGATCACCTCCTGCGATCGATAGTAAGTGTGGTGCTTTCACTGTGGCATCACTCACTGAGTCACATGTTCTCGGTTCATATCAGCCTTTGTCTCTTACTAGTTGAGCAAGTTTGTTATCCTTTGTGCCTCAGTTTCTTGCCTGTACAATGAAGGTAATACTCCTGAACTCATAGAGCTTATAGTGGGGGAGGGGTGGCCAGACCGCGTGCACGTAGAAAATGAGGTGAGTCTGCTGAAGGACAGGACAGGGTGCCGAGAGAGCACGACGGGGGTCCTAATGCAGCCGGGGGAGGCCTCCGGAGGGGTGGCAGTGGAGCTGGGAAGAGTTTGGTGGGGTGGAGGTGGGGGGCTGGTGACATCTTCCAAGTGTGAGAAGAGCCTGTGCCAGTCATAGAGCTGCTTGTGTCCCGTAACTGATAGACTTCTTCCACCCGTGACCGCCTTGAGTCCTCCAGCCACCCCGTGGAATGCTCCTGTAAGTCCTCCGCATCTGGCTCCTGGTTGGAGTCAGTAGGAGGGCCTGGATTCAAATGTGGGCAGCATGTTGACTGTGGAGCACATGGTCTCCCCACTCCATGCTGCCTTTTCCAGAGGGATCCATGCCCTCTTGGCTAGGGAACGTGGGGCGTGTCTCCTGCCAGCCTGACAGCGTGGTCCTCTGGCCCCTCTCTGCACCCACAGATCCTTAAGCTGCTGAAGGGCAAGGTGGTGGTGGGGCACGCTCTGCACAACGACTTCCAGGCCCTCAAGTACGTCCACCCTCGGAGCCAGACCCGGGACACCACCTACGTCCCAAACCTCCTCAACCCGCCCGGCCTCCACACTCGGGCCCGCGTCTCTCTGAAGGACCTGGCTCTGCAGCTGCTGCACAAGAAGATCCAGGTGCGTGGCCTGAGAGCAGCTGGGAGGAGTGGCTCCAAGCCAGCTGGTCCACGGGTAGGGCTATGGGCTGTGCCTCCAGCCGCCTTGTCATTCTTCCTTCCTCAGTCCAGGCCCAGGGACCTTGTGTAAAGCACAGGTTTCCAGACACTGGTACAGACAGCCCTGGGTGTTTCTCCCCGAGATCTTCTTCCCCAGTGTGTATTGCGATAGCTGCATTCTCCCAGCCTCATCTCTTCTAGATCTGCCACACCTAACTCCAGGCTCTGTCCTTGCACCCCTGCAGGATGGTCTCCCATCTGCTTCAGCCAGACAGCCTTTGAGCAGGGCAGCCTGTAACTCTTGCTTCTCCCGTGCTGCACATTCATCATTCACCTGGGCTGCAAGCCTTCAAAGCAGATGTTTACCCTGTCTTACGCTTGCAGAAACAGGCTTAGAGAAGCTAGATGTCTCGTGTGTGGCTGAGGCTCCAACTCTTTGGGCCTGTACCAAGAGCTCTGGGGATGCGTCCTGAGGTGACTGCCCTCTCACCAGGACTGCGGGCAGTGACGTGCGGCTCTCATTTGCAGGTGGGCAAGCACGGGCACTCGTCAGTGGAAGATGCCACGACAGCCATGGAGCTCTACCGTCTGGTGGAAGTGCAGTGGGAACAGCAGGAGGCCAGCAGCCCCTGGGCCCGCCCCGAGGACAGAGAGCCTGACAGCAGCACAGACATGGAGCAGTACATGGAGGACCAGTACTGGCCTGAGGACCTGGCCCAGGGCAGCAGTGGAGGAAGAAGACAGAGCCAGGATGGAAGGGAGTGAGAGGGAGGTGGAGCTCCCAGGCTGGCCTTCCCAGTGTTGGGGGAGAGGATAAGGGCCGGAGAGCCCTGGGCAGGGCAGGATGGAGGCAGCCCCAGGGCCAGAGGCAGGAGGACTATCTGTCCCCTTGCTGCCCTCTGCCCACAGCACAGCCTTCTGTCTCTCCAGGACTCGTGTTGGTTATGTCTACTGATGCCTGTGGTTTTGCTAATGGCACTTTATAGGTTCCATGGAGAAGTCAGGTGGACTATCTCCTAGGACCCAACAGACTGTCCCGGATTGTCACTGGCCTTCCCCACTCCTGACTCTCCTGAGTCATATGCTGTGCTATCTAATGCTTCCCTGGGGGTGGTGGATGGGGGTGTCAATATCCTGGAGCTCCCTTATGTCAACTCAGTGACTTGGGATAAAGTTCTGTTCATGTTGTTGCCACCTACCTCTTCCTTCAGAGTCACTTTCAAGTTCAGAATAAATATGCCCCAAAGTTAATGTTAAGGCCTCTAAAAGAGACAGTTCTTCTCCATCTCTCTGACCTTGAACTCTGGCTACAGCCATTGTAGGAACTTGGTCCTCTGCATGGCCTGTCACCTCTCTGCTAGGCTGTGACAGAATAACAAGGCCCATGGGCCTCCTGTGCAGAGCTGGGCCCTTCACGTACTTGACATCAGAATTCACCGGGCACAACTCAGGGAGGAGGGAAAGCAGATAAGCTTTGGATAAGAACTGGCATATTTGTTTTGACCCAAATCAGGGAAGCCCCCTGCCCACCCAGCACTAGGCTCCCTTAAGCAAAGCCTGGGAAGCAAGGCGGTGGTTTGAATTCTGGGGCCCTTGTGCAGAAATGGGACCGACCTTTATTTATTTATTAAGAGCAGGGCCACTGGTCTCTAGGGAGGCAGAGTCCACATGTGCCCTGGGCGTTGGCAGCTGTGCTCTGTCCCTGAACCTCATGTGGCACCCCCTCAGCTCTTTGACTGTCACTGTGGCTGTTGGGTTTTCTCCTAATTTCTAAAAACGTTCTCTTTCCTTGTTTCTTTTTTTTTTTTTTTTTTTTTTTTGAGAAAAGCCAGCATAAAGCACTTTTATTGCAATAATAAAACTTGAAACTCATATGTGGTGCTGGGGGGGAGAGGGGTAGCAACAATTTCTCTCACCAAATCACTACACAGGACAGCAAAGGGGTGAGAAGGAGCTGTGGGAGGAAAGTCAGGAAACTTCGAGATCAGCAGAGGGAGCCAAGCATCAAAAAACAGGAGATGCTGAAGCTGTGATGACCAGCATCATTTTCTTAAGAGAACATTCAAGGATTTGTCATGATGGCTGGGCTTTCATTGGGTATTAAGTCTACAAACAGCACCTTCAATTTAAACTTTCAATTATTTTGAAGTTCTTAAATTTTGGGAAGTGGTGGAGCTTGGAAAGTTATGAGATTATAAAATTCCTGAAAGTCCATTAGAAAAACGACAGGATGGAAAAAAAAATAAGCCAGGCCACGAAGAAGGCTTCAGAGGTCCCTGCTGGCCCAGGGACAGATACCTGTAGTGTCCAACGTTGCAGTGAAAATGACCTGCTTTCAAAAGGCAGAGGGTTTAAGGGGGAGGGTAAGGTGGGGGGAAAGGCTCTCCCCCCTCCCCACTTCAGTTTTGGGTAGGGCTTTTAATTTAACCCAAGGACATCTCTCAACTTGGAGAACAATTCAGCCCTCAACAGCGCCTCAAATCTGCTATGGCTTTGCAGCGCAGCAGCAAGAATGTTTAATATATAATAGATAAAAATTTCATCCAAAAAAATAAAATAAAATAAAGATTCTTGCACCCCCCCCAAAAAAAACACCAATTCCTATTCTAAAGTTAACCCATAACTTGTGCTGTTTAATACCTGACCACATACTCAAGTGGAAACCTAGGTCCAAAAGACTGAAACTGAAATCTTCACCCCAAAATGAAAACAAAACGAGTAACTTGAGGTTTATGGCATATAGTTTAGGTAAACACACATACAAGGAGGAAGGGGAAGGGGAAATGGAGGTGTCGGAAGCAAAGCTGAGTGACAGAACACATTCAGTCGGGGTAGATGTTTATACAGAGTGTAGTGGAACATCAGGAAAAGCTCCATATGGATTCGTGTGCACACGTCTGGAGGCACGAGATCCCTCCATGGCCGATCTGTTGAGGACAGAAAATCTGTGAGTTCCAATAACTCGGTGTTTTGTATGCAGTGGGGGACAGCCACAATGCCATCTGCCATGCCAAGTCCCTTCCCAACAGCTGAGAGGTCTTACTGAGACCAAGCCAGTTCCAGCTGGAGAGAACCAGACGGGTTGGGCTGGGTGCCCAGGTAAGCAAGCTTCTTCCTACTTAAAATCGATCGGTGTGTTTTGTTTGTTTTTAACCTAAAGTTAAGTTTACCATGCTGAGGACAGGAAGGCGTCCACCCATGCTGACAATACAGTTCCCCATCTTCGCTGGGTCTCCAACTTGGGTACATATAGGAATAACCTGGCAGCTTTAAAAAAATCTTAATGCCTGGGTCCTGCTCCCTATGATTGTGATTATTAACTTAGGGTGTGGCCTGGGCATCAGGAGATTCTTAAAACTTCCCTGGTGACTAATGTGCAGTCCAGGGAGAGATCTATAGCCCTAAATTGGTATTCATGTTGAATAGACTTGGAAAATGTCTCCAGTATTCATTCACTCACTAAACTTATAACTTTCTGGGTCTTGCCCTTGGGCTTTTCTTTAAGACCCTTGCAGGAAGCTCTGAGATGTTCTTTGGCAGTGGGTGGGGAGGGCTAGTCAGGGTGACCTGTAGCCCTCCATCCCTTCCTTACCCTCCCTCTAGCCAACCAGGTTTACAGAAAGCTTGTTCAAGGCTCCCTCAAGTACACCTCTGTTCAAATGACTCAGCTCTCAAAGAACAAGAGAGGGAGTTTGGACCACGTGTGGACCTTTGGGCAGACAGAGGCTTTGTAAAGTGTCAGCGATTCCCTCCCAGTAGGGATGACAAGCGAAGAAGCCAGAGTTACCAAACCTGAGTAGGCCTGCATTACCTAGGGGTGTGTGGCTCAAGCCATTGAGGGAGAAGATAGCTAAAAATAAAAAAGCCCCTCCAGTTAAAGAAGTCCATGACAGGACGTTACACGTAGCCTCGACTGCACGGCTGGCAGCCATGTGTTGCAGCTTTCAAACAAGTGTTCTCACCCACCCTCTGGCTCCAGGGGCAGGAAGGGAGTGAATGTAAAGGTCTGGGGCAGTTGGAAAGGAGACGACAGCACTCACGTGAGTAATGATTCCAACACCCACGTGAAAAGCTATGTGCCATTAGGATGCTGAGTTTGGTTTCCCAAAAACAGGGAGCTAAGGGAGGAGGCCATTCTTGTCATTCAAGTTTCATAAGTTCCACGTCAAAGATGAGAGTGGCGTGTGGTGGGATGATGCCTGGGTGCCCAGTAGTGCCATACGCATAGTCTGGAGATATAGTCAGTTTGGCTCTCTGACCCACACTCATCTGGGCAACCCCTTCTTCCCAGCCTCGGATCACCTCCTGCTTGCCTAGCATAAACTTAAAGGGCTTGTTTCTGTCCCGGGAGGAATCAAATTTCTTTCCATCTTCAAGCATCCCGGTGTAGTGCACCACGCAGGTCTGGCCGCGCTTCGGGAAGGTGCGCCCGTCTCCGGGGGAGATGGTCTCCACCTGCACTCCCATGGCGGCGGCGGGCACTGGGCGGGCGGCGCGACCGGCAGCGTTGACCGAGAAGGACGTAACGGCGGCTCCGCAGCTCTGCCTCGTCCCTCCGCGCGTCGCCTGCCTCTTTCCTTGTTTCTTAAGGGATAATTTTAAGGTATTTGAGGAACCAAGAGCTCAGGTCACAGAGACCTTTGAGTCCCATCTTTGCTTGCCACTTAGCTTTGAGACCTTAAACAAGCATGTGACTTCCTCTTGAGCCTGTTTCTTCCTCTGTAAAATGGGGACAGTGCCACAGCCTAGCTCATCGGGTTGATAGGAACATTAAATGTTAAGTGCTTGGCACGGTGCCTCGCACATGGCAGCCACGGCCAGCAGGAGCTGTGTGTATTCTCTATGGATCGGTCTCAACCCCTTCAGGATAGCACCTGAAACTGAGCCCTCAGGTTGAGCGGCTGTGGCCCAGACAGAGCTGTCCTTGCTTGGCTGTTCCAGAAGGTGGGTTGGGGCAGGGGTGAGGAAGACGCAGCAGGGAGCTTCAGGATTTATCCCTGTGTCTCCCAGCTAGGTGCTGGCTTCTTGTCAGTGTCCTACCACTGTGTAGTGACACTGGAGCAAAGCAGCACAGGGGTCAGGGAAGTAGGGACACTGCTGAAATCGCACTACCCCACCCTTCGGCCGAGGCTCCTGCTCCGCCCAGACTCGGGTCATAGATTATCGCGTCACTGGCTCCCTCCCTGTGGGCACAGAGCGAGGAGCTGGCTGAGTCAGTTGCCACTTCTGGCCTGGCTTCAAGACTTTGTTCTGGATTCCTTAAAAGCCTGTAGCTGACGCCAAACTCAAAGCTGAGCGGTAGCTTCAATTCCTTGGGTCAAAGGGTTGAAGGAAGATGGAGCTGTTGCCAGGGGTGTGCTGTTTAAAATCAGCTTTGTTGTAAAACCGTTTGCTCTGGAATAAAATTGAATTGGAAAAGTGAGAGAAGTGGTCCTTTCTGTGACTTTTCAAGCTGGGGTTGGAGGGAGGCTTATTGGGGTGTGCGGGGAGGGGGGGGGCTGGGGCACTAAGCCTTGCTGGGTGCTTGGCCTTTGAGATGGGTGGCTTTCAAGATGATGCTTTGGGATGTGGCAAGACAAAAACAGCTGTAGAATTATATACTTTGTCTTTTTTTTTTTTTTTTTTTTGAGACAGAGTCTCACTTTGTTGTCCAGGCTAGAGTGAGTGCCGTGGCGTCAGCCTAGCTCACAGCAACCTCAAACTCCTGGGCTCGAGTGATCCTTCTGCCTCAGCCTCCCGAGTAGCTGGGACTACAGGCATGAGCCACCATGCCCGGCTAATTTTTTATATATATATCAGTTGACCAATTAATTTCTTTCTGTTTATAGTAGAGACGGGGTCTCGCTCTTGCTCAGGCTGGTTTTGAACTCCTGACCTTGAGCAATCCGCCCGCCTCGGCCTCCCAAGAGCTAGGATTACAGGCGTGAGCCACCGCGCCCGGCCTACTTTGTCTTTTTAACTTCTCTATTATAGACACAAGTTTAACTTGTTTCTGGAGGTATGTACTCACTTTAAAAATTATTTTAATTGTAAAATATATATCAAATGTACCATGTTAGCTGCTTTTAGGTATATAGTTCAGTGGTGTTAAGTATCTTCACATTTTTGTGCAGCAGATCTCTAGAACTTTCTCATTGTATGAAACTGAAACTCCTCATCTTCCCTCCCCCAACCTCTGGCAACCACTGTTGTACTTTTTGTTTCTAGGAATTTGACTTAGATAGTTCCTGTAAGTAGAATCATAGTATTTGTCTCTTTGTGACTTGTTTATTTTATTTAGCATAATCTCCTGAAGGTTCATCCATGTTGTAGCATGTCAGAATTTTCTTTTTTAAGGCTGAATAACCCTCTGTATGTAAATACCATGTTTTGTTTTTCCATCCATCTGTTGGTGGACAGCACAGATTACTTCCCCCTCTTGGTTATTGTGAATCATTCAGCTATGAACATGGTTGTACAAATCAGCTCTTCGAGACCCTGTTCTCCATTCATTTGGATATTTACCCAGTAAGGTAATCGCTGTATCATATGGTAATTCTATATTTAATTTTTTGAGGAACCACCATCTACTGTTTTCCATAATGGCTGGACCATTTCACATTCCCACCAACAGTGCACAAGGGTTTCAACTTCAACGCACTTTTGCCAACACTTGTTATTTTCTATTTTTTGATAGTGGCTATCCTAATGGGTATGAGGTGACATTGTGGTTTGGATTTGCATTTCTGTAATGTTGAGCATCTTTTTTTTATTTTTATTTTTTATTTCAGCATATTATGGGTGCACAAATGTTAAGGGTACGTACATTGCCCATGCCTCTCCTCCCCCTCAAGTCAGAGCTTCAAGCGTGACCATCCCCCATGAGCATCTTTTATATGCCTTTTGGTACATAGTTTGTTTTTAATTCATTAATTTATTATATATGTGTTTTATAATATGTATTCCATTAGCACAGTTTTATGTGTATTAAGTCAAACCACATGAAATTGCTGATACTTGACTGTTTCATATGGTTCATCCTGTAGTAAATACAGTTGATCCTGGAACAGCACTGGGGTTGGGGGTGCTGACCTTCTGCCCTAACTCCGCCAAAAGTTTTAATAGCCTATTATTGACTAGAGCCTTACGAATAACATAAACAATTAACACATCTTGTATGTTATATGTATTACATATTGTATTAAAATAAGCTAGAGGCTGGGCGGGCTGTGGCTCACGCCTGCAATCCTAGCATTCTGGGAGGCCAAGGCAGGCAGATCGTTTGAGCTCAGGAGTTTGGGACCAGCCTGAGCAAGAGTGAGACCCCATCTCCACTAAATAGAAAGAAATTAATTGGCCAACTAAAAATATATAGAAAAAATTAGCCGGGCATGGTGGCGCATGCCTGTAGTCCCAGCCACTCGGGAGGCTGAGGCAGTAGAATCGCTTGCGCCCAGGAGATTGAGGTTGCTGTGAGCTAGGCTGATGCCACGGCACTCACTCTAGCCTGGGCAATAAAGTGAGACTCTGTCTCAAAAAAAAAAAAAAAAAAAAAGCTAGAGAAAAGATGTTATTAAACAATAAGGAAGAGAAAATACATTTATGGAACTGTACTGTATTTATTGATACCGTAAGTTTACATCATCTGTTTGCAAGCTGAATCATCTGAAACGGCAGCAGCTGCAGCTGCGGACTTGTATTTACCGTGCCATGTTAATATCAAGCAGTTCAACTTTCTCTTACAATGTCGTGACTTTGCTCCTTGGGAGCGCTTTCAGCATTACTGGTGGCACTTGGTATGGGTCCTGTGGTGTTATTCAGGGTTTCTGGTGTTGCACTGAACACAAAGAAAAATATTCAAGAACCAAGAGAGATCCCTTGCTACTGTCATACGCAATTTACTGGAGAGACAAACTGCTCACGCAGACTGGCTCTTTGCAGTGGATACTTGAGACACTTGCGTTCGCTGCAGTAACAGGAGGTGGCTGTGGGCTTACTACAGTAGTGCTGTATGTACTGCAGTTAATTTTATATCTTCACATTTGTTTACACTTCTCTTAACTGAGAATGGCGCCATGTAGGGTGGGTAAATTTTGATACATTTTACCTTTTAATAATAGATTTGTATATATTTTATGGTAGTAAATGATAAAAATAGGCCAGGTGCAGTGCCTCACATCTGTAATCCCAGCACTTTGGGAGGGTGAGGCAGGAGGATTGAGGCCAGGAGTTTAAGCCCAGCCTAGGCAACATAGTGTAACCCCCATCTCTGCAAAAATATTTTTAAAACTATCCAGGCGTGGTGGTATGTACCTGTAGTCCCAGCTACTCAGGAGACAGAAGCAGGAGGGTAACTTGAGCCCAGGAATTCAAGGCTTCAGTGAGCTATGATTGTACCACTGCATTCATTCCAGCCTGGGAGACAGACTAAGACCCTGTCTCTTAAAAAAAAAAAAGTAGACTAGTATCAACATCTGTTTTGTGCATTCATGACATACCTAAAGTTTTCTTAATTTCTTCAGTATTTCTAGGGTATATGGTTCATCTGCAAGTTTTTCCAAATTGTCAAAAATCTGCAAAAAATTTCCCAATATATTTATTGAAAAAAAAAAATCTGTGTATAAGTGGACCCAAGCAGTTCAAACCCGTGTTGTTCAAGGGTCAACTTAGAGGCACACACACATTTTAGGGGTGCGTGCCCAGCAAGGGTGGAGGCAGCTGGGCTGGAAGAGCGGGTCGCCTGCTGGGAGGGCTGCGGCTGCCCTGCCAATGGAGAGTCACGGCAGCTCTCCCAGCAGGCGACCTGATGTCCACTGGGCGTGTGTCCTGAGCCCCGTGCTGGGGATTCAGAGAGGGCCACAGACTGCAGACTTCATGCTGCTCTGGTCATTATAGTTGTCACCCGTGGCTGGATGTGTGTCTTTAAGGCTGGCAGGTTTGCCCCGAGTGACACTTTCCTGCTATCACCTGATCCAAAAATGTTCCTGGGTGTGGCCTGCCCATGTCTGATGCCAGTTAAAGCTGGAGGTCAGCACCAAGAACGCCCCTGGCTGGGGTGGGGGCTGCTCTCTCGGTGCTGTTAGTTACCAGTGCCTGGGGCCAACGTCAGAGCACACATTTGAAAAAAAATTCAGCCTGACCCAGGTGAGGTTCTAAGTGCTGGGGGCCCAGCAGTGATCCAAACAGAAGGTAGGGGAACAGTAAATGACCAAGTAGACAGGTATTTCAGATGGTGCTAATTCCTATAGAAAAAGGCCAGGAAGGGGCTAGGAAGTGCAGTTCTAAATAAAGAGGTCAGGGAAGGCCTGAGGGAATGGGAGAAAATTAGACGGATGAGCTGGAGAAAGAGCTTTCCAGACTACTGGGAAGGCAAACAGTGTTGGAGGAACAGGAAGAGCCAGTGTGGTTGGAAGGAGGTGGGCGGGGCACTACTGCCTGTCTCTTCCTCCTGGCCGCTGTAGCCATCAGACCTAGCCCTTGGCGGATGCAAGGGTTTAGGAACCACCAACATCACCTGAGGGAGGTGGCAGGACCTGCTGATGTTTCAGGAGGGATCACATGTGCATAACTAAGGACCCGAAGTGGGTTTAAACCTTGAAGAGAGTCCTTAGATTGGATAGCGGTGCAAGAAGATTGAAAAGGCCAGTGGGCAGATGAAACTGTCTGGGATTTGAGGTTGGCCTTTTTTTCCCTAATTATAAGACAGTATAATTCAAGGTTTCATTTAACAGCAACTTCTCACACTCCAGCATGTACACTGGATTACAATAAAACCATTCTCTTTAGACATAGGTTTGTAGCTGTAAGTTGATCATTCAGCCAAAATTTTTCCAAGGGAATTTCGCATAGAACTTCCTTAGTTTGCAATGAAACTTTACAAACAAATACGCACAGACAATACAGGGAATCCCCAATATAAAATGTCATGGCCGACCACAAAATGAGAATTGAATTCTAATCCCAAGGGGACAAACCCAGAACCAAATTCTCTCAGATGAAAGAACTAACATCTCCCAGTCCCACTGGGGAACCAGGTACATACCACCACGCCTAGTACCACAAATCCAGCGGGGTGGGTGGAAACAGGGTCTTGGTGTCCCAGGGAACTGTACTTACAAATGGCTGTGGCATCTGAACACTTGCCAAATCCATTTCCTTCCCCTCAACTCAGTTCAGGTTGGTCAGAGCTGCGTCCATTCAGGGAGCTAGACAGGCCCCGGCACCTGCTGGGAGCATCCCTTTCTTACCTGAAAAGGGGATGTTCCTGCCCAAGGCTTGAGCTGGAGCTGCTCCCTGGCTCGTGCAGCAGTCTCAGGGCGCCATTCCACGGGAAGCTGATGCGCCCACCCAGGGACACCAAATCTGTTTCTGGAAGTTTGGCACTTGTTCCTGAAACTGCGACGGAAGAACGAGGACAAGTGGTTTGAGAAGAAGGAAAGGGGAGTTTATTAATTTGCTGGCAAATGAGAAGGTTGGCAGACTCCTAAGTCTAAAAAAGACTAAAAAAGACTAAAAAGACTAAAAAAGACTCACCTAACGTCTTTTTTTTTTTTTTTTACAACAGGAAATCACTAAATTCTTGAGCAGAAAAGTGCTGTGACAAACAGTGCAAGAGACTAGGCTTTTGGGAAACTTAATCTGGTGGGACTCAAAAAATCATTTAGAGCGGAGCATGAAGGTGGAAGCGGGAGACCCAGGATGGCGGGTGAGGACTGGGCTAGGTTGTGCCCAGGAAAGGGGAGTGGCGCAGTCAGAGGCAGCTCGGGGAAGACTGGCAGGTGCAGATTTGGAGTTGAATCCATGAAGCGGGCACAGGACCATGCGGTACGAATTGGAGGGGTAGGTAGGGGTTGGGCGTCCTGGCAATGCCTGTAATCCTAGCACTCTGGGAGGCTGAAGCGGAAGGATCACTTTAGGCCAGAAGTTCAAGATCAGCCTGAGCAAGAGCGAGACCCTGACCCCACCTCCACTAAAAAAAAAAAAATTGAAAAAGGAAAAGAATTGGAGGGGCAGGCTGTGCTCTGCCTGAGAGCTGAGGAGGTGGGCAGAGGCGAGGAGCCAGGGCCTGGGGCAAGGCTGTTGGTGTCCGAGGACCACCACAGGGCACTGGGGCCCGTGTGGATTGCAGGAGCAATCCTCCAAGTGGATGTTTGGGGGGTGACTTTTTAAATACATGTTCGTGGAAAGTAACAGGAATGTTGCTTCATTTCCTCCTACATCAGGGTAACAGATCTTTATGCATTTGAAGAGCAGAAAGTCCCCAAACAGTCTGAATTCAAGCAAAAGTTGCTTATTCAGCATGGGCACCAAAAATACTCTGTTGTACCTCAAATTCAAACCAACCAAACAATAAACAGGAGCGATGCCCTCTCGTTAAGACATATTTCAGTATTCGGTTTCATTTTTGAGGTCTGTTAGAAGTCGGGCATCGCACTTGGAGAAAACACCACCGATCTGGGGAAGTTCCTTTCCAGACCCCAAACCTTTGCGACAATGAGGGCGGTCAGATGAGACTGACCAGTGTTCACTGCACACGGGGCTGGGGTGGGAGGCAAGTGCGGGAGCTCTCTGCTCATGCTTGCTGAATCTCACCCCAGCATAGACTGGCGTTTCCCTCATTGAAGCCGATTCTCGTTTTGCCCCAGTTATAAGTCATTGGTTATTCACGTGCCAGGCACTGATCTAAGAGGTCAAAGTTCCAGCTGGAGAGAGTGTAGACCCTGGGAAGTGTGACCATGCTGGTGGGTCTCCCTCAAGGCCCCCAAACGGTGTCCGCCCAGCTGGAGGCGGAGCAGCTGAAGCGCCCCTGAACCCGTGGAAGCCTCTAGGGCTCCCCGCGGGCCCCCTCCCACCACAACCTTCTGCCCACCCCACTGAAGAGCCTCAGAGTCCCAAGAGCCAGTTTCCCTGCCCCCATAAAAGACCTCAGAGTATCAGGCTGGTAGCGGGTCCCAGAAGTTGTGGGACACTCCCTGGGTTGCAATCCTGGGGAAGTTTGTTCTCAGGGCAGAGGGTGAGAGAGGAAAGGAAGATGTTGCAATCCACTCCATCCACTTTAGATGCGTCATCGGAAAAGGGGGAGGGAAAGGGGCGAAGGACGACGGACACCCTTGCCACGCCTGCCAGCTCCGTCAGGGCTGCTGATTCAGGCTCTGAGCCGACCTCTCCACCTGCTGGCAGCCGCTGAGACTGAGATGGGCCAGCCCAGCCCACGCGCCGGCCTCCCGCCCTCACTTCACTTGATAACAAACCAGGAACTGAAACGGAGCAGGGATGCCGGCTGGCAGCGGAGATGACTCACTGCTGAGAGTGACTGGCGGGGCTGAGCGGGGCAGCAGAGAGGCAGACGGAAGCGGAGGGCACAGAGGCCAGCAGGTGAGAGCTGGGACAGCGGCAGGGCGGCAAAGGGACGACAGAGGGACGACAGAGGGACGGAGGGGGCCTCCCAGTCCCCGGGCGGTGGGCAGGACCAGGGGCCCTGGGACCCAGGGCCAGGGGAAGCCAGGTGGGGTGGCGAGAGGCCAGCTTCCTCTGCGGCCAGGTGTTGTTGGAGATAAAGGGCAGGTGGAAGGTGCAGGCTGGCTGGGAGTGGCCGAGGACATCTGGAGGCTTGGTTTGCCTGAGCCTGAGGCCCCCATGCCCCTGTCTCCAGCACCTGGGCGTCCCTGCGGAGCATGGCAGGCAACCGTGCCGTGGCCATTGACTGTGAGATGGTGGGGCTGGGCCCCCACCGGGAGAGCGGCCTGGCTCGGTGCAGCATCGTGAACTTCCACGGCGAGGTGCTCTACGACAAGTTCATCCGGCCCGAGGGGGACATCACGGATTACAGAACCCGGGTCAGCGGGGTCACCCCTCTGCACATGGTGGGGGCCACACCGTTCGCTGTGGCCAGGCAAGAGGTGAGTAAAGGGCCCTGTGCCAGCCAGGCCAAGGGGGCTGCAGAAACCCCCTTCCACTTCCTCGCTCCTTCCCCCAGTGCCTGTGACCTGTGACCTGAGCACTTGAGAGTCCCCAGCTGCTTTGCCCCTTGGGGAGAAACCCGTGGGCATCTCCATCACGCCCCTAAGGCTTCCCACCGTCAGAGCACCAGGGGCTCACATCTGGGAGTCGCCTTCAGGGTATCTGGTCCAACTTGCTGGTCTATAATGGGGAAGCCGAGTCCCACCTGGTGTTCCCTGTTCTTTCCTGCACTCCAGGCTGCCCCTGGCGAGCGAGCCAGCGAGGGCTGTGGGAAGGCAGCTCACTGTCATGCCTTCTCCAGCTCTAACTTTCTGTTTCTCTAAATCACTAAATGGAAAGCAAAACTTAAAAGTGACACCAGGTTTAGTCACTTCTGGGAAATCTCAGCAGGGCCAGTCAGCTCATCGGTTTCTAGGCTAATGGGACTTGGGGAAGTCCAGGAAGAACACAGGTTCTTCTTCAATGCGCGCGCACAAACACACACACACACACACACACACACACACACACACACACACACACACACACACACGGTGCCAGGCTCCAGGTGCTGGAGGTAAAATCACAACAATAGCTACTATTTACTGAGCTCTGGCTACGCCCCGGCCACTCTCCTAAGCACTGGCCTCTCTGAGCTCGTTCACTCCTTACCAACAGCCCTGCCAGGCCGGTTCTCGGGAGCTGTTAACTCAGAGTTAAGAGGGCTGCTTTGAATCCCGGCTCCATGACATAGCAGCTAAGTTACCTTGGGCAAGTTACTCCACTTCTCTGTGCCCAGTTTTCCCATCCATAAAAGAAAACAGGGACAGTAACGGTAGCAACTTCACACGGTTATTGTAGGATTGAGAAAGTGCCTCGATAGAGTCCCTACATAAGTACTCAAAAAATGTTAGCTATTGTGATCGTTTACCTTATTATCCCATATTACCGATGAGGAAACTGAGGCTTGCGTAAACTAAGTGTATTGGTTTCTTAGGGCTGCTGTACCAAAGCACCACAAACTGGGTGACCTAAACGACAGGCATTTATTGTCTCACAGTTCTGGAGATGAGAAGTCTAAAATACAGGTGTTGGCAGGGGCAGGTCCCTCTCTGAGGGCTCCATGCCTCTCTCCCAGCTTCTGCGGGTTGTTGGCAATCTTTGGGGTTCCTTGGCTTGTGGAATCATCACCCCGATCTCTGCTTTCAAGTTCCCATGGTGTTCTCCCTGTGTGTGTCTCTATCCGAACTTCCTCTTCTTAAAAGGACATGAGTTACATAGGATTAGGAGCCCACCCTGCTCCAGTGTGACCTCATCTAGCTTAGCTAATTATATCCGCAACGACCCTATTCCCAAATGTCGCATTCTGGGGTCCTGGGGGTTAGCATTTTAACATATGAACTTGGCAGGCAGTGAGGGGCACAGTTTAACCCCTGACACAGAGTAACTTGCACAGTGTAGATGGGCAGGCATGTGCAAGGGCTGCTCAGGAGTCAGAACCCAGGCTTCAGGCCCCTAGAGCCGCGCTGTGCGGTAGGGTCACTGCTAGCCACATGCTGCTAGCGGGCACCTGCCGTGTGGCCGGTCTGAACTGAGATGTGCTATTAAGTGTAAAATCCACACTGGATTTGGTAGACTTGTATTTTAACAGGAACCATAAAATACCTCAATAATTTTTTATATTGATTACATGTTGAAATGGTAATATTTTTTAGATATAGTAGGCTAAATAAAACTTTAAAATTAATTTCACCTGCTTCTTTTTTACCTTTTTAAATATGGCTATCGGGTAATTTAGAATTGTATCCGTGGCTCGCTCACATTGTATTTCTATTGGACAGTGCTGTTCTAGAAGTCCAGCTTGAGGATCACTTATCTGAAAGTGGACCCAGAAGTGTTTTGAATTTTGGATTTGTCCAGATTTTGGAATATTTGCATCATACTTACTGGTCGAGCATCCCAGATATTAAAATCCAAAATTGGAAATGTTCCAATCAGCATGTCCTTTGAGTATCATGTCGGCACTCAAAACATTTCAGATTTGAGAGCATTTTTGATTTTGGGTCTTGGGATTTGAAATACTCAATATATACTAAAAATATACTGAGAGAACCCTAAGAAGGGCACGGTATATTCTGGTGGTTCCGGAAAGACTCCATGAGGCTGGGGGCATTTGAAAGGGGTGGGGAGAGTCTGTGTAGGCAATTAAGCGGGCCATAGGGAGCCACCGAAGAATCTTGAGCAAGGGCATGGCAGGATAAAAACCAGCTTCAAGAAAGCCGGAATGGGGGTACTGCGAAGGAGAGAGAGATGACAACAGGGAGAAGCGTCAGAGGCTCCAGGCAGCAGGAAAGGGCCTGAGGGCTCTGTCACCAGCAGAGGTTTGGAAAGAAGAAAATGTTAGGAAGGAGGAGACCAAAGGAGAGTCAGCAAGAAGGGGAGGGCAACACAAAGGAGAGGCGAAGAGGTGGGGGCCGTGCAGGTGCTGGGGGGAGGCTCAGGGACAGTGGGAGGAGCTCCCCTCCCTCAGTACCGACATGGGAAAGTGACTCCCGGTGTGGGGACCCAGGAGTTCGAGTGGTTACAAAGGGAAAGCGAGATGTATCTAGCAGCCACAGAATACTCCACAGACGGACAGAGGCAAGTTCTCCCTGCAGAAGAGAGCCGGCCCCCTGGTTGCTGTGGCCTTTCTGTCTAAGCTATGGCTTAATTAACAAGGGGAGGAATAGTCACAAAGGGGCGGTGTTTTCTTGGAATCAGGGTGACACCCTCTATGCCTCCACCATCTTGGCTCTAACTGATTGGAGCTTGCCCTGCCTCCATCCTGTTTTGATCTGGGCAATCTGAAACTCTGAGACTTCCTGCCTGGCTAATGCTGCAGCAACGCCCAGTGCCAAGCCCACAGGACGCCTCCTGCCAGTTCCTGTGTCAGTGTGTCCTTAGCTTTCCTCCTTGTCCCCAGCTCCCTCCCCATCACAAAGACAGAAAGGGGTAGGAGAGCTGGGAGCAGGGGACACGGAGAGGCAGTGGAGAAACGCTTCTCTGGCGCCCTGGACATCTGGGCCCAGGCAGCTGCGACTCTCTGGACGAGCTTGAGCGCTGGCCCGGGCGCCAGAACGCCTCGGTCTTCACGCAGACTTGGTGTCACGCAGACTTGGTGCGGAGCCGCTTTTGTTTCTCAGAGGTTCTGCCAAGCCCAGCGCCGCCAGTGCCCGGCACAAGGCCCCGCCCAGGGTGGGCCCTTGGGAGCCACTGAGGGAGCCAACGAGGGAGGGAGGCGTGTGAAGACCAGGCCAGTCTGGGAAGCACATCCAGGTCTCCCAGCTCCTGCGCCATCACCTCCCACTGGTTTGTGTGGCCTTCCGCAAGCCAGGGAAACCTTCTGAGGCTCAGTTTCCTCGCGGCAGAAGGAGAGTGGTAACGCCTCCTCCCTGGTCCCCAGTGGGTTGGCTGCAGTGACATGGGCTGTGGCCCTAAGCGCAGCGCCTGGTTCACAGCCGATGGTCACTAATTGTGCCCGCCCGGGGAGGGAAGGGCAGAAACCTGGAATACACATCGCAGTCCCCTCTCCACTTCCCTCGAGCGCTGCTGCCATCTCAGATGCCGGCCTCGTTTTCTCCTGCTGCACCTGGTAGGTACGCTTGCTGCCAACCTCTCCCACGCTGCTGCCAGGGAAACTTCCCCAAGCCTGGCTCAGGTCGTGGCTGCCCACTGCCTAAGGACCCCATCCCAGCAGCCAGCTCTCCAAACCGCTGTCTACCTACCTGCCTCTCCTGCTTTCTGCCATAGCTCAGCCACTGCCGCCCTGTGCGTCAGCCAAACCCTACTCTCCCGGGCCCCCGTCCCCGCCTGCAGTCCTCTACGTTGCCCCTGCGGCACGGGACCTGCTCTCTGGCCCTCCCTGCTGTTGCCCACGCACTCCTAGCTTGTCCACCGCACACGGCCTGCCTAGTCCACAGCTCCTGCCCTAGCTTTTCCTGCCCCCATGCAGAGGCTGTGCTTTGCACACAGGAGGTGATTTGAGAACGTTCATGGGATTGAAGTTAAACCGATTTTCATAAAGTGCGAAAGAGTCTGGCAGCTGCGTGGAGTACAATGGCCTCTGCCCTGGGCTGGCCTTTGCCGTGGCCATGTGGTACACACACAGCCCTGGGGCGGGGAGCAAGCACACTGTCCTTAGACTCGGCCAATCCCAGCTTTGCCACCTGAATGCTCTGTGTCCTCTGGCTTGTTTCTCAACCTCTCTGTGCGCCCCTCAGTAGGATCTTCTATAACACAGGGGTAGGGGCCAGGGGTGCTGCTAAACATCCCACAATGCACAGCACAGCTGCCTCGCCCCAACGCGCACAGAGAAGCGTGGGGCCCCGGATATGAGCAGTGCTGAAGCCGAGGAACCCGACTGTACAGAGAGTCCCACAAATCAGACTGTTGGCGCGGGAGGGACTCCATGTGCTGCGGGGGCTGGGGTCCAGAGAGGGGTGGTGACTTGCCTAAGGACACACAGGAAGCTGTGATACAAATCGGCACACAGATTCAGGGCTCCCACCTGGTCGGTTAATGTTCTTCTTCTTCTTTTTTTTAATTGAACAGTAATTTTTGATAGCTTGCAACTCACTTTTATGAGTTAATGCTCTTTTAATGTTAACTCAGCACGATGAGCGGCCTCTACTCCGTGAAGCACCGTGGTGCAGGAGGGAGACACAGGCGGGGGTGGGGGGCGCGGTGCTTGTGAGCAGGGAGTGATTGCAGCTGTAGCCAGCACAGCAGGCCTTGAGTGGACCAGAGTGTCCTGTTTGGGCCCTGCTACCTGGCAGTCCTCCCTGGGGCCTGGCCAGATGGAGGCGGAAGGCTTCACCCCCCAGATATGCCCCATGATAGGGGCCTTGTGGGAACCAGGCACAAGCTGGAGGCAGGGGCACCCGGACAGCTTGGCAGGGGACAGGAGCAAAGAGGGGGCCAGGACCACTCTGGAAGATGACAGTAAGGGACTTGGTCCTAATATGAGGACAACATTCTTCAGGGCCCCTTACTCACAGCCACTGCTCTTGGCAACTGAGAATGAATGAATGGATACATGAATTAATGAAGGACAGATGGACCGATAGTGGGAACAGCAGGCTCCGAGCTGCTCAATGGGCTTCGGTGCAGAGATCTCCAAACTTGTCAGACAGGAGAGATCCCCTGGAACATTCGCTAACGCCCCTCCCCGGAGATTTTGATTAGAAGGTCGGGAGTAGGGCCGACCCTCCAGAACTTTTGGATCAGGCACATCTGAGAAATACTTGGAAATAGAGTAGAAGCTCGGGACGGAAGGAATACGCAGGCAGAGAGCACACCTGGCCTGTCACTCACCTGTTTGGGACCTGGGTACACACGGCTCTGCACCCCCCTGCCAGTTGGTCAGAGGGTAGGACAATCCCCGCCTTGCAGGACTATGTTCCCGGTTCTGGAACTCCCTGTCCCTCGGAACTCCCTGTCCCTCGGTTCTCAGCAGGTGGCAATAATGCCGACTATCATAACAATGACAAGGGCAGGTGGAACCAGACACTGCATGGCCGCTTTCAACTCACCAGCCATGTGACCTGGCGACCCCCACCTCCCTGATCCTCGGCTCCCTCCCCTGTAAAATGGAACTAGGGACAGTCTTGTTGAGGAGCCTGGTGAGGAGGTCAGGGAAGTACCTGCCCGGTGCCAGGCCGGGGCAGGTGCCTGGCTGCTAAGAGGAGGTAGGCGTGTCCTTCCCGCCAGCCTGCCCAGGTCTTTCCAGGAATCCGAGAGTCTCTGCCTCCGTGTTTGACAGCTGCGAAGCCTGACACACCTGCCTGGTGACACTGACTCAGGGCAGGTCAGGTGGCCGGCAGGTCGCACAGCCCTGAGGCCCGGCCTGCTGCTGCCTCTCCACACCCTCCTGGGTCCCAGGGTTCACACTGCCTCCCCCCAGCCCTGCCTGGGAAAGTGGGTGAAACCCCTGGCTGCTAAGGGGGGCCCTCAAGCTTCATGAGTCCAGGCCCTTGCCTTGCAAATGGGAAAGCTGAGGCCCAGAGAGGGTCTGTGGCATCCCCGAGGACACACAGCAAGTCCCATTGGGATTTCCCTGTCCAGTGCTCGCACCTTTGTCCTGAAGAGCTGTTGGCCTCCCTCTAAGTAGACTGCTCTCTTCTCTCCTTTCCTCCGCTTCCTCCCTCTGCTTGTCTTCCCCCTCTTATTTTATTTGATGTCTCTGGATGAATCCCCAGTGCCCAGTGAGGCCCCCTCCCCCGCCACCAGGGACTGTCAGGCTCAGGAAGTGAGGAATGTCCCAGGAATCCGGCATGACAATGACTCAGCCCTCTCAAGTCTGTGTCTGTCCCGGAGCAGCTGTGGCTGCCCTGGGTTGGTGGGCTGACATGTGTGAACTGGGCCTGGGCCACACTCCAGAGGGGAAAACAGGCAGGTTGTTGAGAAGCCCAGGGAAGTTAGCGACAACAGGCACGTGACCCAGCCACCCAGCACGCCCCTTCTGCCCTCACTGTGTGCTGGGGCACACCGGGCTCCCCAGCCGGCCGCTGCTCTGAGGGCGTGTGCCTGTGTCGTCATCTCTCAATCCTCCCCTTGACGCCGGGCCAGCAGCCTTGCATCTCCTGCTAGAAATGCAGAGTCCCAGGCCCGCCCCAGACCCCTGAATCCGATCTGCTTTACCGCACTCCCCAGGCGGCTGGTAAGCGCACGCAGGCTTGAGCAGTGCTGTCCAGACATGCTCTGGCGCTCCCCGTCCCCTGTGTGGGGCACGGGCTCTGTCCACAGAAGGCCCCAACAAAACCACATGGACAGCGGAGTAGCTGGATGGACAGACCCTGCTTCCAACCCCTTGACCCCGGACAAGCCACCGCACCTCTCAGAGCCCTGTTTCCTGTGGTCACGAGACAAGAAGGTGCAAATGGACCACATGATGTCCCCAGAGGCCACTGGCCATCTAGAAGGAGGAGCAGGCTGTGGGGAGGGTGTGAGTCATCCGGAAAGCTCCGCCCCAGGTCTCAGATGAAGGTCGGGGGACACACAGAGAGAAAGAGGTGGAGGCGTCACAGTTGTCCAAAGTGGCCCGACACAGCCGCGAGCTGCCCCCTCAGCACAGGCCTGGTGCCGCTCAGCCCGGCTCTGCTTTCAGGGCCCCTTCCCTCCCTCTGCGACACAGCCAGTGACAGACAGCGCCTGCCGTGTGGCCACAGCGTGGGAGGCTGTGCATGCGCAGGAGGAGGTCCGAGGGGACGCCGGGCTGGGGCACTCTCCGGCTTGTCCCCCTGTAGCTCGGCCCCTGGGCTGCTGGAGGCCCGGAGTGGCCTGCTCTGCCGGCGCAGTGTGGTGGGGACAAGCGGGCCCTGGAGCCAGCCTGCTGGCTGTGGGACCGCCCCCGTTATCTAATGGTGCCTAGCCAATCACCCCAAAACTTGATGGCTAAGTCACTGTCAATATTTTGCTCATGTTCCTGTGATGTGGGCAGGTGCTTGGCGGGTGGGGACAGCTTGTCTGCAGGGGCATCTTGAAGGCTGGGGGTCGACTTGTTGGAAGGTCGCTCGCCCTCGGGGCGGGTGCTGGCGTTCCCGGGGCGTGTCTCTGTTTCTGTATGGCCTCTCCTCCCGGGTCTTCAGCATGGTGGCTTCGGGGTGGCTGGACTTGTCAGCTCAAGGCTCCCGGAATTCTGATCCCAGAGACAAGCCAGCGGTCACGAGAGCCTGCCCTTATGCAAGGGGCGGGGAATTAGAGTCCATCTCTTTTGAGAAGAGTCAAGGAATTTGCAAACTTGTTTAAAATTATCAAGAGTGACCTTGGGCACATCACTTCACTTCTCTGGGCTTCAGATTTTTCGATTTGTAAAATTTAGTTAAATGCAGCCCTCCCTCCTAGCTGTGTTAGTTTGTTTTTCTTTTGTTTTGTTTTTTTGAGATAGGGTCTTTCCCAGGCTACAGTGCAGTGGTATCATCACAGCTCACAGCAACCTCAAACTCCTGGACTCAAGCGATCCTCCTGCCTCAGCCTCCCGAGTAGCTGGGACTACAGGTGCCACAATGCCAGGCTAATTTTTCTATCTTTTGTGGATATGGGGGTCTCGCTCTTGCTCAAGCTAGTCTTGAACTCTTGGCCTTAAATGATCCTCCTGCCTTGGCCTCCCAAAGTGCTAGGATTACGGGCGTGGGCCATCGTGCCCAGCCATGTGTTAGCTTTCTATGACTGCTGTAACAAAGCCCTCAACTCAGTGGCAAAACAATATAAATATATTATCTCACACTTCTGCAGTTTAGAAGTCCAGCATGGGTGTCACGGGGCTACAGTCAGGGTGTCAGCAGGGCTGGGTTCTTTCTGGAGACTCTGAGGACATCCACTCTCTTGCCCTTTCTAGCTTCCGGGGGCAGCGGCCTGGATACCTTGACTCTTGGCCCCTTCCCCACCTTCAAAGCCAGCTACGGCATGGCCAGACCTTCTCACATGGAATCACTCTGCCCTCCACAAACAAGGACCCTTGTGATGCTGTCGTGCCCACCCGAATAATCCAAGAAATCTCCCTATTTTAAGATCCTCTGATTAGCAATCTAAATTCCACCTGCAACTTTAATTCTCCTTTGCCATGTGGCATATTCACAGGTCCTGGGCAGTAGGGCATAGACATCTTTGGGAGGTCATTGTTCTGCCTGTCACAGTAGGGTGGTTGAGAAGATTAAACAGCATAATGTAAGTGATATATTTTGTTGCATGCTTGGCACGTGGGAAGTGTTCAGTGTGTACTAGCCACTGCCACTGCACATCTGGGCCCTAGGCACACACTGACAGCATGGTGAGGAGGGACCTGCTCCCATCTCCTCTTTTCAGAGACGATAGGATTGAAGCCCAGAGAGGGATGATAATTTGCCCGAGGTCACACAGCAAGCCAAGGAGGGGCTGCTCCCTGCCAGCCCCATGACTGCACTAAGTTGCCCCGGACCCGCCCAGAGGACCCTGGGTGATACGGAGGGGGGCGCCCGTGTCTTCCCGGTCAGATCCTGCAGCTCCTGAAAGGCAAGCTGGTGGTGGGTCACGACCTGAAGCACGACTTCCGGGCGCTGAAAGAGGACATGAGTGGCTACGCCATCTACGACACGTCCGAGGACAGGCTGCTGTGGCACGAGGCCAAGCTGGGCTACTGCAGGCGTGTCTCTCTGCGGGTGCTGAGCGAGCGCCTCCTGCACAGGAACATCCAGGTGAGGGCCTCCTCCGCCCCCCCCTCCAGGGGGAGTGCGCCGTGCGCGCGGCAGTCCGGCCAACGCACTGCTCCTGGGTCCTGCCGTGGGGACCGGCGCTCCACCCAGGACTCTAAACACCCACGGTGGCTCCGGTGCAAATAGTTGGCTCAAAGACCCTCTTCCCTCCACATCTGAGAGGCCGTGCGCCGTGGGAGGGAGGGTGTGTTTGGGCTGTCCCCCAGACTGCAAGCAGCTTGTCTGAGAGGTGACCCCAGGAGGCGCTGGTGCAGTGAGGATGGGGACCGGAGGGGAAACATCCAGTTGAGGTTTGTTTTGTTGCTGACATGGAGCCAGTCACCCTGCAGGTAATGAAGCTTAGTCCTGCCGCAGAGCTCTGGGGCGAGGAGCAGAGCACGCTCCTGCCGTGCACCCGGTGTCTGCACCTGCCTCCGCAGCCACTGGCCGGTGCAGCTCCGGGGAGAAGCAGGCCCACCAAAGCCGGCGGGGAGGGCGTGTGTGTGTGGAGGGGACGCAAGCACCGGCCCTGTGTCCGCCTGGGCCAGGTGCTGGGGACACGGGGGTGAGCAGGACTTGTCCTTGTCCTCGAGGGACTCTTGGTTGGATGGGAGGTGGCCCAGAACCAGGTCATTAGCGCACGTGGTGGGCAGTGTCCATGGAGGGCAGGGCAGCGCCCTCGCCCTGGGAGCAGGGAGGAGGTGGGAGCTGGCAGGGCGGAGGCCAGATCGGAACAGAGTCTGAAGGTGAGTCTTAGCCAGGAGAGGGGGATGGGTGGGGATAGCGCAGCTGGGGGAGAGGACCGTGGAGCCCACCCCTCGCCAGCAGGTGCCGAGTCTGGCGCCGGGAGCAGCCCTGAGTCTGGGCCTCTCTGTGAGCCGCCGACCTGGCACACAAGGACCAGGCTGGGCTTTCCCTGGAGCCCATGGCACTCTGTGGCCGTCAGCCTCGGGCCCCTCCTCAGGCTGTGTCCCTGGGCTCGCTAAGCCTGGTTGTTCCAGGGGTGCAGCAGCCACCCACCAGCTCCTAGAAGCCAGCGCCAAGCACCCCCCCCAGTGTGGACAGTGGTGCGGCCGATCACCTGTGCCCCCCAGGACACAAGCAGCTGACGTGGGGGGATCGTCACAGAGGGGCAGTGGTGTTACCTCCCCAAGGGAAGGAATGGCATCCTGTGGGTTCTCCGTCCCAAGCTGCCGGCACAGGGGCTGGCCGCACAGGAAAGGAAGGGCCCTCCGGGGCATCAGCCTCGGGGAGGGTGCTGGGCGTCTCACACCTCCCACTGCATCCTCCGGGGCAGATGTGTGCAGGCCCACCGTACAGAAGAGGAAACGGAGGCCCAGAGATGGAAAGGGGCTTGCCCAGGGTCACAGAGCTCGTGAGCAGGGGAGCCGGAATTGATTCCAAATCCAGGGCCACCCACCTCCCCGCGCTGGTGAGCAGAGGACGCTTGTGGCATCTTCTGCTCTGTCCTTGGCATCCTTCCCCACAGAGCAGAGTGGCAGACCACGTGACCTCTGTGCCTTAGTTTCCTCGTCTGTCAGTCAAGGGGAGTGGTGGGGCACAGTGCCCGGGGCCACCGTGCTTCCCCCCCCCCTCACTAACACAGGGAGTGAAGCCTCCCTGAGCCGGGCCGCATCTCCAGGTACCCCCCGCATCCGGTCTGGGGATCTGGGAAAGGAGGCTTGCAGGGGAAGGGCGGCCTCTCTCAACACAGCAACAACGGAAAACACGGCCGCTGACCCCATGCGGGTCCTGGCCAGGATCCTGCAGCTCCTGAAAGGCAACCTGGTGGCGGGTCACGACCTGAAGCATGACTGCAGGCAGGGGATGTGAAGGGGCCAGCGGTGGGAATTTGCCTGGCACGGTGGGCTCCATGGGACGCAAATCCCAGCTCCACAGCTTGCCGGCTTGTGTGCGAGCCTCAGTGTCACCGTCAATAAAATGGGGGAGTAGTCGTACCCAGCTCGGAGGTTTAACTCGATCACGAGAGCCTAGTGCTTGGCACAGGAGCGGGTGGCAAATGGCAGTTGCTTCTCCTTTGAGTGGACTGAGTGGCTCCCGACTCCCATCATCACCCCCATAAGTGTAGACGCACCCCCACAGCATCCAAGGCCTCCGCTGATGGGTCCCAGCCCACGGCCCGCTCCCAACACCGCCTCTCAGGCTCCCCCTCTCGGAGCTCTTATTCCAGCTGCACACGCACTCCCAGGGCCCAGCGGCATTCGGTCGCCACTTACTGACATCCCTGCCTCCTCTGAGCAGCCTCCCCTACTACGTCCCCAGCCGGACGTCCCCCCCCCAAAACGTCCTGGAGCCCCTCGCTAGAGCTGCCCAGCGGCTCCGCCCGCGGGTCAGACAGCAAGTCTGCAGCCTCCACTCCCCCGCCAGCCTGCGGGCACCTCGAGGGCACAGCCTGGGTCTCCAGATGCTGGCTTTTGTGCCCGGCTTGGTGCCTCTGGCCCCGGGGCTGAGGGGTGAGGCCAGGCCAGCTGCAGCCACCTGCTGAGTCTCCCAAGCCCAGGGTGCCAGAGGCCTGGTGGGGGCTCACCACGGCCCACCTGGGGCCCCTGGAAATCGGGGTGTGAGCAGGGGGAGCCCTGGTGACCGGGGCCTGGGTCCAGCCCCGCCCCAAGTGCCCGCCCTGCGCCTGTGCCTGCAGAACAGCCATCTCGGACACAGCTCCGTGGAGGACGCCAGGGCGACCATGGAGCTGTACCGCCTCTCCCTGCGGATCCGGGCCCGCTGACGCCGCCAGGGGCACCAGACGGAAGCGCCATCCAGCCCCTTCCCCAGGGACTCGGGTTTCACCTCTGCAGGACAGCAGCCCCTTTGTTTTGGAAAATGTATCTTTCATAGTAAAATGGCTCTATATTTTCTCTACTCCATCACCGGATGTTCTTTCTGTCTCTTCCCTTCTCTGGGAGCCGGGTCGGCGGTGGACAGGGTGACGCTGACAGGGAAGGAAGACGTAGGCCGGGGCCTGGGCCGTTTCTTTCACACCTTCAGTCCTGGGGGTTCAGGATTGAGCCGGTGCAATTAACACCCGCTCCACCGCCTCCCTGTTCCCCCGCGTTTATGCCCGCAGGGGTGGCCTCACGTCCTGCGTGCACCCTGCTGGGGTCCGCCCAGCCGCTCTCGGATTGGTGCCCGGGCGCTTGCAGCTTCAAGGATCCGCACAGGAAATGCGGTGGGTGCCAGCTCTGGTGACCTTGAGCAAGTCCCCCTCCTTGTAAAATGAGGAAGCAAGGTAGTAAACCCTGGAGTCAGAGAGAGCTAGGTCGGAATCCCGGCCTTTCCCTTTAGTAGTCGCGTAACCGGGGGCAAGTTACGTAAGCTCTCAGTGTCTCCATCTGTGAAATGGGCGACCGTAGCGGCTCGTGGGGTGCTTGTGAGGTGCTGCGTGCAAAGCCCCAGCACCACGCCAGTGCTACGTCAGCACCGAGAGTGTCCACAGCCGCTATTCCCGGGCCACCTGCAGGTCTAGAGGGCCCCGGGCAGGGCCGCTGCACTCTGCTCCGGGACCCGGCTCACCGAGGGAAGGCCGAGTGTGTCCCCGCTCCTTAGGAGCCACTGCACAGCGGTCATTCGAACCCGTGCCTGGGTCCCACCTCAGATCCGCTAGAGGAGAGTCACTAGGGTGGGCCCAGGCACCTGTTCGTTTCTTCACTTCAACGGGCGACTCTGGTCCTGGGACAGGCGCATCACCTGCGGTGCTTTCTAGGCAGTCCCAGCCTCTGAGCACAGCACCGTCACGCCGCAGCGAGCATCAGCGTCACCTGGAGTTTCTGATTCGGCAGGTGTGTGGGGAGCTCGAGGACGTGCCTTTCCCACATCCGGAAGGGAGAGGAGGCGCAGCTTGCTCTCTCAGGGTTCCCGCCTGCCCCGTCCCAGAGTTTCAGGGTGGTGATGGTTTCCTAAGAACCCTCAAAGCTGCTGGGTGCGTCGGCCTTGTCAGGCTGCAGCCGGCCACCAGGTGGTGCCCTTGGGCCGTCCAGCTGAGGAACGCCTTGGGACACCGTGTGAGGGGCAGCGCCTTCGAGGTGCCCAGGGAGCTGCTCCGGGGACCCTCTGGGCTGTCCACACTCAGCTGCAGAAGCCGAGGCTCAGAGAGGCGCTGGGACGGGATGCAGCCTGGTCTGGGAGGGGACCCAGGGCTCCCCGACTCTCAGCCAAAGGTTCAGGCTTCCTTGAAAGGAGGGACAAACCAGGATCCCCAGAGGCTGAGCATTGTCTAAGGAAATCTCTAACCCGGCTTCCTGCTCAGGCCGTGATGCTTGGAAGCCCCACGGGGAGGGAAACCTGGGAGGCACCACCCCTCCTCCTAGGCGGTGCCAGAGGGAGGGTCAGGACCCCAGCGGGCAGCAGGTGCCTTGGGCTCAGCCCCCTGCCGGTGCGTCCCCGCCTCCTGTGCAGCCAGATTTTCGGTTGTCAAGGGCTCTAGAAAGAGCACCAGCTTTGGAGTCAGGCCGACCAGGGCTATGGGCCTGGCTCGAGTCACACCCAGCGTCCCCATCCATCAGGGGCATTTCCTGCCACTGGCGCTGGCAGGAGGGCTGAGGTCCTGTTGGCAGGACTGGGAAATAGCATCCGCCACTCCCGACCCTAACAAAGACAGAGCTGCCCGCAAACGTGGGCTTCTTCCCAGGGGGATTTGAGGCTGGGGGAGGGAAGGTGGTGTTTACTGGCTGCCTGTCACTAGCATACATATCTCATAGTCCCCCGTAACCCTGCGTGGGGGTTACTGATGTCCCCTCTTTCTGATAAAGGAAACACGCCTGGCTCCCGAGCCCAAGCTCCGCCACTCCCAGCAGACCCCTCCCGGTGGCCGGGCGCAGCACCGCCAGAGCCCCCTGTCACCGGCGGCTAGGCTCACGCCTGGCAACTTCAGCTTCAGCCTCCTCTGTAAAATGGGAGCATCTGTCCCAACTCCCAGAGCTGTCCTAGAAACAGATGGACGCCTGCCCTCCTGCTGCGCCCTGGGTTCCGAAGAGTGCAAGTCGGGCCAGCCGGCACGCGGGCAGGAGGCAGGGCCCGGCTTCTTAGCACTGTCCTGCCTTTGGTCCCTTCGTCCCAGACCCTTTAGCGTCCCCAGGTCGGTGCTACTGCCCTTCCCTCAGGCCTCCCCACCCTCCCCACCCCCTGTGCTGCTGGCCCAGGGCGGGGCCTCCTTCCCACTTGTCCCTTCTCTCAGTCCACAGCGGCCCTGACCTGGGTGCTCCCCACCCCCCCTCCCCGCCCCTGGGGCTCTGGACAGCCTGGGGGCCTGTGTCTGCTCCAGGGCTGGTGAACGACCCCGCTGTCCCGGGTGGTGAGCACCGGTCGCTGGAGACAGGACAGACCCTGCAGTGGCAGCTGAGGGCGGGAGAGGACGGTGGTGGTTTCCAGCCTGCTGGGAGCTCTATCCAGCATCCTAGTTGGGACAGGGACGCTTGGGCCTTCCAGTCTCCCCCGAGGACAGGGGACCAGCCTGTGTCTAACCAGGTGCTGCCCCTCCAGCCTGCAGGCTGCACCCAGAGAGGGGGAAGGGCGAGTGCACCCAGGCCCCCGCTGCAAGGCCACAGGCGTGAATGCCTCAGCGACCAGCCCCACAAAATAAACAAGCGGTCCAGCCCCAGCTGACGGTGGCCACGCAGAGATGCTGGCCAGCGGGCACACTGTCAGGGCTGGGTCTGGCCCATAGACACCAGTTTGAGACCCAAACTCCAGTCCACCACCCAGCCCATACCTGGCTCCTTCCCACTGGGGGCCAGACGCCCTTGGCCTGGATGTGGCCAAGGACAGCAAATTTAAAAAGCTCTTGGGGGGGGCTGCCTCACCTACAGTGGTGTTTGCCACCCAAGGCTCTCGCCCAAGATGAGTTCAATCCCCCTTTGACCTGGTGACCTGTCACACATCTGCAGATGGTTTTCCTGTCTCCCCCTCTGCCACCCTGAGCCTTCGACTTTCCAGGTTAATCGTCCCCAATTTCCTCTGTGTTTTCCTCTTATGTGGGGCACCCCCGTTTCTCCTCTGCCCCCACTAGCCGACCCCCATCCCACCCCCCTGGCTTCCCTGTCCTTTCCCTTCCCACACCCTCAACCCCACCCTCAGTGAATCCTTAACAAAGGGGGAAAGGCAGGAAGAGAAGCAGGCCCCAGACGACCCCAGGGCAGGGAGAACCGAGGTACTGGGGAAAGGAGCCCCGATACCTGGCCCCGAAGACATCAAGGAAGATTTGGGGGTGCCTGGAAATTACAGTCTAAAAATGGCCCACGTTGCTGGGCACACCTGACTCACCTCTGACTCAGCCCCAGACTCCAGGGCCCAGGACAGTGAGGGGATTGGAGAGGCCGCCCCACCCCTGCCCGCCTGGGGCCGTCCCTCTGCCCTTTCCCAGCTCAGCTGGCTGGCAGAGGCAGAAGCGCGCTTCCACCCGAGGAAGAGGGCCCTCCCTGCCCTCTTGCTCCCCTGAACTGCTGAGTGTCTCCAGGCACCCCCTTGCCCTGCTCCCCCGAGGCCCCCAGCCCCCTCCGAGGGGAGGGCCGTTGTCTGCGAGGGTGTCAGCCAGCCCGGTCCGCGTCCAAGAGTGGTCAGGAGCGCTGCCCAGCTTCCTGCCCGGCGTGCTGCGGGCTGGGCCGGGCTCCGCGGCCAAGAGGCTTACTCACTGGTGGAACAATTTCTCCTCTATATGGAAAGAACATATGCTTTTCCTGCTGGGGGATGAGAGGGTTCGAGTCGCTCTGCCCAGACGTGGAGGAAAAGGCAAACGCTGGCCGGGCCCCAGCACCCTGATTTCCCAGCACTGTGTGTTTTGTGGCAGGACCTGCAGGCCTCTGGTCCCGGGCACCAGCAGGGCCTGGGGGACGCCAGTTGGAAGCCCTGGTTTTAGGACACCAAACTGGTCCCCTCTCTCTGGACCGGATGTCCTCGGCTCCTCATTCTCCTCTTCCATTCCCCCAATTTTAGGGCTGGGACAGAGGGGGAGGGGCTGGATGCAGCTCTGCCAGCCAGTCCCAGCTCGGAGCCCCTGGCTGTGTCCTGCAGGGGGGCTGGGGCAGCTCTGCTCAGCTGACCCCCGCCCAGGACCCTGTGTGTGGCAGAAGAGAGCTGGGGCAGAGGGGAGGCCAACAGGGCTGGCTGAGGGGCAGATTTAAAATAAACATTCTTTCTATGGAGCTAGCGTCTTTCCCCTGAGGGGTGAGAAAAGGCTAGAATTCAGGGCAAAGGCTGGCTGCCTTCTGAGAGGAGGAAGCCCCAGGAGCAGCCATGGCGCAGCCCGGGGAAGGAGACTGGCTGTCCTCCAGGGAGGGGGCACCGGCCGGGCCACGCTCGGGACAGACCCGCTATTGCTGTGTCCTCAGCCCTGTCTGAGCCGTCCCCTAGGCTGTCACTGGAAGACACACTCTGACTCTACAAAGTGTGTGTCCTGGTGTGCCGCCAGGGACCCAGCATTGAGAACAGTGCCCGGCTGAGTTTGAAGTTTTGTGGAAAAGCTCTTGAACTTGGGGCTCCCCCGCTCCTTCCCTTCAAGGCCAGAGGGACCTGTGGTTCTGGTCAGATTCCGCCAGTGGAAAGCTGTTTGGCCTTGGGCAGGTCGGTTCACCTCTGGGAGCCTGTCTCAGGCGAGCTGAGTCTCTGAGAGCCCCTCCAGCCTCGAGGTCCCTCCAGTGGGAGTGTCAGGGCCCGCCGCGGGGGCAGGGGAGGGGATGCAGTGACAATAGCCATTGCGCGGCTGTTAATGCTGTTCTCTGCGCCAAGCACCTTTACCCAGCATCCCCGAGCGCTGTGGGCTCTTCTGGGCCCTGAGGACGGAGCATGGGGAAGAGCTGGCTGTCACCCCAGGCTCCCCCACCCCTGCTCGGCTGCCCCACGGCAGAGTTGCGAACGGCGGGTCTCTTGTCCCTCCTGCACCATCCTGTGACACCCTTGAGGGCAGGACCCTCCACCCGTCATGTCATCATCCCCAGCCCCAGCCCGGTGCTCCACCAGTGAGTGAATGAAGCTGAAGAGATGGAGGAGCGAGGGGCAGATTCATTCTTACTCAGTATTGGGCTAAGAGGTCTGTGCTGACATATACATCCTTTCCTCCCTCAGCTCCTCCCCCAGACGTTGCTTTCCTTCCCTAAGCGTGCTCGCGTGCACACAGCAGCACGGCACAGGTGCAAGCCACACACCGGCCAACGCTGATCGGGGTTCACTATGCGCCAGGCACAGGTCTAGGTGCTTTAGGCGTATTATCTCCTGCATCGTAGGCACTGCTATTCTGCTCCTTTTGTGAGCGAGGAAACTGAGTCACAGAGAAGTGAAAAAACTTGTCCAGAGTTATGCAGGGATTAAGTGGTAGATCCAGGACTATTAAAATTCATATTAAGGCAAAAGATGCTTGGGAATTCCTCGCCCATGTAAGGGAGCTGCCAATCAAATCTCCTCTCCTTCCAGAGCAGCACGAGCCCCCAGGCCTGGCTTGGAGAGGACAGTGTCCCAGGCCAGTGGGAGGGTGGCAGTCAGCGCATGGAGGTCCTGGCTTTTGGCACCAGGCAGAAAAAAATGGAATTTATTGGTGCCTACCACGTGCAGGGCGTGCTTCAGCATCTATGAGCTTAGGACAAAACAAAAGGGGACTCTGGATCCTACACCCTCTCCAGCACTGTCTAATCTCACCGCCCCCTTTCTCCACCAAGCATCTTAGACGCGACCGACACCCTCCCTCCCCATCGTCTCGCCTTCAACCTTGTGCACTGGAAACCCAGCTCTGCCTGCTGGTCCCACCTCTCCACGCAGTCTTCTCACCAATCCCCAGCGAGCTCCATGGGGGCAAAGCTCCATGGAGCTCCATGGGGACACGTGTAAGTTCTCACCTTCCAGATCTCTCAGTGGAATTCAGTGGAGTCGAGGAGATTCCTCCGCGGTGGATTTCCCCCTGCTCTGCTCTCCGCAGTCTCTTTCTCCCTCCTCCTCCCCCGTCCTGAGAGCTGCAGTCCCTCAGGACCTCTCTGCGCACCCTCTCTCCAGTCAGATGGCTTTCAGTGTCCGTTCAGTCCATAAACATTCCTGGTACACCTACCATGTGCCAGGCACTGTTCTGGGGAGATAGCAGAGAACAAGGCTACAAAGTCCCTGCCCTCGTAGAGCTTACGTTCTTGTGCAGGAAGATAGACAACATGCAAATAATACTCGACGTCATGTCAGCTGGGGACAGATGCTGTGACAAGATTAAAGCAGTAGAGAGAGAGAAAGAGCATGTCACTGGAGGGTGGCCAAGGCTGCTCTCTTAGGTGGGTGGCCCTGGGAGACGCCTCTCGTGTCGAATCCATCTCCCAAGTCCCCCCTGGCACCCGCACTCCCAGCCTTCCTCATCCTTCCCCTTTCAGTCCCTGGTGTCCCCTCCGCTGATGCGCTCCACACAGCCCTGTGCCTCCGCCCCTCAGCCCGAATCCACCGTCCCTCCCACCTGGACTCGTGCCGTGATCTTTGACCGATTGCTGTTCCCATGCATGCACTCTTCCCCTGCTGCTCCACTCTGCAGCCGGACTGACTCTCCTTCAAACACGCGCCACATCATGTCAGCCCCCTGTTACAGTCCTTTGCGGAGACGCTGTGATGCCTCATTCAACCCCCTTCAGCCCTTACTGTCTTCAGACGTGGCTGCCTGACTGCCAAATGCCCGCACCTGCACCTCTGCCCACCGGAGAATACCATTAGCCGTTCCTCTCCCCGGAGCAGCCCCGCAGTGAGCGTGGTGTTAGTGGGTGAGCACCCCAGCTCCTTCACCCTCAGGAGGGACCGTTCTGGGGGGTGTGCTCTGCCTTGCTCCCCGGGGTCCCCACTGAGGTCGCGTTTTGGTGCCCGTGGTGCTAACGGGTTTGATAACTCACTTTTAAGTGGCTTTCTTCACTTCCCCAGTCCCCTACTGGTGTTTCCTGGACCACTTTTCAAATAAACCATTTCCAATCAGATCCTTGTCCCTGGGTCTGCTTTGGAGCGAGCCCAAACTAAGATACCTCTGAAGGCCTCTCTTTGGCCATGGAGGATAAATTGCAGATTCCAAAACTTTGGTGTCTTGCAAGCTCAGACCCCGTTCTACCTCTCCAGCCCCATCTCTGCTCTCTCTCCAGCCGCCGAAAACTTCTTCCAATTCCTGTTTGTCGCCACAGGGCCTTTGCACTTGTAGCTCCCACTGCTTGGAATGTTCTGCCCCAACTCTTCACCTGCCTGAGTCATTCTTCAGGTTACTTGTCAGAGAAGCCCCTCCTGAGCTCAGGGTGTGATCCTATATTTAGTCGTCAGTGACAAGAGGGACCCAGTGTGCTTTCCTCTCCTCTTTATCCTTCAGCACTCAGAGCAACGCCCAGCTAGTGTCAGGCCCAGGAAATACTTGTCAACGGAATGAGAAAATGAGTGGGCCATGAATGACCAGCGTGGAGTCATCAAACGTGGGGACAGAGCTTTTTGTAGTTGTTGCTCACGTCCCTACATCTTCAGCCTCTCCCTCTCCACTGCACTGGTTTATAAACGTGATCAAATCTTGTCTCTTAAACGAACAGCTCTCCCTTTTTTGTGTAAGTTGCTAGAGAGATGGAGGGCAGACTGACAACACGGAGGGGCTTCCGTTTTCAGACAGGACGGCGGACCGGCACGGGCTGCTGCGGTTTCCCTCAGACTCCAACACCTGGCCATGCTTCAGGGGACATAGGAAGGTTGACTGCGTGCAGTAGCTGACCCCCAAGTGAGGATACCCCGTGAGACAACGGGACGTTGAGTCCCCGTGCAGGGGCAGCTGAGGTCTGGGGGAGTGACAGGGATGGGCTGGAAGAGGACTTTCTCCTCCTTTTCACACACAGCATGGTGGATTATTGCCTGACTCACTGTGTTAGAGGACAGGAAAACAGAACAAGCCAGGCACCATCAGAGCCCCAGCTGGGGAAGGCATTCTGCAACAGAGGATGGCTGCAGCTCACTGCAAAAGAACCTATCTAAGACTCAGGAACCGCTGGAGGGAAGGGGTGAGAACACGAGGGGGAGGGGCAATTGAGCGCAGTCATGCTAGAGACTCTGTTCTGAGGTGTGGCCCCTCCCGGCTCACCTAAAGCTTCCAGTGCTGGGAGCCAGGCCGTGCCCTGTTCCCAGGAGGACATGGGCAGCCCAGCATCTGATGCTTCCCAAGAACACGAAAGATGAGCTTGCAGGGAAAAGCACCAGGCAACCAGAGGAGCTTAGCACTATGCAAAAGGCCACGGAAGGAACACTCTTTATCAGAAGAGACAGAACTAATGGAAAAAGACTAAACAGGAAATCTAAATAATCATAAATATCCTTAGCGAAAAGAGGATCATAGGAAATATGAATCAGGAACAAGGAATTATAAATAACAAGTTGGAGATGTTGGGTACAAAAGGTACAATTTTTGAAATGAAGAACTCAGGATGGGTTGAATAGCAGAGAGAACGTAGCTGAGTGAGAAATGGCTGAGCTGAACGACTTAGCTGAGAACCTCACCCAAAAGACATCAGGAAGCAGTGAAGAGACACGTCTGAAAGACCAGTCGGGAGACAGGAGGAAGGAAGAAGATACGCTCTGATCCACGTTACCAGCGCTGCAGATGGCCTGCACGGGTCTCTGTGTCCTGGTGTTCACCTCCCTGTGTACACATCAAACCCGCCTCCTCACAACATTGAATAAGCCTGACCTGTGTGCCCGGAAGGATATCGAGGATCCACCAGACTGTAGTTTCTGAGGCTAGGTCATAAAAACACTGTGGCTTTCTCCCTACTCTCTCTGGGCTCACTTGCTCAGGGAAGAGCCAGCTGCCATGTCGGGAGGACCCTCAATCAACACTACGAAGAGGTCCACAGTTTTAGGAACGTTGGCCAACAGCCAACACCAACTTGTCAGCCACGGGAGCGAGCCCTCGGGAACCAGAGCCTCTAACCCCACGCAAGCCTTCAGATGATTTCAGCCCTGGCCAACATCTCAACTCTAATCTTGAGAGATTCTGAGCCAGAACCCCACAGCTAAGCCACCCCCAGATTCCTGACCCCAAGAAAGTGTATGAGATGGCTTAATGCCATTAAGCCATTAAGTTTTAGAGTAATTTTCATGTAGCAATAGATAACTAACACCCCATCCATATACTAGGAGTCCCAAAAGACTAAACAGAATAGAGAAATTTTTGAAAATATAATAACCAGGAATTTCCAAGAATACAAAGAATGTGTGTTAATATGGAAAGAATTCATTGCATTCCCAGATAAGTATGTAAGACTAGACACATTTCAGTGGAATCTTTAAAATCTCAAAATAAAAAATAAAGTTCTACAAGTTTCCAGGGAAGAAAAGATCACCTATAAAGAAATAAAAGTGAGATTTAATATCTAATTTCTCAACAGCAACACTGAATGCAGGGAAATGGAATAACATCTTCAAAGAGTGGAAGGAAAATAACTTTGAACCTACACTTCTAAATTTAATGAAATTTTCATTTAAAATGCAAAAAGAATCACACTGGAAAATAGCAGTTTCTTAAAAGACTAAGTATGCAACTACCATACAACTCAGCAATTGCATTCCTGGGCATTTATCCCAGAGGGGAAAAAAACATATGTTCATGCAAAAACCTGTACATGAATGTTTATAGCAGCTTTATTCATAATAGCCCCAAACTAGAAACAACCAGATGTTCTTCAATGGGTGATGGGTTAAATAAACTGTAGGGTGTCCATACTAGGTAATTCTACTTAGAATAAAAAGGAACAAACTATGGAGACACTCAACAACTTGGATAAATCTCCAGAGAATTATGTTGAGTAAAAAAGAATAGGTCAATCCTAACAAGTATACACTGTATGATTCCATTTGTAAAAATGTATTAAAATGGGAAAATTATAAAAATGGAGAACAGTTTCGTAGTTGCCTGGAGAGAGGAGATTGTGGGGGGAGGTCCGGCATTCTGAATAATAAGACCTTTACATCTGTACAACAACCGAAAGGATTATGAGGAGAAATAAATAAAGCAACATTAGCAGTTGGAGATGGTAATGCCCTTCTCTTGGAACCCGACAGATGAAGCAAGCAGGAAAGAACTCTGGGTTGTGGTTGATTCCTCCACAATAATAACCTTTATTATTTTTGTTTTTATTTCATATTTTGACCCCGAAAGTTGGGCTATTTACACTGTTTGATAACAAATAGACACACCCCACTGTTTGCATAGCTGATTTCATCCACTGTCATCATGATTCACGCTTTATCATGTTTTAGGCATTAAAAAATATTTTTCCCCTTTGGAACCCTGGGTCAATATTTGGATGTTCCATTGGATTCAAGTCAAGAAACAGTAAGTGCCACCCGGCATATTCTTCATCGATGTTCCCGTGTCCCCAGCTCCTGCCCAGCCCCTGCCCTATCTCCCCTTCCCTTTGCGGTCAGTCTTTGGCCCAGGAGCAGCCTGTGTTTACTGTCTTCTCTTCCCTCTCGATGTGCGGGCTTCCGTCCTCAGGGCTTCATGGAAACATCTCTAACCCAGGTTCTCCATGACCTTCCAGTGGTCAAATCCAGTGGACACTTCCCAGGGCTTATAATATGTGACTTCTTTGCAGCATTTAACAATGTCAGCCACACCTCCCTGAAACTCTCTTCTTCATTATTTTTTATGGCCCGAGCCTCTCCTGTCTCCTCGCAGCTCACTGCCGGCTGCTGTGCAGATCCTTCTCCTGCCCGCCGCTTAAACATCCATCCCTGCCTTGCGCTCGGCCTCGTCTCCCCGGGAAATTTTACTTAAGTTCATCACTTCCAGTACCCTGTAGCTGATGACCCACCAGCCTCTTTCTTAAACTCGAATCCCCTCCCCTGGACGATCCACAGGGACTTCACACTCAATTCCACCCAGCACCGCTGCGCCCGTCCCTCCTTTCTCGTGTCTTCCCGTCTCAGTTTCATGACTCCTTCATCCACCCAAGTCACTCAAGCCAGAGCTTCCTGTGGGTCTTCTTATCTCTCTCGCCTCCCACCTCTATGAATAATTATTCTGTTAATCCTAAAGATGCCATCTCCCACGTGTCTCCTGCATCCCTGCTCTCGTCTTCTCGCCTTGGCTCGTGACCTCAGCATGGCTCTCCTGGATTGCTCACCTTTTCCCCAGCCCGCGATCTTGGCTTCCTTCACTCTTTTGTTTCGCTTTGTTTGTTTAGTGGGCGCCATCCAACTCCCTCATTCTTTATTTCATACCGCCTTCTTAAAAGTTCTCCTGTTAGGCCAGGCGCGGTGGCTCACGCCTGTAATCCTGGCACTCTGGGAGGCCGAGCCGGGAAGATCGCTCAAGCTCAGGAGTTCAAAATCAGCCTGAGCAAGAGCGAGACCCCGTCTCTATTAAAAATAAAAATAAATTAATTGGCTAACTAAAAATATATAGAAAAAATGAGCCGGGCATGGTGGCACATGCCTGTAGTCCCAGCTACTCGGGAGGCTGAGGCAGGAGGATCACCTGAGCCCAGGAGTTTGAGGTTGCTGTGAGCTAGGCTGACTCCAAGGCACTCTAGCTGGGGTAACAGAGTGAGACTCTGTCTCAAAAAAAAAAAAAAAAAGTTCTCCTGTTAGAAATATCTTCTGTGATAAAGTCTGGCTGCATGTTGCACAGTATTAATTTCTCTTTCTTTTGGAAATAACACTCCAACGTTTCTTTGAGATCTGCCCCTTCCCTGTGGTGTGCAGACCTGCCGGAATCATAAATCAGGGGTTCCGGCCTTCCCAAACTAGACCAAGTGGTCTCCGTCTCCAAGAACTTCAAATCTTGTGTAGACCGATTCAAGGACGCAGAAGTACGACCCCCTTGCTTCAGCAGCACGTGGACAAACTAGCAGCTTGCACTAGCTAAGCAAGTGGCCGTCTTCTAGTTCCTGTTCTTTTCTAAGCCCAATCCGTAAGCCTTTATTTTCCCAGTTCTGTGAGTTACCAGACATTCTTCAGATAAACCCCTCTTCTGACGAAATTAGCCAAAAATCTATTTCTGTTGCTTCTAAGTAGGAGGCCTGTCCCCAAATCCAAACCCACCTGCGGGGCAGGAAAGGCCCCTCACTAACTGCCTCCGCCTTCTCCTCCAGCACCGTCCCTGGTCATGGGTCCCCCACCGCTCCCTTGGCCTTTAGGATGACGCGTCGTGTCCCCAACACGCCACGCCCAGAAAAGTCCTCCTTCAAGTGCCAACTCATCGCTCTTCCTCAGTGAAGCCTCCCTGGCACCCTCGGGCACTCCACCTGCCCTGGCACCTTGTACCCTCCTCTGTCACGTTATAATGACACTGCCTCTTTACATGTCCTTCCCCCAATAGCCTGGCACACGGCAGGGGCCCAATAGGTGCCACTCGAAGCCTCAGTTTCTTCGTCTAGAATAAGGAATAATAGCATCTACTTTCAGACATCAAGATTCTTCGTTGTAACCTGTAGAAAACATCTCCACCAACCTAAGCAGAAAGCAGCTCTCCTGCAAGGGTGCTGGTGAGCTCGGACACTGTCTGCCAGGGGGGCTGGGGGGGGGGCCGGGCTGAGAACACGGGTAGGAGGGAGGGGTGCTGGCCAGGCCAGGCACGGCTTAGGGAAGGCGGGCTCGGGCACCACTGCCGTGGGCGGTGCACACTGGACGCCTCTGCGAGCCCCAGAATGGCTTCTGACCTGCCCTCGGGTCTCTATGTCACTTGCTCCTTTGGTGTGTGTCCAGGCCCCATGTGCTGGACGTTCAGCCTCGATGTTGGGGAGTTCAGGTGCTCAGCAGAGACCTCCCATGAAGACGTCCATCAGATGGCCGCAGTTGGGTTGTTAGGAGGATTGAATGAGACGAGGCGTGATTCAGCCATTCTCAAACACTTCCCCTAAAGGCAGAGGAATGGAATGTACCCCCGTCAGGGCACCCAGCCTGGAGCCTCAGGCAGCAAGGTCCTGTTATAGTCTGCATTCTATATTCTATATTGGATATTCTTTCTTTCTTTTTTTTTTTTTTTTTTTCAGGGTCTCACTCTATCGCCCTGGCTAGAGTGCTGTGCTGTGGTCATAGCTCACAGCAACCTCAAACTCCTGGGGTCAAGCGATCCTCCTGCCTCAGCCTCCCGAGCAGCTGGGACGACAGGCGCACACCACGACACCCAGCTGTTTTTTCTATTTTTGGTAGAGATGGGGTCTTGCTCTTGCTCAGGCTGGTCTTGAACTCATGAGCTCAAGTGATCCTCCTGCCTCGGCCTTCCAGACTGCTAGGAGGACAGGCGTGAGGCACTGCACCTGGCCCTGTTATATTCTTTCAACAAGAAAGCTTTATTAAGTGCCCACCATGTGGCAGGTCCTCTTCTCAGCACTGGGCATACATTATTGAGCAAAACAGACATGGCCCCTCCTGAGGCAGATCTGTAGTCAGTCTAGTGTTCATCTGTAGCGTCTCATGTTTGGTTTGGAAATGAGTATGTATGTTTGCATTCTCTTCGCTAATGGGACTATGGTAATATATCCGTAGTACACCAGGGCTTGTCTCAATACAAAAGCAATGGCTTCCTGGTAAAGCGGTGGAGACTCCTGGGCTGGTGGCTGCCCTGCCCTGCCCTGTTTGCTTAAAGAGATGAAACGCTGGGTTTGTGTACCCATATTTGAGCAAGTTCTGGCTGACACAGAGAACAAAACTTAGGCTGAGTTTGTGGGAGGCAAGAAATCCCATGGGAGGGGGCAGCAGGAAGGGGATGACAGCAGACCAAGGCCTGGGCCAGGAACACAACACCCTGGAAGTCCCTCCCTCTGCCCGCGGCACCTGGATTCTCACACAGAGCAGCCCCGGCCTGGCAGTGGGCACACTACTGGGTGGTGACTGGCGGTTCTGGGCTGGTGGGCCACAGGCTCCGGGCTCAGCGGGGACTTGACGGCCGCAGTCACCGGGCAGCAGGGTGGATGTGTGCGGCTGGCAGCAGTGGCCAGCCAGGAGCCAGGACAAGAGCCCTCGGGTGTGCAGGGCCAGATGTAGAGTGGGAAAGGGGCCCGGAGGGTTCCGCCCACCCATGGCGAGCGGTTTGGGAGGGCTTCGTTGCCCAAGGAAACTCGCCCTCCTTCCCAGGCGCATGGCTGCACGGCTCAATGAGAAACAGATGCCAGTGGGAGTGGGGTGAGGGCCGCGGTCCCCACCTGGGGATATGGGGTTGGCCTGAGCTCCCCTGCCTCTCCACCCCTGGCCCCTGGTCAGAAGCAGGCCCAGAAAAGACCGACTGGTGAAGCCTCCCCAGCCCGGCCTGGCTACAGCAGAGGCCCTGGGACTACAGCTCACACACGGGTCCGTCCACAAGGGTTTGGGCCGCAGTGCGCAGTTGTTGATGTGACAGTCCTAAGAGGTAACATGTAGTGCTCACTGCATGCCGAGCAGTGCTCTAAGTTCCTTTGTTCCTCCCAGCTGTCCTATGAGCCATGTACCCATTCTCCCCATTCTCACAGGCACAGAGAGGTTAAAAAACTTGCCCAAGACCACACAGCTAGTAAGTGGCAGAGCTGGGATTTGAACCCAGGCAATTGGGTTCACGATCTTAAGCCCTGTCTGACATTGATCTTGTACCTTTTAGCCCCGACAGAGAGGATAGCCAATATTTTTTTCAGCAACAACTGTCTGACTAGGTGATTTATTATCCTGATTTCATTTTACCTTCAGGGATATTATTATTGTTATCCCCATTTTATAGATGAAGAAACTGAGGCTCAGAGAGTACATTATGGAACCTGCCTGAAATCACAAAGTCACTCCGTGGCTGAGCCTGGATTTGAATAAAAGTCCGTCTCTCTGCAAAGCTCGGCACATAATAGTACCTCAATAAACACTGAGCCCCTTCCCTGTTCTCTGGCTCCTGGACTCGTGGTTCTTGGACTCGTGTCTATCCTGGTCTGGCTGCCGTGCCACACTCAGGGGTCCTGCACCAGCTGCCCCTCGTCTTAGCCAGACCACGTCCTGTTGGTGAACCAGCCAGAAACAGCCAGGGAGAGCATGGAGACTTCTAGACAGGGGCTGATGGGAGCTGTTGCTTCCCCTGCCCAGCCCACCCGCCTCCCCGCAGGGGCCTCCGGCCAGGAGCCAGCCGTGCAGACAAGGGCCGCATGGATCGGCAGCCTGTGGCTGGCCCCGAGGGCGCTCGGCCAGGTGCCTGCGGCCACCGGAGAGAAGGGCCTCTCTTCTCTCCACTCAAAGGTGGATTGAGGAAGGCTGGCTCCACGATTTTTCCAAGGAGCTCATCCGGAGCCAGAGAATGGGAACATCTGTGCCCTGGGCTCTGTCCTGGAGGAGGCTCAGGCCACAGCCTGGGGCTGGCGTCAGCTGGAGACAGCCCTGCGTGGAGGAGGCTCTGTCCCCCTGGCCAGCGGTGGGGCCGCTCCCAGCTGGCCTGGGAGGGAAGGAGCCCGGGCCAGGCAGGGGAGGGAGCTCAGGGCCCGAGGCTTGGGCACCGGGGCCTTCTTGCTCGGCTATTTGTGCAACGGCTGGAGGAGGCCCTGGCAACCCAGCACGGCTCCTCCTCCCCAGCCCTGGACCAGGTCTTCCCCTTGCCCTCTGCCTTCGGTGGTGGCACTCATGGGCGTCCCTCACCTCCTCCGCCGGCCTGCTCACGGAGCCTGCCAGGGAGTGTAGAGATCAGCTGCTCCATTTGTTCTCACCTGACTCTTTTTTCACTAGGATATTTTTTAAATTTAAGTTTTATTTTTTTGAAAAGGGAAGATATTGACATGTTTCAAAAATCAAAACATAATAAAAATATATACATTGAGGCCCGGTGCTTGGTGGCTCACGCCTGTAATCCCAGCACTCGGGAGGCCAAGGCAGGAGGGTCGCGTGAGCCCAGGAGTTTGAGGTTGCAGTGAGCTACGGTGACACCACCACACTCTACCAAGGGTGGCAGAGTGAGACACTGTCTCAAAAAAAAAAAGAAAAGAAAAGACATACATTGAGAGGTCTCACTTCCACCTGTGATTTCGTTCACTCTCCCCGGCCCCCCAACCTCACCGCAAACCACAGGGTCCATGTTAGCTTCACGTGTGTCCTTCCAGGGTTCATGTGTGCAAATCAAGCATATACAGATATATGTATTCTTATTTCTCCTTTTTTTTTTTTTTGAGACAGAGTCTTGCTTTGTTGCCCAGGCTAGAGTGAGTGCCGTGGCGTCAGCCTAGCTCACAGCAACCTCAATCTCCTGGGCTCAAGCGATCCTGCTGCCTCAGCCTCCCGAGTAGCTGGGATTACAGGCATGCGCCACCATGCCCGGCTAATTTTTTTCTATATATATTAGTTGGCCAATTAATTTCTTTCTATTTATAGTAGAGACGGGGTCTCGCTCTTGCTCAGGCTGGTTTTGAACTCCTGACCTTGAGCGATCTGCCAGCCTCAGCCTCCAAGAGTGCTAGGATTACAGGCCTCAGCCACCGAGCCCGGCCTATTTCTCCTTTTTTAATACATTAAAAAACTAGCATACTAGGTATCATTTCTTTTTTTTAAATTTTTTTTTGCTTTTTTAAAACTTAATATAACCTGGAGATATTTTCTTATCATTATTTTGAAAGCATCTTCATTTTCCAGCTGTATGGTATTCCGATTTGTGGCTATTCTATAGTTTGTTAACCAGATTCTAAAGATGAACACATGGGTGGTTTCCAATCTTTCCCATCCTATTTCTAAATGCAGTCTCGTGAGGGAGATTGGCTTGCGCCAGGCTGTTCTGGTTGGCGCAGATGGCGAAGCCAACCCCCAGCGTGCAACCTCCACTGTCCCTGCCTGGCTTTGGAAGACCTTTACCAGAACCCCATGGTTCCATGAAACGACTTCAAAACCACGATTTTATCCCCGTCTGCTCATTTTATAAATGGGAAACTAAGGCTCAGAGCAGAAACAAGAGTGACCTGAGGTCACAAGTTTAGCTCGTGGCACAACTGGAACTACAAACTAGATCTCCTGGGCTCTGCTCATGACACTGTCTAGATTTTAACTCGAGAGGTCCCAGGGCAGGCTTCTGGGATCACTTGACTAGGGTCAGAGGCAGATGTTACTATGGATGCATTAATAGACCCAGCCCTGGACTCACCCACAGAGCCAGCCACGGACCCAGCCATGGACTCAGCCATGGGCTCACCCACAGACCCAGCCACAGACCCAGCCATGAACTCAACAACAGACCCAGCCACAGACCCAGCTGTGGACTCAACCACAGACCCAGCCACAGACCCAGCCACGGGCTCACCCACAGACCCAGCCACGGGCTCACCCACAGACCCAGCCACGGGCTCACCCACAGACCCAGCCACGGGCTCACCCACAGACCCAGCCACAGACCCAACCACGGGCTCACCCACAGACCCAGCCATGGGCTCACCCACGAACCCAGCCACGGAGCCAGCCACGGGCTCACCCACAGACCCAGCCACGGGCTCACCCACAGACCCAGCCATGGGCTCACCCACGGACCCAGCCACGGACACAGCCATGGACTCACCCACAGACCCAGCCACGGGCTCACCCACAGACCCAGCCACAGACACAGCCATGGACTCAACCACAGACAAAGCCACGGGCTCACCCACAGACCCAGCCATGGGCTCACCCACGGACCCAGCCACGGACTCACCCATAGACCCAGCCATGGGCTCACCCACAGACCCAGCCACAGATCTAACAGTAGATCCAGTCATGCACCCAGACAAGGGTCCCAGATCTGTCTCTCTCACGGCTTGGGGTCAGCTCCTTCACACTCCCAGCAGGAAGGGCTTTGAGTCCATCAGAGGAACGCTGAGCCACCCAGGCAGGACGGGAGAATTAGGGCTGCCGAGCTGGACTCTTAAGAAATCCAAAGTCAAGACCGTGTGAAAATAAGGAAGTACGCGAGGCCCCAGACTTTGGAGGCACATGTAAGCAAGTTGTGCTTTTGAAGAGAATCACTAGCGACATCAAAAATATGTACACTAGGTACCAGTAAAAAAAATAAAAATGAAAAGAAAAATCCCTGGAGAGTTTTACAATAGGCAAGTGACCGAGGAAACATATTTTATGAAAGAGAAATTTCTTCACCGCTGAGCAAAGGTGGGGGCGGAGGAGGGTTTGTCTAACAGGAAAGGATTCAACCAATAAACAGAATCCCAGCAGGCCGAGAGGAAAACCAGCCCAACAGCGGGGGAGGGAGGCCCAGTCACATCTGAAAGACTAAATCTCCAGGACTAGCACTGTCTGGGGACACAGGGGAGAGGCAGGGTTTGCAGGGAACCAGGGGTCTCGTAGACAAGGCGTCCGTCCGACTGGCCCAGCAGTGAGGCGACTGCCGGGGGCAAGGCGGCAGGTTTTGGTGGAACCTGGTGGACGCGGCCTAATCCCAGCCCTGAGGGTGCTGCTCCCACTCTCGCAATACGCTGTGGAAACGCAGCTGGCCCGGGAGCCAGGACACCTGGGCCCGTCCTTAACTCTGCCATATACAGGGTGACTCTGGACAAGCCATGCCACCTCCATGGGTCCGGCTTCATCTCCTCTACGATGAGAGGCTTGGACTCAGCCAGCGTTCTTCTGAGCTGCAAAGGGAAGGGACTGGACCTTGGCCTTAGAGGCGTGACCCTCAATCCCTGTGAGACAGGGCGGGGTGGCCTCTCTGCCCTCGTGAGCTCGCGGGCTCGGACAAGGAGCACCTCGGCAGCTCAGCCGTGATGAGCCGTCCCCTGGCTTTCTTGTGCTGAGCCCCAGAGGACGGTCTGAGATGGAATTTCTCATCATCCTAGGGAGCAAGGTGTAGGATTTGATTGTGCAAAATACAAAACCATGAGAGTCCTTGCACCCAGACGCGTAGGGAGAAATGCATCTTTGCTTCATCAGGTTTGTCTGCTGCCACGGGACCACCTGCTGGGCACCCTCCCCCCACCCCCCCAGCGGCCAAGGCTCTGTGAGGAACAGCCGCTTCCTCCCAGCACAGGAACCAGCGGCTGCAGGCCTGTTTGCCCAGCCCCTCTAGCCCTAGTGACAAAGGACGCTGTGCTCTGAGGCTTTGTGCCGGGGAGTAAGAGAGGAAATGGCTTGTCGTGTCTTCCCGGCCCCTGGTTACCGTAAAGGTCCCAGCCCCAATGCGTGGGCACACACAGCACACTGCACCCATGCGCACACGTATACCTGCTCTTTTTTTTGAGACAGAATCTCACTTTTTGCCTGGACTAGAGTGCCATGGTGTCAGCCTAGCTCACAGCAACCTCAAACTCCTGGGCTCAAGCAATCCTCCTGCCTCAGCCTCCCAAGTAGCTGGGACTACAGGCATGCGCCACCATGCCCGGCTAATTTTTTCTATATATTTTTAGTTGGCCAATTACTTTCTTTCTATTTTAGTAGAGATGGGGGGGTCTCGCTCTTGCTCAGGCTGGTCTCAAACTCCTGATCTTGAGCAATCCTCCCGCCCTCGGCCTCCCAGAGTGCTAGGATTACAGGCTTGAGCCACCGCGCCTGGCCAGGTATACCAGCTCTTAAGGGGAGACAGACAGGTGCAGACAGGGCCCCTTCAGAGGCCACGAGACTGGGCGCTGGGCATTTTGGGCAGGGGCTCAGCCACTTGTGTCCCCAGGCTGGGCCATGTCCCCAGGCTCTAGCTGAGGCAGGGGGTTGGCTGCAGAGGAAGGAGCACCAGTGGCCAGGGGCCTCACTGGGATGGCAGTGTGGGTGAGGATGGGTGATTCCAGGGCCAATGCCAGGCAGCCACTCCACAGCCCCTGAGCTCTGGGCAAGTTTGGGCCAATCAGGATCCATTGCCTCTGAATTGGGGGCTGTGACACGTGGGTGACAGCACAGCCACTCCAGAGTCATCCTCCCCACCCCTGGCCTTGACCTGAGACCTGTCTTACCCCACACCTCACAGCTGGGTTTTGGGCTGGTCTCAAAACCATGAATATTTGTGTGTGTGTGTGTGTGTCTGTGTGTGTAACATGGTTTATTGCATTGATGAGTCTATAAAAAGGGATTACACACAGGCACATGGACGTGGAGCTATAAAGAATACATCAACATGATGACTGATTAGATGAATGACGAACTTAGAAGGGAGCATTTTTTTATGATACATAATAATTTGCTCAGAAAGGACACATCTGAGTAGTTTAAAAGGCAACTTTCCATTGATTAAAAATATGTGCAAGTACAGTCAGCCCTCTGTATCCGTGAGGTCCACCTCCAGGGATTCAAGCAACCGTGGATCGAAAATATTTGGGGGAAAAAATGGAGGATTGCATCTGTGAACGTGCACAGACTTTTTTTTCCTTGTCATTATTCCCGAAGCAATACAGTACGACAACTGTTTACATAGCATCTACGTTGTGTTAGGTGGAATAAGTAAGCTAGAGATGAATTAAAGTGTACGGGAGCGTGTGCACAGGTTGTGCACAAACACTACACTTTTGTGTCTTGGGGACGTGAGGATCCTCAGGTTCTGGTATCTTTGTGGGGGGCGTTTCTAAAACCAATCCCCTGTGGATACCAAGCGATGACTGTATTTCCAAATGCACATTATTATTATTATTATTTGAAACAAGGTCTCACTCTGTGACCCAGGCTAGAGTGCAGTGTCATCATCATAGCACACAGCAACCTCAGAGTCCTGGGTTCAAGCGATGCTCCTTCCTCAGCCTCTTTTTTGCTTTGTTAACCCTAACTTTTCCTTTAAGACTTAACTCTAATATCACCTCCTCCAGGAAGCCTTCCCAGATTCTGCTACCTCAGTCTCCTATTGCTCCCAGACTCACACTCCTGAGTCTTTGCGAAGCACATGGTGTGGACAGGACACCATAAGCTCCTTGGTCTTCCCCGAGCACACCCAGTGAAGCAGGGAGTAAAGGAGCCGTTGCTGGAGCAGCAGATAGGGCCAGGCTGGAGGGCCTGAATGCCAGGGAAGAAGTCAGATTTTAGCTGTGAGTGATGATGCTTCACTGAACGTGTTTAAGGAGGGGTCACTCCATCAGATGCCCACTTTGGAATTGTCACCCTGGCTGCTGGAAAACAGAATGGAAGCCAGCCAAGCAGCCGGGTGGCCAGTTTGGGGGCTACTTGACAGCCCAGGTCTGTGGTGATCGACCTTGAGCAGTGGCAGCTCGGGGATGGACCCGGGAAGATTTATGAAATATTTAGGAAGCAAACGTTCAGGAAGCCCGGATGACGTGGAGGACCAAGAACGCCAGGCATCTGAGGCTCCCCAGAGCAGCCACAGCCTCGGCTCTCCCTTCGGCTCCCTTAACCACCCGCCGACCTCTCGGGCGCTCCCGGCACCCCAGCCCTCCTCTGCCAGCCTGTGAGCGCCGATGCACTGGGTGCTCTGGGCAGGAAGTCTGAGAACGGGGTGCACGAGCTGAAGCTCCGGAGAGGCAGGCGTGGCTCTGGCCTGCCGTGGCCCCCTGGAGGGCCCTCCCCGAATGCACGCAGTCATCCCCCGCTACCTGTGCCCGGGTGCTCGGCTTGTGCGTTTCAAGATGGTTTGAATTTTTTTCGAAAAAACGGCAACTCCTCGGACAGGCGAGCCAGTCCCAGTGAATGACCACACAGTGCAAGGTGACAAGGGCCTCTTTCACAGGCCCCAGCTGCACTGAGCGGGCCGGACAGCTGGAGGGAGCTCTCTGTGAATCAGCCTATGTTAGAAGGTCAGTCATTCGGAGCCTTGCTCTGCCCCGGGAGTCGGATTGAAGAGTGACAGCGGCATTTATGATGCTACGTGGCAGGGGAGTCTGTGTTGTCTCCGGTGACAAGACCCCGAACCCGTGATTACTGATTTAAGTTGTTCTTTCAACCCAAGACTGTTCTAGCCCCGGAGCCCCAGTGCTGAGTGCACAGGGTAGGTGCCAGACGACAAACACATTAATAATTCTTTAAGGAGATAACTTCGAGTGGTGATAAGAGCCGCAAAGGAGACAAAACAGGTCACGGGATGGAGAGTGATGGGTGGATGCTACTTTTGGAAGGCCCCCCTGTAGAGGTGACATTTCAGCTGAGAACCGAAGGACAAGGAAGAGGTGGCCATGTCCCAAGCAGAGGAAACAGCTCGTGCAAAGGCCCTGAGGTGGGACGAAGTTGGCCTGCCAGAGATCACGTGTAAGAGAGCGGTGGGATTTGGAGAGTCGAGAGTGTCCAAGGAAGCAGTGATCACTTGAGATGGAATGTCTCGGGAAGTGAGGGAGCCAGTCCGAGTGGCTCTGTGGCCCATCAGTCATGGGCAGCCAGGACAGTGGAAGGTTTGGAGACAGAGAGAAACAGAGGCATGAGCCGAGGGAGGCTTCATTCGTTCATGTACTAAACAACCATTTGGCAAGTGCCAACCACGTGCCAGGCACCAGAGATGCAGCAAAGCAAAGCCCAGCTCCTGCTTGTAACGGGCACCCGGCTTAACGAAGAGAAAATTCAGTCTAGAGGGGGTGAGAAAAGGAGGCCCAGGCAGAGCTGTTCAGAGGACTCTCCAGCAGAACAGGGGTTGGGTTTGCTTCTGTGCTACTCCAGACAGCAGATGGGGCTCGCACCTCCCAGGGACTAAAGTTGCCTGAAAATAAGATGGGCTGCTCTGGGAAATAGGAATGTTGTTGGAGTCTTTCAAGACAACTCAAGGAGGATACTGTAGACTGATGGTTCCAAAGGTTGTTCCGTGGAACACTGGTTCCTCAAGATGCTCCATGAAGAAAGAGTTCCCTGATCATGTAAGTTTGGGAAACACATCTTCCCATGTTCCTGTTTTGGTAATTTTACAAGGCATTCAACCCTATTTAAGATCCCAGGAAGTCCTGAAATAAAGTAACCTGTTTGACTTTTTAACTCGAGGTTTCCCAGAAGCATCTGGCTATGGAACCCCTTTATACACAATGCCTATTAGTATCCTGAGGGACTTGTGTGCTGCAGAGTGGAGCTTCCCAGACTACCTGTGGCGGAGGATCAAGGTTTTCTTTGTTTGTTTATTTGTTTTTCATCTGTCATAAACCTACACTTTCTTAAAATAAAAAATAAAAATGAATTATTAGAAAAAATAGACATAAAATACAAGTCCAGACATTATTATTAAATTTAATGAACATAAAAATTACAGCTCAATAAATATTAATATAACTAGAACACAAATAACGTATGAACAAAGAAAATACAAAACTGTACGTGTTGCCCATTGGAAGTGTATGTTTAGACAGTTACTACAGAGAATTGCTATAATAGTCATACTCTTGTCGTTCCACAATCGCAAATGAAACAATATCGGATAGGACTCACACTTATACAGTTGACTGATTTTCAACACAGTGGCCGATGCAGTCCTGTGAGGAAAGAGAAGTCTTTTCAACAAACGTTGCTGTAACAACTGAATATCCATATGGGGAAAACAAACCTTGACCTCATCCCATATCACGCATGCATTAATTCAAGATGCATCCTAGACCTAAATCTATATGTTAAAATGAGAAAACTCCCAGAAGAAATATACGAGAATATATTAACGATTCAAGAGTAGGCAGAGGACATAGAAAGCAATAACCATAACAGAAAAAGATGATAAATTGGATTTCATTAGAATTAAAAGCTTCTTCTCATAAAAAAGCACTTTGAGAAGATGAATAGGCAAGCCACAGACTGGGGAACATTATTTGCAAAACATATATCTTGGACGTGGGCAGAGTTGCGGGCTCACACTTGGAGCTGCCCCCCCCCCCCGCACCCCGCACTCCCCCCACCCCCACCCCCCGTGCAGGGGCCTTCAAACGGGCAAGAGGGTCCTGTCGCAGCCTGGCCGAGGCATCCGAGTGAGTCCTAGCAATGACAACCCACGTTCGCCTTCATGGTCCCCCTTTCCTTATGACTCAAGTAGTTCCGGGAACCCCATCTTCTGGCCCTACAGGAGTGACTGTGGAACCCCCTGGGGAAGGAGGCTGGCTGTCGCAGTCCCCAGCATCTGCGCGAAAACCCTTTCCGAGGAGTTGGCTGTGGTCTGGCATGTGCACCCTTGAGACTCGAGGGCTCCTTCCGGAAGCAGGGCTGCCGAGCGGCAGAAGCAGGGGCGGGGAGAGGCGAGTAACGTCCACGTTAGACAAGAGAGGAGACATCTGAGTGCAGAATCCGGCATGGACAGGCGACCCAGCCTGGACGCTACGGTGTGCATTTGGGACTCAGCAGCAAGCTACCGTGGCGCTGTCATCTGGAAAGCAACGACCAGTACCAGAGAAGCCTCTGGCGGTTTCTCCCAGTGTCAGACAGAGGCGGATATCCCATCGGGGGCATTTTAAAAAGTGAGGGAGGGGCCTTGAACTGGAACGCACTTCCGCCGTCGCCCGGCGTGTATCTGCTGTCGGTGGTACGGCCTGAGGAACCGGAGCTACCCACGTTAATGTCACAGTGACCGTGCGGGAGAGGAGAGGGGCCACGGTGCCTGCGTGAGGTGGAGAAACTGCCCCTGTGGACGGGCGAGGACCCGGGGAATTTTCTACAGAATAAGGACCAGCACACAGGGCGGGCAAGCCCACAGCCCCCTCTGCGACCCGCTGTCTTTGCACTTTTGTTGCAGCGGTTCGAACAGAACAGGGAGACGCTAAATACAAACCAACGATGTGGCAGCTGCACGTATTAAGCGCCCACTACATGCTGTGCACTGTTCTAAGCGCTTGGCATTCATTATCTCATTTAATCCCAGCAGTGACCCCTGAGAGGGGCACTGTCCAATCCCCACTTCACAGATGAGGAGACGGAAGCCTAGAGAAGTCACGTAACTTACCCAGACTCACACAGCCGGTGAGTGCAGGAGCGGGACTCAGACAGGAATAGTGACACCAGAGAGAGGCGACAGTCCCAACACCGCTGGGTGCCATTCTGGTGCCCCACCTACGAAGGACGTTAACACACTCACATTTTCCCAGAAGGTGGCGAGCCTAGAAACCATATCCCGGAGGGACACTTGAGAAACTGGAGAAGCAAACATTCCAACAGGGCACGGAAGCACCCTGCAACGTGTGAGGACGGAGAAGGAGTAAATATACTCAGTGTTTCTCGGGAGGCCGGGGGCGGAGGCTGCTAGGAGCTCACGAGCTACCTACTGCTGCGTAGCCAATTCCTCCAAACTTAGCCGCTTCAGACAGTGGGCATTCATTATTTCAGAGTTGCTGTGCATCAGGAATCGGGGTGCAGGTTAGGTGGGTGCCTCTGCTTCTCTGTCTCTCGCGAGACTGCACTTGAGGCGTGGGCTGGGCTGCAGTCGTCTTAAGGCTCGATGGCTCCCAAGCTCTCTCCCATGGCTGTTGCCTTGTGGACTCTCCCTGGCGCAGCTCACAGCACGGCAGCTTGCAGAGAGAGAGACAGAGAGAGAGAGAGAGTAAGAAAGAAGTCGGTCTTTTGTAACCTAATCTCAGAAGTGACATCCTGTCTCTTTGGGGACATTCTGTCTGATAGCAGCAGTTGGGAGGCCCAGCCCGCACTCAAGGTGATGGGGTTACACAAGGGTGTGACCACGAGGAGGAGGCAGGGAGACCTTCCTTAGGAGCAAGAGCTGTCCAGTAAGAAAGGGGCAGCGTCACACAGTGTGGGCTCTGGGGTCAGGTGTGCCCAGGTTCAAATCCTGACTGTGGGATTTGGCTCAGAGTAATGTGCATGTTATATTGTATTTCTGAATACATTACTGTAATTCAGTAATATATCTGAATATATTACTCTGAGCCTCTCTGAGCCTCGGTCTCTTTATTTCTCAAACAGGATAATAGGCTGGGCATGGTGGCTCTTGCCTATAATTCCAACACTTTGGAAGGCCGAGGCGGGAAGCTCACTTGAGCTCAGGAGTTTATGACCAGCCAGAGCAACATGGCAAGACCGTGACTCTAAAAAAAAAAAAATTTTTTTAATTTTAAAAAATGTGTTAGGCATGGTGGCATATGCTTATAGTCCTAGCTACTAAGGAAGCTGAGGCAGGAGGAGTTTGAGGTTGCAGTGAGCTATGATCACACCATTGCACTCCAGTCTGGGTAACAGAGTAAGACCCAGTCTTTAAATGAATAAATAAAATAGGATAATAATAACAGTATCTACCTCACAGGAAGGACTGTTGCGGGGATTAAAGGAGGTCTTGCACATGAGTAATTTACTGTGGTGCCTGCTGCTAAACACAAGCTTCATAAATGTTAGTCATCATCATCATTGTTACTTTTTATTGGTTATTTTTAAATTTTTTTATTGTTGTTATTTTTTATTGTCTTTCCTGTAGGTAGTGAGCTTCCCGTCCCTTCAGGTGCCTAACTGAGAAAGGGTCCTACATTGAGGAATAGTGTGAAGAAACTACAAATGCCCTTAATATTTGGGGCATTCTCGCCTTGCAGTATCTCACTGGGCGGAGCTGGATGCTAGTTGCTTGTGGGATTCCGTGAGTGTTTACTCTGCCCAAATTGATTTCATGACCACTGGCTAATGGGCCACAACATGCAGTGTCAGATGCCACAGGCTGAGTCCTGCTCCCATCTTTTTCGGTGGGATTAGGTGACTTGCTCAAGAGCAAGCAGCCACTTAATGGCAGAGCCAGGACCAGAACCTGGTCTCCAGAATCCAGCCCACTGTTCCTCCAACTTTTGCACCTTTGGGAGATCCAGAAAAGACCTTCCCCTCTCTCAGGAGTTGGTGTATGTAGGAAGGAGCTGCCTGAGCAAATCGGGGCTAAAACAGCAATCACTACTCAGCCACACTTGCAAAGAGACATCCACTCAACCCTTCTGCAGTTGCAACATGCAGAGTAAACACTCAGGGATCTTGCAAACCACCGGCAGCCAGCTCAGCCCTGTGGACTTTAATGCAAGGGAGAGTGCCCCAAATGATGACACCTGTGGCCCCTCCACGTGCCCTGAGATCCCACTGGGTAGTTTTGTAAGATAGGTCTGGCATTTGCATGGGAGAGAAGTCATGGCTCAGAGAAGACTCGTGGAAGAAGCCTCTACATCTCTGTGAGTCCGTGGCAATGTCCCTTGTCAATGAAGTGCCCTCCTCACCACGTTGCCTTATAGCCCAACACTTTGCTCCTTTTTGCCTCACCGTGGAGTGCCCCAGAACACTCCACACCGTGGGGATGTCCCTTGCAGACACGACAGAGCCCGCTCGGCCGCTGAGACAAAGTGTGGTATAAGGGACGCACGCCAGACCTATTACTCAAACAAACCGCCAATGTGCGGGCGGGAACAGGAGCAATTATTTAAGTACTCTTGGAAACCCTGAAATTTTCTTTCTCTTAGTCTATAGTAACCTTTTCTTCTGGGCTTCAGAACAGACTTGCAATTGTCAGCACAACCTCCCTCGGTCCTCCCTCCCTTCCCCTAGCACCCGCCTCCCCCAGGCTCCACGCACACTCGGAAAAGAAACCTAGGCAGGCAGGGTCTTCTGTGGGTTTCTAGAAAGCCCACCATCGCGGGGAATTTGAGCCCTTCCGCTATGACACCTATTGCGTGTGGCAGGTTCCAGGTTCCCCGCAAGCTGCAGCAGGTGGAGGAGCCAGTGGTGGAGGAGGGTGTTGGGTGTTGAGGATGTGGCAGGACACAAGGCTCCTCTTCAAACGGCTCAAGCCCCTGGAAAAGTGGCCCAGCAAACTTGGCTAGACACAGTTCCCGCGGTGGACCCAAACAGGAAGCGCCCTTGATCTCCACGGCCAGCAGGGGGCGCCCTGGAGTCCAGCACCCAACCAGGTGGAGCGACACTCCCACGGCCACCTGACCCAGCGTCACCGAGGTGCCCCTCCGGGGTGGCCCCTGGCGGCCGCAGCTGCCACCGAGAGCCAGCTGCTTCAGAGGCGGCGGCCCCAAGTCGTCCAAGCGAGAGAGGGCTGCGATGGTGACTGTCGTCATGTCCCTCGGCTTTTACCTGGGGTCTCCAGTGACATCACTTCCTCCCCGGCTCACCCCTTTTCCAGTAATCGTGCCCAGAGCGCCAGAGCTAATTGAAACAAGACGCGGACTTTCATGTTCAAGTAGCCTTCGGCTGGGAGGCGACGGCTGTTTCTGGAAAATGTTAACGCTTTCCTGTTGGACGCCAGGCCCGCTTGGAACCCAGCTTCAAACGAAACCTCATCTGTGAAATGAGGGGGTTGGACGATCCCAGCGAGCCGTCTGGCTCGGGCAGATTATGCCACTATGAAAAGAAAACCCACGGAGCCCTGGGTGGGGAGCTGGGGGCTACTTCTGGTTGGCAGTGGTGTTGTCGCCAATAGAGTGGTTGTGAATCAGCTTTTATTTTAAGCCTTGCAGCTGATAGATTAATTTCTATTTTATGGGCCATAGTCTCTGCATAATTCCAAGAAAATCACTGCATCAGAGGCTCCGCTGACATCACCAACCACCAAACCGGAGGCCCCGGGCGTGCAAACCTCAGGCCCGGTCGCTATTGGAAGGCTTGGCTCCAGGTAGAAGGAGGTCGTTAGGGTTGGGCCCCTGGTCGCCATGGATATGATATTTCTCCCTCCCCAGCCCCCTCCGGAGCTTTGTGCGAGACTCAGAGGGTTTCCCATCCCCCCCCTCCCCGTTTCCAGATTCGAATTTAATGGGTCCGATCACGGGTCAGGCAAATTCATCGCCCATGAAGACATGTTGGAGGCAGACAGAGCTCTATTTTCCGCACAGCCTGGCAAACTAAATTTTGGGGGTTTGGCCTTCGCTGCCGTATAATTTTGGCTTGGAGGTTTATTGTTTGTTTGTTAATTTATTTATTTCTCATGGAATTTCTCCATTTGGGTACAGTCTTCCTGAGACCTCCTAAGCTCTTTATTTGGAAAAGAAAAAAATATAAAAATATCTTTTTTTTTTTTTTTTTTTAAAAAGACTATATGCTTGTAGCCATTTCAACTGGGAGGCCAAAACCGCTGAATAGAGAAATGTGTTCAGAGGAGACCAGCCAGGAATTAGATGAACCACAGTGAAGACCAGCGGCCGGTTTCTAAATTGACAAAGCAGGGAGCTTTCTCTTTATATTAGTGTGCTAAATTATTTAGAATCCTTGATTCTCCATGTCGGAAGAGCCCTGAGAATCCGCCTCATCCCACCACCCGGGCTATGTGACATCCATCTGTCCTCCAGTGCTGGAAATGGCCACCCATTCTCTACTTCACTAGGCAATGAATTCCGTGTTCCTATAACTCAGTTGAAACAAATCCTAAATTCTTACCCGGAGCTGAAGTTGGCCTTGCTGTAACTTACACCCGCCCCAGCGTGGCAGGTCTGTTCTCCGGAGGCCCGTGCAGGGAAGAGACCCCAAGCCCCAGTCCGGGTCAGCTCGGACAACACCCCGTGTTAACGGCCTTTCGAATAAGCACAGGCAGCATCATGCCTCCCTCTCTCCTGGCGAATACCCTTTGTTCTTTCAACCACTGCTCACTGTGACATTTCCAGAGGCTTCGCCACCCTGGCCACTCACCTCTGGACACTCTCCAAATTGCCGGCTTCTCTCTTACACCGTGGTGGGGGCCCGGGCATGTGGCTTCCAAGTGCTGTGCTGATGGGCTGAGGGACGGAGGGACAAGCCCAATCCCAAAGCTGCAAAGCCACATGCAGATGTCACACTGGAAACTGGCCCGAGAGACACATACTGTCTTGTCGTAGAGGATAATCTTCACACAGCTGGCAAACACTGGCATGTTCTCTACCATGAGAGTATGGCGTGTTACGGATCCTTAAATGTGTCTCTAGGGAATCGGAGTATAATTGGAAATGATTTCTTTTTCAACCAACAAATACTTAAGTATTAATCTTCTGAGATCCTGCCACTGAGTGTAGAGGAAAAGCTGTGGAGAAGTGACAACAAATGGCTGGGGCTCTACTCCCAAGGATATTCCATAGAATAACCTACACAATCCTAATCGGCCCCGGTGTGCTGGTTCTAAGCATCTTTGGAAGAGCTCTGCTGTGATCAGAAAAGCACAGCCACAGGTGATTTGGGGAAAGGAGGAAACGTACGGAAGGTCTGCTTCACATCCCCTCGCTTACAGATGGGGAACAGGGCTGCAGAACTTGTCATTCATCCGCCTGGCCATTTAGCTGTCTACCCCTCAGCAAATGCAGTCATTGAGCAGCTACTATGCACAAGGGAATGTCTAGGGAGAGTGTAGTGTGAACGGCAACACGGGAGAAAGAGTGGTAAGTCACTCCTTGACGTATGGATAAAGAGCAACGGTTGGACGATCTGGCTAAGTTAGCCCAGTTGGTCAGCACCAGAGCCAGGACCAGAAACCAGGTCTCCTAACGTGCAGCATGGGCTCTTTCCAAGGCACCTTGCTATCACCAGTAAATGACGAGCTGGTATCTGGTCGAGCACCTGCTCTGTTTCAGGAGACCCTGTCCTGAGAGTACCCTATTTAGACATTTCAGGCTCCATGTCTGTAATTGGTGACCTGACCCCTGTATGGAATCAGTAATTCACCGCTGGAGAGCACAATGCATAAATAGAGGGAGCACAGGCCACCCTGCTTAGGCCCTTCAATCGCGACTTCCCCTTGTCAGCCAAGTTTCCCTCCCAGGTTCCCCGGAGAGCAGACCCAGTGTGCTTTGCTCCGCTTGCCCGCTCTCTGGGCGCCGTAGATTGGATAGGAACGCCCTATCGAGTTGGTCTCCGGAGGCTTCCTGCTTCTCTCCCCACGGCTGCCTCGCCGACTCTCCTTCATCAGCTCTGTGACCATGAACATCCTCGGGGACCTACCCGCCCTTATGCCCCTCTCGCGTGGATGTCCCCCCGTGAGGACTGAGCCCTTCACAGAAGCTCTGCTCTCACCTCTATCTATGAGAGCTCCAATCCACACCCCCATCTGGAAAAGGGTCCCTCTCCCAAGCTCCAGCTGGCAGCCAGATGTCTGGCCCCAGCTCTCCTTCCACGGCTTCAAACTGAACAGGCCCCAAACCAAGTCATGCTCGCCTGACCACCACGTCCCTCCATCCTCTTCCCGCACCCCAGCCATGGCACTTCGTTCAGACAGAAAATTCTGTTTCCTCCTCTTTTTCATATAAGCTAGTGATTCCTCCCGCAGATCAGTTAGTTTTATCCATCCATCCTTTCCAGCACACTCCAGCTTCCTCCGAGATGAGCAGGTCATGTTGAGGGGCCCAGAGCCCTGTTCTCCAAGCCCGGGGTAAGGCCACACCTCAGTGAAGGCTGCTGGCACATGCCTGCACCCGGTGTTTAAGCCGTGGCCAGCTGGGTGCTCCGGGACTCTCACAGACCCCCCCTCACCTGGGCACCCTCCTTTCACCAGTGCCCATGACAAATGCACGTGCTGGGCCATCCTAGCACGCAGAGACGCACGCGTCCCCGGCAGAGGGCCTTGCTGGGGAGCAGGTGGCACTCTTTCTCCTCCAGGAGGGGTCTTCTCTCCCTGTGGCACGTGAGCCCTCACCGGAAGTCAGACCCTGTTTTGAAGCAGGCAGCTGAGAGCTCAGGGCTCCCCGGAGCGGAGCCCTCCACCCACCCATGCAGCCCACTCCCCACCACTGCCTCCCGCCTCAGCCTCTGCCCCCACCGCCCGCCTCCGCTCCAACGCCTGCATCCAGTCCTCCTCCATGGCTCTTTTCAAAGAGGGGAAGGGACGAGGGGCTATAAATTAGCCAGAGATCTTTAATCTCCCCAGGAGCGTGGACGTAAAGTGGGGCACACGGAGCTGCCAGCATCCCGGCATGAGCATGTGCCCTGACCCCAGTTACAGCTGCACCCACATTCCTGCACTCTCAGAAAATCTGAACCAGTGCAATCCCCCCTTGTGCAGACGGGAGACCAAGACCCAGTGACGTGCGAGGTCACTCGGGGAGGAGGAAGCAGAGCTGCACTGGAAGGCAGAGGGTCGGCCAATGGGCAGGGCAGCTCCCGTGAGCTACTGTCTCACGGACATAAAGACCCCAAGGCATTGCGGCCCCGGGGCTTCCCCGCTCCTCAAAGCTGGGGTCAGACAGCCCCTGCGAGTGGAGGTGTGAGCACGGAGTGGGAGGGAACTGAGGGGGAGGCTTCAGGGGGTGGCAAGTCCAGTAACAGGCAGCCCACATTTGGCCTGGGGACCCGGCACTGGGGAGAGGCAGGGAATCCCCCAGCACGGACTTGAACTTCATGGGGCCTGATCACCTGGGCATCCAGCCAGTTTCGAGGAAGCCCCCTTTCCTGGCCTCTCTGCATACCCTGGGGATCCCTGGCCAGGAGGCAGCCCCTCGGCCCGCCCCACGGCCACCGGGGACTCAGGCACCCTGCCTGTGGCCCTGCGCCCCGTGTGCCCAGACATGCTCAGGATGCAGGCTTCCCTCTGCCCACGGTCCTCAGAGATCCAGCAAATCCCAGAATACTGAAAACTAAAGACATGCCAAAACAGGGTTACAAAAACTGGGTGTGTTTAAAACATTTCCTATGAACAAATTAACACTCTATATTTATACACACTCACACAAATGTATACACACACTCACACCAAACACAGCGAAACATAATCGTGCTATTCACAAAATAATCACAGGGATTACATAAATATTAATTCAGAGGACCCGCAGGCGACGTGGCCCAGCAACGAGCGTGAATCTGCCATTGTCTGGTGAAGGTCTCCTTCAGCCAGGACCGAGGCTGTCTGTGCCCCACGCTCGCCCCTTGGTCGCTCCTCCCCGAGATGTTCAGCCTGAGGGGCCCGACCTGGAGGCTGTCCCCCCACCCACCCCCAGCAGGCCGGGCCCTGCACCTCGGGGAGAGAGAGAGGGAACCAGGCTGCCCTCGGGGACAGCACAGCAGCCTGGGCTGAATGGGGCCCTTTCATGTCACGCCACCTGGGAGGGGACGTAATCCCTCCCCAGCCGCACGGAGCACGCTCAGTGCAGGCGGCACAATGCACTGTTCACACGGCTCAGGAAACAAAATAAATATATTCTCCCCCAAAGACCCCACAATGGGGCTTTTTCATGGCCGAACATCAGGAGCAGCCTCCCGCCTCCACCTGGCCCAGGGGGTGCCCGTCCCTGCTGGCTACGCCTGGCCCTTCCTGGGACTCAGGGTCGCCTGGCCCAGCCCCGCCTGCCCACCTTCCGGTCATGCCTTGGCGTGGACAGTGGCCCTGTGGGCGGGTGCTGGCCCGAGGCTGTATGCGTCCTGGGAGAGGAAGGAGGCGAGAAAGAAGCCTTATGTTGATTTCCGACCGTGTGTCAGACAGGCAAAGAGGCCCGGGGAGGGCACCCCTTCCTGACGGGGTGAAGCCGCCTGCGGCTGAGACTGCAGGGCTGAGGATGGGAGGCACCTGTGCAAGGTTCACCTTGAGACGCCAGGTCAGCCACGCCAAGCTCCAGGCCAAGCTGGGTAGTGGAGGAGCTTCCCTGTGTCCTCGGTCCCCCGTCACCCCCTGCCAGAACCATGTCACCCAAGAGGCTTGCTTTCAGGAGGGTGTCCACCGGCCCTGAAAGGACTTATCCTGTACCCTGTCCCACTCCCTGTCGCAGCCAAGCCAAATCGTCTGTGGCTCTCTGACATGCCCGCCTGCCTTTGACGGTGCAGCTTCCTCTGCCAGGAACACCCTCTTCCTTTCCCCTCTCCTCTCTCTGATATGGTGGGGGGGGGCCGTTATCATAAATAGATAACACTGAGGGGGGGTTGCTCTGGGCCAAACACTTATGTGAACTCAAGCTTCACCTCTTACAGGAAGCCTTCCCTGACTTCACCCAGTGTTGCAACCTCTCCCAGATGGAATATAGAGGGCCTAGAAGGGCCATGCTCCCCCAGTCTCTGAGTCCCTGGTGCCTTTTCCCTGGACTCAGTCTCTGAGTCCCTGGACAGCCCCTAACGGTTAGGTGGCCGTGCCCCCACTAAGCACAGGTACTTTCTCTTACGCTGGTGCCTGTGAAGCACCTTGAGCTAATGCAACCCCTGAGCCACAGGGCGCGGCTGCAGGAGCCAGCATCTCAGCTGTGAGAACTGGGCAAGTCATTTCACCATGTAAGCTCTGTTTTTTTGCTTTATTTATTTTTCAGGGTTTTTTTTTTTCCATTAGTTGTTAATTTTCAGGTGCAGAAAGTTAATTATATCCTTTAATTTAGAAAGCGTTCCTTACGTCCTTTAGTTCAAGATGTGTCATCATCATTAGTTAATGCAAAGCCTCCTCTTATCGTCTTCCTTTTCTATGGCTTTACTTAACACTCAATAAACTGCACGTATTTAAAGTTGTGCACTCTGATGAGGCATCGCATGTGTATACACCGGAGAAACCATTACCTTAGTTGAGGTAATGAGTGTATCCAGCACCCAAAAGCTTCCTCATGCCCCTTGGTCATGCTTTTCCCCCGCCCTACTCTACTACTCATCTGATTTCTGTCATTTTAGATTTTTTGCATTTTCTAGACGTTTATATAATTGAAATCAGACTGGATTCCTTCATGCAAGAATATTATTGCATGTATCACTGGTTTTCCCTTTGCGTTGCTGAGGGGCATTCTGTGGCAATCCTTTACTACAATTTGTTCATCCCTTCATCTGTTTGGGGACATTTGCGTCATTTCTAGTTCTTCCCTATTAAAAATAAAGCTTCCCTGAACATCCGTACACAAATCTTGGTTTGGACATATATTTTCACTTCTCTCTTAAAGTAGAATATTTTATTTTACTTTGTTTTTCTCCTGTACCCCCAACCTCTAGCCTCACTCTCCTCTCTGTCCCCGCTTAAGCACCCACTCGGATGTTTAATGTTTGCCTCTGAATACCTAGATATCCTCATAAAATGCGCAGAGCTGGCGTGTGTGCGGCGGAAGGGTAACTTACACGGTACTCTGCAGCCGATCTATTAAAAGTTCTGTTTCTTACTCGGTCCAGATCCATCTGAGCACATGCTGCAACTGGAAGTTCGTTGCTTCTAACCCCGCACAGCAGTCCACAGCGCGTCCCCAAAGCTGTACTCATCCTTGCCCCAATCAAGGCCAAGGCTGCCTTCAACGCAGCACCGCCATAACCCATGCCCCGGTGGACATGTCATCCTACAGGTCATCTTGCTCACCTACATGAGCACTGAGAGTTGCAACTCCGGTCCCAAGGTGTGCACTCACTCAATATCGCTAAGGGCTGCTGGCCTGACCGTGAACCCACTAGTAGTCACGTGGCCCCCAGCTGCGTGCCAGCCCCCGCCTCCCCGTATACCTGGCCAACGCATGGTGCCATCTGCTTTGCTGATCTGGTGGTTATCAAGTGGTATTTTGTTTCAATGTGTATTTGTCTCATTACTAATGAGATTGAGCATCTTTTCAGATACTTGTTAGCTATTAGGATTTTTCATTCTTTAAATTTGTGTCCTCTGCCCATGAAACATTTATATTTCCTGTCTTTTCCTTGCTGATTGGCAGGAGCTCATTCGTGTTTTGTTTGAATTGAGATATAATCTGCATGCAGTGCACAGACCTTCTGCGAGGAGCTCGACTCATTTTTACACATGCACACACCTGTGTAACCCCTGCCCAGATCAAGATTCAGAGCCTTCCAGCCCCCCAAAGGCTCCTGTGTCCCCCGTAGGCAGTAACCTCTCAAAGTTACTGTTGTTCTGACCTCTATCTCTCACCCTAGGTCAGTTTCCCTTTTCTAAAATTCCATATAAATGGAATCACACAGTGCGCTCTCCTTTGTAACTGGCTTCTTTCATACCAAATCACGTCTGTGAGGCTCATCTGTGTTGTTGTGTATAGTACTAGGTCAATTTTTTCCACTGCTGGGTAGTATTCCATTGTATGACTTTGCCAGAATTTATTATATTTACCCTCTTTCTTGTTGATGGACATTTGGGTTGCTTTCAGTTTAGGATTATTATGAGTAAAGTTGCTATGAACATGTTTAAACATGCCCATTGGTGGCTATCAACACTCAGTTCCGTTACTGCACCTTGGAGATTCTGTGTGTTTCGCTTTAATCCACACTGCTAAACATCTTTCTGAAGTGTCTGTACCAATTTACACTCCCACCAGCAGTGTATGAAAATTCCAGTTCCTCCTCACCCTCACCAACACTTGACATTTTCAGTCTTTCTTTAATTGTAGCCATTTTGGTGGGTTTTGTAGGAATCTCTGTATATTCTAAGATAGTCACCTCTTGTGGGTTTTATATATTACAGATTTAAATTTCATCCATCTATTATCTTAGTCTACTGTGTATAGTCTTTGTCTCCTCATCCGTAAAATGAGGATACTACTACTTACCTTGTGGCTTTAGCATAAAGAGTAGAGATAATGTATTTCAAAGACCTGGTAAACAAACGGTGCTCATTTCATGCTATCACAGACCTGTCTCCACCTGGACACTGGGTGCTGCTCTTCCAGGACGGGGACTGGGTCCCATTTTGTGTATTCCTCAGGGCCCAGTCCAGGGCCAACAAGGAGCAGGTTTTCAGTAAAGTTTGTTGATTGACTAAATGACGGAGCGTCCCAGAGGCAATCGCCAACCTGCAGTTTGGGGAAGGTCAGTGTGGAATGAGCGCTAGTAAGAGTGAAGACTGAAAAAGCATTTTCCCTGCAGGGAACCAACAGGTGTCCCGTGGGCTGGGGGAGCCCCCTCCACTGGGCGTCCAAGGCTCTGGACCGGCTTGCAGGGGCGGGCAGGCCGAGGGCCCGCAGCTTTTCCTCCAGAGCGTTCACCGCCTTGGCTGGCGGCGCAGAGCCGGCTCGGCTCGCTGTCAGCCCCTCTGCCCTTTTTTCCGCCAGCTCTGCCAGGAGGAGGAGGAGGAGGAGGAAGAAGAGCAGGGGGAGGGGAGGAGGAAGGGTTCGGAGGAGAGGGGAGCGGAGGGGAGGGGAGGGGAGGGGAGGGGAGGGGAGGGGAGGGGAGGGGAGGAGAGAGGAAAGGAGAAGAGGGGAGGGGAGAGAGGGGAGGGAGTGGAGGAGGCCGCCTGGCCCGAATGGCTCCCACTCCCTGGCGGGCGGGCGCGGAGCCGCCGCTGGCAGCCGGGATGCCGAGGCGCCCGGCCACCTGGCTCGGCTGCGCCCCTTCCCCTCGCGTCGCCGCGCAGGCCGGCCGGCAGCCACTGGGGCGCCCACGGCGGTGGGCGTCGCCCTGCCCGGGCAGACCGCTCCGTCCGCACTGAGCCCTGGCAGACGGAGAGGAGAGCTCAGTCCAAAGCCCTCCTTTCGCCTTTGGGAGCCTGAGGACCAGAGAGGGGAAGCGACCGGCCAAGGACGCAGGGTGGATGCGCAACAGAGTCGGGCCAGGCCCTGTCCCCCTGGCCTCCCGGGTCCCAAACCAGGCGCTTCACCCAGTTCTGCCTCCACGGCCCCTCTCCACTCCGCAGGCACCTCGCCCTGCTCTGAGTCAGAGCCCGCCCTGTCCTGTGTCACCTGTAGGCCTGCGACAGCCCCTCCTGGGTCTCGCGCCTTCCGTCTTGCCCCTGACACCCCTTCTCCATCCAGCAGCCGGTGGGTGGTCTTTTGGAACATGACTCTGCTCGCCGCCCTGCCCTGTTTGAAAGTGCCAGTGGCATCCAGCACGCTGGGAACACAGACGGGAGTCCTGTGTCACACACCCCACGGGACCCAGCCCTGCTTCACTCCCTGTGCCCACTGAGCTCTGCCCCTGGAGTCTTTTCCTCCGGGCTGCCACGTTCATCGGCCCCAGGGACTCCTTCCCCAGAGCTTCTTAACCAGGAGTCCGGGGACTGAGCTGGATTTCAATATAACTGTTTTCCTGTGTCGCCCTATGAGTATTGTTTTAATGCCCATAAAAACCTCGATCTGGGAAGGGGGCCGCAGGCTTCACCAGGCTGCCCCAGTGCCCATGCCGCAGAAGAGTTTAGGGACTCCTAGAATTTTGCATGGCTGGCGCTTCCTCGCTGCTCCGATCCCTGCTGAATGGCACCTCCCCAGGGACGCCCCTTCTGGCTGTGTTCACTGGGGCTGCCCCCCCCATCAGTCATGCCTTGCAGGGTGATTCTAAGTGTGGTCCCCTGGACCAGTGGCCTCAGCGTCCCCAGGGAATTTATTAGAAATGCAGGTTCTCAGGCCCCACCCCAAACTTACCAAGTCAGATACTCTGGGGATGGAGCCTTTTTAAAAATCCCTCCAAGTGGTTCTGACATTGTGAGTCTCAGGCTGGAAAACCACTGACCCAGCATACAGTCGCTGCGCTATCACAGTTGTACCACCCAACCATGGAGGGTTGGTCCCCAAAGAACAACAGGGGCAAAGTGGAAGGAGAGCTGGCTGAGCAATGAGGTGGCTGCACTAGCCACACAGTTCACAGAAGACCGGCTCTCTTGGGAAGGGGCCTGGCTTGACTGCAGCCAGAGCAGGGCTGGGGGCTTGGAGAGCCCAGAATTGGGTCGCCTGTAGGTTGGCCTGGGTCAGCAGCAGGCTGGGGAGGAGAAGGTCCACATTCCTGCCTTTCTCATGTGGCAGGAGAGGAGTTTGCATTCCCCTGGGCACTTCCACCTCTGCCCTGGTCTGACCATGAACCGGTGTCTCAGGTCTCATTTGGAACTAGCCACAGTCGCTCCTGACTCACACCGGCCCAGTCCCCTGGCCCCTGTCCCTTTGCCCACAGGAAGTGCCGGGGCAATCCCAGGGCCCTCCCATCCTGAGCTGCTTCCTGTGCGTTCTCCAGGAGGGCCAGATGTTTCTGCAATCTGAGTCCCAGCCCGTTCTTCAGATGGCAGAGCTGGCCTCCTGTCACCAGTCCCAGGGAGCCACCTAATGCTGCGTGCAGACTGGCTGGTGTAGCCTCCAGCTTCAAGAGCACTGTGAAAGGAGCACCAGGGCCCTGTTGCTGTGAGGCACTGGTCTCTGGCCTCCGTACAATTCTCAAGCCCCTGGGAGGGGAAACCAGACACTTAACTGACTTCCTCAGTGTGATGATAGAGTATTGGGTATCAATAGACCGCAGGCGAGCTATTTTCATCCGTGATTTCAGACGGGAGGACAGAAGCCAGGCTGCGCCCGCGCTGCTGCCACGCCGGCACGGCGATGAGCTCACTCCCGCCTGCTAGCGCGGCGGCGCTGGCTGCGACCGGGCACGCAGGCTCAAGACCTCCCCGGGAAAGTTCCAGGCAGTGGGGATGTGAGCAATGGCGGCGGTGTGCCTGACCCAGAGCCCGCCAGGGACCAGGCTGGAGTCAGGAGACCCGGGCACTGTCCTCTTCCTAGCCAGGGAGCTCTGGGCAGAGGGCTCGAACAATCCATGCCTTAGTCTCTTCGCCTGCCAAGAGGAGGCTGAAGGGGGTGGTGACATTGGCACTGGAATCCCACAGTGAGGCCTGAGCCCGTCTCATTTCAGAGTCCGCCTTGCTAACTCTTGCGCTGCTGTCGAGATTAGGATCACCGCTCGATAGCGTTCAGCAGCGTGCCTGGGTTTGGTTCCAGCTCCCTCACTCGCGCCTTCCTGGCCTTGGCCAACTCGCCTTGGCGCGGGATTGAAGAGATCGACTCCAGGGGCTCCAGGCACCTCTCGGGGATATGCCCGCATTCTGGGAGGGAGCTGGGGAGGCGGGATGTGGCCCAGATGCTGCGGACACAGAGGACACAGCGTCTTGTGCTCACGGCCCCCTGCCGGCCACCGCCCTAGGCCTCGGCCTTCAGTACTGCCTTGCGTGATCTGCACGGCCGCTCCCCCACCGCCCTGCGGGGTCAAGGCGGGGAGGTCATCCTCCCCCTGTCTCTGACTCTGAGCCTCGCGGGGGGTGGGGGCTCGATGAATGTTCATGGAACAAGCGAATGAGTAAGTGAATGAATGGATAGAGGGATGAATGGATGGGTGGATGAATGAGAGAAAGAAGGAAACCTGTGTGGGACATGCTTGCATCTGCGTGTGTGTGTGTGTGTGTGTGTGTGTGTGTGTGTGTGTGGTTGCTGGGCGGGGGAGAGGACAGGATTAGTCACAGCCAACCAGGAGGGGCTCTGGTGGCTCTGCCTGGAAGCCTTCCCCCTGGGTCATGGGCTGCCGACTCAACGACAGGGAGAGAGAAAAACCATAGAGTCATGGAATGTTGGCTCCAAGTGACAACCATGGGTCACTCAATCCACACCCCTCCGGGGGGAAGCAAAGGCCCAGACAGGTCCGGTTCCTGCCTCTGCGCTCAGCTCATCACGGGAATGGTCGTTTTTCCGTGAAGAAGGAGCCCAGGGCCGGGGAGAAGGGGCAGCGGGAGGAGTCGGTGTCTGCTGCTAAACACGGAGCACGCCTGTGCCCCGCCAGGGCCGCCCCGCCTAAGGCAGGGGCTCGGGGAGTGGAGGGGCCCGGGTGCCAGCCCCCTGGGGCCAGGCCACTAGGCATTATGTAACTGAGCAGAGGCTCCAGGAAACACCTAAGCTGGCCTGGTGTTCATCCCGGAGCGCGGTTTCCTGCTATTTCCTATAGAGGGAGATTTTGCTGAGCGCGGGGTTTTCTGCATTTTCCATTCGCTTGCTATTAAAGAAAAGCGAGAGACAAAATAGAAAATCCTTCCCTGAGACGGCCAGAAATCTCCCAGTTTTTGGAGGAGGGAGAGCTTAAGCTTGGCCCACGGGTCCTGAGAGGCCTGGGGTGTCCGAGGCAGCAGAAGCCGGTCCCAAGGTGAAATCTCCTAAAACAGGCAGCTCCCCAGGGCGGGGGCTGGAGGGGCGCGGAGCCCTGGGGATGAGGCCTTGGCCCAGCCTGAGCCTGCACTGCCCCGGAGGGAAGTGGCGAGGGGACAAGGGACCAGCACAGAAACGGCAGCAGCTGTATCTACCTGGTCTAAGTCAGCTTGGGGAGGGGAGGGTTGATACCAGACTCTACTGAAATTTCATTTCCACCAAAATCTTCATCATTAAAAACCTCATCTGTGTCCTAATGCAGCATCTTAGCAAACCCCAGCGCAGGGAAGAAGGGCAGATGTCTGGAGTGCATTCCTGTGGTTGTCAGCACCGCGGGGAGCCAGGGGGTCTCTGGCAGTTAGGGAGGGACAGAGGGTGGGGCCAGAGAGGTCTAGAGCACAGGAGGAGGAGGGGCCCAGGAGAGCTGGGGGGCTGGTGCAAGGGGCCTGTCTGGCCACCACCCAAGCGCGGGAGCAGACCTCACAGGAGTGTGCACACACTCCGGGTCCGGAGTGAGCACGAGTTGACGTGGTGGAGGTGCGGCCAGGATGTCCTCACATCTGGCCCTGCTAGTCCCACCCCCAGGCCCGTGGTCCCCTCACGGGCACACGAGGGAGGCAGTGTAGCGTCAACTGCCTGCCATCGGGTTCCGGTGCTCCTTGCAATCTCTGTGACTCAGGCAAGTTGCTCATTTCTCTGCCTCTGTGACTTCGTCTGTGAAACGGAAACAAGGCCAGCACCTCCACGCACAGGGAGGCACGAGGACTGAGAGCAGCAAAGTGCTCAGCGCAGCACCGGGCGCGCAGCCAGTGCTCAGTGAACGTGGCCGTCAGGAGACTGAGCAAGCCTGCTGGGGTTGCATAAGGACAAAGGAGTCCATCCAGCTGGCCCGCTTGGAAGCACCTTCATCCGAAGGCAGCGCGTGGGGCACAGGATCGGGGGTGAAGTGGGCCCTGCGGGCAGTAAAGGGCCCCAGCCCAAAGGCTTCACAGTGCAGTGTGACCCGGAGGTTGAGACTGAGCCTCACAGAGGGACAGCTGTTACAGCAGAGGGGGGAGGTGGAATTCAGGGAAGGCTGCCTGGAGGGGGTGCCGGTTTCCCAGGAGGGACTCTGCTCTGTGACCACAGGAAGCTGGGGCACGACAGCCAGCATCATCAGAGGCCAGGTGGTCCCACAGGGTCCCCACGGAAGGTGAGCAGCCCTGTGTCCTCTCCATATCATGCCCACCCGCACCCCATCACAGCCCTCCTCAGGGGCGACCTTGTCAACCCTCAGTCCTCGAAAGGGCTGCCCAGCGCCGGATGCCAAATGGAGGAACCTCGGGGATCCTGGAAATGGGAGGAACTGGTTCAAATCTCCCTGCTTCTGGGAGACTTCCCTGAGGCTTTCTGTGGACTCCCAAACCCTTGTGCTCCCCAAACCCCTTGTCCTTAGGCTTCTACACACCCCTCACCACAGTCTGGTGTGAGCCACAGTCTGAGTTCTGTGCTCCCCACTGGGCTGAGACCCCCCAAGGACAGGGACCGTGTCCTCCCTGTGCCTAGCTCAGCCTGTGGCGCACCGTGGCCACCCCAACAGCGTTGGGTCAGATTGGTTTTTCATGCACAATCCTGGACCCCTCAACACTCGGCTGGGCTTGTGCACGGCACACCGGCACAGCAGGGACACACACACACAGACATATTTTGAAAAAAGTTGGAATTGTGATATTTCTAAGGAAAGTAGCAAAGTCCCCATCATGGAGGGGACAGAATTTTGTTGGCCTCCCTTACGCTGGTTCGGTGCGGCTCACAGACTGATTTACATATGAGGGCATATTCTTTTAGGTCCACAGCAACCTTCAGAGTTTCCACCCGGCCCTGCTTAGGAAACATCTGCTTCTCCTCTTCGGATTCTCAGAACGGCACCAGGAAAGCTCAGCTTCAGCAGAACAACGCGCCTCAACGCGGTCCTCTCTTGGAGTTGCATTTCGTTTACATATACTTGCATATGTGTATGTATGCACGCATTAGCATAATGGCTAAACAGATCATTACTTGAGAGAAATCTGATGATTAAGCAGAGCATTTGGAGTCAAATCTGGGTTTGAGGCCTGGCACAGCACTCAGCCAAGAGTGCTTGAACAAATTACTTAATCTACTGACTACAACTCAACCCCTATGGGGCGTTTGCCTCTTGTCATTCATTCATTTTGTATTTATTGAGTGCCTACTATGTGCAGGTGCAGTCCTAGGTGCCTGGGACATGTCAGTGCACAAAATAAGCTCCCCTGGTGCATACATTCATGAAAGGTAGGAGGAAGACAACGCTAGAATCAAAACATAAAATGTATGGTAAGGTAGAGAGTGACACGGGCTATTGAAAAAAGGAAAAGGGGTGCTGAGGTGCAAGTTGCAGTAGTAAATGTTTTTTGCAGATAAAACATCTGACATTATGGGTAAGAGCATGGATTCTGGAGCCGGAGATGTGTTGGAATCCCAGCATGTACTGGCCGTGTGGCTCTGGGCAAGTTACTTAACTTCTCTGTGCTTTGGTTTTCTCATCTGTCAAATGGGAATGATAATAATAGTGGCCACCTCATAGGGGATTATTAAAGGAATTAAATGAGTTAATACATGCAAAGTGCTCAGAGAGGGCTGGCACATACAGAAGCGTGTAAGGATTGAATGTCGGCAGCAGGCAGTGTGGCCTAAATGTTAGCTGTTATAATAATCCCACTCACATGCTTGGGCTCCCAGAATTCTAGGACCCACATTATTTCTCTGAGCCCCCTCGGTGTGTGGGTGAGGGACGGGGAGCCAGGCACCCTTCAGCCCCTTCAGCTCCGGAGCCGGCTGGAGCCCCCTTCCGTTCCCGGGCTCGGCAGTGCGGGTGTGGGGAGGCCCACTGGCTCAGGATCAGGTGGACCCAGACTTGCTGGGTGACCCTGGGCAAGTCACATGGCCTCTGCAAGCCTCAGTTACTCATCTCTAAAGTGGGAATAATAGTAATCGATGGTCTGCCGTGAGCTAGGCATTGCTGTAACTGCTGCTTCACAAGTGTCACCTCATTCAATCCTCCCATGACCCTATGAGCTGATTCTTACCAACCCAGGTGAGGAGACGGAGGCATAGACAGGTGAGAAGCCCACCCTTCCCCCAGCTGCCCCTGTAGCGCCATTGAGGATGGGTGTATAATACAGACACATGCCAGCACAGAGCCTGGCCCCTGTCGCCTGGCCCTGCCATCCTCACTTCCTTCCTCGTGAGTGGCTGGATAGGAAGAGGATGGTTTTGGCCCAGGGGATGGTTTTGCTCTCATTTGCACTCTCAAACTTCCTTCCGCCCAGCCAGAGAGAGCAATAATCGTGGGCTCCAAGTCTGCAGGTGGCCCAAATTTCACCTGGCACTGCCCACCCACCCCCAAACGCCTGGTCTATTTGTTTCTTGGTGACATCGAATTAAATTTTAAACATCCGTATTTGGCCCAAGCTCAGCCCCACGAGAGACCTGGCTGAACCATGCTTCAGAAAGTCGACAAACAAAAGACCTCTTAGACTAGGTTGGTTGTTTGTCTTAATGAAAAGACTCAGAAAGAGAAAAATGTCTTGGGATGGGTGGGGGAGGTTATTTTGGGCCAACAGGGAGGTGAAGTCACTCTCCTGGGAGGATCCCAGCCGGCCATGTGGGTGAAATATACATGCCTGTGCTAATCCTAGCGTGTGGGTCTTTCGGTAGAGCGGGGGGCATGTCTGTACCTGCGGGACGAGGTGTCCCTTCTGCAGGCTGTTCACAGGACTCAGTGGTTCCGGCGTCCATGGGCCGCTCTGCGGCGTGTCCGCTTGTGCAGCCCCAGCCGGACACTGAGTGGCTCCAGTGCTCCTGCCCTTTCTGCCACTTTCCTTAAACAAACTCCAGAAGCTGTGGCCACCCTGGGCGGAGGCAGGAGTGGATAGGCCCCGGCTTCCCCGACAAGGGAGAGCTGATGACGCCATCCTGGGCCTCTGCTGAGGGGTTCCAGAGCAGTGCTGGAGGGACCCACGGGTAAAGCACTGGTCTGAGAGCCTCTTAGTTCCCTCCCACTGGGGGGCTCACCTTGCGCCGAGAGAGACTCCTGACAGTCACTGTCCACTGCCTAGAGACGGTCCTCAGGGCCACAGAGGCTCGCGATGAGTCCGGCCCTGCCAGCCAGGGACAGGCAAACGGCTGTGCGTCACTCTTTTCTCCGTCCCTTCAGTGACCCGCTCTCTCGGCCGCCACTGTGCAGTAGGCACTAGGCCCATCACCATTGTCACAAGGGCTAAATCTGTGAACGTTTGCTCTCTGTGTCTGGCTCCTTGCCATGCACTCCATGTGCGTTTTGTCTTTGGTGCTCACAACTCTGAGTATTATTTGCCCACTTGCAGATCTCCATTATACAGACAAGAAAACTGAGCCTCTGGGAGGCCAGCTTCCTGCAGTGAGTCAAGAGCAGACTGGGCCGCAGCGCAGGCGAGTTCAGTTGCGAAGCGCATGCTCTTTACTGCTAAGCGGTCTCGCCCCAGTGATGCGCTGAACGGCACCCCGATCCCAAGGAGCTCGGCCTGGGGGAAGGATCGGCGGGGCAACAGGCAATGACAGAAGAGCCGTGGGAATACCGGCTTGGGCAAGAAGGGGCACCTAGTCCGGCCCACATAGAGTGAGCAGGTGATAAAGCACTTAGAGGAAGCACTCAGTCCTTTTTTTCCTCTTTTTTTTTTTTTGTTTAAATTTTTGAGCTCAGTCTTGAAAAAGGAACAGTGAAAGCTGGGCAGATGGAGGAGGCAGATCTGCTCCCCAACCAAAAGGAGACTGTTCAGGGAGCCAAGGAAGGGTGCGTGTGCACGTACATACATGTGTGTGTATGTGTGTGTGTGCACGTGTGTGTTTAGTCCGACCGGTGATGTAGGGAACGAGGCGTGGCTTGACACTGGGACCTTGTGGGCTTTCGATCTATGGTGAGGTCTTTGCCATTGGCATCTTTCGTTGCTGACCTTGACAACTTAATGGCCACACGTGTTTACTGAGAACCTGTGCTAGCAATATCTCACATGTCAGGGTGCTCTTGAGAGTTTCAAAGCTCATTTGGTCCTCACTGGCATGGGACCTAGACAAGGGTGAGCAGCGTCATTTAAGTTCTTCAGATGGGGAAACTGAGACTCAGTGAGATGACACTTGCTGCCAATTTCTGGGTGAGACTTGAAGACTCTCAGGACAGGACGGGCCCTTCACGGGTGTCTAATGCAGCCATCCATTGAATGTGTGACTCCCCCCCTCCTAAGTGGCTGCCATCGCTTTTGTCTGAATGCATTTCATGGCAGGTAACTCATTGTCTTCTAAAACACATCCGTCCCCAGAGAGATCTCACAACTGCTGACAAGTTCTCCCTTATTTGAGTCAAACTCAGCCTCCAGGTTCTGCGATCCACTAGTCCAGTTCCCTCTGGGCGCCAGGTATGGCATCATCACTCTCTGCCAGAGGCCAGCCCTCCGACAATTTGGAAAAGACACTCAGTCTTGGCCAGGAGGCCCCAGACACATGGCAAGGTCACCCGAGGAGGCGCCTGTCCCCTGCTCTGCCCGCTCCGGGCCTGCCCCGTGAGTCCGCCCTGGTGTTCGGCCAGCACGCGTCTGGTTCCAGGGCCCAAGGGAGCCAGGGGCTGCAGACCCCAGAGCCTCCGCCTGGTGACCCAGCCCCACGGGCATTTGCCCAGCGGGCTGGGAGGACTCTTGCCAGCCGCGTGTGGCCCCTCCTCTGGTGCCAGCTTTGTCTGCAGCGAGTCCTGCTCTCCTCCCCCCGCCCTGCCTGTGCCGGTGAGGCTCGACGCAGCAGCAAAAGGCCCTCACTGTTCGTGCCTGCAGCCCGCCGGCGGGCGCTGTCCCAGGACAAGTGCCCCCTGACTCACCTGGGCCCGCCCTGGGTAAACGTCCCGTGCTGGGAGACCGTGGCTGTCCTTTCAGAGGGTACATTTCCATGAGGCCCAGGGTTGATTCCCAGAACAGCAATAAAGGAAGGAACCACACATTCCCCCGCCCCCCCGGCTCAGGCCAGTGTTGACAGAGGGCAGCGTGGCAGGAGAGTGAGGTAGGCAGGGGCCTGCACGGGGTGGGAGTGGGACAGAGAGCAGGAGGGCAGCGTCCCTTCTCTGGTCTTCAACTGGGACAAAGCCCGGTGTTATCCACACACCCCTTCTGGCTGACCACTTGTGGCCATTGGGTTTCCAACCTGAGCTTGAGCTTGAGCTTTCGTGCTGACCCCTCCTCACTCCTCCACCCGACGGTGGCCTGTCCCCAGGAAAACGTCTCTTGCTTGGGCTCAGGAGGTAGCGGGTAACGAGTACCCTGCCCTGGCACTTTCTCCTCCCTTCTCTCCCCCTGCCCAGCCCCGTGGTCAGACGGTGGCAGTGGCGGGAGGCCTCTGCATCTGGAATCTTCCAGCCCTCCTGTTCCTTTGGCTGGGCGTATTTGTCTTGGCCGCCTTCACCTGGGCTTTTTTAAAACAGATTTTCTTTCCCCTGCTTTCCCCGGCAGCCCGCGCACAGAGCAGGGCTTGTTCGCCGCCAGCCTCGGACACTGCTCTGCCCGGCAGCCCGCCGTGTCTGAGCCCGGGGCTGGCTCTCTCCTGGGGCCGCAGAGAACAGCCAGGAACAGAGAGAAAAGAGTCAGGGCCTGGGACCAGGGAGCCAGGACAGGGGGACGGGGCACGGGAAGCAGGGCCAGGCCGACAGGGACTGACGCAGAGCTGACACACAGCGTCCTTAAACCGAGGCTCGCCGGAGAAAGACAGGAATGGAGTGAGGACAGTCAGGTCCAAAGCCAGGTGTGGGGAAGACACAGAGAGCCAGTCCGGGGGAAGCCCTGGTCAGGAGGAGGGACCTTGTCCTCCCCCACCCCAAACACACTGTCCATCAGCTTCGGGCCCGTGCCCTCCTCCTCATCTGCGACATCGGATGGTAATACTTTACTTGCTTCACGCTAAGGAACTGCACTTGTTGAAGTACTTTCCAGTTTGAAAATCTATGACTTAATAGTTTTTTCTTTAAAAAAAAAATAAAACGCCAATAAAAGGTTATTTGTGTGAAAACATAACATTGACATAACAAAGTGTGCCCGGGGTAGGCAGGGGTGAGGGTTAACCCAGCTCTAAGTCACAGCCAGACTTCCTCTTGGAGGGGGTGCTGACCGCAGGGGCAGGGGGGTCCTTTTAGGTTCCACCCACTGTGCCTCCCAGGAACAAAAGGGAGAGGGCCAATGTTCCCCAGGAGCCCCCAGCCCTGCCCTGGCGTTCTGCCCCGTCCTGCCCTGCTCAGGCCCCTCGTGCCCCGACCTTGCCTGTGGCCAGCGGCCTGTGGGCCAAGCCCAGCACAGCACTCGCCTGCTCCAAGGGCAGCTCAGGGCATGCTCTGGCGGCCACCAGTGCCCATGTGTGAGGTTCAGGAAGCCTGGTGCAGGCTGGGAGGTCCTGCCCACTCTGACTCGCACACCATGGAGGCAGGAGACAGCCCCATCCTCGAGGCTTGGCTCCCCACTGCACCTTGGGGTGCTCTCCTGGTCACAGAACCTCCCTTCCCGGCGTGTTCAGCACTCTTTCCTGCCCTGCATTCCGCTGGGTCACCATTTCTCACCTCCTCTTGTGTCTTGGGGGGCTCAGGTTCTTCCCCATGTGGGTCTCTGCTCCTTGCTGTAGCCTCTGGCTGGGAACATGGTCATCCCAGCTGTCCTCAGCCTCACGGCTGCCAGCCCTGGCTCAGCCCAAAGATATCCCAGTGCCCCACCATTTCCCAGCCGCCACCTGCACCCTCGTCACCTCACACTGCCCTTCCCTTCCCTTGCTCAGACCCTACTGCCCCGAACCGCTAACTGGCCCTATAGTCGGTTCCCAGTATTCACGGCAGTTACGTTCTATAAAGTCACCTGGAATACTAAACTAGCAAATGCAGAACCCTCGTATTTCCTGAGAGCCTCTGGTCACATCTTCCTCAGTCAATCAGTACACAGACTTGTGTTCTGTGTGTGTCTGTTTAATACACATTGTCGTTTCATTAACACTGAACTCGCGGCCACCGGCACTGACTCCGGCAGCCGATCTAACACGCCCGGGAACGCCCGGCAGCGCGTCAGCACTGCGCCTGGGGCTGTTCTAAACAGCGAAATCACCAACATAAAGCACAAAAATGCAAGACAGTGTGGCACTAAATAGAGCGTGGAAAGGACACTTGTTTGCAGGAGGACACTTGCTGAAATAAGAAGGCAGGGCGTCGCCTTGCCAACTTCAGTGGGAACGTGTGAATCTGGTGATTCAGATTTTTCACTGCCCTGCACGTATCTGTGAATGACCCGCCAAAGTGCCACAAGGTTGATTTGTGGATTACAAATAAACTTTAGCAAGAAGGCAAATTCTCAAAAACGTCACCTGCAAATAATGAGGATGTACCGCGTGTCCCTGGTCCTCTCCCTCCCTCTCCTCTTTCCTTCAGTCACCAGACCCTTCTGATCCCTACCCCCGAGGCCCGAGTTAGCCCATCCCGTCCTCACGCCGCCTCACTCACCCACACATACACTTACCGGGCAATGGAACGCACGCCAGTGTCCATGGTAGGGACGTCGGGGACGCCAAAGAATGGATCAGATGGGGATCTTGTCCTCAAGCAGCTCGAAGTCCAGTTCGGGGCCAGCACATTTTTTCTGTAAAAGGCTGCGTAGTCAATATGTCAGGGTTTGCAGGCTATAAAGTGTCTGTGGTGAATGGGAGAACATTTTTGCAAGCTACACATCTGATAAAGGGCTGATAACTAGAATCTATTTAGAACTCAGGAAAATCAGCAAGAAAAAAATCAAACAACCCTATCAAAAAATGGGCAAAGGACATGAACAGAAACTTCTCAAAAGAAGACAGAAGAATGACCAACAAACATGAAAGAATGTTCAACATCTCTAATCATCAGGGAAATGCAAATCAAAACCACAATGAGATATCACTTAACTCCAGTGAGAATGGCCTTTATCAAAAAGTCCCCAAACAACAAATGCTGGCGTGGATGCGGAGAGAGAGGAACACTCCTACACTATTGGTGGGACTGCAAACTAGTTCAACCTCTGTGGAAAGCAATATGGAGATACCTCAAAGTGATACAAGTGAATCTACCATTTGATCCAGCAATTCCACTACTGGGCATCTACCCAAAAGATCAAAAGTCACTTTATGAAAAAGACACCTGCACTCAAATGTTTATAGCAGCACAATTCACAATTGCAAAGCTGTGGAAACAACCCAAGTGCCCATCAATATATGAGTGCATTAATAAAATGTAGTATATGTATACCATGGAGTACTACTCAGCTTTAAGAAACAATGGTGATCTAGCACCTCTCGTATACTCCTGGATAGAGCTGGAACCCATTCTACTAAGTGAAGTATCTCGAGAATGGAAAAACAAGCACCACATGTACTCACCAGCAAATTGGTATTAACGGATCAACACCTAAGTGGACATATAAGAGTAACATTTATCGGGTGTCGGGAGGGAGGGGGGAGGAGGGGATGGGTGTATACAACCACAACGAGTAAGATGTGCAACGTTTGGGGGATGGACACGCTTGAAGCTCTTACTCGAGGGGGGCGGGGGGCATGGGCAATATATGTAACCTTAACACTCGTACCCCCATAATATGCTAAAATTAAGAAAAAGTGTCTGTCACAGTTACGTCACTCTGCTGTCATGGCTTGAAAGCATCCATGGACGGGGGAATGGAGGAGCTCGTCTTCCACAGCAGGAGTGGGCCGTAGCTCCGGTCCCCCCACCACAGCTCCTTCCGCCTGGCCTTGTCGCTCTTCGCTCCCTGCATCACCCATTCTTGCCTGGACCCACCAGAAATCTTACTCCCTAACTGCCCAGGACCCGAGGGCGGGGACCCTGGCTGCCCTCTTCACCGTCATGTCTGTGTCGCACAGCAGGGGCTGGGTGGACAAACAAGTACACAATCAGTGTCCCATACCAATGACATCAGTGTCCCATACTGATGACATCGGTGTCCCATGCTGATGACTTCAGTGTCCCATACTGATGACATCAGTGGTCCATACTGATGACATCAGTGGTCCATACCAATGACTTCAGTGTCCCATACCGATGACATCAGTGTCCCATACTGATGACATCGGTGTCCCATGCTGATGACTTCAGTGTCCCATACTGATGACATCAGTGGTCCATACTGATGACATCAGAGGTCCATACCAATGACTTCAGTGTCCCATACCGATGACATCAGTGTCCCATACCGATGACATCAGTGTCCCATGCCGATGACTTGAGTGTCCCATACTGATGACATCAGTGGTCCATACCAATGACTTCAGTGTCCCATACTGATTACCGCACAAGACCCAGCTTTAACCCCAGCACACTTAGAAACATTTCAGGCCAACTCCATGATTATGTTTAAAAACAGACACTCCTGGGGCCCTGTAGGGAAACAACCCTCAGATGACAGCCACTTCTTTAGGGACGAGGTGTCTGCTGGTCCCCACCCCGGCACCTTCCTCAGGGGTCCAGAGGGCATCAGGGCATATGATCTAGGGCGTGAAAGGAGCTCTTGCTCCTCATTCCTTCCTAGTCCTCTCTCTCTTGTCCCTCACCTTCCCTTCCCTTCTCTTCCCCGGGGAAAGTGGGGGTGCCAGGAGGCTGCCGAGGGCTGCCTGTGGCCTACGTTTCCGGCAACAGCGCGGCAAAGGTCCCTGATTTCGGGGCTGTCCAGCCCAGCTCCCGTTTGCCCATGGCTGGTGGTCCAGTGGACCCGACACCCCCTCTACTTGGCTGAGAGCCCCGGGATTGGACCTCCTGGTCTCAGCACAGCCGCGGCAAGGAACCCTAGGAGGGCCCACGGCCAGCACAACGCAGTGGCTCCCTAGGGAAGGACATACTAGGGAGTGGCAAGTGAGTCGAGAAGAAAGTGAATTCCCAGCCTCTTCATAAACCCGGATGCCCAGAGCTGCCTCTGCCACCAAAGGCAGTCCCATCCAGATCCCGTGGCTGGGACCCCCGTGAGTGTGCCTGTGTGCTCACACACACACACACAGGCACGTACAACTGTGGTCTGCAGGGTAGGAAAGGAATCTCGAGTCGGTTTAGGGTTTCTTCTCAATGTGTCACCTGTATCTGTAAAGTCTCCACCCAAGGGGGAAAGAGCCAGAAATCCCGGGACTCCAGGTGGAGGGGGGCCGCGGGCTGGTGTGAGGATGAATCAGCTTTCACCCCGGCTCATGAGGCTTCGACAGCTCCGTGCAAAATGTAGCCTCACGTCGCCTTGCAAGGTGGGGCCCACACAGAGAGCCCCAAGGGGACTGGCCCCCAGGCACACAGAGGGCAGAAACCCAAGGAGGCAGAGAAGGTGGGAGGCCAGCTCAGCAGAACAAGCCCTGCGTGAGGCCCCCCCTGAGCCTGCGCAGGGAGCTCCCGTGTGAACGCAGCCTCCGGGCTGGAGCGGACAGGGGAGGGCCCAGGAGGATCATGGGAGCGGCTCCAGACTGTCCCAGAGCAGAGGGCCAGGACCCCTCAAAGGCCACGTGAGCCCTGAGGTTTACAACCACCAAGTGCCTGAGAAGTGGGAGCACTGGGGGGCCCAGAGGGGCAGGCGGTGAAGACTCGGGCAGCCCTGGGACCGGCACACGTGGCCATGTGGCCTGGGCCTCTCCACGCTCCCAACTCCTGCTGCGTACCTTGGCCCAATGCTAGCCCGGCTCCCAGGCTTGCTGGGGGCATCAGCCAGCCAAGGCTCGGCACAGCGCTCGGCACGTGGTGAGTCGCATAAGTCTTCACAGCCTTAGCCGCCACAGTGACAAAGATGACGATGATGACGGAATTCCTTTAGCTCTTGGAAACAAAGGTGAATGTGGACTCCGAGGCTTTAGTTTTGCAGTCCCCTTTCTTGCTGTCACAGTTCCAGCTGTCACATCTACAAAATGAGAAGGTTCAGGCAAACGAGTCCTGAGATGGCTTTAGGACTCTGGGAGTTTGCAAATTCAGGCCGTCCGCAGAAAGGAACTAACGCCCTGACGTGGTTCTGGAAAGGTCCGATTGCCCCGAGGCTACTCAGAGTAGAGATGGGTAAGGCAGCCGAGATGTGGACAGAGAATGTCACTGTGAATTTGTAACAGCCCCGGAGCTGGTGCCCACCTCCTCTCGTGGCCTTTACACCACGTGAGTGTGCCCAGCATAAGAACACTATCTCGACAGCCCCTGCCCGGTCAGCGTCCCCCCTCCCATGCCCCACACGGTGACCAACTACTCTGACTTTGATCACCATACCCTAGTTTGCCATCATACAAGCGGAACCAAACCGTATGCATTCTTGTGTGTCCATATTCCTTTCCTCAACACAATGTTTCTGAGATTCATTCCTATTGTTTTGTGTATCGGTAACGCGTTTTTATTGCTGGGTAGGATTCCATCATATGCATATACCATGATTTGTTTATCTATTCATGGACATTCGGGTTGCTTTCAGTTTGGGGCCGTTATGAACAAAGCTGCCATGATTTGCAACAAAAGCTCCATTGCGATTCAGTGGGGGAAATCGTCTTGCAATAAATGGAACTAGAGCAATGAGATATTTATTTGGAAAAAAATTAATCTTTACCCCTAACTTGCACTTCGCATAAAAATTAATTCAAAGTGGATTATAGGTTTGAATTAGGAAGGTAAAATCACCAGTCTTCTCTAAGAAAACAAGAGAATATCTTCATGATCTAGGAAAGAGCAAGAATTTCTTAAATAGGACACAAAAGATATTAATCACTATGGAAAAAAAAGAAATTGGGCTTCATTAAAGTCCTTCATCAAAAGACATCATTAAGAAAATGAACAGATAAGCCAAAGACTGGGGGTTGTGTGTAATATATATATCTACCAAAGCAGTCAACTCAAAACATTGATTATTAAAACTCCATAAGTCGATAAGAGAGGAAATAACTCAATTAAAAACTAGGCAAAGGATTTGAACATGAACTGACAAAAGAGATACAAACGACTACTGAATCTATGAAAAATATGCAACATCATTATTCACCAGGGAAATGTAAATTGAAATCATAATGAGACATTACTACATACCTCGCAGAAAGACTGAAATGAAGACTGCGGATATCCAGCGCTGGGGAGGATGTGGGGCCATTGGAACGCTCATCTGTGCCTGGTGGGGGCGAGTCAGTCCCGCCGCTTTATCTGGTAGAGTCTCTAGTAAAGGCAAACAGCACTCTGTGACCGGCAACTCCACCTCGAGGTCTGCAACCAACAGAAAAAGAATGTAAATATTTACCAAAAAGAGATGCACAAAAATGTCTATAGCAGCTTTATTCATAACGCCCAGCATACTTTAATGGAGAGGAAATAAAAGTGTAATCTTCTAAGAAGAGTTAAGCCGTAGGTAGAGAGGAAATGGAGCATCAGAAAGGGCCAGGCAGCGGGCTGCACACCTCCGTGCAGGAGGGAGGCCGAGAAAAGCCGAATGAAAGCAGGTGGTCCCCGGGAGGGCACCGCTTACCTGATAAACCTGCAGGTGCAGGTGGGCGAGTCGTGCCAACCTGCATTTGAGTGGGAGAGCAACGGCCCACTAACCGTGCTCTGGAATTACCTCTTCTGTGCGTAGACTGAGTGCGTATGCCCTGCTGGGAGGATGGGGGGAGAAAGGGCCCTGCCAGAGAAGCCAGGGAGAGTGAGGTCTTTGAGGGGAACCTCTTTTTTGGAGAGTCTTGTGTGGGGACTCACTATCCAATGAGACTCTTGAGCACCGTGGCTCCAGTTTGCGGGTCCCAAACCACGGTGGGGCTGATTCTGCTTCCAGAGAGTTGGCCCTTCAGCCGCCCGCTGCCCGGCTCTTGTCCCCGCACAGACACTGCCAGGGAAGGCCTGGGCTGACGGGAGTTCTGGAAACCCTCGGACAGGGAGCGCCAGTCCACCCACGTCAACTGTGCGTGCCCAGCACTGAAGCAGCGACAACCCCATCCAAACGCGGAACGGAAGGGATGTTTGACAAGGAGATAAACAAGCGTGGCCTAGGCGGGTGCTGTGGTTTTAGAGCCCACAGGGAAGGGACACACACAGGGCTTGGCCCTCAGTAGTGACCTGGGTCTTGCACAGGAGCTATTTGGGTAAGCCTCCCACCTCAACGCACAGCAACCTGATTAAACTCGGCCTCCCGGTGATAGGGGAGGGAACCAGAGAAATCTGTCATTTTTAGTAAGAGGAACTATAGAAAAATACTGTCTGGAAAAAATAGAAATTAATAGAATTTGTTCCTGTTTTACAAGTAAACAGTCCACGGGAAGCCACAAGACTATTTAAAAACCCCGTATTGGAAGTCCAGGAAAGATGTGAGCTATGGCGCCAAAGAAGTAGCTGCTAAAAAATGAACCTGTCTGGCTTGGCTGATGAAGCTACAAGCTGCTGTAAAAGCAGAGCTGTCTTTGCAAAACTAGAAAGTGGGTCCCAGCAAGCACAGAAACCCAAAAGCCCCCGCAGGGAGGTGGCTGGTGTCCCCTGGCCCAGGCAGGGAGCTAAGCCTGACCCTGCTGTAAGGGCCACTGGGCAGGGCCACCCCCAGCACACCTGTGCCACTGTCCACGCTCCCTACATTGCCCCTCCATGTGCATTCTGAAACAGAAGTTCCTCTCGTAGAAACACTGAATTCTCTCTCCACCAGCCTTTTTTTTTTCTTTTTACAGCCCATCTAGATAAGGTTTATAGGTTAAAAACATGATTCCAGGAACTTTTTACATGAGACATCCCCAAACCAATAAACCTATAACCATGGCCCCTCCCTGGCGGAGATGACAGTGAGGGGCTGGGCAGAGATGAGAGCATCGGGGACGGTTTCTGGGGACCCAGTGCCTGAGCTGGGTCTTGAACCAGAGGACGGAGGGGAAGGATATTGCAGGTTGAGGAAGCCCTATGTGCAAAGGCACGTAGACGTGAGGCTTAGCAGAGGGCTGGGGGCTAGAGGGGAGGAAACAGGGTGGTGAGAGAGGAAGTCAGAGCAGAAGGCAGGTGCCAGGTCTCACAGAGAATTCTGTGCCGTGCTCTTTTACGAATTCTACCCTACAGACACACACGTAGTGTTAGATGAGAAACTGACAACAGGGTTTGCTTGTTGTCACAGCCCGTCTCCCATTCACCAGTGAGAAAGCCAGTGCTACACCAGGAGGTTCAGGAAAGAGCAGTGACCCCCATCAGAGCATGGAGGGACTGACCATGGACGTAAACGCTCGTCTTGTTCATTCTCAAGAGGCGAAGAGGAGAGAAAGTGCTCGGAGTGGGAGGGCGTGAAGAACATGGAGAAGGTTCAGCACTCACGGTGGAGGAAACAGGGAGCATCCCCAAGGAGTTTAAGAAAGGATGCTTTGGGAGAAATAATGGAAAGCAGCACTTTGCCCAGGAAGCTGGAAACATCTGGAATTAATTCATCCAAGGGATGGTAGGGTGGCAAACAAAAATAGACTCCAGGAGGGTTTTGATAATTTCAGGGGTGGGAGAGCCACAGCGATTATTAAGGGAGGCTGGGGATGTCTGGGACTTGTGCCCGACCGTTGAGGTCGGAGTCTCGTGGAGCAGCGTGCTTTCCCACCGAGCCTCGCAGACAGCGCACCCCAAGGCTGGCCCGGCTGACCACTCGTCCAGCCCAGCCTGGCTCCGCTCATGCTGCCTGCCACATGGCCTCCAGCCCGGGTGACCCTAGTTGTGATAATGAGGAGGAGGCAGGACTCAGAGCAGGTTGCCGCCGAGCCTGTGGACCCACCTACAGTACTGCCCACATCTTCTCTTCCCCCGCCACACCCAGATGTGCGGACCGTCACTCCAGTGCCCCAGCAGGGCTGGGAGTGTCCTCGTCCGTGCGCTCGGAGCAGTATCTGAGGTTGCTTTCCTCACGCAGGTCTCCTCATCTCATTTTTACATGAATGCCACTTACGGGCAAGGGCCGGATGTGAGGATTCTACGCTCAGAGTCGGGGGTAGGGACATGGAGACAGTTAAGAAAAATTGACGGTAATCAGGAGGAGGAGGAGGAAGCTAAGGACAGAGGACAAGGAAGTGGCGATGGAAATGTTGGTGCTAGTGGTGGTGGAGTTGCTCGGGGAGATGAAGCCAGGGAAGTAAAGAGGGCAAAGACGGAAGGGGAGGTGGTGATGATGATGGAGCCGGCCGTGGTGGGCGTGGTAGGGAAGAGGAACGCTGCAGGGGACGAGGGTGGTGGGAGTGATGGCGGGAGTGAAGGGAAGGACCAGTGACGCTGAAGGAGACGCAGGCCCTGGCGGTGGAGGTGCAGGTGGTGATGGTGAGCAACCAGAAGGGAAGTCAACTGTGGGCTAGAGCAGCCAGGGAAGGGTTCCTGACATGTGTGAGCCTTGAACCAGCATTGACAGACTCGGAGAAGTTAGGCAGAGGGGCGAGGGCAGGCCATTGCAAGCCTGGGACATGTTAGTGAGGATTTGTGGGGGCAGATTGAGGGGTTTGCGCACCCCAGCGGGAGGGGAGGATGGCCGTGGACTGGCGAGGGCGGTGAAGAGCAGCTACTGGAGAGCCCCCGGGAGTCTCGAGCGAAGGCAGGCTGTTGCGAAGGTGGGCCGTGAGCACTCCGGAACGGCGAGCAGCTGGGAGGCCGGCGTTCAGCTCCGAGACTGCAGTGCGGTGACAGGAGCCAGGTTCCTGGCAGTGAAGGTGCAGGCTCAAGGTGAGAGGCTCCCTTAACCCTAAGTCTCACCTTATTTTGCCCTTCTTTCCTGGGGTCCAGGTTCCAAACACCACCCTTATTTTAACCCCAATTCAGCAGCTCCAGAGGAATCAAGATGCACTTGGTCCAGTCCAACCCTTTGTCAAGCCGGACTGCGGTGGGGTGCTGGAGCCAACCCATGGGTCTGCGAGCGCTGACGACGCGAATGTCTCCCCAGCCTGGACTTGGGGCACATTGCGTTGGTGGTTTGAAACCAACCACGGTGCAAGTATTTATACCATGGAGATTAGCAAATGCTACAAATTGGCTTCTTTTTCTTTTTCCTAGAGATCCAGTTGTTAAACATTTAACAACACAACACTGGTTGTGTCTCAGGAACCCCAACATGAGGAGCACTGACAGTCCCAATGCTAGACCTGGTCACATAGCGTATTTCTGCATCCTAACATCATTTATGGCATATTTAAAGCCTAACCTGATTGTAACAATGATCGCGAACCCCCAAGAGGTAGAGAAACACATCAACCCTGTTTATTTTCCCCAGTTTCTTATTATGGACAAATTCAAGTGTGCATAAGAGTTGAAAGAGCAGCACAATGAACACATATATTTTCTCCGAGTGCATATCCAGATTTCCCTCGTTTGCCCTAAGCAAGTCTTTTATAGTGGTTTTCTCTCCAAAGATTCAAAGGATCCAATTAAAGTTCTCCAGTTGCATTTGGTCGCTTTGCTCTTTAGTCTCTCAGTGTCTCTCTCTTTTCTGCTTCTTTAGTCTCATTTAATCTAGAACAGGGGTCAGCAAACTTTTTCTGTACAGGGCGAGACAGTAAATAGTAAATATTCTACGTTTTGCAGGCCAAGAAGCAAAATAAGGCAGATACTTACATTAACAGCCATTTAAAGCGTAAAAGTGATTCTTAGCTTGCAGCTATACCAAAAAAGTGGTGTGCTGGGTCCGTCCCATGGGCCATGGTTTGCCCACCTCTGATCTGGAGCACGTCCCCCACCCTCCTCCCCCATGACCAGGGCCCGCGTCACGCGCGTGTGCCCTGTGCAAGGGTCCCCCGTGCTCAGAAGGACCCTGTGCTTGGTTTGATGTTCTGCTATCATTCTCTTGAAATTCCTAATAACTTTTCTCTTTGAACTTGGGTTTTGTAAATGCAGTCTGATGGGACAATGGATCATGCTCAGTGGATCACGAGCAGAGAAGATGTGCCCTATGTGTCCATTGCCGTTCCCTGCCACCCACCTGTGGACGGCATTCCCGGTGTTCCAGCACCCTGTGATGTGCGTTATGTCCACACTTGAGTAGGCGGGGCACTTTTTCAGTTCAAACCAGAACTGTTTCGAATGCAAAAAGAAGGCAACAGTGTTCTAAGAAACACAAATGACCAAGGAGCCCTATCATATACTTTCTTACCTGAGCTCTCTGTAAGGTGGGTAGTATGTTCTCTGTAACACACTTCTCTGCTAACTCACACTGAACATGATGATATATAAGGAAAGGGAAAGATAGCGCAATGTTTTCCTTTCATACTTCCTTATTTATAAGTATGCTGGGTAGAGAGTGTTGGTAGAATGTGTATAAAGAAGCAAAATAGGCCGGGCACAGTGGCTCATGCCTGGAATCCTAGCACTCTGGGAGGCCGAGGCGGGAGGATCGCTCAAGGTCAGGAGTTCAAGACCAGCCTGAGCAAGAGCGAGACCCCATCTCTACTAAAAACAGAAAGAAATTAATTGGCCAACTAAAAATATATAGAAAAAATTAGCCGGACACATTGGCGCATGCCTGTAGTCCCAGCCACTTGGGAGGCTGAGGCAGGAGGATTGCTTGAGTCCAGGAGTTTGAGGTTGCTGTAGCTAGGCTGATGCCACGGCACTCTAGCCCTGGCAACAGAGTGAGACTCTGTCTCAAAAAAAAAAAAAAAATATATATATATATATATATATATAAAATAAGAACAAAGTAAAAACCGTTGTTAGTTTTGTACAGCATTTCCACTGTTCTGTTAAGAACAAAATACATATGAACTATGAAATACAAATTGTGCAAATTTTCTTATTCCACCTAACAGTGCTTTTATATTTGCATTTAAAAGTAGCTTTTTATTTGCATTTATTTGCGATTAAAAATGGCATTGTGCCTAGCACTCTGGGAGGCTGAGGCAGGTGGATCGCTTTTGCTTAGGAGTTTGAGACCAGTCTGAGCAAGAGTGAGACCTGGTCTCTATTAAAAATAGAAAAATTAGCTGGGTGTAGTGACTCATGCCTGTAGTCCCAGCTACTCAGGAGGCCAAGGCAGGAAGGTCGCTTGAGCCCAGGAGTTTGAGGTTGCTGTGAGCTAGGCTAATGCCACGGCACTGTAGCCCGGGTGACAAAGCAAAACTCTATCTCAAAAATAAATTAATTAATAAAAGTGGCATTGTGCAATATAAATATGAACAGTAAAACTTATGTAAGTAACTTAAATTTTTGAATTTTCTTTTACTTAAATGACACTAAATAACAAAACAACACCATGATCTAATGAGAGAGAGAGAGACCACTGAAGAAAGGGAAAAGCTTTATCTTTTAGTATCTTTAACAGTATTTTTTCTTGCTTTTTCAACAAGGGTCCCTGCATTTCCCCATTGCACTGGGCGGCACTAAATATGTAGTCAGCCCTGTGCACGCCACTGGCTCTTTGAAGAGCCCTGGCCTTGCATAAGGTCTCACATTCTGAATCTGTCTGATCTCTCCCACATGGTGTTAAGTCACTTGTTCCTCAATCCCTACATTTCTCATAGACTAGAAGTTGGGTTTAGATGCTTGAGTAGATTGAGGTTAAACACATTTTGGTAAGAATGTTTCATGGGTTTGCATAGTTCACACTGCATCCATGCCAGGAGGTTTACACTGCCGGGTGGCCTCACTCTGTGTGACACTATTTGATCTGGTTAAGGATAAGGTGATAACCTCTAGGGATCTCCATGGTGAAGGTGCATTTTCCCCTTTGAAATAAATAATTCTGTGGGGAGCTACTTTGACACTGTGCAGTTCCCCAGGAAGCTTTTACCTTATGACTTTAGCATCCTTTGGTGATCTTTACCTAAATTGATGATTCCCTGGAGCTTGTGAACTCTTTTTCTCATTCTGTTATTCTTTTTGCATGTGTAAGTGGACTTTCTTCAACAAAGAAAAAAAAGAAAAGAGCTTTCCTTCCCCCTTCACTCTGTCTTGCTCTGTCTGTGTCTCTATTCATTTATTTTGGGGGGACATTTCTATGGACTCTTTTATTAATGCACAGTATTACAATTAATTACCATCATTGTTCTTTGTAATTTGGCTCAAACTGGGCCACATTTTCTCAGAGGAAGCCCTTTCAAGCTGGTCCCTGTGTTCTTTTGATGTGACTTCGTTCAAAGCACCTTCTGGGTTTTTTTGACACGAAAGATGTTTGGGCTCATCTTGAGCTTCTGCTTCAGATCCGGCATCACCTTCGTGTTTAGAAACCAAGATCTGGGCACTGGGTGGGCTCACTGCCTCTGGGGCAGGACTGCTTCTAGTGCTTTCCAGAGGACAGGGACGGGAAATAAACTTTTTAAGAGCATGCATTTATATAAAATTTTTAAATTCAAGTTTAATATTACAAGTTTTGTGTGCTAGTTTCTTTCATATTTTAATCTCTTTTACACTGAAAATCTTGGTTCCTAATGTAATTCATATATTTACTTATTTGCTTTATTCTACAAAATAAAAGAGTTTCAAAATTACAATGCTAATATTACTTCTAACAATAAACCTACTAAGTGAAATTTAGCATTTCTTGCAGTTGTTTCTCTCCTTAGAGCATATTTCTCTGTAGTCACAATACTATGCTAAAAAGTTGTTTGAAATAATTTATTTTCCTCCATGAGGTAACATTACCAACTCAACAGAGAGTTCGGTTCATCTGTTTCTGTTTGTGTTCAGTTTTAGGATTAGCTTCTTTCCTCTTTTTTATTTTTAAAAAAATGTATTTTCAAATAAATAAACTACATAGTTCAAAAGTTAAAATTATGTGGAAAATATACTCAGAAAAGTCTTACTCTCGTCTTTATCTTCCCCACCCTACTCATCAGAACCCCTTCCCCACCGGGTATGTAACTATTTTCTTTAGTTTCTCTTTTGCAACGTAAGCAAACATGTACATATTATTTGCATTTATTTCTTACACAAAAGGTAGCACTATATACTCCGTTTTGTATCTTGCTTTTTCACTTGACGACAATGCTAGAAATGTGTGTTCACAGAGCACGTCCTCGCTCTTCTCTCTGCCTCCCCGGTGCTCATCACGGGGATGAACCCGAGTGTCTTCAACCGTTCGGGTTGCGTCCCACTTTCTGCTTTTACAAATAATGCCACAGTGAATAACCACGCACCCATTTGTCGAGTTGTATCGCCAGGACAGATTCCTGGGACGAGATTGCTGAGTTCAAGGGTAATCGTATGTGCCTTTTATTTAGATACTGCCAAATTCCCCTCCGTTTTGCATTCCCACCGGTAGTGTGTGACAGCACATAGAGAGAGAGAACTGCCAGACTTCTGGATTTTTACCCATTTAATAAGTGAGGGGCGGTAGGTCAACGAAGTCGTCATGTGCATTTCTCTAATTGTGAGGCTGAACGCAGTTCCGTAGGCTGCAGAGCCACGTGCCTTTCTTTTCTCTATGAACTCTCTGCTTATGCCTTTACCCACTTTTCTCTTGAGTTTTTATTCTTTTTCTTCTCAGTTTCCAATAGCTCTTTATATATGAATGTCCATGAGGCACATTGCAAATATCCCCCCGTGTGCCGTTTGTCTTGACCTTGTGTGTGGTGTGTTCTGCGACAGGTTTATCTTCGGGGAAGGAGGAAGGCAAGAGGGAAAGGCCATGGGTGCTTCCTCAGCCAGGTCTCAGGCCGCCTCGCTCCCTCCTCAGGCCAAGAAAACAACCCGCATCAGATGCATGGATGTCCGGGAGCTCTGGAGACAGGAAGCCGTGGAGGCTGGCCTGACCATGGCGATGACCGCCACCCCCCGTCTCCCCCAAGCCTGTTGGATCCAGCAGTCGAGGTGAGCAGCTCTCAGAGAAAGGCCAGGGCTGAGGTCCCCTGACGGGCTGGGTTTGTACAGAGGCTGTGACATTCCTCCTGTGCTCAGCAGGATGTGGCATTTGACTCTGGGTGAGCAGAGCATTCCAGACCCCACCCAGAACAGGGCATAAGGGAGGCCAGTCATGAGAAGGGAAGGGCAGGACCCTGAGTCAGTCCTTCTGAGTGGGACCCTTGCTGACTCACCCCAGGCTGTGGGGCCTTCCCACACCTGTAAGGGAGAAAAATACCCGAGACCTCAGTTCTAGGACTGGGGGAAGTTAGAGCTCCCAGCTGCTGCGGTGAACTCTTTGTGTACAAAATATTAAAACTAATATTAGAGCTGCTAATAATAAGTGTTGATATATATTGGCACTTAACACAGTTCACAGTTTGAACTATATGGAATTTCCATTGCATGGGGCAAAAATGGCCAAATATCAGCAATTTCATATGGCTCCATTGGAAATATACCAGGGATGTCCTAGGTGCTTTCTTCGTATGATCTCATTTGATTCTCATGGCCCTACAATGCAGATACTCACCTGGGGAATCAAGGCTCTTCTTCTCTGCTCCTCCAGCAACCCCAGGACACTTACCTCCTGGGCACTGCCATTGCTTGCCTGCCACGTTATGCCCAGCATGAGCCATGCTCTTGCACACTCAAGGGCTGGGGTCCTTCCCACAGCAGGTGGGCTGGGGGGCTCTTAGAAGGAATCACTGCCAACCACAGCTGGTCATCGGCCTGGCCGACCTACTGAAGACCCCTCCCAGGCCGTGCACACCTTCAGGAGGCTCTCATCCCCAAGTGGCGAGAACAATGCCTGGCTCACAGTAAGCAAAGAATGAATGGGCTCCAATGACTATTCGCTATTTTTCATTTTAAAGCATCAACCATCTCCGCTGAGAATACTAAGATAATTGGAGCAGGGATGGGGGACAATTCCTCATACAGTGGCAGCCTCACTGCGTCCATAAATATCCAGGCTCCCTGGAGAGCAAACTCATTGGCATGGATAAATTCTGATCGTGGTTTTCCAAATCTGTGCTTCTTTGTGTCCCCCACAGGGCCGTGCACACAGTAGGAGCTCAATAAATAGGTGTTTATTTATTGAAGTACTCCAGAGGCCCTGAACTCACAAACAGAAACCAGAACCTGAGTCTCCTCCCTTGCAGGCCAGGCCTTGTCCATCTGGGCAGACAGATGACCATTCACCAGCCTGTCCCCCTGGGAATACTGTCCTGGCTCCGAGCAGGGCTGCTGAAAGGGGGCCATTCTCTCTTCTGAGCAGGGCCTCAGACACTTCACAATGAGGATTTTTTTTTTCTCAACTGCCTCACTTGACCTTCGGGTCTAACAGGCAGTGGGCAAAGCCTGCACCAAACGGCCTTCCACCAGCCCACAGCCTACTCCACTCTCTTGGGCTCTCCAAGACCTTGGAAAAACCAAGAAGACTGAAACCTTTCCCTCCTTCCAACTGGGTGGGGGACTAGTGTCCACAACAAGTTTGGGGGCTCCTTCCCGTGGCATCTGGGCCATCACCCTTCTCCCTCCTCCCTGCATCCCGGCAAGGGGTCATGAATAGTCAGTCACCTTAAATTGTAACAGAAGCACTGACTGCCCAGAGTCCCCGGAGAGCCCCGGCAGGCACAGTGCACCTTCCCCCAGGACCATGGCTCCATCTCTGCAGACTGGGGTGCTGGGGACGGGGAGGTGCTGCCGCTCACTGACCCAGAACCTTGTGGCCCATCGAGTCAGCTGGGGTGGCTAGTGGAGAAGGTGGGGCATGATGGGGCAGGGCAGGGGTGTAGGGGGGTAGTGACCTGTGTTGGGGGAGGGGGAAGATCTGATAGGAGAGTTGGGGTTCCCTGAGCAATCCAGACCAACTGGTCTCATCTCTTGTTTCCCAAAACTTCTAGCATTTTCATAAAGCCATGTGATAGAGACCACACAGAACACAGCACCACGATCGCACCAAAGGTCTATATGACAGCCAAGAGTTTAGGTTCTGGGACAGAGAGGCCTATGTTCAAAGTCCCATTTACCAGATAACCTTGGGCAAGTCAGTAGCTATTCTGTGTGTCACCTTGTTCATCTGTAAAAAGGCAGAGAATAATACTTCCTACCTTGTAGAGTTGGGAGAAGGAAAGCCAGGACCCAGCACGGTGAGCACTGAGCAAGCATGGGCTACCATGCCGATCAAGTGCAGAACCAGAGGGTACACAGGCAGCCATGAGTTGTCCCGTTTGGCTGGAGTTACAGGTGTGAGACATCATGTGAGCTGGGGCTGAAAATAGATTGGAGGCCACGCTGTGGGAAGTTTGTGCTTAACTCAGGGGTCATGGTGAGCTACTGAAGGTTTATGAGGAGGGCAGAAATGTGAACAGAGCCAGGATCACGGGAAAAAATGAGACTGGAGAGATCGTGGAAGGAGGACTCAGCCTGTGGACTTGTCACTCATGCTCTTGTGTTCAGATCATCCCAACCCCACCACCCCCTACTCCCAGCCTACTCAGCAAACAGCGTCAGCCTTGCTGTTGAAGATAAGTTTTCTTCTTCCCTGGATGTGAACGTGAAATCTTGCTCGAATTTGCTGGGTTAAAATAACGGTCCTCAGCAAGAAATAGCAGGTCTGCACTGGTTTCCAACCAGGCTCTGGCTTGATTTAATGTTGATCCGGTGCGAGTGCCTAGTTTTCACACGTGTTTCTTCTCATTTCCCTGGGACCCTGGGATTTCAATTTATTTTTCTCTGCAGTGCTTTTTGCCAGTGTCTGATAAGGGGTTCCTTGCCAAATAACTACACGGGCCTGGCAGTCTGTCCTTATGTGTCATGTTTGATCTGTAGAGAGGGAAACTGAGGCCACCTGGAAGGGATTTGCTGAAGGCAATGTCATAGCAGAGGAGGGAATGGGCTTGGGAGCCGGTCACAGTGTACAGAGAGTGGAGGCTGGTCTGTCTTGTCCTCTGAAGGACTCCTAGCACTGGGAACAAGGTCTGGCGCACAACAGGCACCCAACAACGGGATGCTGAGTGGAGAAATGAGCAGGGCAGATTTGCCTGTCACAGTAAGCACAAGGCATACCACGCAGGGGCGGGGGACGTCCAGCTCAGGAGTACCTTGATGGCATCTGCCCTGCTCTGGGATACGGCACGGGACTCCACTCCGTATGGTGTAAGGGGCGTGTGTCGTTGAGCAGGTATTGGAGGGAGGGGCAGGTGTGGTTGGCGGACCTAACACCCAGCCCCACTGAAGGCCCTGGCACCTCCAGCCTGTCTGAGAATAAGTCTGGCCAAGGCTTGCCCAGAGCCTGTCCCATGTCAGAATGGCACAAGGGAAGGGGCAAGGAGCCCACGCCCACTGCAGAGGTGACCGCGACAAAGGCAGCATCTTCACTGCCCTCTCCGGTGGGTGGGGGATACGCACGCCCCGACCCGCAGCGCAGAGACCCGCCGCCGGTCCCGCCCCCGCCGGGCAGAGCCGCGCCCACCCCGCCCGAGTGCGCGGGCAGCACATGCCCTTCCCGCAGCGGCGGGCGGGCCGGGAGGTCTGGGCCCAGGGCGCGCGTCCGAGCCCGCGAACAAGGGCGCGCTTTGTGCGGCGGCGGCGGCGGCAGGACGGCGAGGCCCCCGCGCCCCTCCCGGCCCGGGTCCCAGCCCCGCCGGGCGGATTCCTGCGGCCGCCCCGTCCTGGCAGCCGCAGCGCCAGACTTGGCCTCGCCCTCCCCTCCTGTTCCCGGAGAAGCGCCCGAGCGGGGAGAAGCGCCCGGACCTCGGGGGCTGCAAACCCTCCGCGAGTCAGCGGACTGCGGCAGTACGGGCACAGACCCGCTTTCCGCCAAGGCGGGCTCAGGGTCCCGCTGTGCGCTCTCTCGCTCTGAAGGGCAGAGCGTGCCTCAGATACAGGGGTTGGGGGTGCTGGGGCGCGCCAGCCTCCCTGTGGCCCTCAGGAGTGCGGGGCCTGCACACCCCTGTGATTCGCACCCTCCCGGCCCCGCCTGGCCCTGCTGCCGATGGAGTCTGTGTGCTGAGCTCACGGCAGGGGCAGGCTGTCACCTCGAGATCGCAGTCCCAAGCCGCACCCACCCAATGCTCCCAAGACCCACGGCCACAGCCCCCAGATCCCGGCTCTCTGCGGGACCCGGCTGGGGTCCCGCCTGAAGACAGACCCTGCTTGGGTCAAGGCGATCTCGGGAGGAGTCGTGGGAATGGTCTCTGGGCACTCTCTTAGCTTGACGGACCTCTCAGGAGGGCGACTTGGAAACACCTGGCGAGGTCTTATGGCAAATGGTTCTTCCTTCTGACCAGTTATCAAGTATTTCAATATTTAATATATTGATAGATCCGGAGGCAGCCAGTATTCTGAGTGCGCAGAAGTTGAAAATTAAACTGAAGAGAAACTGGGATGTCCCATGCCTTCTGGCAAAGCCACAGGGTTTTCCTGATGATCAAGTGAAATTACACTAGCCAGTATTTACTAAGTGCTTATGATATAGAGGGAAAAGTTTTGAAATTCGATCAAGACAATAGAAGGCAGAAAAGGAAGTAAAAGACGCAGAGGAAAAGCAAGATTAAAAAAAAGAGTATACAATAAGATGCTAAAAATAACTATATCAGTAATTATTCTAAATCTCAAAAGTCTAAATTTAACATTTAAAAGAAGATTTGCAGATTTGGTTTGAGATATATGTACATAAAGCAAAAAGTGACAGAATTACCAGAAATTTATAAATCCACAAACATAATGTGTGATATTTATAAAAGAGATGTCAAAACATGAAAGAGAAAGGTTGAAAATAAGAGACTGGAAAAGATATACCTAGAAATACTAACCAAAAAAAAAAGTTGCTGTGCCTATATTACATTTGAAGATAAAAAGCATTGTTTAGAATATGAAGAGCTACATAATTACAAAAGGAATAATTCACAAAGAAGCTATAAATTTGTGTAAATTTGTAAGCACATAACTTTAGTATTCAAATTTATAAAACAAATAGTGATAGAATGACAAAAAGACATTTCAAAATCCTCAATCATAATGGAAGATTTTTATTACACCTTGCTTAATAACTGATACATTAAGCAGACAAAAATTTAGTAAGGACATAGAATATTTGAATAATACAATTAAGCTTACTCTACGGACATATATAGGACCATGTGCCCAACACATAAATACTTTTCAAGAATACATAAAACATTTGCTAAAACTTATTATTTACTATGCATAAAGAAAATCATAATAAAAGCCATCATCAACATATGAACCATGTATCTGGAATACAGGGCAATTAAGACAGATATCAAGAACCAAAAAATACTATAATACTATACATTTTGAAAATTTTAAAACAAACTTGTAGATAACTCATGAGTTAAAGAAAAAAATCAAAATTAAAGTTAGAAAATATTTAGAACTGAACAACAATGAAAATCCTATGTATCAAGACTTATGGGATGGCTGGACATGGTGGCTCATGCCTGTAATCCTGGCACTCTGGGAGGTTGAGGCGGGAGGACCACTTGAGGACAGGAGTTCGAGAGCAGCCTCAGCAAGAGCAAGACCCGTCTCTACTAAAAATAGAAAGAAATTAGTCATACAACTAAAAATAGAAAAAATTAGCTAAGTGTGGTGGTGCATACCTGGAGTCCCAGCTACTCGGGAGGCTAAGGCAGGAGGATCGCTTGAGCCTAGGAGTTTGAGGTTGCTGTGAGCAAGGCTGACGCTGTGGTGCTCTAGCGAAACAGAGTGAGACTCTGTCTCCAAAGAAAGAAAAAACCAAAACTATGGGATGCCTTTCCCCTTCCCTTCCCTTCCTGACCCATTCAGTGCTAAGCTATTAGGTGGACAGAGCAAGGTAACTGATAGGTGCCCACTCAGAGGGGCCTGGAGCCAGTGCTGCAACTGCAGGGGGGCAGCTCCCCACGAAGAGTCAGAGCCTGAGCCAGGAGAGGGGGGCACCTGGGCAAGGATGCAGCCTGCTGTGGGGTGCAGAAGCCCAAAGGAGGTGAGGACGGCATTCACACTAGGGGCGTACGGACAGGAGGTGTCAAACTGGGTGAAGAAGGCACCCGAAACCTCACACCAACACAATTCCAACCCAACACCAAGGGTCCAATTCTGGTATCTCCCTCTCCACATGCGAAACTCCCTTCTCCAGCAGTGAGAAACTTGGCTCTAGTGGTTAGTAAACTGATGCATTTGATCCATCCCCCTTGTATATTTTTCTGTAAAGTTGGAGACTGTATTTAAAAATTCATTAAAAAGTAAAACAAAATTTATAGGATGCAACTAAATCAGTAAAGGGACATTTATAGCCTTAAATGTTCATATTAGAAAAGGAGATGTCGCGCCCGCCTTGCCAGCAAGGAAGACGCGGCAACCGGAGTTCTTCTGACAGTGCTTTAATGGGGTTCCCTTTAGACTTACATGATGCGGAAGACCCAGCCCGGCAGCGCGCAGGCTGCTATATACCCCAGAAGCACAACCCCTAAGCTGGGATAGGCCGCTCAGCTGTCGAGCCGCCAAAGCATTAGTCCATAGCAGGACCCTTCGTTTGCATGCTCGCGCCACAGGGCAACCGACAATTGCGCGTGCGCTGAACTTGTTTGCTGCTCTAGGCAAAGCCGGAAACAGGCGCCAACTTGTAATGGCGTTGACACCGCGCCCCACAAGGAGACTGAAAATTAATCAGCAAAGTATCCAAGACATTTCAGAAAGAAAAACAGTAAACCTAAAGAAAGCAGAAGGAAGGAAATAATAAAGATAAGTGTTGGCAACTACAGGAGGTCAAGTAAACACCTCTGCACTTCTAGAAAGAATGTAACTTGATACAACCAATTTGAAAACAATCTTCCTCACCTAGAAAGTTTAAGATGAGCCTATAACCCGACAATTCCACCCTCAGAAACTTTGCACATGCCCAAGACACAGTAGCATGTTCTTTGCAGCATTGTTGTAATAGCCAAAAAAAATTTAACAAATTCAATGTCCATTGATAGAATGGATAAATAAATCATGACCTATTCATACAATGGAATATAGTGGTTTAGTAAAAATGAACGAATTACACACAGCTACACTCATTGCCACAAATGAATTTCAAAATCATAATGATGAGCAATAAGAGCTAGAGAAGAATTTGTATGGATACAAATATTCAAGAAAATATAGGGTAAAGTATTTATGCCCTTGGGGCTGGGAAGAATGCTTAAAATAAAACATAAAAAGACATGCAAGCCATAATATTAAAACTATAACTTCCTGTATGATAAGACACTAAAAACAGAGAAAGACAAACACAAGCTGGGAGAAAATATTTGTAAGAGATTTAACTGACAAGGGATTAGTCTCCAAAATTTTTAGAGGAATTATTAAACATCAGCAAAAAGACAAGTACAATAGTGGGGGGGAAATGGGCAAAGGTTATGAAGATGCAATTTATAGAAAACGAAAGTAGAGTTACTAGCAACCTTGAGAAGATGCTCTACCTCACTAGAGATGGGGGAATGCAAATGAAAACTCTGGTGCTTACACCTCAGCTCCCCACCTGGAGTGTTCAACACCAGCCTCAGGACGCTGCCGCTGTCCCCACTCAGCCAGACCACTCATCTTCAGCCCCACTGGCTGCTGACCACACCCCAATGCTCAGCCTGACCTTTCTGCTGTTCCTTCCAGGCGCCAGTGCTTACCTGTCTCTTGATTAATGGCGTATTCTGTTAGAGCTGTTCTGGTCCCAGGAGTTAGACACACTTCTTCCCCAAGTCACATATACACTTCCCAAGTGGCTAGACTCAGGCAGGTTCAAGTCACAGGCAAATACTGTGGTTAATGAGATGATGGTCCTCTTCCACCCTCAACCCTGTGCCTGAGTCAGTCTCACCATGACTGTATCCTCCTTTCCTCATATTGGATTTTCTTCCAGGTTCTCAAATATCCATGCCTGTTGCAATTGGGTATATGTTGGCTTCCCCACCTCATTCCTGTGTGTCTGAACCTCCACGTGTGAACACAATTTGAGATCATTCCCAGGAAGCTATCTAGACCCCATAAATATCAATGGGTGCCAAACATAATCCATCTTTCTATTTGTTTCTGAGATGATAAAAAATGCTAATTCTTTTCATCAAGGTAGAAAAATAAAACAAAATAATGAAAACAACTTTGGAATAACCAAGAGAAGACATCTCAGTCATGCCATCCTGCTAAGAGACCTAATGCTTTATCTTGGTCATGGTACACTAAAGCATGTCTGTCACAACTCTACTATGCCTCTAATAAGAAATTATGCTCTCTACTAACTCTCTAAAAGAAATTCAGGGGTAAGAATAAACTCACTGGAGACACACATGCTTCTTTCTCATCTGGCTGTAACGGAAGCCATGCCGTTACAGCCAGACTGGTGAAAGCTGCCATGTCACAGGATCACAGAAGTATGGCAGTTGTGCAGTTCAAGTTCCCACCCTGGCAAAAGAATGCCCTCCACAACTTTGCAGACCTGGTGATAATGAACTCTGCTTAAATCTCTCCAGAAAAAGGGGCCGGGGGAGTCTAACAACACCAAGCTTGAGTATCCCCAGCACACTCCATGGGACACAGCCAACCACTGTTCGCCATCAATATCTGCTGAGTAAGTGAGTCAATTTTTCATTTACTAAAGTATTTATTAAAAGCTTCATTTGAATGTGGTCTTTGACCTATTAGCTTTATTTCGTGACTTGGAATGACATTTCTATATTTTTACATGAAGGTTACATTTAGAATCTAACCACCCTCAAAAAATAGCTTTTTGTGAATCTAAAAATTCTCAAGCTTGTTGTTTCAATGACTGGAAATGACATTTCTCTAAATGGTTTCTTTAAAAGCAGACATAAATCAGCACCACTTACTGACTACAAAAATACTGATGCAACTAACGGATTAAAAGTTATTTGTAGATTGTAGCATGCTAAATTTATCCTTAAAATCCACTCATGTCACCAAATATGGGTTTCTCTATAGTACTGAAAAATAAAGTTATTTTTAATGTAACCCAAATGTCAATGGTCCTTCGTCCCTCCTCATTCTTTCCTCTTTTTTTCTATGTCCTCTTTAGCAGTGGCCAGAGAATAAAATGTGTTCCCTGTGGTTGCATTAATAATTGCATAAAATTTGGAAAACAAAAAGGAAAGTCAGCAAACAAATGTAATCAATTTATGGCTTTCTTTCTTACTTCTTTTCTTCTTCTTTTTTTGTTACTTTTGTTCATTTGAAAATATATTTGTTTGTTACATGGTTGGTTTCTTTACATACGTTTTTATGCCCCCTTCTTTATTTTGTAGCAACCCCGCCACCCCAATCTCTCAGAGTCAAGTCTAGTACCTTCCCTCCTGTCTCCCTGTAGTCCCTTCCAGGGCAGGAATCACAGCTTTTTCTCTGCAATTCCCTGGAGGCCACAACTAGCACATGACTGTGTGCTTTTCCCTACTATTCACTGAAATTCTCAGTAATAGTCACTAAAATCATCAAAGAGCAAAGAACACACCAAGTCTTCAGAATTGCTACTTACCATGCTATGCCTAGACCTCCTAATATTACGAAAATGATTTTATTGTTCTCACTTTGTAAGTGAAAAAAAATTCTGGTTCAGAACCTGCCCCAGTTCACATAGTTGACAAATGGCCCAGCTAGGACTGACTCACAGTTCCACTAAATCCAACCCCCAGACTTCTAACCAACGTGTACGACAAACGTCTTTGTTAATATACAGGCCTCTCTCATTAACGATGCCTCTATTCCAAAGCTGGAGAGCTTCTGCCGTTAGCGAAAAGCCCAAGGTGCCTGTTGGTAGTGACTGGCTTTGAAGCTGGTGACAGCGTCCGCCCTGGTCGTCTGTTCCAGGCTAGTCACCACCGCGCTCCTCACACTCCTTCCCACAGCAAGGTTTCTAGTCTTCCCGCCAGTACCAATCGCTTCCTGTGGCATTTTGCTCTGGGCATATATTGCTTCAAATATGGTGCCAACAGTTAGGCAATTTGGCCATTTGATTTGATAATAAAAAGTTCTCCTTTCCTTAAGATTAATTGTTCTCCGGCCATAGTAACTACTACACAGCACAAATTTTAATACCCGTCGCACAACACTTACGTCAGCCTCACGCTGAAATCCACGCTTCTGAATCAGCCAATCATAAATGGCACATGATTCTGAAAGTCAGCCAATCAGAGACAGTCGCATGCTTTATCAGCCAATCACCAATAGACACATTTTAGTACTCGCACCCCCCCACACACAACTAAAGGTCAGACGATCCCTAAACGTCCTCACTCCTGAAATTCTGTTAATCCTTGAACTCCATGGTTACCCCAGACTGTTTGCTTTGTTCAGAAGGAGTCTTGAAGCACAATTTTCTTTTACCTTACAAACAATAAATTCTGCTTCTTGCTTTAAGTTTTCAGCAGTGCCCTCTTCCTTTGACATACTTAACAATTCCCTTTTGTGGGAGTTTATTCTAAGAAACTAACCAGGCATATGTGCAAAGACTTAGCGTTAGAGATGACATTGTTTATAATGTAGAAGCAGCGTGTGTCTAACAATAGGCTACTACATATGCATTTTGATATTTCCATCAAGTGGAATCAATGCCAAATAGCCATGAAAAATCAAGTTGTAGCACGTTATTTTATCGATATGGGAAAATGTTCAAGATATGTGGGAGAAACAGATTACAATGTAATATTTACAATATGATTCTAATTTTGCAGGATATTTCATATATGTATAGGAAAAAGATTAGCAGGATATATACACGAAGCCATTAATAGTTATTATAGGAGCTAGGATTATAGGCAATTTTACTTTTCTCAATTTTAGCATTTTCCCAATTTTCTGCAATGAACACATATTATTTCTGTAATTTACGAGAAAAGAGTGTTTGTTATTAAAGTGACATCCAGAACAGAGCACAATCCACTGATGAGTGTGGAAAGCAGGACAGAGTACAAATGCCTCCTTGACGATGCAGACACCAAATGTGATCATATATCACATGCAGCTGCATAACGCTGTAGGCACATATTGAGTTCAAGGTTAATTACAGCGGCCTTGTCCTTTCCTCTGGTATATGCCCAGTCACGACCTCAAGTGCCATTTGTTAAAACTGAACTCATTTTCCTCCGGTTTCCCCACCGCCCCCTGTCCCAGGCACACAAACACACACACACACACACACACACACACACACACACACACACACACACACATATCTGCCCTCCTTTCACCAAAACAAGCTCTCCTTCAGTCCACAATCCTGAGCCCACCCAGGCCTCCAGGCTCTTCTTCCTCTTGCATCTTGTCCATCACCAAGCCCTCCAGACAATCTTCTAGAACACCCTGTGCATTTGCTCCCCTTCTGCCAATGCTCTACTTCAACTTTTCCTAACTGATAAGATGACTCAGACTAACAACCTGAGAACCAAACCTTGCCCATCAACCAATTTTTCTTGGCCCACATATTATTGAACTTAAGAGTTGAGAAACTTCACATAAAATATAAAATTCTGGTTTCTCACCAAAATAAAACAGATCAAAAATGCTATGCTGAAGCTGAGAGGTGACTTCCGTTTAGACCCAACTGATCCTTTCCAGTTTTCCACAGTCTCCAACACTCCCTATCACACTTCTAACACCAAGAGTTCCAGGGGTCATTTAATATCAAACTTATTTGGTTATTTTTCTTGCACAGCAGTATTTACAATATGTAAATTATTAGTCATAAGCAGGCTTAAAAATTCTTTTAGAATAGGAATATCTTCTATGCATTTTTAAAACAGTATATCTTTGCTCTGATCAATTACAAAATAATAAATTGCCTAAGGATTGATAAAGTAGAACAATGCAGCTCAGCTTTCTCTTTTCATCTCTGAACAAACAGGAAGAGGAAGACTGAGTTGACCACATAAAGCAGTATTTTGCTTAAGTTGTCCTAGCTGAAATGGTCTTTTATTTTTAAAAAGCAAAAAGCATACATTTCAGTTTTCATCTGTATGTTTTTATTAAGAATCATGTACTTTTATGGAAAGAAATAAACAAAAGGCACTTGGTGGCTTCATTAAAGAAGTTCACATGTTTTATTTTTGGTGATAGTTGCTGCCCTAAAAAGGCAATTGCAGCAAAATAATAAAGAAAGAAAGAAAGAACTCACAAATAAACCACCACCTCTCTCAACAGGCGCCTTCACCGGTACACACAGAGAAAGAAGCTATCATTCAGTTTCCTGGTGCAGATGCAAAATGAAGGTGAAAACTACCCAAACAAATCACTGCTTAAAATTCCCAGATATATCTTCTGAATTTGATGCCTATGTATCACTTACACTGTGAAGAGAATGTAACAATGAGAAAAAAAAGATTAAAATGAGCTTTTAGTAGAGTAAAAAGGTTAAATGAGTCTTCCTGAAGAGAGGTTTCTCTTGTGGTTTGAGTTACCTTTATTGGCTCTGAGTTGATATAACCTTGGAAACTGTGATGTGTCCTAATCAAATCAAGAGATGAGTATCTGTTAAATCTAATAATAGTGTAATAGAATTATTATAATTCTGTGTCCTCTATGACGGGTTGGCCAGGAAAGGAGAAGAATGACGGCAGAGCCAAGTCTGTGAACTTGTGCCCCAAAGGGCAGGCAGAGGAACAGAATATGACATGACGTGGTGCCTGCAGCCCTGTGGACTGTCCCTCCCACTGTGAACTGTGCGACTAGACTGTGTCATGCCCTCCTTGGACCACTGCTGCTCTCCCCTAGTCCCCATCTTGAGTCTAGACATCACTCCCAACCTCTCCCCCCAAATCCCAACTACAAAAGCATTGAAGAGTAATTATCAGTTTATTAGAGGTCCCTGGGCAGTAGGCAAGGAAGTCACATCACATCCCATCTTATATAACATACTCAGGTCCCTCCAGATCACTTCTACTTTCTCTCTCCAGTCCTTCTTTAGGGCTGCCTGGTACTTCTCCTCTCCCCATCGCCTGGCTTCCTCCCCTCTCCTGGACCATTCCTTCTGGATCCTACTACACCAGCTGCTCTCAATGCTAGCCACACCTCCTGAGCTCCTGGCAAACCAATGCCAGGGTCCCACCCGCAGAGACACTGATTCAGGGGTAGGATCTGGGCCTATTATTGTTTCAAAGCTACCCAGGGGCTTCTAATGTGCCACCAGAACCACAGCTCTCCACATTTTCTGGTGTAGAACATCTTAACTTCTCTGACATGCATCCTTACCCTTCACGCAACCTTCTATAGAGGGCCACGGGGACATTTTCTCGTGTCACATTGATACCTTGGCATCTAGTTGACAAGTCAGTCTCTTGTAAGTTTAAAGCATAGGAATTCATTCCATAAGAGCCTAAATTTAAAAAAGTATTTCCCTTTGACATGATAGTATGGAGTTCAACATAGGAAACAATTATGAACTCATGTTAAGGTTTAATTATAAGGATGTTCATGGTTCATAACAGTAAAAATAGATGATCTGGCAATAGATTTGGTTAAATAAATTATAGCACATTTTTATGGTAGAATAGTATGTCTCATTAAAATAGCTGTATTTTGTGAAGAAAACTATCATAATAATTTCCCATAAGTTCTTATGTTAAAAAAAACCCCTGCAAACTGAGAGTTTGAAGGGTTTAAAGTTGAATCACACAATGAATACCAATATAGCTATACCTAGATTCAGCTATTGTTAACATTTCCACATTCTTTTTTTTTTTTTTTTTTTTGAGACAGAGTCTCACTTTGTTGCCCAGGCTAGAGTGAGTGCCGTGGCGTCAGCCTGGCTCACAGCAACCTCAATCTCCCGGGCTCAGCGATCCTACTGCCTCAGCCTCCCGAGTAGCTGGGACTACAGGCATGCGCCACCATGCCCGGCTAATTTTTTGTATATATATTTTTAGTTGGTCAATTAATTTATTTCTATTTTTGGTAGAGACGGGGTCTCGCTCAGGCTGGTTTCGAACTCCTGACCTTGAGCAATCCGCCCGCCTCGGCCTCCCAAAGTGCTAGGATTACAGGCGTGAGCCACCACGCCCGGCAACATTTCCACATTCTTGCTCTTTCCCCCATCATTCCTATTTGGGTGTACGCTTTGTCGTTGCTGGTTTGTTTTGCTTTGTTTTGTTATGTTTTTGCAGAATCATTTGAAAATAACCTGCAGACACTGTGTCATTTTGCCCCTAAACACTGCAGGACACATCTCATTTCCCAAGAACTAGCACCTTATCTTACATGAACCACATTACCATTTACCATTATCACGCCCAAGGCACCAATGTTGAAATAATAATGTGGGCTACTAGAGAGTCCATATGCAACCTTCTCCACTTGTCCCCCAAATGCTTATGTAGTTTTTAAAGCAATCCAGCATCCACTCAAAGGGTCATGTGTTGCATTTGGTTGTCATGTTTCATTGGTAACCTTTTAAGCTAGAGCAGTCCCAAGACCCCCACTTTTTAAAAAAAGTTCAGGCTCCTTTTGCCAAGAGTCCCACAATCTGGGCATCTAATTGTTTCTTCACGATTACTTTTGGGTTAAACCTTTTTGGCAAAAGTACCACCCAGGCAATGTGCTCTCTCCCTTTGTATCATATCAAGAGGCCTGTGATGTTGAGTTTTCCGTTATTAGTGATGATATATCGGATCCCTTATATAAGGTGATTCTTGCCAGACCTATCAGTAGTGGAAAGGTAGTTTTAACCTTTTGCAATTAACAAGTAAGCTGTAGGGCAACACTTTGAAATAGTGTATCTTTTCCCCAACAATATTTCACCCAATGCATCCACCAATGATCCTTGCCTGAATCAATTATTACAAGACAGCTGCAAAATGGCTTATAACAATATTAGATGAAAAAAAAATTAGGGCCCAAACTACATACCATACGATTTCCACCAGTGATGTGCAGAGCTGATTCTGCCTGGCCCTCAAGAAGGCAATCACGACACAATCTGGAGCTCAGCTACTGGAGGGAGGTGCAGGATGCAGCGTGGGGGTCTCTCTGTGGGTGCTGGCCCTGTGGGCCTGGGGTAGGGGCAGGGGAATTCAAAAGTAGCACATAGACTTTTAGAAACAGGGAGCCATGGCCCACTTCCAAAAAAGACTAAGTTGAAATCTTCTGGGTAGGATCCATTCCTCGTTTAGTGGCCTCCAGTTTATTTAGAGACACTGAAACCAAAGCTTGCAATTGGACAGGAACACTCTGGGAGGCAGAGTTGTTGGGCAGAGGCCCCCAAGGTGCGATCTTCGGTGACTGCTATCAGTGGCTCTTCTTATAGGTGCAGAAATTGTGGATTTAACGATTTGGGTGTCCCAGATATGAGCCACAGCTGTCCTGGTGTAAATTAACTGCTAAAGTCTCAAATACATGGTGGAGTCAAAACATCCGAGGGAGGGGGCAAACTGTCCTGCTTCTCATCTAGGTCCATTTGAACTCCGGGCACGTAGGCTCACAGTATCACATTCTGATCCTGCACTAAAGTCAGTGGGTCGGGTTGCATTGTGCAGTTTCAAATGGGAAATAATTTAGTGCTTGGGGAAGTTGAGTGAGTTACCCTAGGATCCACGGGCACTGAGTTATGCTAAGACTGGCCCTAGGCTCCGAGGGAGCAAGGGACCTTGCAAATGGACCTTGGATTGTCTTCACACCCGCTTTGTCAGGAGAAGGAAGCTCAAGGGGATTCAGAGGACATCTGGGCTCCAGCCCTGCCCAAGAGGAGGACGTGTCTTTACTCATGCATCCTGGAGAGCCAGAGGCTGGCAGGAGTCAGAGCCCTAAGTGGGAAGAAGTCCCTGGTTCTAGATCCGCCTCAGCGACCCACCAGTGAGGTGCTCGGCAAGTCCTCTCCCTCTCCCATCGGAGGACTCAGACTGTCCAATCCAGGAAGAAGTGGGTTCGAGGCCTGGAAGGTGCAGTCTGGCACTAGCATATGGATGCTGTCTGTTCATCCTCATTCATTTGGTATTCTATGGTTTATGCTTTTAGATAGCAAATCAATTTGATTTCTTACTACAAATACTTCATCTTCTTTCACAGAAATGCTGGTGAACGTGAAGTTATATGTCCCCAGAGGGACTTTGTTTTCTGTGCCAAACCGCAGTGCCTGTTACACGACCAAAATAAGTGGCAGCTTTAATCTCCTGATGACAGCAATTAGAGATAAATGCCGAGTGCAGAGGGGGCACTAAACCAGGCATCACCAGGATGCCATCCCGAGCTGCAGCCAGGCCTTGACCTATCTTCCTGAGTGGGTTTCCAAGGTTCTAACGGAGCCCAAGAACCCCATTAGCACCCCATAATAATAATGTTATTGAGCACTGATTATGCGCCAGGTGCTGTGCTCTGTGTCTTCCATACATTTTTCACTTATCGTTCGTAACAACTCTCAAGTCGTGATTACTTCCCTTTCACACATGTAACCTGGACAAAGGACAGGCAACTTGTACAAGGCCACACAGCCAGTGGGTTGTGGACCAGGATACAAATCCAGGCACTCTGCCTCCAGGCTGGGCTACCCCAGCACACGCTGGTGAGATTGGCAGTCCATAAAATTAAGAAACCTGTGAGCATCTACTATGGGGTGAGCACATCGCATCACCGTGCTAAGATAATATTTTGAAATGTTAACTTTGGGGTTCTTTTTCTCTCCTTTCAATCTTGTATTTCTTTGCACCCCATAACCCTTCCCCCATTCCAGCAGACACAGCAGGTGGCATCTTTTGCCTCGGAAGAGGGATAATGAAGCAGAATGATAGGAAAAAATGAGTCTTGTCCTGGCTTCTGACTCAAGGCCCTAGTGGTAATGAGATTTGAGCAGACAAAAGGATTAGGAGACTGGACAAAGTCATTGCAGGCCTGGAGCCCAGGGGCCAGATGAGAGGCCCATGGTTATGGGCAAGAGACCTGGAGAGTCGAGGTGCCGGCATGACCAGGGGAAGTGAAGCCTCTGTCTGTCCCCACCCTTGGGGAGGATGGAGGTGACGGAAAGGTTCATAAAATCTTGACAGTAGTGAAGAAATGGCAACAACCCCAAGCAGAAATGTCTGAGTGGGGTGTCCAGGCAGGCAGGCCTAAGCACCTCACCGAGCTCCCCTCCCCAGCAGAACAGGGAGGGACCTTCACGTGCAAGGGTGGCCCTGAAGGACAAAGGATATTATGCAGCCTCTCATATGGGGACAAGAATGATATAGGAGTGACCTGCAGCCCCAACCCCAATCCCTTGGTGCAATTTTAGGAAAAGGGGGGAGGAACCATGGTTGACTGAGATAGTTTCCACCAAGCGGTAAAATGGGGACTTGGAGCAGAGTTAAGTCACAGAAAGATAAAACTACATCTTTTCGCACACTGGATTCTGTGAACTAAAATTTGTACTCATTATTTTGAACAATTCATGCTTTTGAAAGCATGAAACATGGATCCTGTTTTTAAGTTACTCTTAACCCAGGCAGGAGACCACTGGGCCATAGTGGGCAGAACCCAGGGTGCATGAAGTCACAAGGCCTGGTCTCAAGGTTGGCTCCCCTACTGACCAGCGGGGAGACTTTGCCCAGGTCTCTCAAATAGCCTAAGCTTCAGGGTCCTTCACCTATAAAATGGGCACGTGGCACCAATTCATTAGTTATAGGGTATATTAAATGAAAGGCATGTGAAGCAGCTGTATAAAACCTTAGGGTACTATATAAATGAAAAAGATTGTTGTTATTATTATTACCAAGATACATAAAATAATCGGTGCACTCCAGACAGATATAATTTTGTGGCACACGGTCAGTGCAAAGGGGTCCAGCAAGGACTAGAATATGTCACCGAGTATGAATCGGAAATTCAAATGTCCTATCCACCCCTTTCCAAATTATCATGACTGTGCTATATATATATAGTCTTTCCCTGTGTTGAAAATGTTGCAACATGTTTTGTTAAGTCCCAACCACTTAGACTGGACTCAGCCCCGTCACAAGCTGGCGCTGGCTTGCGCCTGCCCACACTCCTCACAAACCAGCTCCTTACTGCCCGCCCGTGCCCATGAGCCTCACCCAGTGTGGGGCCCTCGGCCAACCACGGCCTGACCCGCGCTCACCCAGGCCAGGTGCCCACCGCCATCGTGCACCCCCGGACACCCAGGGCCCAAATTCTGCAGGAGACAGAGCCCCCTGAGAGAACAGACTGTGACAAGAAGCACAGGGCCAGCCCACGCTCCCTGCACCCAGCACCCGCCCGGGAGGACGGCGGTGCCTGGGAGCACAGCTGTGCTCGCAAACAGCTCTCGCAGGTGTTCATGAGTTCAAGGTGGAAATGGACTCTGAGTGTTGAGCACCAGCCACCCGGGCTGCTGAGGTCACCAACACTCCCCAGATCACACTGTCCCCAGAAGCTGCTGCAGAAGGTACCGTAGTGCTCAGACGGGCCGGGCGGCCTGGCCCTTCGCTGGCCGAGGTTCTGTGTCTATCCGCAGACGTTCACTGGGGACCTGTTATGGGCTAATCCCCATGCAGCCACTGGGCATAGCACCCTGGACAGAAGAGACAAGTATTTGTGCCCTCTGGAGCTTACATTCCAGTGCGAGCAGGGGGACAGGGAGGAGGAGGACCAAGAGTTACCGTGTTTCCCTGAAAATAAGACCTAGCCATAAAATCAGCCCTAGCAGGATTTCTAAGTATTTGCGCAATAGAAGCCCCACCCCGAAAATAAGCCCTAGTGATGGGCGTGGCGACGCAGCGCGTCTGCACAACCCGTGCATTTCATCTCGGAGTGATAAAGAAGACGAGCAGCCCTTCTCACCTGCCCCATGAGAGCTCTGTTGCTCGACAGGAGACATTGGGGCCAATGGTTCTAAAGGAAATAGAGTCACAAGAAATTCAGGATGGAATTCGGGGTTTGGAGAGTTATGATGATGTTCCAGAAGAAGACAACTTAGCTATATTTGAATAAATGTAGATTGTTGTGCCGTCTTTAAATAACACATCCCCTGAAAATAAGCCCTAGGGTGTCTTCTTGAGGAAAAATAAATATAAGACCCCGTCTTATTTTCGGGGAAACGTGGTAACAAAATGAGCAAAACAGGTGGCCCCTCACGTGTCATTAGTACAATGGAGAAAACCAGAAGGGAGAGGAGATGCCAGCGTGGGGAACGGGCGCAGTCTCCCACCGGTGGCAGGGGCAAGCCCCGCCGGGAGGGATGAAGGAGTGAGGCTCAGGGGTATTTGCTGGAGGGGTGGCCCAGGAGGAGGACCCAGCAGGCGGAGAGGCTCTGGAGGGGAGCCTGGTCGGGGAGAAACAGTCTCATCTCCCCAGAATCCGGGCCCAGGCCAGCATGCCCTTCAACCAGACTGAGGACAAGAAGCTGATTTTCATTTTCTTTTTAAAAATTTTCCTTTAGTGACTTGCTTTCTTGCATTTTCTCAAAGCAACCAATTTAATTTTCAGAAATGACTGTACTTCTTATTCATATTGTAGTGTCTCCTATTATATTTGTTTACGTTATTTTGTTACAGTGATAAGTATGACCGGCATGAATAAATTTAGGAGATGAACACAACCGACTCTTGGTTGGCAACAAGAACAATAACAAAAACTCAGCAGACGGGAGCAGAAGCACGCAGGCATTCCAGAGAGTAGCTGAGTATTTCGGGGTGCTGAGGGCCCGGCCAGCATGTTTCGTAGGGGGACAAGAGGCTCAGCTGGTCAGTTCAACAGACGCGGATTCAGTGGCTTCTCTCGCTGAGCCAGGTAGCGAGCCCTCAGGCCTAGTCCTCACAAGCTGATGCTTCAGCTGCATTTTTTACTTCTCCTTACCGCCCCGTCTGGAGCTCTTCGGATCACTGAGTGCATCACTATGCTACGAGCTTAACTGAATTATATCTGGGACCTATAGGTGCATTGCTTTGATGCTTTTAACTCCAGGTGCCACAAAATTTTGATGAAGAATCCATGGCACCGTGGCATGAGAGGTTTCATTTCTCCTTGTTAAATAAGCCCAGTCCTCTAGCCTTTCTTCCTGGGCTTCATTTTTTGTCCTTTCATCATGCTTCTGAAGACAAACCATGATTTAAGTTATAAAGTCCAAGATAGTAATGACAAGAAGTTGATTTTAAATGAGAGCAGCTCCCGTCCTCAGACTGATCGATTGATTATTCCTTCTCCCGGGCTGGCTGGCTCTGTATGCAGTGGGTCGATGTCCTCGATGTCCTGCTCCCAACTCAGTCCGTCCCTGTCATAGCCCCCCCACCCCCCCGCGTGCCTGCCCTACAGAGGTTAGTGGTGGCAACTGCTCTCTGGGGCTCCTGGCTTTGGCCTTGAGCTCACCCCAAGGACACTGCCTTGGGCAGTAGACACACCAGAGCCCAGGCCCATCCCAGGTGCCAGCAGGTGCCCGCGAGCGGGAGGGTTCCAGTTCCCACAGCCATCTGGCTGGCCTGTCCCACGTACTCTCTACGTAACACCAGCCTTCGCAGCCTCAGCCAAAGCCAGCCAGGTGACTCTGGGAGGGGAGCTGGCCCCGAGCAGGCACAGCTTTCTTCCCCAGGCCGGCCTCCAACCCCCCTTGGTACTCAGCTTCGGCTGCCAGGCCAGAGCCACAGTGCACCCCCATCCTTGTCCTCAAGGAGCCTGGTCTCATGCCACCCCCTCCAAGAAGCCTCCAGGACCGGACCAAACTTCTCACGCCTTTGGCTTCACAGCAATTGCTCTCTCTCCTGAAAGCAGGAGCCACAGCCTACCATATTCCAGCTACCATATTCCAGCTGGTGGAGCCTGTTTCTCCACTAAACTGAAGGCTCCTTGAGGCAGGAATTGGACCTACCCTGCCTCCCCACCGCACCCAGAGTAGGCCCGTGCACAGGGGCTTCGGAAGACAGGCCTGCTAGATGCAGAAGAAGATGCTCCTCGTAAGAGGCTGCTTAAGCACCTTCCTCCCGAGCTCCACGGGCCAACGGGTAACCTGCAGAAGACTCGCAGCTCAGAAGCCGAGGGCACTGTGGGTCAGAAGGTGAAGCCACAGCTTTAAAAAAGGAGTAGGCTGTACTAATAAGAAGATTAAACATTCATGTTTTTTCTCAAAACACAAGACTTTGGCCATCTTCAACATCAAAGCAGATCTGAGCTCTTCTCTGGCATTCCCCGGGCTCAGCTCAGGAGGGACAGCATGTTTCACAACTGTTTACAGAATAAAAAGGAGAAGCCCAAAGGAATCAAAGAAAGATCTATTGTTGGGAGGTGAGATGGACTGAAGTGCCCGACAGGGGAAGGTCAGCAGGGCTGGTCAGCTCTGGACCAAGGCAATGAGGTCACGGACGGGCGCTTGTTGTGCAGGTGGGCAATGCCAGGCCTCGCAGTTGCAGAGGGACTTCTGTGACCAGGTCCTACCTCAGTGCTAGCCTGCTATCAGGTGGTGGCTGGAAGAGGGGGTCTGGGGGCTGCGGCACAGAAAGCCAATTTGGCTTGGACTTTATAGTCACAAAGCACTTCAGATTCACTCTCAAAAGTGTCCCCAACGAGCCTTCCTATCGCCACGGATACCTGCGGCCAGGATGGATAGAGGACAGTGCCAGGGCAGAGCCACAGAGCGCTATGGAGTAATACGGTCTCACAGATCCCATCACCCTCTTGCGAATAGCACAATTCTACTATGTGGTATTTTTATAAAACCGTAAATTTACGTCAGTGTTTTAAATATGCTCCTATTCCAGGAAGCAAAGCCACGCAGTAGTAGGATTACTACTGGTGCCCAGATCTCTGTGTCTAACGGCCATCACCACTAAAAGGAACCAGGCTCCTCAGAGAAAAGGCTGGGTCTGGGCCTGGGGCAGAGTTGGTACAAGATGAGCCTGGGACATCTCCTTATGCCAGGAAGTGCATGCTTAAAAAACAATGGGGACATGTTAAAAGGATCCAGCTTGAAGGGACACCACTGACTAAAGCTGGGACAATGTGAGCACCGAAATAGTTAAGTACAGCAATGAGGTATAAACTCTTGGGAAAACACAGGAATTCAAGAGTCCATGGTGACAATGAATAGATAATAAATAAGGGACAGGAAGGACTCTTGGTCACAGTAGAATACTGAGGGCTGAATGCTACATGCGGGACTGCAGGAGCTGGACAATCATCATGTTGCCACTGTCACAGGAAAGACTGGGTCAGGCAAGGAGCCTCGAAGGATGCTAGGTCTAGGGGGGACTTTGATGAAGGACAGGATATTTACATGGTCTTAGAGTAAGCCCTCATAGATTGCTTGTTATTGCAAGGGAGAAAAGAATGATTATACAGTGAAAACGTTAGACAACTCCTAGGCGGAGAGATCAAAATTGACATCATCAGCGCAAGACAGACCGAGTGCCTCCAGATGAGACGCCCGAGGCCACATCACCCCCACTGCAGTGCTCCAGACCAGAGGATTGACCCCAAGCCCACCAGGAGGAGACAGCAGACAAGCACAAAATGAAGAGCCTTCCGTTCGGTTGGGGGATTATCCAACCCAAAACAAATGGGAATTCCTTCAGAATTCTCCAAATTGAGAGGGGTGTCCCCCTACTCCGAGGCCACCAACCACAAGCAACGCCAGCCCAGAGGTTCAGTTGCTCAAAGATCCAATTATCAAGACAACTAGGATTGCCAAGGAAGAACTCAGGATAGTACCTGACTTACGATTACCAGTTTAATACAAAGGAAATTATAAAGGCTATAAATGAGCAGCCAGAAGAAGAGGTGCGTAGAGAGAGGTCGGGCAGGGTCCTGAGCATAGGAGCCTCTGTCCCTAGGGAGTTGGGGTGAGGGGCACCACCTCCCCGGCAAGCTCTCAGAACCTCTTTGTCTAAGGGTTTTTATGGTGGTTTCATTGCATAAGAACGATTGATTAAAAATTATTGGCCATTGGTGACCCGACTCAATCTCCAGCCCTTCTCCCCTCCCTGGAGGAGAGGCTGGGGGTGGTAGAGCTGAAAGTAATAACCCTCCAATCAGGCCTTGGCCTTTCTGGCAACCAGCCCCCACCCTGAGGCTATCCTGGAGCCCCTCAGCACAAAGTCGTCTCATTAGCATACCAAGGGTGCTCTCACTGGGGGAATTGCAAGGAGATCTGAGCCAGGACCCAGGGAAAAGATCAAACATATTAATATATGTATTATCACTAATGGTCGTGGAGAAATGGCTCCCCCAAACCAGGCATGAGATGGACCTCCTAGTGGAGTTTGGTCAATCCTGCCTTCCCAAAGCTTCCCAACATAATCTCTCTTTGAAAGGAAGAAATGAACAGCCAACCCCAAAGGATTTTAGACTCGGGGCAACAAGTACACTGTGGGTCCTATTGGCCTGAGTGAACTCACACCTCCTGGTGGGCTCTCCATAGCCCATGATGCTCTACTGGGCCATGGCAGGGAGGAGCCAGGTGGGGGCAGCATGGGGGACCTGTGGGTAGCCCCTTGGGCCTGAGTGTGAGAGAGAGGCAGTAGGGGTCAGGACCCATAGGATGAAGTCCTGGTGGAATTTCAGATTTCAAAAGGTCCTTAGATGTCCCTAGAGCTGTAGCCCACCATTTCTCATAGTGTGGCAGACGGCATTTTCCAAAGATGGCAGTGGCAATCTCCACCATCCCACATGCTCTTTCTAAAGCAGCTTTGACACTTCAAGCCAAGTCATAAAAAGCGATACAGCTTCTGCCTGCGTCTCTAGGAATACTCACCTTGGAGCCCCCACCCACCATGTGAGAAGTCCAGCTACTTCTGAGGTGCTGAGCCGGGGCCACATGGACAGGCCATGTGTAGGTGTCCAGCTCACAGCCTTGGCTGAGAGCATCCACCTCCAGGCACGTGAATGAAGACAAATCCAGCCATCGAGTCACCCCCAGTCTTTGCAGATGATGCTCCAAACAGTGAGCTATGCCACCATGTCCTGCCTGAATTTCTAATCCACAGACTCTACGAGCATAATAAAATGGTTGTTTTATGCCACTAAGTTTTGGGATGGTGTATTATGCAGCAATACTAACTGGAACACACAAGATGTTAATAGATATTATGCAAAAAGAAAAAAAGAGGGGTGGGTAGCTCTGTAATTAAATGTTTTGGAAGGTGCTTGGCAACACAAATTCCAAGGTAAACAGGGTTTTATTTTACTGCGGGACTCCTCACCACCTTTGATACACAATGTGCACTGTGACTCTCTAAGAGGGAGATAGGGCATTTGGTGTGCCTGGGACATATTTTTCCATGGGCTATCATTCTGCCAAAGGCCGATGGTCCAGCCCTAGTCTCATGGAGACGACATCCCAGGCCCAGGAAGGTTCACAGACCTGCCAGGACACGCTTGGAGTCAGGACTAGAACTCAGGATACCTGGCACCTGGCTTAGGCCTGTTGCCACGGGCCAGCCCATGCGGACCGGACCGTGCAGATTGGAGCGGAGGTGGCCAATGGCTCTCTTCCCTGGTCCCTGGGCATCGCTCCTGCGGCCTGGGCCTCTCCCCCTTCTACCTGCTCCCTCACCGTTTCTCTTTAGGAGCACCCAGGCGGCCGGACACACGGGGAGGGGGGCGGGAAGGAGAGGCGCACCCGCTCCCCCGGCGCGGCACGGCCCGGCCCGGCGCGCGTGCACACACCCAGCCCCGCGCGCAGCCCCGCGCGCACGCTCCGCACGCAGCCGCCGCCGCCCGCCGGCCCGCGCCGCGCCTGCATCCAGTCTGCGCCGCCCGCCGCCCTGCCCGGCTGGACGGGGAACACAGCCCTCCCTTGTCCCTCCCCCCGATATTTCCAGTAAAAGCACCTCGAACACAATCTCGCTGCCACAGCCCTAATTATGTGTGAAATCATTTTTTTTTTTTTTTAGCCTGAAACCAAAGCAAACAAGCGCACACAGAGAAGCCCATTCTCCGCGCCCGGCTCGCGGGCCTGGCCGCCGCGGGGGACCGGCCTGCACAGAGGCCCGGCTGTGTTCGCGAGCCGCCCGCGGCCAGCCAGCCTCGGCCGGGAGGCCGTCCACCCCTCGGAGGAGAGCGTGGGCTCGGGCCGCCCTGCGCTCCCCACGCGGGTCTCCGGCCGCCTCGCACGGGCTGGCTCCCCGCGAGGCCGCGCACTCTGCACGGAGCGGGTGCTCAGGAGTTGCATGGGGCGCTGAGCCGTCCCCAAAACCAGAGGAGCTCTTTCCGGGTCAGGTTACGTCATTTGCACCCCTTGGCTGCTTTATTTTTGTTTTATCATTGCATTGTATTGTATTTGGGGGTTTCGGGTACCCCAGAGTGGGGAAGGAGCATAGTCGTTCGACATGAATCCTTACGAGACTGGGCAGGGTTCATGCATAGCCACTTTCGCTTGTTTCCATTTCTCCTCTTCCGAATCCTCACTCCATCCCCTCTCCACTGACGACTGCATTCCATTGTGTTTAGTAGGCACTCTTCTACCTCTATGTACCTTTGAAAAGACAGTGCTTCCGTGAGTGTATGTGACTTTAATTTACCTACGTAGTATTGCTAGAGATGCACTCTGTTTCTAACTTTTTGCTTTTGGCCCTATGTTTGGAGGGCGTATCCACGTTGCCTTACGGCCCTTCGGTTTAGGACCACCGCGTAACAGATCAGCACACGCACCTGCTACATTGACCCACTGCCCAGTGGGTAGCTGGGTTGTCTCTAACTCCTTGCTGCCACAAATAACATACTGATGAATATGTACATGCCACCAATAATATAATGATGGACACCTATATACATGTCCCTTTATGGATCTTTGCAAGAAATTCTTGGGCTCATGTGCCCAGGATTTGTATTGCTCACACCCTCACTTGGTTCCACGAAGTCCTTCTGGATTGGTTTCCAGAATGCGTGTAACTGGTTTACAGTTCCACCAAAGTGCAGGAGGTACCCGTTTCTTCACCATCTTACCAGCTCTCGATATTATCCAGCTTTCTTACGATTGCCAACCTTTTGAGTTTAAAATGGTGTTGCCTTTTTTGTTTAATCAATTTTCTTACTGGTACTGAGGTGAAGTAACTCTTCAAAAAATTCTTAGTCATTGAGTTTTCACTTAAATGTCTCATTTATATCCTTTCCTTGCCATTTTTCTAAGTTTCCCTCCACGAGACAAAACTGAAAAACCAAAACACCCCTGCCAGAATTGTGATTGGGAATCGCATTGGATATAGATGAAGGGACGATTTACATCACTACGATGTTAAGTTATCACATCCCCAAAATCATGGCCTACTGCTGTCCAATAGGAAAATACAAGCCATGTTATGTATTATACAATTTTGGGTTGTTACTTTTTCTTTTTTTTTTCTTTTTTTATTTTTATTTATTTATTTTTTTGAGACAGAGTCTCGCTTTGTTGCCCAGGCTAGAGTGAGTGCCATGGTGTCAGCCTAGCTCACAGCAACCTCAAACTCCTGGGCTCAAGCCATCCTCCTGCCTCAGCCTCCAGAGTAGCTGGGACTACAGGCATGCGCCACCATGCCCGGCTAATTTTTTTTCTCTATATATTAGTTGGCCAATTAATTTCTTTCTATTTATAGTAGAGACGGGGTCTCGCTCTTGCTCAGGCTGGTTTCAAACTCCTGACCTCGAGCAATCCGCCCACCTCGGCCTCCCAGAGTGCTAGGATTACAGGCATGAGCCACCGCGCCCGGCCAGTGTTACTTTTTCTTAAAGTAAAAAGAAATAGGTGAAATTAATTTTAATAGTACATTTTACTTAACCTAATATATTCAAAACACTATCATTCCAACATATGATCAATATAAATAACATTAATGGAATTGTTTACTTTCTCTTGCTGTGCTTTTTAAAATCCAGTGTTTAGTTTACACTTACACCACATTTCAAGTCAACTAGCCACATTTCAAGTCTTCAACAGCCACATACAGCTAGTCACTATGAATTGGATAACAAATTATAGTCATTACCTTTGTCTTTATTATTGTATTCACGTAAGATCTTGATTTTATTTTCAAAATTTTATTTCTAAACATCCAGAGCATTGTTTTCATTAAAATTTTTGTTACTATTGCAAATTTTACCTTATTTTCTAGTTGATTTTTCCTAGAATATAGAAATGTTACCAACGTTTTCAGTTGAACTTGAATCTGCTACATTTGCTAAACTCTCTTATTAAAACCAAAGGTTTGTAAATTCTGCTGGGTTTTCACATAATTGATCATCTTATCTATAAATAATGGCAATCTCTTCCCTTCTAATTGGCCTGCCTCTTATTTATTTTTCTTATCTTATTACATTGACCACATCCCAAATGCCATGTTGAAAGCTAAGCATACTTGTCTTATTCCCTATATTAAAAGGAATGCCACTAAAGTTTCTCTTTAAGTATAAAATTTTTGGAAGATAAGCTTTATCAAGGAAATTCCCATCTATTCTTAATTTTCTAAGAATTTTTAAATCCTAAAGAGGTGTACAAGTTATCAAAAACCATTTCTATATGGAATAGAATTGTCTCTTTGTCTTTGGTGTGCTTTTTCTCCTTTAGTATATTACACTGACATTTTTTCCCCTGATATTGCATCATTCTGGCTTTCCTAGAATAAACTCTACTTGATCATGATTTTTTTTAATATACATATTTAGATTAGTTCAATTGATATCTTTTATTGGGGATTTTCACATCTATGTCTATAAATTAAAGAGGTCTAAAATTCTCTTTTCTTGTAATGTTCTTTATCAGTTTTGGAATCAAGATCATGCCAACCTCATGAAATCATTTTATTCATTTCATTTCTATTTATAGAGAATGTATATAAGATAGGGATTATCTGTCACTTAAAAGTTTGATATAATCATCTGGTTCTAAGCCTTTTTCATGGAAGGAAGTCTTTGATTACCATTTTGATTTTCTTTTAGTGTTTACTGGTTTATGGAAGTATTCTATTGCTTTTTGTGCTAGTTTCATCAAATATACTTTCACTGATGTCTCAGGTGCCAAAGCTAGGTCCCCTGGTCACCCTACCTGTAATGGAGACTAAGAAAGTAACAATAGAAGTTTTCAACTTCTATAGAGAAAAGCCACAGGGAAGAAAGGGCTGTGGCATCTGCCACAGTCTTTAGAAGACGATATACTGCTTGATCCTGTCTTGTTTTTGTTCTGCTTGTAATCTAACATAATCAGTAAATTTAACTCATTTCTGTTTATTTTAATTACTAGTAATTAGGACTTATTTCAGCCTTGTGTTTACTGTATTTATTATATGCATTTCTCTCTCTTTTCTACTTTCCATTTCATGAATCAGATTTTCTTCTGTTGGATTGAAAATTGTATGTTTTATTTTTATTCTTCTAATTGATTCCCCTAACTTGTATTCATTTTTTACTATCAATTTCCTTTCCTTAACCACTTACCGCTTCCTGGTGTTTCTATCCCCTCGTCATACCCACCCTGCCATGCTGGTATCACCTAGAATTGGTTCTTGATTGTTATAAACAATTTTTCTTCCATTATTTATAATTTCTTCTTTAGAGCATGAAAAATCTAAGTTGTTTTCAAATTCTTGTTTTCCATGCCTCATTGCTTCCTCCTCTTGAGAAGTCTAATGTCAATGTAATTCTTGTATTTGTACATGATTTGATTTTTTTTTTTCTGTAAACTTCCAGAATTTTCTCTTGTGTTTGGTGTTCTGAAATTTTTCTGTCATGCACCAAGCTTTTTGTTTGTTTTGAGTCAATCTGCACCATTTGGTACTCTATGAACTTTTAAAATCCAAGTTGTTCCCTCTTTCTTTAATTCTATGAAATTCTTAATTACTATTTTCTCTTTTCCAATAATTTTTTTTTTCTTTCTGGGCTTCTCATTTAATGAGCTCTACTATGTGCCAGGCCCTTCTCTAGGTGATGGGTTCCAACCCTCCCCAAAGCGAAGCCCTCATGGAACTTGCATTGTGGTTGGGAGAGAGAGGCATAAACAAAGAACCATATAATATGTCAAAGACAAAGATGCCATGGAGAAAAAATAAAGCAGGGTGACAACGACAGAGAGTCCCAGGTGGGGCTGAGGGTTGGTGGGAAGACATCCGAGCAAAGGTCTAAAAGAACTAGGGAGCGAGCCATGCAGGTGTCTAGGGGAAGAGCATGGCAGACAGACAGAGATTCAAAGGCAAAGGGCTTGGGACCGGAGGCATGCCCGGCCCGTTTAAGGAACAGAAGGAGACCAGGGAAAGATGGAATAAGTGAAGAATGGGGAGAACAACAAGGAGAGGTAGCTAGGAGCCAGGTGGGTCCTTGTGGTCATGGTTAGGACTGGGGCCGTACCCTGAGAAAGGAAAAGCCACCGAGAGGTTTTGAACAAAGAGTGATATGACCTGGATTTCTTTTTAAACGACTCACCCTGGCTGCCCTATGGATAATACAGGGAGCAAGAGGAACAGAAACATTAGTTAGGAAAATATTGCAACAACCCAAGTGAGAAATGGTGGTGGCATGGACTAGGTTGCGGTCTGGGGGGGGGGGTGGAAAGCAGTCACATGCTGGATATATTTTGACAGTAGAGCTAATGGAATTTGCTAACACATTGGCTGTGGAGTATGAAAGGAAGACAGGACTCAAGGGTAATTCAAGATCATGAGATGGCTGGAACAGTTCCAGACTGTACATCCAGTTCCAACAATGGAAGAAGAGATTATCTCTTTTTTTTAAATTTATTATTTATTTGTTTGTTTTTTTTGAGACAGGGTCTCACTCTATTGGGCTGGAATGCAGTGGCATCATCATAGCTCACAGCAACCTCAAACTCATGGGCTCAAGTGATCCTCCTGCCTCAGCCTCCCGAGTAGCTGGGACTACAGGTGCAAGCCACCATGCCCAGCTAATTTTTTCTATTTGTAGTAGAAACAGGGTCTTGCTGTCGCTCAGGCTGGTCTCAAACTCCTGACCTCAACTGATCCTCCCGCTTCGGCCTCCCAGAGTGCTAGGATTACAGGCGTGAGCCATTGCACGCAGCCTGGGAGACTATCTCTTATATTTGTTTCTCAAGGGATAGGAAACTTTCCCAGAAACCACCCAACAGAATTCTACTCATGTCTCATTGGCCAGGATTATGTCACATGACTATGCCTAACCAATCACCGGCAAAGGGACTAACATGATCTTAGACCCGTGGTTCTCAAAAGGGATCCAGGGACCCCTTCCAGTGGGTTTGTAAGATGAAAACTATTTTCATAATGATGTCAAGACATCATTTGCTTTTCACAGGCTCATTCTCTCATGAATGGACAATGGAATTTTCCAGAGGATACGTGAGGTGACCATGTTGTTGCTCTGACACCTCATGGAATATATACTTGTGTATGTCTATTTAATTTGCTAAGAAAAGTCAGCTTAGGGTATAAATACATGCATTTTCAGAGATTAGCTCAGTTTGGTCTCAGTACTCCTAATATGCTCTTATTAGTTATTTTCAGTTATGCTTGCTATAATCTGTAATCTCATTATCATCCAATACATCATGGTTTTGAAATTCCAAAGTGTTCCTCGCACCCATGAAGAAACATGAGAAACACAGTTTGTCTTGTTTTGAAATACTATTTGTTAAATATTCAAAAGCTTTTCCGAATTTTTAAATTTAATCTGTACCTATTATTTGAGGATTTTATATCTTGTTCCAAGATAAAAGAAATTTCACTTATAATATTAATATATTTTTCCTTACATTTAAGGATGGATCATTAGCTTTAAAAAGGGGTGCTTAGAAGACTTGCTTTCTCAACTCACTGCAATGCCGCCTGAATCCCAAGATGCTGAAAAAGATGAAAGTGATATGTCACGGGGGTTCAATGACACGTGGCTAGAAGGGATCTACTCCTTAGAAACTATGAAGAATGAGCAAAAACAGGATCAAAGCAAGCTCTCTCCCAACTGGATACTATTTACCTCATTTTGTCTTACGCAACAGAACATTTCCCATGCTGTCCAGGGCCTAGAGTGAGGCAAGGTAGGGTGCAAAATTGAAGGAGGATCAGTCTCAGTTTTGTGCAAGTACAAGGTCAGCAGAGTGAGCGGTCTCCTTAAATCTCGTGTCCTAAGCACCTCGCTTATTGCACCCTCGTCCCAGCCCTGACGGGGGAATTTAAGTTGGGGTGTCATTTTAAGGCCAGAGTTTAAAGAAAAAGGAATTAAATATTTCAAACGTAGATGTTATGCGCTCTTAAAAAGCCCAGAGTAGTTTGTTATAGTTTTTCAAGCTAGAAATAAAAAAAAGTGACAGAAGCTTCTAACATAGTAAGTAAATAATCAAATTGCATTAACTGAGAGGTTAATAAAGTCTTGTACAGTAGACGCTACTGAATACCTGGTGCATAAAAACTCAGTAAAAGAAATAACAGCACCATCACTTCCCAATGTCAAGGCAACTTAAAAAGTTCGCTGTGAACAGGAAGAGTGAGTTAATCTCTCGTTGGCAGAACTGTACTCTTGCCTCACAAACGTGCAAATGTGCAGATGCGGCTGGATTGGCTGTTTGGCTTGTATTTGTCTCGTATCAGCCCTAACTAATCATCAAAGAAGATCTTTTATGTGCAAGCTTGGCAACAAGCACAAGTGGTATTGAAATATGCAAAGTGTTGAAGAACTTTTTTGAATCTTACGTTTTATCCTAGAACAAACGGTGTCGATAATCTGCACTAATGAGGCAAAAGCAATGGGGGGTGGACCTGATGAAACCTCAGCGTCAAGGTGGTGGCACACTGTACTCATTGTGTGCTTCCCTGCCGTGCACTCGCAGTAAATAAAGAAATGAAAACATAAAAAGCAAATTTCACTTTAGAATGTCCTTGATGAAGCAGTAAGAATCATTCACTTAATTAAATCTAAACACTTAAACACATCATTTTTGACATGATGTTTTAATGTCCTATGTGATTAAGTGAACAGCACATATATAAAGCATGAAAGCATATCTGCTGCATCAAAGTACAATGGTTATCTAGAGAAAAAGCACTTGCACAATTAAGTTGCCAGCTAAACTAGCTGCTTTATGCAGAGAACATCATTTTTAAATGAAAGAAAAATTGACTGACTATAGTTATTCAAACTTAGGTATTTGGCAAAAATTTTCTTGAAAATGAACAAAGTGAGCCTGTCATTTCAAGGAAAACAACTGACAGTATTTGTGGCCAGTAATAAAGTTCAAGCAATAAAATTCAAGGAATAAAATTTGAGTTTTAAAAAACTTGTGTCTGGCACCACAAGTGTGGCAGCTTCCAATAAAGATTTTTGGTGGTGATATTAACAAATGTGATTCCTCTAATGTTGTGTAATAAAATGTATCAGCATTTGGAGGATGTGCACATTCGGTGAACCAATATTTTCTAAATGATCATGATGAGAAGATGATTCACTCAAGGTGCAAGAGAACGTGTGTGCATATTGAGAGAATTTAATGAGAGCTAAATCTTCATCTATAACACAGTGAGAATTCAACAGATAATGCCTAAAATTTAAAAACCAAGAAGTATCACTAAATACATATTATTTAAGTATACACATTTGAATTCCAAATGAAAAAAAGAAAAAGTTGAAGTGGTTGCCTCTGGGGTCAAAAAATGGAAAGGAAGAGGATCTGATTGAGAGGAAGGACATTAAGGCTTATAGAATAATTGACTCTTTGGAGCACATTCATACACAGACACACAAACATATACACACATATCTGTGAGAAAACACAGGATACGGATTCTGTCTGTTCATCTTGATTCATTTGGTATTCTATGGTTTATGCTTTTAGATAGCACACCAATTTGATTTCTTATTACAAAAAAACTAAATGGTTTTGAAAGGACAAGGAGGAACTTATTACAAAGCTATAGTAATCAGAACAGTGTGGAACTGGACAGACATACAGACCAATGGAATAGAATAGAGAGCCCAGAAATAAACCCTCAAATATATGGTCAAGTGATTTTTGACAAAGGTGCCAATACCATTCCGTGGGGAAAGGACAGACTCTTCAGCAGATGGTGCTGGGAAAACTGGATATCCACATTCAAAGGAATTAAGTTGGACCTTACACAAAAGGCAAACAATAATATAGACCAAAGAACTAAACCTAAGACTTGAAACTATAAAACTCTCAGAAGAAAAACTAGGAAAAAAATCTCATGACACTGGATTTGGCAAGGACTGCCTGAATATGACACCATAAGTATTGGCAACAAAAGTAAAAATAGGCAAAGTAGACTGCATCAGAATTTAATACTCCTGTGCATCAGAGGATACAGTCAACAGAGTGAAAAGGCAACCTGTGGAATGGGAGAAAATGTTTGCAAATCATATATCTGATAAGGGATTAATATCCAGAGTATATAAAGAACTCCTACAACTAAACAACAACAAAAACCATATGATCCTATTTTTTAAAATGGGCAAAGATTAACCTGTCCTTTATATATATATATATATATATATATATATATATATATATAAACAGGCAAAGACCTGAATAGATATCTCTCCAGAAAAGATACACAAATGGCCAAGAAGTATATGAAAAGATGCTTAACATCACTAATCATTAGCAAAATGCAAATCAAAATTACAATGAAATATCACCTCACACCCACTAATATTGGTACTATTTTAAAAAAAGGAAAACAACCAGTGTTGGCAAGGATGTGGAGAAATTGGAACTTTTATGCTCTGTTGGTGAGACTATAAAATAATGTGGCTTCTATGGAAAACAGTATCGTGGTATAAAAAAAAAATTAAAGATAGAATTGCCATATGATTCGGCAAGTCCACTTCTGGGTATACATTCAAAAGAATTGAAAGCAGGACTTCAAAGTGTCATTTGCACACCCCTGTTCACAACAACACTGTTGTTAATAGCCAAGAGGTGGAAGCAAATAAAACATTTATCAGCTAATGAATGGATAGACAAAATGTTGTGTGTGTTGTGAATGAATAAACAAAATGTTGTTTATCCATTGTTGTGTGTGTGTGTGTGTGTGTGTGTGTGTGTATGTATATAATGGAATACTATTCTTCCACAAAAGAAAAGAAATTCTGATACATGCTACAACATGAATGAACCTTGAGAACATTATTCTAAGTGAGATAACTCAGTCACTAACAGACTGACGCTGTATGCTTCCACTGACATGAGGTAGCTGGCTGCTATATGAGTCGTGAGATTCACAGAGACGGAAAGCAGAAAGGTGGCTACCAGGGCCTGGGAGGGTGGGGGGAACAGAAGTTGTTGTCTAAAGGGTACACAGTTTCAGTTTTGCAAGATGAAAAGTTCCGGAGATTGGTTGCACAACAATGTAAATATACTATTAACACTACTGAACTGTATGTACATTCAGAAGTGGTTAAGATGCTCAATTTTATGTAAGCAGTTTTGTTACCACAGTTAAAAAGTTCAAGGCAGCGGTTGGATATACACGCCTCCAGTTCAAAAGAAAGATCTAGACTAGAGATGAAATAGGTGCCGCATCTAGGTCTCGGTGATCGTCGGGGCTCAGGATGTAAACAGCTTTGAACAGAAAGATAAAGGCGGCCGGGACCCAGCTTGGGCAACTGCTGTACTTAATGGCTGGTGAGTAAAGAATGAGTGTGCAAAGATGACTAAGGAAGCGTGGGCAGGGAGTTAGAACCAAAACCAGGAGAGAGCCGAGGGAGGGGGCATTTGAGCAAGGGGGGGACAACCATGCCCCGTGCTGTGAGAGGTCAAGAGGGCCAGCAAACGAAGAGTGAAAAATCCATCAGATTCAGTGACTCCAAAGTTACAGGTAACATCAGCCAGGCCCGTCCCGATAGAATGATGGAGGTGAAAGCCGGTGGTCGGAATATAGAAAGGAGAGAAGAGATGATCAGTGTGGGGTTCTGAGAAGACGCAGGA